>NC_135761.1:25224306-25936806 GCF_052425735.1 Oculina patagonica
CGCAGAAGGAGATGTGAGGTAGGTACAATGTACATTATTTTCTTATTTTATTTATTAAAAAATGATTGTTCACAGTCTGTCTACTTTTATCAAGATTGAGGAGAGCATGAGGCCTTATTCACATTAACTGCTTTGCTTGCATTGCCCACAATCATGAGTAATTAGAGAAAATGTGAACAGTCTTTTTAAGACAATTACAATTTAAAAATGCAAGATTTATTGTCAGCTCATTGCCAGTTCACACAAAATCAACATAAGTGCAAAATTATCATCATAAGCACAGTTCACACAAATCATGTGTGGCACAGTCCCAATGGTTAGAGCATTGAACCTTGTATATTATTTGAGTATGTAGCAACCATTTCCCCTACAAATGAAAAGTTTCCACATTTTGGCCGAATGAAAATTAGAAAAATGGAAAATTTCTCCAGGCTCATAATTCTTGTTCACCCAAAATTTGTTCTGTTTTTTTTTTTTTTTTTTTTTTTTTTTTTTGGTAAAACACTTTCAGTCACAGTGCCACTCTCTCCTACCAGGAGTATAAATTGGTAGGAACAAACTGTAAAGCCCTGGCAAAACGGTAACGCAAGTGGACGCAAGTAGTCGCAAGTTCAACTTGCGTACAAACTTGCGTTGGGTGGCCAAACGGACACGCAAGTTTAGTCGCAAGTGCACGCAAGTTTGCAAAAAGTCATTTAAAATGCTACGAGGTGAATTCAGTAGTTACAGTAAACTGCAAAAAATGCGTTGACTCACGATGGGTGGCCAAACGGTGAAAAAAATTGCGTTAACTGAAGTACAAATTTAATCTCGACCGAAGTGAACGCAAGTCAACGCAAACTTTGTGTACGCAAGTCAACGCAAGTGCACGCAAGTCCTGGCCAAATGAAGACGTACAATGTAAGTGGGCGCAAGTTTTCAACTTGCGTCTACTTGCATTGCGGTTTCGTCAGGGCTTAAGGGAAAGCAACTGAAACAAATTGCTCAAGGGGAACTTGTGATGGACTGCATGTAGTTTTATTTTCATCTTACAGCTGAGCTATTTCACTAGTTAGTAAAGTTTTTATCACTGTTGTCAGTAAATTTTTAATGTAAATATTGTAAAGCGCCATGAGCCATGGATATGGCTCTATATAAATATTTTATTATCATTATTATTACTAGCATCTATCCAAAATGAGTGCAAAACTCCTAGTCACTTTATTCTTCAGAAACATTATGTAGGATTAATGCTCTAAAGTTTGGACCACTTTGGTCTGCAGTGCAGACAGAGATAAATTTCATTAAACTTACAGAAGGTGAAAAAAGTAAGAAGAATTTTAGAATTTCCCCATTAGCAGACACCTACATTTTACCATGTTTGAGTCTTCACTCAATTAATTTTTATTGCAGGCTTTGATGCGAAGTTGCCTTCCTCAAGGCAATCTATCAGTTGAGCAGGAATTGGAGCTTTTTGGTGAGCAACATGAATTTGGTTTTCCACTCACCCCAAACTGCTCGCCATTTTGTCCCTGTCACCTTTCTTCGCGCTGATCCCGTTTTTCGCACTACTTCCCAACTTAAAAAACATCTGGAACCGGCTAGACACTGGCTAGCCAGCAGCAATACTCCAGTATAAGTGAAGAGCTAGTTAGATAATTAAAATTGTAAACTACTTTTTAGTTGTTCATTTCTTCCAAAAGTAGAGGCCTGATACAAGTTAGACGAAATTATAGGAGTTATAGGAGTCAACGAATTGTGGTCGAGGATGATGTACTGTACTTTCTTTTTTTGGCTTTTAGAGGCGATAGGAAGTAACACATGTTCACTGCTGAACTGCAAGGACTACTGGAATCGTCCTTACAAAGATGTGAGTAGGGCAGTCTTTGAGCTGAATAACAGGTCTAGAAAAAAGAAACGGCAGTAAAAATGCACGAATTGCGTGCCGAAAGTATGTCCCTGGTGAAACATTGCATGAAGGTTCGCATTAACCGTAAAGTTCACACCTTTTTGAGGAAGTTAAGATTTCGCTGAGCACTTCGCCATAAAAGGTAGAGCAGTTTTCGAAGCTATATATTTTCGGTTTGGTTATAACAGTCGTGCAAACTGCTCTATTATGACCGAAACAGAAAACAAGATGCTACATCTACCAGTAGCCATATTTTTCTGCACATGTCGCCTGTTTTTGTCTCACGTGTGGTTTGCATTTTGGTTAGCTTTTGGATGTAGACAGTCGTGCTGAACGAGATCACTTTTTCGTTCAAGGTAGAATTTCGCCCCGTGTGTATAAAGTTTGATTGCGTTACAACGTAATTAAACGATTGAAGCTCGATCCTCACCAATAAAAGATTGTCTTTTACATGTATGTACATGTACGTGTATTTGTTTTCTTTCAGATTGCTGCGTGGAAGATTGTCCTTTACGCCATAGTGTCGCCATTTTTCTTCATGGGCCTCATCGTCTATTACTATGCTATCTGGGATTACTACTAGTAAGTATTGACGCCAGGGATTTCCTCCTAGACTATGAGGATGCATGACGTGTCTTCCAAATTCTCAAAGAGACGGACCATTTTTTTTTTTTTTTACTTTTGGGGGGGGGGGGGGGAGGGGATGGGCAATGACGAAAAAAAATTGTTAATTGTTGCACAAGAAAAGTAGGAGAAGCAAAAATCTTGCACAAGTAAGCACTGGAAAAAATTCAAGCAAGCCTCTTCTGCTAAACATGGATGGTGCAAAAAAAATCTTGCAGAGGGATATGTTGGTAAAGCAAATTCTCGCAAATAACAATGCTCAAAATCATCTTACTCGGAAAAATTGCCCAACACCCCCTCAAAAATTAAATGGTCTGTTCGAACAATATGTGTTTCGATAGTCCCGGTGTTAGCAAAAATTCGATCAAACTCATTTTTCACCGCTTGAGGAGTGCTAAAGTGGGCGACATTCTAATCTGTGTTGTTTTTGTTGCATTTGTTTCAGTGGAGATTTTCCTGTGGACATCAACAAGTTACGCGAGGAAGAGGAGAGTGCTTCGACATTTGGAAACTTCAGAGGAACTTCATCACATCTGAGGAAGAGATGTGGAGGCCGCCCTCTAATGTACTAAATGTACGCAGCTATTAGAGGTCACTCTAGAATATGACTGACCACTGAAAGGCACTTTGAAGGTTGAGCAGCAACATAGCACCGCGTTTATCGATAAAATCTGTTCATGACTCAACGTACACACTGACAATAATCAACACGCAGCTTTGCAGCGGTGTCGAGAACCAGTGGGCAAGGCAGCTCACCAGCGTCATGAGTAGGATATGCTTTTGAAGAGTGCAAAAAATTGAACATAGTCACCTATTAAGGTCTATAACTTTTTATTAGAGCAGTTTTCAATTGAGTGTCGTAAAACCAAAACCAAAGTAATCACTCCGGCCAATCACAAAGGACACAGACAATCCAGTGAACCAATCAAAACTTGAAGCAAATACATGAAGCTGGCATGAAACGCGGAATAACGTGCGCGAGCGAGTCAAGATTGGTTTTGGTTTTAGTTCTGATTGGCTGAGAAAGTGGCGCGAGATTTTTAAGCCAATCACTAAGCGTAGTAATGTAAAACCAAAGCAAACGCAAGTTACTTTCGACACTCAAGTGAAAACCGCTCTAAATAAAGTACGTAAACCAATCAACTTGCATCATTTTATCGAGTGGAATTAATTTTTTTTTGGTTGGTAACGCAACGTGGTCTTAACCGACACGCGAAAATTATAAATGCAGTAGCTTGTCTTGTAACCTGCTACCGGAACTTTTGAGCTCGGTGGTTGTAACGGTTTGGACGTGAAAGCAAAGTAAAGGATAGGTACCCAAAGATTGAAAACTGTGTTCAGCCACTACCAATAGAAAACTTCCTCTGGTGTGACACCATTTTAATTACACGATTTTTTTCCTCGTATTTAATACTTGTACATGCACAGGAAGCAGAATTAACAATAAGCCCTTAGGCTTTACAGAAGGGCCTGATACGTAGCGTCAAGGGCCATTACACTCTTGTTTTGTTTAACGAAAGTTGTGTTATATTGAAGCGTGACATATACACGTGACGATACACGTCCGTCAATGAATTCATCATCAAAAGACATCAGGGATGTCTGTTTTCACTCTAAACATTTTAAAGCATGGACAAAACCGCAAAGTCTACTTTTCACGTAGTATCATCAGCCTTGCAGCCCGGGGGGGGGGGGGTACTCAAAAAAAGTTTTATACGGGGAGGCTCCGCCCCAGAAAAGGCATTCCTTTCGAATACCTTTTATTGAAAAAAGGTACCACTTTCATATACCTACACGACATGTCATATACTTAAGAGAGGAAGTTTTCTTGTCATTTTTACGTGGCGCTTAATAAATTCAAGAAGATACAGCCAAAAGTTGCGTCTGTTCGAAATATTTTGTTTAAAGACCTTCCTAAATATCTTAATGACAGATTTCCCTACCCTTTTATATACCTAAGCCTGAAAAAGGTACCCCTTTCGGGCGGAGCCTCCCCGTATAGGCCATTATAGGGAGTACCCCCCTCCCCGGGGGGCATGGTTTTGTCCATGTGCTTAAATGTTTCGGAATGGCTCTGTCCATTCACATTTCAAGTTATTTTGCTTTGCGAGACTCCATCGTGACACTTAGAGTTTCTTTTCCCCCGTAACACGTGATGTGGAAACGCGTGATTTGGGCCGGGACAAGTGAGTTCAAAGTACGGAACTTGATACAGTGTACGGGTTAATGGGCAATTTATTTGCGTTGGCTCTTCGAGCTGGCGTCATTTTAATATATTTGCTACACCGCGCCGATGAGTCCCAATAAGGACGAAACAACTGTCCGCGGTTGCAATCCTGCTGTATCGGTTCTAGTCGTGGTGGTGTCTCGCAAAGTCTACATTTCACGTAGCAGTCTTGTTTGACCGGTAGTAAGCCAAACAGAATCACTGAGAATGAATGACGTATAATTAAAGCCCTAACTATGAAAACAAGTGATTATATCACCTCCGTCCCATACCCTTACCCACATCCAGGCAATTTCAAGTGGCCCATTCTGACCCAATCAGAATGCGTGATAGACTGTCCACAGCCTCTCTATTTTACACAACGCAAAAAAAAAGCGCAAAAAAAGCGAGACGAATATGGTGACCCCCCTTTTTTATTTCAAAATTTAAGTTCCCTTAAAGTAATAAACCAGTAGACGAAGCTTGGTTAAAAATCTATGTTCAGTGCTATTTTAGGGAAATGACCTTAAACAAACAGAAACGCTAAAAAAATTACGTCAAGCTGCATTTACATTAAGTAGCACATAGAGGTGAATCAGTGTTAAAAAAATAAACATTGCTGGAACTGTATAAATCACCAGAGATAAAACTTTGCAGACGATTCATGGAAAAAGTTTTGAGTTTGATCACAGGCAGACAATCTCGACAATCCTCTGTGTTTGAGGCCGTGTGACGTAAGCATCACGGAACGCGCTATTTGATGTCCGCACGTTCACTGAATTTGAAACGATTGACCTCGGCTTGAGTCAACTGATCGTGAGAAATGCTCCATAAAATATATACTGAATTTTGCATCTTTCGATTTCAAACTTTGATCTACTGTAAGCCAGATGAATAAAGTTTACTTACATTTTATCGTTTGTGGGATCTTTTATGATTTTATGGGGTTTTGAGGCCGTTAATTCCTCGCTAGCCGTCACCGCCCCCAACAAAAGCAACGAAAGATCACACAGACGATAAAATGTAAGCAAACTTTATTTATCTGGCTTACAGTAGACTACAAGCCTGGGCCCGTCTAGAAAGCTAAGAGAAATTGAACCTTTTTGCACTTATTCGATGTATTGTTTAGATGGTTTTACGCGTCGTCATTGTTCTAGCTACGCAGGCTAAAAAATTTGACTCTTGTCTTCTGTGTACTGGTACTGTTTTTTGGTTTTGGCGCCTGCGGCCATTGGTTTCTGTGTATTACTCCGTGAACTCGCATCAAAAGGCTCTTGGGGGAAATTGCAACATCCTTTAATCCACATCTGCAAGGATTATGTCCTCAACCAAACTGCTTCAGATCTTTTTAATGCCACCAGGAGAAGAATACGATGAAGAGGAGAGAAGGAAAAGAATGGTGATTGCAGAAAAGCTACCTAACTTTCTAGCTTCCTTGAAAGGAGGACACTTCGCCAGAGTTAGTAAAGAAGAGATAAAAGAGAAGTCCGCTGCAGACCTAAAATATCCCAGTGACAATTGGCATGCAATCAAAGTAGCACACGTAAGTTAACTTTTTATTTAAAGTGGGTCAAGAGCAAATTAAACATTTCGAGCATTTACATCCGATTTACAGTGGTGTTCCAAAAATACTTTTTGTACTTTCACCCTAGACTACGAGCAGTCCCTATTTTTTTCGCAGAGTCCGTCGAGCTTGAAGCGAAAAAATAAATGAACGCTCGGGGGGAGGTGGCGGGGCGAGGCGAGAAGCGAAAAAAATAGGGACTACCGGCAAAGCCACAGCGTTTAAATATAAGGCGTTGCTCTCACAACGCAAAAATATGATTGGCTAACGCTTGGAGCGTTGACAGCAAGATGCCTACGCGTTGTCAACACTTGCATGTCATATTGCGAAGTGATGAGAGCGGGAGCTTTTGAGCTCCCGAAATCCCTTCTCGAGACTAATTTTGTCGCCTATAAAATTGCATCTCCGAAGAACATTTTTAATTCAGTGTATGTGCAGCAAGACAGCCAAAGTACTGAGCGAAAAGGGTAGAGAAGAATTCAACCAAAAGTAACTTTATTCCACCGAAATTCAATTCTTGTTTAAAAACAAGGCAACGGCTGTTTTATATAGCGCGAGCTTCGTAAATTACAAGCCGGGAATAAACAAATTTAAGCAAACAGCTTTAAGAGTTTGTGACTGGGAAATTCAGGCAGAAAAGAAAAATGTTGGAAAAAGGGGGTCGGCCGATCTCCACCAAATTTATGTGGTATGGAGGCCTTACCCAACTAGTAACCATGGTAACATTTTTTGATTGATTGACTTTATTGTTTTCGAGAACAGACCACCCCCCGAAAATTGCCCCAGTGGCGTGACAAAAGTTGTGATTTTTAGGTTAACTTTATTTATTCAAGCAACAGTCTCTAATTTACATTAACATAACACTTGTCCTTTGGTTATTTAATGCATACTAGAACAAATCTTCTCTGTATATCATTCACGATATGCATGCAAACTAAGAAGGCATGCTTCGCGACATTTTCAAAAGTCGCAAAACTAGGCATTTTCGAATCTCAGTTTCTCAAGGGTCCGGGAAGATACAAATATAAAACAAACTGCAAGTTACTCACCATATAATAATTATAGGAAAATGTTTTAAGCCAGTGTTGAAATTAGACCAGCGAATTTAATTTTTTTTAACGGTTCACTGTTTTTACCGCTTCGGCCGATTTCACACTCAGTACCATAAAATTACGGCGTCCTTGCTGCTGTCGATCTCATTATCCGGATTTAGTCGTTTGAACGCCTTCGACAAGTTTAAAAAACCAATAGCTATGGTTTCTTATCAAAATATTTATGATTTGGCTGCAAGTTGTATTCCTTTCAAGCGAGAGCAAGGTAACATTTTGCCGTAGATTGCGTGACACTGCCATTGAACACGAAGCTTTCAGCGTAGCCATCAAACCAAAGCAAGATTATCGCGTTGATTAACAGAATTGTGCCTTTTCTCCGTGAATACTTGCTCCTGATTCATAAACAGCTTTCAGACATACCATGAACGATTCCAGAATTCAGTAAAAAAAAATTGCGTTACTTCCGTTTATACCCAAATTTGGCACACAGGAAGCTGACAAAATAAGCCAATTACACAGCGAGTTTGGGCTAGGACACTTAAGTGGCAGTTTCTCTTAAGCGGTCTATCGCATTTCGGGTCGGAAAATAGTTTTCCCTCAAACTTTGCCCAGTGAACTATCTTAGGTTGTAAGTAAATGCAACGACTTTAGTTTTTGGAAATACGTTAAAATATATTTTTTTAGAGCTCTCGACAGTGAAGGCTGCAAATGGCCTATTTTGAGCTTGGCCAGAACGAGAAATTTCATAAGTTGACGAGCTCGCCGCTCAAAAACAACCAAACGCACCGCCAAATTATATTTATTATTCCTAAGTTAAGTGGTCCTTCAAAGGTTGGAAACGCATGCCAATTTTGATATATTTTGATTTACGGGTCCGTAAAAATTTAAATAACAGCAACCGTTAGATCGCTTTTTGTAAACATGCAAAAGTATGGTGTCTTCGCAGGCCTTTATTTCACGAGTCCAGACCAGACTATTCTAAATTCCAACTGAATCCTACTAAACAGATGGTAGGAAGCATAGAAATATAAAAATACCTTGCACTTTTTATCTTTCTTTGCCACAGCGACTTCGAACATTTCGTGCTTATGCGAGTAAGTAAGCTCATTTGCATAATGTGTATGAAATACACATTAAAACCCCGCCTTAAAAGGACTATGTCACAGTTTTTAACAGATTTTTGAACAGCCCAAATTTATATTTGTGTCGTAGGAAACCTAAAAATAATGGTCCATTGGCTAACGTACAATTGCTAATTTAGAGCACTAAAACTGTTTAAAAGCGCGTTTGGCTGCGGATGGCTCGGATGGAAATGGACTTCAATTTGAAAACGTTAGCCAACGTTTTCAAATTGTTTCCACGCGCCTTCAAAAAAATCGATATTTAAGTTTGATTTCTATCCCCAAATAAAGGTTATATCTTCCGTTTCATGTTTAAAGATAATGTTTTCATGGGTAAAGTTGCCTGCCACTTCTTTCAGAACAGTTTAGATCAAATAAAGGTTATATCTTCCGTTTCATGTTTAAAGATAATGTTTTCATGGGTAAAGTTGCCTGCCACTTCTTTCAGAACAGTTTAGATCAAAACTCTGCGAAAATCCCCGTGACTGGTCCCTTTAACCCTCAGACGTTTAAGAGGGAAGGACAAAACCAATCAAATCAGTCATGGCAACTCCATAAATACAAGCAGGTTTGGCCAAAAATCGTCATTTTTAATTCCTTATTTTTCCAGTCTCTTAAAACAAAATTGTGCAATTTTCAGTAGTCTTACAAGCCATTAGCACTTTGGCTTGATTTTGTATCAATTCCCGTTATTTTCTAACTTTCTCAGAAATAGTAAAATCTGAGATGGCGGATGCTAGAGGGCGGCTTTGATGATGTCATATGACGACAGCCTTTTGTTTCGTTTTACAATTTTAGTTTAATAACGGAGCAATGAAAAAAGCAGTGGACGACTCTTTTAAAGCAATACCTAAAGATGATTATAAAGAAGAAGACGGCGGCAACGACGAAGAACAACAACAACAACTAGACGATACCAACGAAGGGGGTTCTGACTGTATGAACAGAGGGCGAGATATTCACGATTCCCTTGCGCAAAAAGTCAATAACTATGGGGATACAAGATATGGCGGAAAATATGGAAAGCTAATTCAAGCAATAGAGAATCGCCTCGAGTGTAGATTTGTTCGAGCTGAAGTTTCGGTATATGGTTTCAGCTTGATTGACAATAAAAGTGAAGCAAAACGAACTGAGCAGCTATTTTGGAGAGGAGCCATTGATGCCGTGGGCGTGACCAAGGAAGGAAAGCTTTTTCTTGTTGAATGGAAGACATTAAGTCGAACGGAAAAGCTTAATGATTTCTGGAGGCAAGGAAGTGATCGTGGCTACGTTCCTGCTCTTCATCAAAGCCTGCTATACCGAAAACTCTTGAATATTCATCTAGCGACACACCGAGATTTGTCCAAAATCTTTAAACGAGTTCTTGGAGTCATGATCGTGCCAATACGCCAGGATTTTCAGGACGTAAACGACACCGATCCCCGCATTTGTTGGTCCTTCGCACAAATGCAACAAACCCAAATTTTAAATGGAATCAACAATCTTGTTTGGGAAATTTCCCCGTTCAAGTTAATTCAGCGAGTCGATTTCAAGGCTAAGCTTTTTTGTAGTAAAAAAGACTCAAGTAAGACCAGACACTGGTACACGGAGAACGTCAAACTAGTCAAAGGAAACAGGTCTCTCAAAGATACAGCCCTACTGAAAAACATTTTCAAACAGAGTGCAAAAGTAAAGGATTTACGTGAAGCGCTTAAACTCCCTCCCTTGGTAGACGTGGAAAGTGAAGAAGAAAGCGACTGATAAAGGAGAAGAATTAGCAGAAGAACCCTCAAGACTGTTATAAGGGAATATGCCCGTGGAGAAAGATCAAGGAAGGCTTTCGAGTAAAGAATTAAAATGACATCGTCTGTTATTCAAGTTTCGGTAGATATAAATACAGATGAGCCCCGATATAACGAAGTATCAGGGAACAGGGAACATGTGTTTTTTTTAACAGGGGTTCTTTATAAAGAGAACCCCGGCCCCTTAAAATGAATTTGTTAGAAAATACAAAGCCAAAAATCTTCGTTGCATCGGACTTTGGTTAGGCAAAAATTGGTTAAAATTGAACAGTGTTATTTGAGGGGTCTGAAGGGGGTAAAATGGGAACTGGTATTTCGGAAAATGTCCACTGGGAAAATGGAATTTGGGTCACTGGGAATGGGAATCACAAACAAAAAACAATAGAACTGGCACTGGAATTTGGAAAATCGGGAAAACGATAGGTAATAGTAATATATTGGACCGAGTGGAGGACAATTCAGGGAGTAATCGGGCGAGTAATTTCAAATCGGCCGAGCGCATAGCGCGAGGCCGATTTGAAATTACGAGCTCGATTACTCTCTGAATTGTACGACACGAGGTCCAATTACTAATTAATCGCATCAATAACAAAATTCGAGGTTAGGAAGTCTTTGAGAACCTTTTTTGTGTGAAAAAGTCAAAGGAAAATTCAATTGGTTGTACAAACAGTGGGAAAACAGCAAGAAAGAAATCATTTAAATGGGCGTGATTGAAGCGTGATTGAAGCGCGAATGGCGTAGGTGTCCAATCACAGGTATCCAATTTGAAGTTGCACAAATTAGATACCAGTACTTGGACACCCGTGTGATCGCGCGCCAATTACGCGACAAAGAGGCGCGCGCAGAACCAATCAAAATCGAGAATTTTGTTATAGATACGATTAGCTGGGAAATGGGATTAAGGCAAAATTTGGGCTGGGAAATGGGATTTATAACTCACCCACCCCCGTTCAGGACTCTTTTATGTTGCCTCCTAGCTTCACAGTGTCATTGTCGTGCCCTCTAGCTTTTATTTTAGGATTAAAGGATTTTCATATCTGCCGGATCTCTTTCGCATTCTATGCAGTCGCGTGATGACATTTGTTCGTATATTTCACTTATGCCAAGACTGCACGTAGTAATTGTTTAAAAACTTGGTTATTGGTCATTTTTATATTGCTTCATTGGTTCATATTTGGCAGAATTATGTGTGTTTTGCTACACTTTTATCAGTAAGGACACGGTGCGATGCCCATCACGAGGAGCGTGCAACTTATCACGTTTTATTATCAACAAACTGCCACGATATCCATATATATATGATTAGAAAGTCCTTGTTATCCGTCATCTTTACATGACAGACATCCTGCGATATACGTTGCTTGCCACGATTCGTCCAATGTTTGAGTTGTAAAACAATTATCCTGCTCAATCTTGAGGTATTAAAATCATCTGATTTTAGCCGACGAGGCCGTAAGGCGATATTCCCCGCAATTTCGCAGGATAATTGTTAAATATCGGGACTTCGTTACAAAGGCTTCGTAATATCGGGGTTCTGCTGTTGTGGTTGGTTGTAGGTTAGGTAGCCTGTGTACAGCCGTCCCGCTCCGCTCAACAAAAAAAAATACACAGGCTACAAGTTAGGACACTCGGATAGGCTTAGATTGCCAACCAACATCGATTTGTCTGTTTGGTCAAATTTTACTCCTCTGCAGTCGTATTAAAGACTTGAATAGAGAGCTTTTAACTGATATAAATTTTTCATACCATCCTTTGTCTAGATGCGAGAAACATTGTCGAAACAAGAAGAATATGCAGTACTTGCTGAGATACTTACCCAGTGGGGGTACTCCGGCTTGTTTATGACAGGGATGATCGAAGGATTTTTTTGGGTTTAAAATTTTCGATTCCGGGATTTGTTTGGGTTGGAAAATTTGGCAAGTATTTTTTTGGGTGACTTAATAATAATAATAATAATAATAACGCAGACAGGGTTCTTCAAGTAGAACAGGGAACTTTCCTCCTTGTTTTACATCCACCGGAGGAATGGGGGAGGAGTGGAAGAGGATCACAGTAGGCGCAGAATTAATCGCCGAAAAGAAAGGGGGGGACCAGGTAAAAATTTTCCCCCCTTAAGGGGAAAAAAAAATAAAAAAAAAAAATTTTTTTTTTTTTTTTTTTTTTTTTTTTTTTTTTTTTTTTTTTTTTTTTTTTTTTTTTTTTTTTTTTTTTTTTTTTTTTTTTTTTTTTTTTTTTTTTAAAAAATATTTATATATTTATTTTTATAAAAATAAAATAATTTTTAATTATATTATAAAAAAAAAAAAAAAAAAAAAAAAAAAAAAAAAAAAAAAAATAATAATAATAATAATAATAATAATAATAATAATAATAATAATAATACGACTTTATTTAATGAGGGTAACACTTGATTTAGATAGGGGATTTTTTTTAGGTGCCTTGTGATGAATTAACAAAACGAGCGTTCTTTGTGTTATGTTATTGCCGCTCCTGGCAATTTAGGGGTAATTTGACAAGGGATTTTTTGGGGGGTTATTTTTGGTCCAGGTATTTTTTTGGGTAATGTCGGAAGGCTTTGGGATTTTATTGGGTCCTGAGTTTTGCCTCCATTCGATCATCCCCGTCATTTACAAGCCGGAGTACCCCCCCCCCCCTGGGGGTACTTAGTGGCTAAAATAAACTGACGCTTTTGAAGAGATCGATTACAAAAATAGAATAAGTTATCTATAGATAGTAATTGATACCTATAAATATTTCTGAAAGATTTGAATTTTATCCTTGTTCTTCTTCTTGCTAATTACACAGGTCTACCCACGACTCCGTTATGCTTTAAGCATTTATCGTGTATAAATAAATTTTTGTTAAAACTGATTGAAATAAAATGAAACTTGAGAGTGGGATCTACAATCCGCTTCATGATTAGTTGTGACACTTGAACCTTTCTTCAGTTTTAGCTCGGAAATGTTGTGTCCCCTCTTTCCCCCCCCCCCCCGGGGGTACTCCCTATAATGGCCTATACGGGGAGGCTCCGCCCGAAAGGGGTACCTTTTTCAGGCTCCAGGTATATAAAAGGGTAGGGATTTCACAAATTTAAGTATATGAAAGGATAAGGAAATCTGCCATAATGATATTTTAAAGGGCCTTTACATTAAATATTTCGAGCAGACGCAACTTTTGAAAAACTTCCCGTTTTAGGTAAATATTATGTCGTGTAAGTATATGAAAGAGGTGCCTTTTTGTAATAAAAGGTATACAAAAGAGGTACCTTTTCTATCAAAATGGTATATAAAAGGGTAAGGGGTTGGATCTCCGGGCGGAGCCTCCCCGTACAAAACTTTTTCGAGTACCCCCCGGGCTTCCCCCTCAATGTTGCCTTAAAAATATTCAGTTTTGCCGCGTGAACAACCAGCTATTGACGGCGTTTTGAAATTTTCCAGCATTAAGGGAGGAAACAGGGAGGTGTTCCGACAATTGTGGTTTAGATTGTTGGTTAACCAGGAATAATCTTCTATCTCAATTCATTGTTCCTAGGCATTCTCCGAATGAAAGACGAATGTAAGAACCAACGTCCAAAGCCATCATCCTTGCAATTACATACGTACACTTGTATCAGCTTTTTCATTAATTTTTTTGGACAATTGTGTTCACGTGCTATGCTAATATATAGTTGGTTTATTTATTTTATCGTTTGTTAGATCGCGATCCCAGTGGAAAGAAGGCGGTGGGATGGAGCTTGGTTTTCCAGAAATAACGTTTAATAAAACTTGCAATATAGCGCATTCCCCCCTCCCTCCCCATCCTTTAGATGAAAATTCATCCTAAAGAGAAAATTCAAGTTAAATCAATCCAATCCCCCTTTGTGCTTGCGTGCCACCGATGATTTAGAATGTAGAAAAGTTCCCTGGAACTGAGTTTCTGGGGGACAAGACTGGTTCGATGTGGCGGTTAAAGCCAATCGAAGGTTTTCACGGAAACAATTCTGTCAAATGGCATGGAAGAGTCCCCTCTTTCTTCTCAAATTTCTTTTTTCAGAGAAGTACCGTGTCTCAAAGGTTTACCTTCCCCACCCCCCTTTTTTAGGTTTAAAAATTTTTCTACGCAAATGAACTGGATGAAACTGCAGTTGTCAATTTTGTACATCACGGAAAGCATCGATCAATAATTGATTTTACTTTTTCTTGATCCATTTTACTCATTTTTTTCTCTTTTTATATAATTTCATTCAGCTAAATTGTCGTCTCGCAACGCAATGTATTTGCGTCACGGCACAAATAACACTTGCAAAGAAAACTACTTAAATCTTTATATTTACACATCATATATCCCACAACGTTCATTTTTTAAATTAATTTTTCGTCAAGGCTAGTTTTCACTGGGCAAAAGTATGAACGCATAAGAAGACCGAACACAAAAATTCTTATGCTGTACTCACTAGGAATAAACATAAGGATAAGAAAACAAAATTGTCCGTTCTTCTTATGCTTATGCTTAAGCTTATTTGTAGTGAGAGCAGCACTTATGCCTCACTTATGCCCAGTGAAAACCAGCTTTTATTTACACGTCATATTTTAGTTCATTCTCAATATGAAAACAATTTAAAAAGTTAGTCTTCTTCAGATGAACACTATAAATACTGTATAGAGAATCACTGCTCGACTCGGTGAACAAAGGGCGCCTTCAGATAGTTATAAGCACTTCTTCGATTCCAAAACCACTGAATCAATAGGGTCACAAAACATGATGGAACTTGACTTGAAACACGGTATCGCTTAGCCAAAAGGGGCACAATTGTCATCTTCTCTTGGGTCCCCTTTTTGCGGACTTGCATCGGCCAGTAGACGGCCGCGCCATGTTCTGCGGACTAACCCCTCTAACAGTCATGTTCTCATCAGGCGTTAACCGCGTCAAAGAAACTTTCCGTTGCGAGAAGTAACTCTTTCCGGGCGATATACCTTTACTTAACGCACTATCAACGCCAGTGTTTGCCATCTTTGCTTTAGCTTTAGCAAAATGAGCCTTGCACGGTGGGTCAAACGTCCTTGCTAACTCTACAATGTCATAACACTCCGAAGCCTTGAGGGCGTATTGGCTGCGAAGGGCATGGACAGAGGTAGCCACACCCCGCGGGCTGGTGCATGCGGACCTGGGAGAAACTGCTGGTCTTGGATTACACGCTTCACAGGGCGGTTGTTTCGGTGCTGATGCCTTTTTGATGTCGCTTGTTTGCGTGTTCGCAGACGCAGAAGCGTTACGACCCTTTCTAGAGTTATTTTCGCTGCTAGAAGATTTCGCGCTTTGTGCGTGAGTTCGGGTTTTTGGCGGTGGTCGCGCCTCGGGATAAAGTGAACCAGGAACGAATGAAATACCTAACTGATATCCACTGTTACGGAAAGTTTGCACGCTATCCGATCCGTCGTCGGAAGCGGAAATCGCATGGTTCGATGCGCTACTCTTTCCGGCCGATGACGTTCGTCTCAGTCTATTCACAGCCGATTTCGCTCGGTATAACTGAGGCGCGCTAACTTTAGCGGACTGAGTTCTAGAATTGGACGCCTGACCGGAAGATAGCCTGGAGAATTTTTGCGACGATCCTTTAGACGAGCTTGCAGAGTCTCCGTTCTGCTTTGCTTTCTCTTCTCTGTATATTTCCCATAACACAGTCTCTTCCTTCAAATTTTCCAGCTCCTTTAATCTGTGCATAAACAGATCAGTTCTCTTCGTTCCTCGAAAACAAGCGTCTTCGACAGTCTCCTCGACCCAAGTCTCCGGATAAGGGTCGTGAAATCTGAAGTCTAAATCCTCCAGTGAAATCTCCTCTGGGACGAAGAGATCTTCAAAGTGAGGGTCACTTTCTTCCCATTCTAGCCTTGCCTTCGCATCCGCTGCAGCTAAATCATGTTGGAGCTTCTTAGGATCCGGGATCTTGTCCGTGGTGCGTTTGACGCTACTGCGAGAGGAGGGACGTAAGGTTGGAGACGGAGAGGAGGTGCGGGACGGAGAGGCGGATGATGAAGGCCGTGACATGGGTACCGGACTGCTGATGGCCCTGTAATGGAATGAACACGATATCATTTACAGCAGGATGAACACTCTAAAATAACGGACCGATGGGATCTATACATGATACGGTATCACATGGTGTACTGAGAGAGACAATCGAGGAAAATAATGTTTTAGTCTTAAATATGAAGTGGAGATGTACGGGATGAGGTGGGGATTAGTAGATCACACAAGCGCGATAATACAGAAAATCTGGCCAGTTCTCCCTTTTTCTCGTCTTATACAACAATGTAACTATATAAATTATCGCTAACAGCGCCTACCTCTCGTGTCGGCTGCAGGGTCTTGTAAGGTAACTAGCACAAGTTGGTCCTAAGTCGTTACACGGTTCGTATGGAGCTTCAGTGGCAGGGATTTCTCTCTTACTCATAGCTGCTGCCAGCTGGCTGCGACGGAGAGCGGGGCTGGCAATTCCCTCATTGTTCATGTGGTGCTGTGGAAGGTACAAACAAAGACGCGTTTGTTAACATCACTGCTTGCAGCACTGTCTTAAAGGGACTGTGTCACGGCTGAGTTAAGTTTATTTTTTAAGTGTTGCCAAATACTTGCTATGAAACTTAATTTTTGCAAAGAAATATTACTTCTATGGATCTAAATGACAAAATTATAGCTTCATTGCAACCAAATGTGTTATAAATTTAAGTTTCAAGCAAACAAGTTTAACTTTGAAAACTATTCAGCCCAACAATATTTCAAAAACCCATATCGCAATCCCTTTTCAATCTTCGTCACTTTTGGCCATCCGTGCCTTTTTTTGTATTCGCTGTGTTATTGAAATGTTATTTTATTGTTTCACGAGGTTATTTATTTATACATCACAAAATTTGATGGTCATTTCCGACGCCTAAATTTGGCTAAAATCCGTGACACAGTCCCTTTAAGGGAATTTTTAATTTTTTTACAAATGCACTGGAGACACTTGACTTTTTGTAAGACCTCTAGCCCAAGATTTGTTGCATCTGTTCAACCCGCACTATATATATCCCTAGATTTATTAACCATTGCCTTTTCCTATTTTATTTGTTCTCTTCCTTTATTTCTTTCTACCATTTAGTAAACTATGTTTACTTTTTTTGAAAAAATACGTATTAAATAACTGTAACGTGATATTCCGTTCAAGCCTAAGTTCCGTCACAAGCTTATTTCTTTAAAAGTTGGTTCTGAGGATCAATTCTCGAATTGGTAATTTCATTATTCGGATTATCAATATTTTTGTCTGGTTGACAACGTATTAACAACATCGTTAGCAAAGTTTTCACTCTTTATATGTCACAGCAAATATTCGCTTTGCCTTTTAGTCGCGTCAAAACGGCAATACAAACCTATTCCATGCCTCGTTTCATTATAATAGTTCCGCTGCATTTTAGCTCACATTTTTTAATCCCCAGATTAATTTTGCTCCTCTTAGAGCCAATGAACTGCTACTCAATAACTTCAACTACGCCATACATCATCAGGTTTAACATTAAAAAATATTTTGAAAGAAAAACTGAACCGCATTGAAAATTTTAGTTTCGACATGTCTGCGTGGCCACTATGTTGAAGCGTAGTTTTTGGCACATTTCTACAACGCTAATAAAATATAATACGGATCCAGAACATAGAAAAACATGCATTCTCGATAACCATTTTTGCCTGAATGTCATCCGTCTACTCTGTTCGCTTACTTTCTGGGGAGTAGGTGAACAGAGAAAACGGCTGAAATTCATGCAGGCTTAACCATTTTTGAAAATGAAAATTTTGACAACAGAAACCACAACAAGTTGGAGTGTGTTGAAACAAATTAAGTCCAACCAGAAATCACTTACCGTTTCTTTAAAAGAATCAACGGGAAAGCTGGAAATCTAAGAGATTACGCGGACATTTTTGACAAATAATTAAAAATGATCAGTTAGCGAAAGATTCTTGTCAAGAAACTAGCTTACCAGCAGTGTACATGTGATGGAGTCAACAAAGCGCCCATTTTAAAAGCCATATAATAGCTGAATATTCACAGCAATTCACATCAATTTCCACTCAAGTAACAAATTAAATACATGCTAGCTACCGACTTACGGTTACTAAGGGAACTTGTGAACATTTTACACAAAACCAAATCATGTTCACAATTTGCTTGTCAAATTGTACGCGTTATTGATTGAAAGGGGGCAGCAATAAAATTCACAGCACACAAACCGCCCATAAATTTTTTTTTCTAAAATTTGATAGATTTTAAACGTGAACATTATACATACCTTATTCTTACTATTTTTCGCGAGTTCTAATTTTCGCGATTTTCGCGATTTCAAAATAATCGCGAAAATTAATACGCGCGAAAAAAACATTGCGCGAATTTTAAACACGCGAAAATTAATACCATATTTTGTATCAAAACAATAAAAATTTAAAGTGTTTGGAACTGGAACTATCCTTTCTTGAAAATATTGATCTTTTCGACTGGTTTTTGACTAGCACTCTTCCTCTGATTACCGCGTGTTTTCTTTAGCTTGATAATCGACCAAAACCTCTTTAGAACAGTCACCAAAGTTTCCGTTTGCAGACTCCTTGTAGTTACATTGAACCAGACCTTCGTATATTTCCAGTTCTTTCTTAGGCATTGACGACTGATCCAGAAAACACTGACAAAATCGCGAAATTTAATACACTTTTGCTCCAAGAATTTATACTCGCGAAATTTGTCTGCCGAGTTTTCGCGAAATTAAGTACGCGCGAAAATTTAGTAAGAATAAGGTAGCTACATTCGATTTTGAGAAAAAGGGCGTAACGCGTTAAAGAAAAAAAAAGCATTTTTCATTACATTGTCCTTTTATCTTGAAAAACGTTAGCTCAAAATATGTTGTAAGTTATACAGTTGCAGTTCCGATGTTGATGACATTATCAGTGCATTGTACTGAACTTGCTGGTTACATTCTGTCTTGAAAATTTCAGCAACTGCCATACGCTATTTAATTACGTGAATGCTTTCAATATCGTTTTGGAGCCAGTTCAAGGCTCAACATGCAAACACTGTGATGTTTCCCTTATAAACAAAGAATGTTATTGAGTTGATATTTTTAAGAAGCAAAACCATTAACAACCACAGAGGGAAAGAAGAAGAAAACTACATTTTATACTGTTTTTAGTGAATTGTTAATTGCTCATAAATATCAAATTTAAAATTCAAATCGGAAAGCTCTTTTTGTTGACCGAAAATAATGGAGTCTTACTTAATTGAAGCTGACAGCTGCTAACTTATGAAGAAATGGTAAAAGTGCATGCATAACAAATAGCCACTAAAACATACATCTTACATGTACTTATAATTTGTTACTTAGTTTAACATGAAAATTAATACTTGTGGCCAATGTCCAAGAAAAAAATTGTCCAAGCTCTTTAAATTAATAGCTCTTTGGAGCTAGTCACATTTTCATTTTCACAAGTTTCCATTTTCACTGGCTGTTAAATACAATTAAATATTGTGAAAACATTGAACATACACTGCATTAAACATCACTTCACAACAGGAGCAAGCTATTAATAAGTTTCATTTTTCAACTGCAACTAAACATTTTCACCTGTAAAATACTTTTTAATTAACATTGACTATAAATCTTTTTTTTCTTTATATCCAGAGCAAAGTCTTCAATATAAACACTAGTAACGCAGATGGTATTTTTTGGTAGTCGTGAATTTGATTAAACATTACATGACTGTATATGAATTATGCAGGTCTCACCTTGAAGCTGTAGATTCTCTGTTGATTCATGCACTGGTTAACATCTCGCACTTGCTGTGTGAGTCGTTTGAAGAGTTGCTTTGGATGAAAGGGGAAAATCTTGCATTAAAAACTTGAGATTACCAGTTATTACAACAAATGGTATTATTCATGACAAAGGACATTTATTAAATTATGATTTTGCCAGAATTTTAATAGGATTCATGGACACAAATTTATTTTTTGACATTTTGACACCTTGTGGAAAAATAATGTCTTTTACATGGAGGAATAATGAAATGTTAAAAGATGAGTGGCTATGTATAATGAAAAGGCTGTTCACCTACATGTACTTCAGAAACCTTAATCAGATCATCACAAATTTCAAAATGAACTCAGCCTTAAGGCATATCTCACCAGGGTACCAGGAGCCAGAGGTTTTCCTTGCATATTTAAAGTGGACTAGGTGGTGAAGAATCACCTGTTGCTTTGATAATGGGTATCTAGATTTTTTAATAAGGGTGGCTGAACACAATTTAGTTCCTTTATTTTGCAATCACTGTCCAAACCGTTGCAGCTGCCGAGCTCAAAACTGACAGGTAACAAGATAAGCTGCAGTAGCCTACTGCAAAATAATGGATGTTTCATGACCATTTTTGTTACGACCCGCTGATGACATTATTAGTTAACAATTTGTGCCAGCAACACACTCTGTCCATTGCCTCGGAAATCCAAAATCTGGAACTCTCCGTGCCTTTGCGGAATTCCAATTGTAAGTATCCCCCCATGCCTTCAGAATTCAAGTGCAAAGAAACCCCCTTCCCCTCAGAATTCCAAAAAGCAGTGTCGGTGGTATGGTATGAATATTTTCTAAAATCACCCATTTCAGATTTCTGGAATCAGCAGTTTTCTTGGTTTCTTACAATTCTAATGACTGGTTTGTTAGAAATTGTGCCTTTCTAGAAAACAATATTTAAAAACCCTTTCAACTGCACACACACACACACACACAGCATAAATTACATTTTGTTTCTCTCAAAGCCTCGAGTCACACGTGCTTGGACTTGTGTCAGCACTGAACCCCAAAGAGTGCACGGAAACTGTGTTCAGCCACCTTAAGATACCTCAGATTGGCTCCTTTTGACCAATGATCAAACACAACAGAAAATCACAGGTCCTTGCTCCAGAGCTATTCTCTGCTTGTATTATCCGTGCAAGAAAAAACCACAGGGCCAGACACTTTGACATATTTTATATATGTATAGCATTCATTTACAAATATTTCATGACACCATTTAAATGAGTATTTGTTTCTGCATGAACTTGTGCTCTTTGATTGCTTTCAATAAAATCATTGAGGGGTGTCGAATGGTAAATGCGAGACTTTGCGAGACGGCAAGACTGATATCCTTTCTGCGAGCCCGAGACCTTTTCAGCCTTGCAAAAGAAATTGAGACTCCGAGAAGGCGTCAAAGAAAAATTCGAGATGACGAGACCCCTGAAATTTGGCTAAAATTTTGCGAGACACGCATTTTTTGAAGGACCATTCACCACCCCTTCATAATCATTGCACACACTGAAGTGAAGCAAATAACACCCTTCCTGTGCTCATAGCAATAGTAAACTAAAGTGAATAGCTAGTTTCTTACCATTGTAAGTTTGAATTCCTTGTAAGTATCTATGATAAAAAACAATAAATAAAAGATATCAATCTGGTGGCCTGCGCACTTGTACATGTAAGGTTTTCATTGTTGATTTTTAAAACAGGGAATAATAAAAGTACAATAATGATAATGATCTCATTTTGACCTTCCAGGTCTGGGATTGGTGATCCAATTTTGGCCTTTTATTCTGAAATGGGGATGCTGAATGGCAAAAAATTGTAAAACCCATGGGGCCTGTCTAAAAAGTGATGGATGATGCAATTGGAAATTAAAAACATCATAATTATTTCTGGTCTGAGATAGGGCATACAAATTAGGTAGGGGCTCCTAGACACCAGCAAAGCATCCCCAAACAAATTTTCCTGGGTACCCCACCCCTCGCCAAGGGCACATGCACATGTGGACATGAAGAAGAAAATGGGAACTGGGATTTCGGACCAGCACTGGGAATCACAAACAAATAAACAATAGAACTGGGACTGGGATGCAGAAAATCAGGAAAACAATAGGCTGGGAAATGGGATTTGCGATTTAATTTCAGGACGGTTGTGTGTAAAAGTGGGATGGGGATGTGGGGACTGGGACATGAGGGCACATGTTTGGGATGCTAGATGCAGGGAGGCATTGCCTGGGACTCAGAGACGTGGGACTCAGGACGTGGGATCGGGGACGTGAATGTGGGAACGCGACAAAGAGGACATGGGGTCCTTTTCTAAGTCACTGCCCTTCAGGACCCTCATAAAAAATTATCTTGAAAAGTTGAGCCACAATCTGTTAAGATTATTGTGGAGAACAGTTATATTTTTCCTCGCGAAGCGAGGCCGAAGGCCGAGCGTAGCGGGGTGTATAATTTTGTCCCTCAAAGGGCTCAGGCGGGATGAAATCTCGTGTGGAGTTTACGGTCATATTTGTGAGCTTGGTGTATGGCGGAAATGACGTCACACGGCCGCGCGCTGGTGGCCTAATGGTGTGAGCGTCGAACTTCAAATCAGATTTTCGGGATGAGGGCAGGGGTTCGAATCCGGCTAAAGTTTCTTCTTTTTTTTTTTTACTTTTTATTGTGGGTTCGAATCCTGAGCCTTTCATTTTTTTCATTTTTCTTTTCGGATTAAAATACCACTGATTTCCACATAATACTCCCTCAACGCCTATTCAGGCCCGGCATAGTCAACGAACGTTCGAAAAGAGACCACGATCAAATTAGTCGAATCGGCATCGAACGAAATCGAACACCAGACTTTCAGTGAGTTCGATTTCCGAACAAATCGAATTCAATCGAACAAATCGAACTCAATCGAACTCAACCATCTGATTTGTTCGATTGATGACCGAACTCAATCGAACACAATTAAATGGATTGCGTTCGATTGGCTCTGGTAAACCAATACAAGCAAGCCTATCAAAGCAGGTTTTTCTCGTGCTTTTTTACAATTTATTCAATAAAGGAAACCCCATTTATAATCTGTCCAAGAGAACAGAACAGAACAGATAAAGCTATCATTATTCCCGCGGGCGTATTCCGAAATTTTGTACCTTTCCTTTATAGCTACAGGTAAATTCCTAACTTCGACACAGGCAACGGCACACAGTAGATGGATGATTATGAAAATATCTTACTAACGATATACATGATTCTCTCAAATTCATCTTGGACAATTAACAGTGACCAAGAGAGTAAGAGGTGAACGAGCGTCAGTATATTGGATGTATGGGAGCATCTTATAATTACTGCCATGATAGAAAGGATAAACAGTTAATGCAACAGTAAAATTATTTTTCTCCTCAGGTCAAAATCAAAGTAAATGATCAGATGTTCGTGTACATTTATTTCTTGAGTGTCAAGAGTTGTCTTACCCCGCGAAGGTGACCACATGTAATTGTCCGCGCTCATTTACAATTCGGAATGCACGGCCTTTCTTGTCTACCGTATTTTATTTCAAACCTTGAAAACTTCACCATCCTTTACGTCAAAGCGGCATTCCTGGTAGCATTTACTACGCATTTGAAGTTTACAATCCACAGCGCATCTGAAGCCATTTCTGCATTTCTTCGTTTACGAAAAACACGTGCGCTACACTCCGGGCTGAAGTAACTCGAGCTTCCAAGATCTGGTTATGGATTTTCAACGCCTGTTTTACACAAATCACGAGTTCGAAAATCAAACGTTCGATTGGGTTCGATTGATTTTTTTTCTTTACGGTGAGTTCGATTTCGTTCGATTGCCGAACTCAATCGAACTCAATCCATGAATTGAGTTCGATTGAGTTCGATTGAGTTCAATTGAAATTTAGTTCGATTGGGTTCGATTGGCTATGCCGGGATTCAGGCTATAAACCTTTCATGGCCATCAGAAGCGCGCGGGCGGAGGGTTCGAATTCTCCTGCCGTTCGTTCTTCTTTTTTTTAATGCCCTGAAATAAATGTCTAAAATGCGAATATCCAATAATTTGTCGATGATTTTGAAAATAGCCTGCGCTTCCCAACGCTTATACCTCTTTTATACGAACCAGAAAGAGCCGCCATTTTCAAAGCGGAGTAGACCCTGGGAACGAGGGTGTCGCAGCCATGTCCGTTACTAGGCAACAATAACAAATCACCGGTTAAAACTGGTTATCACTCCTTATTTATAAGACCCCCCCCCCCTCCCTCCCCAACTCAGAGCTTCGCGAGGCCCTGCGAGTCACGTATTACTAGTAAATTATTGTAAAAACACAGAAGTTAAATTTATAGTGATTCATTCAGAGAAAACCAGTGATCCATTTTGCACTATCAATTTACAGAACATGTGTTGTCCAATTTAAATCTGCAAATTTCTAAAGGGAGAGGGGGTGGCCCTAGGGGGGTACTCGAAAAAGTTTCGTACGGGGAGGATCCGCCAGGAGATCTAACCCCTTACCCTTTTATATACCATTGTGATAGAAAAGGTACCCCTTTTGTATACCTTTTATTGCTAAAAGGCACCTCTTTCATATACCTACACGACATCACATTTACCTAAAACGGGAAGTTTTCTTGTCATTTTTATGTAGCACTAAATAAATTAAGACGATACAGCCAAAAGTTGCGTCTGCTCGAAATATTTAATGTAAAAGCCTTTTAAAATATCATTATGGCATGTTTCCCTACCCTTTCATATACCTACAGTGTAAACTTCTGAAATCTCTACCCTTTTATATACCTGGAGCCTGAAAAAGGTACCCCTTTCGGGCGGAGCTCCCTGTATAGGCCATTATAGGGAGTACCCCCCCCCCGGGGGGGGGGGGGGGCACTAGCTTGCTTGTGGTTAGCTTCACCCTGGTTTGCTCGCAGGCAGCTTTTACTCCAGTTGGCTTGCAGTTAGTTTTTACTCTGGTTAGCCTTTATTTGTTGGTTAGGGCAATATACTATTGCTGCCCTGTCATTCCGCTATTCTGCCGAATGTGGTCATCAAGACGGGGGTCCAGTAGGCAAATTTTCTGGAAGTATATTTTTTCCTGTGAATGGTTTATATAAAACGCACCCACAATCATGAATTTTATAAGCTATATTACTACATTTACTGCTGATTTTTCTTTGAATGTGAGTTGGCATTTCGATAACAGAACTGCTGGAAGATGGATGTCAAAATTTCTGCAGTTCAATGGAATCAACACTTGGCAGACATAATTAAATTTCTTGACATGTTAGCTTAATTTACGGATTATATTTAACACTCATGGCAGCGAATAATCGTGATTAAGCCCCTTCGTATTCAAAACGTAAACAATTAAGGCCACAAAACCGCAAATATTTTCTTGCAGCTGATATAAATTTGCTTACCACTAATTTCGCCATCGCTTGTTTCCAAAAACACGTCCGCAGAGGCACTTCGAAGAGGTGATACACTTTTAGCTCGAACATTCTGCAAATTTAACACAAAACAAATATCAAAAGCCTTGAGAAACAGAATTAGAGCGAATTCGTGATCTGATCGAGCCACCTGAATGCGATCTCTTGTTATAGCTAGGATCAATTCTAAATCTCCGTGGAAAAAATAAACAAAACTCACTTTCGATTTAGCTTTATTCTCCGTTGACTGTTGTCGATAGTGATGAGGAATATGTATCACTCTGCCTCTTATCCAGTCTTTGTTTAAACTTCGGCCGCTGCAAAAGACGGCGATATAAAATCAATTCGAGTTCAAACAACAAAGAAATCAATTTTTGATGCACAGCAACGCTGCTCTGTAAACATGCAAGACCTGTGGAAGAAATTTCTTTGGGTTATCGAAGTGGCCGAGTTCGGAATTTGCCAATTCTGTGAATACACGGCGCAAAGAGAAGGCTTAACTGCTACATATTGAACTGGGACCGCCATTTTGCAGTTGCCATACTTACAGACGGTATTGTTCATGGCTCATTTGGCTAAATTCACCGGTTGCTATTGAACTCCATGCACGCTTTTGATTTCATTCACTGGTATGGCCTCAGGGGAGCGAAGGTGCTAATTACTCGCCGAGTAGCAATTGACCGATTTGTATACAATCAATAAGGGATCGTGTAATACCGAAGAGCTCCGATTGTTTCCGAAATGGACGAAAAACTTAAAATAAAATAAATTCTTTGGTTGATTTACAAACATTTAGCGCCTATTCGTATGCAAATGATATTAAACAAAGCATAAATTTCGAGGGTCAATGAGTGCTGAAACAGGAAGTTTTAAGCTAATGTAGGGGAGTGCCCAAAAACAGTTCTTTTATTGGGTCAGCAAAAACAAAACGATTGTGCGATTTGCTGATACATAAAAAGTATAAAGAGTAGTGCATTTTCTATCCTACAACAAAAAGCTTTGAGATATAGAATTTACTTCTGGAGTGTTGTGGTGAAGAGGAGAGAGGTATAACACAGGTCAAGATTTAAAAATTTACAGCCATTGTAAAAACGAGGAAGCGTAATAACCGGTCATGCCAATCGAAATCCCGATCTCTGTTGAAGTTCGAAGCTAGCGTTGCGTAGCACCAGATGTTCACAGACTTCTATTATCACAAGAAAGTAAATTGTCATCAGGAACTAAATGTTTCCGGGGGGAGTATTCCTCTACAAAAGCTGGGAGATCCTGGAGCTATATAGGGTACGGTACTGCCTCAGCGATCAATGGCCGTTTGTGCTGTTAAAGATTTTGCCATTTAATTTTGCAGGGTTGGGCCTGATTGAATAAGCGCACAAGCTAAGAAGGTCATTTCATTTAAGAAAACGCAACAAATACCGCTTCATCTGGCTAATGTATCAATAAAAGATCAAGTGTTAAGGCTTAATCTAAAATAGAGAATGAAAAACGAGCGACACACCTCCCAAAAACAATGTGAGAGTAACTCCCCCCCCCCCCCACCCTCCCTGTTATCCGGTGGTTGGAGACTCCTTTGAGGTTGCTGCAAGACTAGTTTCCGTACCAGACTGTAAGTGGATGAGGAAGTCAACATAGCCTTGACAAAGGTCCATACCATGTTTACCCCTTTTTCATTAAAGTCGTGGCTAAATACGATTATAGCCGACTTTTTGCATGACCCCTTTACAGCTGCACATATGCAGCCAAGGATGTCATTGCACCTCATAATTGACTACTATGCGTTCTCCTTCATTGAACACATTGTATGATCAGACGATAAGATCACCCCACTGCACTTCGACTGTAAACAGGAAGTTTAACGAGCAAAGACGATTCCAGACCGGGTTCGAAAACAATTCTGAAAATGTTTCCTTGCTTTCTGAAGCACGCTATTTTTGTAGTCTAAATAAAGCAACTAAATCAACCCGGAAACTTGCAAATAGATTGAGAGATTTCTCTATCTGAATGTCTAATTTAGTAATGCGGTAGCGAAAACACACACACACACAAAAATTAAATTAAAAAAAGTGAAGGACCGAGTGTCTCTTGACGTCAATGCATTTGTCATCTTAAAATTAAACTTTAATAACGTATGTAAATCCTGATAAGAACTTCGAAAAAAGAGAAGCAATACACAACTTCACATAGACGAAATTTTCAAGTCTTAAAGTCAGTCGGGCATAGTAATGATATCACTAATAGCACTAATATCAGCAATTATTAATATAAAATTAAATCCGTTCTTATAATTCTGGCAATGGCGTGACTACTGATAGCCTGGAGAACATTAACAGGCGGCTTATTTAGGTCATCAAGGTGAAAAGCTGATTTGCATTTTTAGCTTTTGCTCGCGAAAAAAAAAATAACCTTCAAACAATTGAACAATTGTTGCTTTCGAAAGGGGTCTGCGTAACTAAGATTATAAGTGGTCCGTAGCTGAATATTGCACGGACACTTATCAGATAAACACTGGAACAACACGTCCTCGGTCTATTTTAGTAAGCACTTGGTTGGCTTCAAAGCTCTGCGCGTTTCTCATCGTTTCTTCATGTTTTTAAGTTTTCAACGGGCCTAAATGCAGTCTGGAGGAACCATGATTTTGCAGAAGATCTTGACCCTGGCTCTAGGCACATCAATGCTCATTGCGTTCTCAGGTTTGCACTTACTTTTAATGTTATAGTCCTAAAATTGCTCGCATGATGATGTTTTAGTGCTAATTCAAGTTTTCGTGATGTTCTATGCCGGCTTTAAGTTTATATTTATAGCCGAAGAACCTGATCGGAGCTAGTCGAGGTCGTCTCAACTTACTTCATGTTCAAACAAGTTGAATTGTTTTCACAAATCAAAACGCAACTCATTTATTTTGACTAATAGCAGCAAGGTGTATTAGTAAGTCTATTTTGGACTTAAAAACGTAAGCTTTTCTATTACGAACAAATTGTAGCCATGTCAACGGAGAAACGGACATTTTTAGACCCCGAATTCAAACGTTGTGCAATGTGATTGGACTTTAATTTCCGGGTTCGCGGGGAAACGAAATGAGGTCCGCAACATGTACAGGCAAGTGTGGGCCTCTTGCTAGATTAAACTTGTTCGTTCATTACTGAGTCAATTGAGCAAAATTGTACACTCTAAATGAAAATTCATAAGCTAGCTTTTTATTTCAAATAAATCGTACAAAAAAGCAGGTTTATGACTAGTGGTTATCACAAACTAGAGTAGTGTGCGCGTTCACGGTAACCGGACGTTTCGCCTACGAGTGGATGTGGTCGATTGGCCTACGTCTATAGTCGGTTGGCTAACAAATTCATATTAATTTGAAATTTAGTGATAAGAACATAACAATCTTTATGCCAAATCAATCCGCATAAAAGATTCCTTTTCTACTTGGATTTTGACGATGCCATCAAATTCACCGACATAACACGACAGTTGTAAACAAAGGAAACCCAGGAAAACAAAGGAGCGAAAGGACTTCGGCCAAAAGTTGATCAACATGTACGACCTAGAATACTTTTCGTTCTTTAAACGTGAGCAAAGGGCGTCTACCGCTTAGCGATTTTTGAACGCCGAAAAGGTGGTTGTGAATTCGGACGGTGCGAACTCGGTTGGGAGCGAAACCTTTATCATCCAAAATTGACAAAGATATTTTCAAAATTATTTCAGTGTTTCTTTTTTTGTTGATGAAAAAGAACTAAAAGAGGCATTAGCGTACTAACTTTATACGTTAGCGAAACGACCTACAGCTCGTTAAGGAAACGTCTTTAGACGTACGGGCGAATCGACGTAAGACGTTAGCGAACTGGTCGTTAGCCGGAATCCACTCGTAGGCGAAACGACATATCTGGGTGAGAAAGCCGCATAAATTGACCGTCATTGACGTAATACCTATACTGGTACCAAACAAATTAAAGCACTAAAGATTGTTTTGGTCAGCAAGAATCTAAGCTAACTCAGCCAGGATGGTGCTTGAGGTTCGGCTTCATATTATGTACTTTGTACCCAAGTGTTTTGCTATTTATGCTCGGTGACGTAGCCGGGAGTATATTTCAATATTCAATACTTGCAAGATTATTCAATATTCCCAACCATGCAAATCCGCCTCTTCACGCGTACGAAATTCAATAAGAAACAATTCGCCGACTTCTTCCTTGTCAGGAAAAACGCGAAATTTGGTACCAGATTTGTAACTTTCCAGTGAGGTTTTCTGTTTATTACTTTCACCCTCATGCATGTTCAGCTTTGACTTTGGCCGATATATAACGAGTGTTTATTTTAGACCACTTGGCGTCAACAAGTGGTTGATAGCAGGAGGCTCGAAAGAGAGCTCAAGACTGCCCGTAAAATTAAAAAATTATTCATATAACGCAGTAGACGCATTCGAATAGCTAGACTCTACTATACACATGTGACATACTGAGGCAATTTTTATCAAGCTATATATCCACTGAAAACGTAGCCTGCGTGGCCGGCGTTCAAAAGGGAAGGAGAAGGGGAGTTCGAGCGCGAAGCGCGAGGTGCGAGGAGAGAGCGCGAAGCCCCTTCTTCTTCCCCTTTGAACGCCGGCCACGCAGGCTACTGTAAACGACCCGGGAAATTAAAAAACAGATCGTGTTGTCAATCGGTCAAATTAGGGATGAGGTGTGACAGACATAGTTAGACATTAAATTTAGTTCAAACGAGTATTTAACATGATTGGTAATTAAGTTTTGTCGCAGTTTGATTGCTTTATTGAAAGAGGTTTTTTTTTGGCAATTATTCCGTCTGCGGCCAAAGTAAGTTCGTTCGTTATTTGCCTATTTGGACAGTTCCGAAAGTTGCATGTATTGTTAAGGTACAAGTCGATGTTGAACCTGTTTCATTTATATATAGTGAACCACCTTTCAAAAAGTAAAGGTTTTCGAAAACACAGACGATGCCGATTTCTTATTTTCTTCTCGTTAATATTTTTAAAAGCAAGAAGGCATCTTTTTATCCGAACATCGCTTATCGCGAATAGACCCCGTTGACGTTTTTTTGTCCACGCTTTACAAATATGTATCAGTCCCAAGCAGGTCTGTCTTCGGGTGTGCAACCTACTACATTGGTAAGGTCGGCGCGAGTGTTCAGGGCAGGGCAGTGATTCTACTCTTGGCAGTAGGCATAAATTGATTGTGCTCGGCAACTTTTGAGCAACTTTTTGCGTTTTGAGCAACTTTTTGTAGTACCAGCAACCTAGGGCAACTTTTGCCTTCCTTGGCAATTTTGAGCAAAAATTGATATAAAACCGATCCAAACCATAAAAGGTTCGAAAGGTCGTTTCATTTCGAGATTTTATCTTTTTTATCTTTTTTTTTTTTTTATTTTTATTTTTTATTTTTTATTATTATTGAAGTTATGTTGAATTTAAAGAGTATTTGATTAAACAAAGTATTTATATTTCTCATATAACAATGGCTTTTTGGCCTCTTTTAATGATTGTAAGAATATTTAATGAAAATGTTTAAATGGAAACAAACAAACAAACACGTTTTGAGTATTTATCTAAAACAAAACGACTCTAGAGCAAGCAACTCTTTTAAATTTTGGTGGCAACTTATTGATATTTGAGCAACTTTAGAGCAACTTTTGGGTATATTGTGAAGCAACTTTTCCTGAATTTACTAGCACAATCTATTCATGCCTACTTGGCAGACTTGAGGTCTTAGAGCCAAGGAGGCGTCCTTACGTATCATGCCTGTGATGTATCATCCTAACATACCGTGGTTTTTGGTCTACCCCAACCTCACTCTTGTTTTAACAAAGACTGCATTGTCTAAACGAACCTCATGTGAATGCTGTCACAGGCTCGACAGATTTCCTTTTTAGCGCTCTATGGTCTCTATGGTAACTGCCCCGGATCAGCATTGGGTGTGGTGGCAGATACATCCAGAAAGGAAGTAGTATAATTATAAAAAAAGCTCAGGATCATCTACAGAATAAAAGAATTATACTGATTATGAATTACATCGAGTTACTTGCTTCCGTTGTTTCGTTCGTGAAGCTATATTTACATAAAGTACTGGCAGGTGCTAAAACCCAGACGCTGGATTCTGAACGATAGACAAGTAGACGGGGACGATGGACGATGGACGAGTGCACGAATGACTATGTGCCAATTCAGAGTCTTTAAGGAATTTTAAAATATTGGGCAGCGAAAATCAGTGTCTGTTTTGTCACGCAACATGACGTAAACGAGGGGAGCACCGAAAATTAGGCAGATAATAACTAATTATTATTGATTATTATGGACGAAATTCAAAGACACAATCATTGGCAAAGACGAATCTCTGAAATGTCACATGTCAATTTCCTGGTTTTCGATTCGCCCACTCCGAGCTCGAGCTCGACATTCTCTATTACAAAATATCAGCTCTTAGACTTGCTTAAAGGTCAGACGTTTTTCCGAAGCATGAAATATAAATATATAAAAAAAACTATACCATCGAGCGGGCCCAGAATTAAATGAAAGGCAAAGTGACGTTTTATAGCGTACCCACCCCCTAGGAAAAACGGAAGGGAGATATAAAAGGCTACACGTAGGTTAAGGACAGTGGAAACCGGCCATTTGCACACAATCTCGAACCCGTACTCCGATCTAAAATCCCTTTTGGTCAGAAGCGACAAGACCGGTCTTTTAATTTCTGAACGCAATTTCCAGTGTAACAAAATAAAAATGTGAAATAATCTTAGTTCTTGTATTATGCCTTTTCTGTCAGGAATAAGGAAAATATTTTGTGTAATAGTATTTTCGGTTTCCTTACGTGAAAATGAGTTGGCAACACGACAGCATAATAAACTGAAATACTCTGTCATTGCTTCATGTGATAAATAAATTTATGTCAGTGACATTTCAGATATTCGTTTTCGCCAGATTTGAATTTAGACTAATAATTATAAAAACAGACCCTAAATTTCGCGGCTCAATATTTTAAAATGCCCTAAAGATTCTGTCAAAGATAGGCATGGCATATCGTCCATCGTCTACCCCACCATCGTCCATCGTCTACTCGTCTTTCGTCCAGAATCCAACGTCTGGGTTTTAGCCCATGCCTAAAATCCTGGTCAGCTGCTGATATGGATTCTAATTAATTGGCTTGTCTTCTCAGCTGTGGTCGCTTCTCAGCTTTCGGTGGCGATTTAGCTTTTTGGCTTCTCAGTTCTTGTACACACAATACGGCCATATTGCAATCGGTGTAAAGGCGACTCTACAATTGCTGTTTAGGGGCACCATGATTGTGCAGATCATCCTTCCACTATTTCTTGGTTTAGTCCTCATCAGTACCATTACAGGTAACTGTATTTTAGTGGTAACCGCTTACACGTTGCTAATCTGGAGTTGAGGTTTCATGCTCAAACACCGTTTACATGCTAATTTTGATGATATTACCTAAAAGCCGAAATCTAAAGTATATTGGCTTGTGATTGTTGGATTACTCTTATTACAGTGTATAGAGAACTAACGCTCGTGTTAATTAGGGTATTTAAACCTGGAGGTATTCGAATTGAGGGAAACTTACTCCTGACTAAAGGAAATTAACGCGAAAAAGAGGTAACTTTTTTAAATGAAGGAAATTTACGCGATTAACACAAGAAAGCGCAGTTTAAAGCAACAAAAAAAAATTATTTTCACATTGAATGTTTTTGGCAAATCATAAGAAGTTGACCCTGGCTCTTAGCACATCAGTGCTCGTTACCATTAAGGTGATTCCTCGGTATTGCATTGCGCATCCTTTCTGCGCATAAGTTTTCGCGTCATTTAGCGCGCGCACGAGCGCGCGCGCACACAGAACACTACGAGATTCCCTTCAGGCTAAGCTCGGTAGGGAAATAAATGGTCGCTTACTCTTAAACGAGCACGGTGACCCCCATTTTTTAATGCATTAATTTAAATGTCAAACTGTTGTCTACAATATATCGCCATTTAAAAAAAAGTTTAAAATTCTACATTGAGATATTTTAATTTTAATACTGTAAAAAAAAAACGTTTTTAGGTAGTGCCGTTAACGTGCGCACGAAGCAAATCTTAAATTTCTTTCCTTATCTTAATTCCTGTACAATAAGAATAGTTTTTAACATAAGATCAAAGTCTATTTTGTTGAACTAGACTAATTCTTTAATGCAAAATTTTTTTCTGGAAACAATAGCGATCCCCATTTGGATTACTAGGGTTCCTAATATATATCTCGCGGGTCGTAAATTTGCTATAATGCCCATCCATTTTACACAAAAACTAGCGCGGTGACCCCCATTTTTTATTTCATTTTTTCAATGCTCATAACATAATTGTTACCTGGACCAAGTTTCAGAAAATTTTAAATACTCCTTCTATTTCAGTGGAATCACCTTAAGTGCTAATTCAAGCTGTCGTGATCCAGAACCTGATCGGGGCTAGTTGAGGTCGTCTTAACTTACTTCAGTCATGTTCAAACAAGTTGATTTTTTCACAAATCAAAACGAAACTCATTTATTTTGACTAATTGCAGTTAGGTGGATTAGCAGGGTCTATTTTGGAATTAAAAAATTTAAGCTTTTCTATTACGAACAAATTGTAGCCATGTTAACGGAGAAAGGGACATTTTTAGACCCAGAATTCGAACGTTTTGCAATCTGGTTTGACTTTCTGTCGGGGAAACGAAGCTAGGTCCGCAATCTGTACAGGCAAGTCAGTGGGTCCCTATGCTGGAATAACGTGATCGTCCATGAGTAAATTGAGCGAAATTTTAAACTTGGAATGAGTAATCATAACTTAGCTTTTAATTTCAAAAAATCATACAAAAATCCAGGTTAATTACTAACAGTAATCACAGATTAGAAGAGCGCGTGCGTTCGACAATCTGGGTGAGAAATAGAGGATAATACATGGTTGCGCCGAGATGTGAAATTTATCTTCCAGTGTTCAAATCGATATCGCACGAGTGAGCGCAGCGAACGAGTGAGATATCTATTTTAATACGAGAAGAAAAATTTCATATCTCCAGCAACCATGTATTATTCTGTTTATTATATAAACCTACTAATTACGATGTTTTTGACGACTTTCCGAAGATTTCTGAAAGTTTTCAAAATGTTGTCCGAAGGTCATACGAATGTTTCTGAACATTTTCCGAACATTTCCGAAAATTTCCGAAGATTGCAGAGGAACATCCAAAGATGTTTCGACTTAACCCTTTGACGTACAATGGGGGGGGGGGGGGGGGGGCTGGATGTCACCCCCGCATAAGGTTTTACCGAAATTTTGAAAAGGGGGTTCACTCAACAATGCTGAAACTTTCAGTAGCTGTTCATTCATCCCTTGCGGAAATTTTGAAATGTCAATCATGTGCCCATAATATTTGGCGTTGCCAATGGCAACGTCATAATTACAAGCAGCTCATATTTCTTTATTTTTTCCAGGTTGTCGAAAACGCAGATGATGACGATTTTTTTCTTTTCGTTATTTTTTTTAAAAGCAAGAAGGCAACTTTTTATCGGAACATCGTTGTGAAATTGATGAATTGTAAACAACTGGTAAAAGGTCACTGGTCTCTATTTATAAAATTGGATGAATGTTCCTCAGTATTGCAAATAGACCCGTTGACGGGTTGCCAAAACTAGTCCGAGGATACCAGGAAACTTTCAATTAAAACTAATTTACAGTCATGCTTTTTAAATCGAAAGTTTAAAGAGCGCAATCAAAATCTGTAATTTCTGACGATTATTAAATTAACGTTCTGTTAATGGACTATTTGGGCGTTTGGCGGGTGGTTTTTGTCATCGTACGTCAGCCAGTCTTTGAGTTCGTCCTCGTTCTAGCTTAAGTCTTCTTGATGTCGATAGATTATCTAATAATTATTTAATATTAGTATATACACACTCAGTGATCTTGGTGTTTCAAGCAATCTGATTGGTTCGCTATCTCGGGCTAATGAGCATTATTCACTCCCTACGGAGTGAATAATGCTTGATCCAAACTGAAACAAAATGGCCGGCGTAAACTCGCGTTTCGCCGGCGTTTCTGAATCGCAAATACTAAGAATACAAGAAGATGCTGAACCAGAAAAGACAAAAAAAGGCTAAGAAATTTGGCCTGATGGTTTTCAAAGTAAGAGAAGACTACATATTTCGCAATTTGCAGCACAATGTCCACACAACTCGAGTACTAAAACGATAAACAATTGCTTACCGTCAAGTCGCCCTTCGCCTGGCATCGGCAAAAATAAATACCGCAGATTTATCGGCAGCAACATCAAGTGTTATTCAACCAAGATCTTCTACAAATATTCAGGAAAATGTCTTTGTGCAAGAAAACATCCAGTTTTCACCACAGTTCTGCAGACATTCAGTAAGCTTATCAGGGGCGGATCCGGGATTTTTCAAAGGGGGGTGGCTGTTTACAAATATTTTTGTTTACTTTATTGTTTAAGCCCCAGGTTTTTTTATGGGGGGGGCGGGGGAGGGGGTAATTCAGGCGTTTAGGCAGGAATTTTTGGGAGTGCAAATTTTTTGGGGCCAAAAGCCCATACTTCATGGGCCGCAGGCTCCATGCCCCTAGGGGGTCTGGGCTCCCCGAGAAAATTTTTAAAAATTGAAGCCTCTTAGACGTAATTTCCGTGATTCTGAGCAGCTTTAACGTCTTTCAATTAAGCTATTTTAAAAACCGCTGTTTTCCCTTGATAATTTGATAAAACTTTTCTTTCCTCAACTTACCTTGTTCAACATTGAATTATATTTGGGACAGAAACTCTAGTTCTTATACGAACAGTGATTGAAATTTGAAGTTGAACTTACGAACTTACACGAAAAAACAGATATACGTTGTTTTGTTCACCCACGAGCGTGAGAATTTTTAGCCCCTAGCAAAGTGGGCTGGGGATGACGTGGTAAGTCAATGCTTTGCTTGTGAAGAATCGCTTTGTTCGATTTTGATTCATGCAAAGAAAACAGTAAGACAACTCCCTAAAAAGATGCAAATGGAGAAGAAAATCATGCCAGCAAGGTTAAAAACAACTCTTGAACGCTAAAAGGAATGGTTATCTTTTTAAAATTATGCACACGTTTTGTTACATTAAAAGCACAGTAAATTTCCGCCCAAACACGGCGTCGAAAATACCCTATAAAGTTCCTTAACTTTGGACGGCTGGAGGGCCGCCTGGCTAAAGGGGGTGGATGTTAACAAATTTCAACTTTACTTTAGCTAAAAATGTTAACACCTTTTTCATCTTACGCAGTGGCATTGTCCTTATTGTCTATTTTAATGTGTTTTTTTTTTTACTTTTCTTGTGGATCAAGGGGGTTGGCTAGCCACCCAATCCACCCCCCCCCCCCCTGGATCCGCCCCTGCTTATAATTCAAACTTTCACGACAGGTGGATGCTTCGCCAACTGCTCTTTCAATTTTCAATTCAAGTGAACTTCAAAAGCTTTGATTCAACGGTCAAAATGTTTTGCAAGCAGGTTTTTGATCAGATTGCAGGTTTGAGTGGTGTTAAAGGACCATTTTGCTAGATTGTGACGAGGATTTTATCGAAGATTAACTAGATTTACCATGTTTGAAGATTCTGTAAACTGTTTCGCGCATGTTGGTTAGTGCCGCTTATATGTACGTTTTCCACGCATGAATTGAGAGGTCAATTAAATCGACTTTAAATGGTTTCCTTCTGAAAACTTTGAGATCGCTTGTTTGTTGAGATCACTTCGTACATTCCGCGGCTCGGTGAATATTCTACCACTATTCACCTCGATTTCAAAGAATAATTGTTAATTGTACCCTTTCCTCGAAGTCTCGTACCCGGCCCCTGCATTCAGATATGTCCAGGATTGAACGCTAATGAGATGCACAAAGTGTCCTTATTAATAAAAATTCACCAAAATACACCAAATTTTTTAAATATTAAGTAATATAGAAATGTCAAATAACACAGTCAAACATGAAGTACTCATTAAACAATACCTGCGTTCAATCCTGGACATAAGTGATCTGGCGCGCTACAGTTCTAAGCCTTGGAACCGATAGTTGTAATTTGCAAGGATATAGATTATGTTATTACACTTATTAGGACTGACATAATATGAATAAACTTTTCACATTGAATAGTCCACTCAGTGGATTGAAATGAACTCATGAAACAAACAAACAAACATGACGATGATGGTGATGATTTGGAAAGAATCACAACAAAAATACAGTGGCACTGGTTCTAACTGTCTAATAGTATCTTCTAAAGATGGATTATCTCTTTTGCCTTATAGAAGCCTCAAACTCTACAACTGCAATCACAAATGGCACAACTGAGTAAGTTTCAGACGTTGACGTTACCTATTGCCTTTCCACCTAATCCTTTGAAACCATGCATTGCATATGGAAGTCTATCTAATGGGTGTAATTAGACTTGAAACTTAAAAGTGGCAGTTTTGGTGAGATCATCATTGAGTATACGAAGTACAATGAAGAGGTTTCAAGTTTTACAGGGGGAAAGTTTCACGTGAGGTAGTTGCCATCGGTTTTGGTTTGGCAAATGATTTGCCAAGAAAACAGCACCTCGTTCTATGTTAGGACTTTTGTTAATCGGCCAGGGAACGTGGCAGGAGTTTATTAAATCATTTACAATAAAGCTTTAGCAAACACAAAGTCAAGGTCCAGGGCAAATACATAGTCGCTTCAACAATCGTTTAATAACTCTATTTTAGATAACCTTTCTTGGGGTATAAGCCACTTTCAAACTGGGCCTGCAAAAGCTACTTAATATTTTCTGAGTACCTCAGTGAATGTCCACAAAAAAATGCATATATCAATGCACGAGTAAATTGAAGTCCTTATTTGTAATGAAAGCATAGTTAATAGAGGAAAATGGTTATGAAGCCCGGCAAAGTTCTTTGTTATAGGTTTTTGTTTGCTATTTTGGGGGTTGACCGTGCACAAAACCTGACAAAATACAATAGGTGGTTACGTGTGTTCATGCAACTAACCAATAAAAACATTGCCATTACGTAACTCATGCATAGTGTATGAGAGCAAAACAAAAGATGTGCACGGTCATGGACCTTCGAACCTAAATCTTGGCCTCTTTGTTTGCTCCTTTGATGTTTGCCGGGCTTCCTAACCATTTCCCTCTATTAACTATGATGAAAGCTAGTCTTATATAATCCACGCGCTCTGTAGAATTACAACTAAGACTCTTGGGATTGATCTTCCGGATATCAAGTTAAATAGGTCACGTTAACAGTTTGTTTATGGACAATGCAACCACCATCCTTTCTTCCCTTAGATGCGTGCCCGCTGACAGAACTAAACGGTCTGCAGTCCATACAGAACCTGGGGTGTGCATACCATATCAATCTGCATTTTCAAACGGTTACTGTAAAGACATCATTGGTTATCTACCAGTCTACGGAACAGACTTCATGGAGCTGCAAAATAACGAAGATAATATGCTGCGCTTTCGAGTAGCAAAGGGCTTTGTAGAACAGGCGCTAAAGAATTCAACAGAGGAGGACGGTTTTGTTGTGCGGCAAAGCTGTCTGGATATGGTGGACGATGTGTACTGTCACCATTATTTTAAGCGCTGCTACATTTCTTCCAGACCACCACTTATTTGCAGAGAAGCATGCGAGCAATTGTACTACCATGTGTGTGATCGCGAGTTCAAGATGGTGGAAGATTTCATGAAATCGAGGGAGGGTATAGATTACCCCTATTACTTCGACATAATAAACTGCACGACTCTGCCATTTCGAAATGAATCGTCCAACTGCTATTATCCTGACAAGATACGAGGTCAGTGGTGGCATGAAGACTGGTACGCCGTCATCTGTCACATTTTATGTGCGAGGGATTACGGAGGGGAGAAGCCCTACAATCTCTTGTGCATCTAATGTGAGAGACGACAGCGACTGGTTACCAAGCAGGGAACTGGGGAGGTGTCATAATCATCGCGCCCTACAGCTTTCTCACTTCGCTAAGATTTGACGTAGATTGAAAGCACCCCTCTAGTTTTGCAGATTGTTGCTTAGTCGGTCGCCAATTCACGTTTATTGATATCATCAGAGAAAAAAGGAACTTCTTTTCTTCACACTGTCACGCTTGTTTGTGTTATGACTTGCATTCTCTTGAGTCCCAGTGTGGCCACTTAGCCGCCTGGAGACGAAAGTGGTTTCTATTAGCTTATCAACTCATCTGCTGCCAATGCTTTTTCTACCGCAGAGCTAAATGTCACTACTGAAGTTCAAAGAACCTTTCGGTTCTTTACACTTTCGCCAAATAAAAGGTGGTGTTAAGACCAGATCGGGAACACCAACGCCTAAAAATTAATATGTTCTCAGCTGACCAATATTTTTGAAATAAAACGATAATGAATTACTTAGTGTAAAACTGAACGACGTTGGAATTTCCACTTTTCCACTATAGCTAAATAACACGGAAAGTAAATTAAAACAGTAAAATTAATAACTTATTTTTTCTCTTTATTACGATCAGACAAACTTGACGTCCTGAAGAGTGAAGGTAAGATCTTGTAATTAAATTTCTTCAGGAAACTATGAAAGTTTTGCTAGATTCGGTTAATCAATACTAAACTTCTATACGTTAAATGTCCAAAGGTGATCAGTATCAGAAGGTTTCCAATGTCATTTAAACAGTGTTTAAGTAAGCAGGTGATTGAGAAGAGTCTGAGAAGGTAGTTCTTTCTTATTGCTTAGTAAAAGGTTTTGTTACCTTTTAAAATTTAAATTTATTTGAAGAGGCAACAGGCTTAAACGAGCCAATCGGTAAAAGGTTTACTACTCTGTTCAGTCAATCGGATGCAGAAGCTAAGGGCCACGTTGACTCCCACTTCAGTTCTTTTCCTAGTATTGCTCAGGTTGGACAACCACAGACTAGGTGAAACATTGTAATTGTAACGCTGCAAATTTTACATACACGCCATTCTCTGTTATTTTAATTTCGTCTTTTTTTTATAAAAACATCGACTCAAATCTAAGGTCAAACTTTTATTTGCAGACTGCTTCTATGGAGATGGACGTGGTTACCGTGGCAACAGAAGTGTAACAGTTTCCGGGTACACCTGTCAGTCGTGGGATGCCCAATGCCCCCATAAACACAATATCAATGGAAAGATTTACAAATCGATTGAAGATAGTGGCAACTTATGTCGTAATCCAGGCGGGTTTGCGAAGGACGGGCCTTGGTGCTTCACCACAAATAGGACTGTGAGATGGGAGTACTGTGATGTGCCTAAATGTGGCAAACATCGTAAGTAGATTGGTAGACAAAGAAGTAGATGTTTCTGCTATGGGAGAGTAGAGCTTAAGTATGCGTTAAATGCGTCCTATCCTTTTACCACTAACATCTTTCGCATAATTTTGCTGTGTGTGTTGTAAATTAAGGGCTATTCAAGATAATAGTAAAACAGAAGTCCTACTGACCTTTCTGTCAACGAAGTACAACAATGGCCGACTCAAAGAAGTTTATTTCTCGACATATGCTAACCGCTGCAACAATAATTGACCAAACGTGTTACTCTAAAATCTGTCTAACTACTTCTTTGATCGAGTTAAAGTTATAGTTTCCAATCTAAGATCTTTTTATCGTTTAGCGCCCTCAAGCCCACCAGGCGATTTTCGAGGTCACAACTTAAGTTCAACAAGCATTAAAGTCAACTGGGGAAACGTTCCAAAGCCCCTCGTACATGGAGTTCTTCTTGGATTCCACGTGGCCTGCGAGAGACGTAACAAGTCAGACAGTCATTTTGTGGAGTTATCGCCTGTAGAACATAATTGGGTGTTCAAAGGACTCCAAAAATATAGGAATTATAGCTGCTGGCTGAGAGCGTACAACAACTATGGAAATGGTACTTGGAGTAAAGAATTGGTCATTTTAACTGATGAAGATGGTATGTTATTATAAGGAGAGAGAACGATCTAACCGATGATCTTGGATGGTTGTATGCTATGGTTAACATAACATATATGTGAATCGTTTTCAGTGGGGTTAAAGAAAAAGGATAAATTAAGAAAAAGAAATAGTTGTCGTATTGCTGAGAGAGATTCTACTGTTTACAAAACAAAAGAGTTGTAAGAAAGGAAGCAAAGGGTAGATAGAATTTAGGGCCGTAACCAGACCTTTGCTATAGACGAGGCAAGATCTCGATAGTGGGTTCTGGGGGCATGCCCTCCAGAAAAGTTTGAAATCTACAAGCTCTGAATCGCTTTTTAGAGACATTTTTCATTCGGTATTTCTTGAGTAAAAAACAATCTTGCTAACGGAGGATTATTTTCCCATCAAATAAAAACATATTTTGTTTTTAATTTTGGGTAAAGAATTAGACGAGGCAAGTGCCTCGTCTTGGCTCTTGCTAGTAACAGCCATGGAATTAGGTAACTCAGGCGTACAGTTAGTAGGTATGGTATAGTAACCAAATATGTTGTGTTTCTTTGATAGTGCCTGATGCTCCGCCTGAGAGTTTAAAGGCATGGAATCTAAGCTCAACTAGTCTTCACATCCAGTGGGATCCAATCCCTTTCGGGTATCGGAATGGAAAAATCCTTCGATACAAAGTGGACATAAATGCAGAAAAACAAACAAGGGAGCGATTCAAAGCTACAAAGTACACAGAATCGACATCACTTACTCTCAGGGGACTTCAGAAGTACAGCAAGTATAAGATAAGTGTTTCTGGGATAACAAGACGAGGCAATGGACCTTTTCGCTCAAAAGTGGTGCAAACGGATGAAGATGGTAAGAAAGTCCCGATTCATAAACAAATTTTTACTGACCTGGGTCCAGTTGTTCAAAGAGTTGATAAAGCTATTCACCGGAAACATCAAAACATACTACGTTATTCACTGGATAGCGATTTCAGTATTCGGTGGATAGCGTGATCCACTTTTTGACCAATCGGGGCCAGTACGTTTAATGCATGATCAAACTGCAAAGTCTGCTTGATTATAGGAGAATTGTATCTCTTTGCATAAATGTTCATTTTTCCTCTTTTTAGTCCCAGATCGCCCTCCAAAGGACATAACAGCAGTTAGCATAGGAAAAGATACAGTACAAGTTGACTGGAGTCCAGTTCCACCGGGATACACCAATGGAGAGGTGCTTGGGTACCAGGTTATTTACAGTGATGTCAACGAAACCTCACGCGCCAACAGCAGTTTAGTTTCACCAAAAGAGACCCACTTAAGGATTAAAGGATTGAAAGCGAACACCAATTATAGTTTTCAGGTTCTTGCCTTTACAGCCAAGGGAAATGGGCCTAAGAGTATGGCGTACTATGCTAGAACTTTCCAAGGTAGTTATTCTATTTTTTGTTTAGTTGTTTGTATGTTTTCTTTGTTTTTCACCTGATACGACCCTTTTCATTTTTTTTTGTTGAATTTCAATATTTTGGCAGATGTCTTTTTCGAGGCTAGGTCTGAAACAATTCATTTTGAATTCATGGTGACAAGTGTTGCATGTCACAATCAAAGACTCTTATTGGGCTGGTTTTTTTTCAATTCGTACACACTCTCCTAAAACCTTTCTATATATTGGTCATAACTGAAAACAGCAGTAACAACAACATTGTTAGCTACAAAAGTCACTTATGTCGTCCAGGATTGAACGCAAGTATTGTTTAATAAGTACTTCATGTTTGACTGTGTTATTTGACATTTCCATATTACTTCATATTTGACAGATTTTGGTGTGTTTTGGTGAACTTTTATTAATGAGGATACTTTGTGATGCCTGTCACGAGGAACGTGCATCTCATTAGCGTTCAATCCTGGACATATCTAGCTGGCTAGCTAGTTACAGCGTTCCTCTACAACGCATGTTCAATACACAAGTAAAATGTAAACTAGTTTCATTAAAAATCAGATTTCTATTAATTCCTTGTTACATTGCTGAATGAGCTCACCCAAAGATAAAAATGTTCCCTTGAGAGAAAACTTACTTCCTTTTTTTGTTTCATTTATCTTCCAGATTCACCCAAAAAGACGATCGTCGGCCCTAGTATAGACCCAGGAGCGACAGATAGTGCAAAAGGTAATGCAACAACACAAAATCTTCCATGAAGCTTAATCATTTCTAAAATCTGTTGATTTTGGCTATATGGCCAGGTGGAGGGCAAAGAAAATACGTGCAAATTAAAACGCAAAATTAAATGTACAGCTATTACTCAAATCTAATCAGTAAATCGTTTGACATCGTACTCTTTGACAAACACAGTCTTTTCTGTGATATTAGTTTTGCCCCATGTTCAACACAACGAAAAAGTTAGACAGCTCAAAATCCTCTAACATATTTTTTATCCTACATTATTACAGTGAGCATAATTGTTGCTGCTGTGTTCTCCGGCACCGTTGCATTTGGGGCAGTTTTCTTGGTGGTATACTTTGTCCGAAAGAAGAGGATTTCGTCAAGTTCTGACAGTGGAAATGGTAGGGTGACAAGTAACTATTGATTCAAAGTGTTCTTCTGCATGTAGTTCCCTCATAACTATTATTTAGATGTACCTCTGAATGTAGATCTAATAAACTTCACATCCCGGTTTAGGTTGTTCAGTTGCACCTTATGCCATTTCCTCCCCCGACTGGCTTAATGACATCATCAACACTCATAGGCACGGATACGAGACGATAGATGATGACAATGTTCCCACCACAACTCGCCGACCACATTACATCAACATTGCTGCTGATGGCTCGCTTGACCTTCCACCACACTTAAAGAATATTGTTACCGAGTTTGAACAGCTTTATGAAAACACACACTATAAGAGGTTGAAACCGTATGGTAGACGGCGATCGCTCGAAGGAGCTGTCGACAGGCTTGGCAACCCTGTGTATGATAGCCTGCTAAGAGTGATTTCTCCAATCCCTGCTTCCCAAGAAAATAGATGCAAGGAAGGTGTGCAAGCGAGTGCCACTGCAAAAATGGAACGCAGGCAACACAATTCCGTTGATCTGGGTGAGCTACGAGGGTTTATTGGGGCTCTTCAGGGCAATGCATCCGACATGGAGATGACAGAAATGGGAACCGTGGAGCAAAGATGTCCGCGCCGTTTCTCTGTTGACATGGGTCAGGTAAGAGAGTTTATCGCTCTCAGAGAAATGAAGATCTTTCCCAAAGAAGAGATCTCGACTTTAGCTGACCACCCAGAAGCACAGGTAGAAAGTGGCAATGACGCCACTTGTTAACTGTTTACAGACTGAAAGAAAAACTCTTTGATAAAATGAACTTTGCAAGCAAATATAAGGAAATTGCATGTCTGGACACAGGCTAGTTAAACATCAAGCCTCTGTCCTGCGGGCTTCCTGCTGACCGTGGTTATTTATTCCAGGTTCCAGATAGCATAAAAGTGATAATGTTTTAACTTTGAGGGGTGTAGATAAAACCTTCTAATAGTATTTGGCCACTGGCAGTACTTCCATTTGGTGCTGTTTGTATTGTCAACATTTTATCAAATGTACTTGTACAGTAGTTTAGCCAGTGTTTTATTTTTCCTGTCTCTTATTTTCCTAAGAGTAGAAAGAGACGGATAATGAGGAATTATGGTAGTGTTCTTATTCAAATGCAAGCTAGTTGAACAATGATAGGAAGAGCCAATGCTGCCTCAACATAGCTTTAAATTTGTAGCAGGTGAAATAAAGACACTGTGCCTTTGAGAAGATGGTGATCATTTTTACTCGTGCATATTATCTTAAACATGTGATTTATTTCTCTTTGTGTGAATTTTATATTTTGCAGTTACAGTTCAATAAATTAAATCATGCTATCCTTGCATCCAAATGCATGGCATTTGTAGACCTCAACTATATTGACAGCTCAAACATCCCTGACAATTAGCATGCAGTTGTAGTAGGTTTTCTAACACAAGTATCTGTATATAAATTAAATAGCGTTTAGCTGTTGTTGAGAAGCTTGGAGGAAGACTCTTCTTCCAAAAGACGGTTTTTTGAGCAACAGTACAAAACAGTGTAAATAATACAGTGTATATAATACAAATAATGCTTTCAAAAATGGCACTTTACATTAGCAGCCACAATGATCTGTTTCATTGTGAGTCTAGGCATCACATAGTTATATTTGAGATATTTTTAATAGAACATTTAAAAAAAAGATAAAAAATAGACTAACAACCCTTGCCATTTATCTCACTAGTGTAAAGCGTATGTGTCGTGATTTAGTGATGTATATAAGGTGCATTTATTGCAACTGTAAATAATGTCTTTATACAAATAAATGTTTTACGTTACTGACAACATGTTTGAAAAATTACTCTAAATTTAATTGTTGGATTATAACGAGGAAAGTTTTCAAGTAAGAAATCAAAATGGTCGCTCTCGTTTTCCCCGAGCAAAAGTCAACTCAGCTATTTGCAGTGAATGCTCGAGCTCATTGTCTTAAAATCAAATAGTCTGTACAAGCATCGATGAAAAAGTTAAACGCCACGATTGGTTTGTGTCGGTTTTTAGCCAAAATGTTTTGTCAAACTTGGTACAGACCAAGTGTAATCGGGCCTACCTATTTCTATGACCAAAATGAAGCTCCGACATACGATGCAAGGGGATGAGCTTTTTTCTTGGCGAACGGGCCACTTTGTTATAAATGTGGATAGACTAAATGCCTTTTTACCGGTTTTTTTTTCACCCTGCCTCCTCCTCCCTCTCCTGTTATGAATATCGGTCCCAAGTAATGTCCAATGTTAGTGAAGGACTAAGGATAATATCCTGATGAAGTTTAAAAGGAGGTCTGTCGTTGGCGTTGAGACCTACTACATCGACAAGTTCGGCATGAGTGTGTATGGAGGGTTGTCTTGAAAGTAACGTCGGTGATCCATACAACCCAAGCAGATTTGAGGTCTCAGAGTTTATGAAGCCGTGTAACAACATATGTCGTGTCTTATGAAAATAACAATAAATTAAGAAATCAATAAACTACGCTAAATCATTAAAGTCCCTAGATGATACAACAGATTTAAAAACCATGTTCTATTAATGAACTTTTGAAACCCGTCAAAGATTCTTCAAGGCGGGCCTCATTGTCTAATGAGTTCCCAAAAGAGTCCCCTGCAAATTTAATTGACTTCTTAACAAAGTCCGTATTAGGCTTGGGAAGCACCAAGCAGTTCTTTCTTCTTAGATTATATCCGCTCTCTTGTTTTGACCACAAGTGACGTAGGTGGGAGGGAGCATCTACGGAGACACATTTGTACACTAAACAAAGTATCCGTCGAATGTACATTTGCTTTAAAGACTTCCACTTGGTTTTCAGTAATACGTCATCTGAGGGGGTAAGCCAGTCGAGACCGTAAATCAACTTGGCCGCACGTACATGGATATTCTCAAGTTCACTAAAAATTGCTGCACCACACGAACCCCAGACAAGCATTCCATACGTAACAGAGGGCAAAATTACTTTAAAATAAAAGTCAACCCTTACTTGAACTGGTAAAAAAATACAATGATCGCAAGAGGTTTAGTTTTTTAGTAAAGCATTTGCACAATTCCTTGACGTGAATTGACGTGAATTGACGTTTGCCTAAGGTTTTCGAGGAACATCTGGAGACATTTCAACTTTAGAGGTCATTCTGTTACAGACTCGTCAGCAAACATGACATCATCAATATCTTCACGATGTTATTATTTAACAAATTTTCCTCTTAAAATGTTTTTTAGATACTTTATTTGCTGTAATATCGCATTAAACTGTTTAGAAATCTTACCTTCAAAGGGAAACTAACATATATTTAGAGAAGTTTTCTTGATAAGAAGCTATGTTTTGGATATTTTTTGGGCAACTTTCGAGCAACTTTCATTAGTATTTATTAATCAAAAGCTACTTTTTTGGATTTTTGGAGCAACTTTTTGAGAAATTACGGGCAACTTTTTGGGAAATCTCGAGCAACTTGTGGAAAGCCCTGCTGGCGAGTCGAAGAGCTGTGTAGCATCAGAAGTGAAAAAGTAGACTTCAGGCCCCGGTTTTTTCAAAGGATGAATTCACTATTCACTGGATAAATCATGGAATCCAATATGGAAAGCGTAGTTTTTTTTTGTCATAACTTATCCACAGGATAATTATTAATAATTAATATCCAGTCGATAGCGTTATCTACTGCTTTGAACAACCGGGGCCTGGTATCACAGGAAAGTGAAATGTAAACAGAAACATGAATGATTCTGGAGGTAGACTACGTTACTCCCCTTCAGAACCTACAAGGAGATCCTGTAGCTACGTTGAGACGGTGCCGCCCTAACGATTGATGGTTTTTGAGCTGTTACATATTATTGTTTCATTTTATTGATCACGTTCAAAATCGACCAAAACGGAATGTTTGTTGGTAACGTGTGTTGCTTGTCGAGCCCGAAACATCTTGAGAACTATTGAGAAACACCCAAACAAACACTGCTGAGGGTACCCCTGGGCTAATTTTAGATTAACAGAAACTCTTTTTTTGTTATCGGAGGTTGGTTGTCGCTGCCAGAGTAGTTTGATACCATACCATAAGCGAATTCGGACGTCACATACCATGTTTATTTTTCAGTAGCGATGGCTAAATGCGACTGCATGATAAAAAAAACCCTGCGCAAACAGCAACCGGGGAAGGCATCGAAAGATGAGCAAACCTGCAAACGTGACTCTTCACAACTGATCACTATCCGCTATCCTTCATCGAACGTCGGGTCAGATATTTCACTTTAAACTGACAACAGGAAGTTTTAAACAAACAAAGAGGAGTTTCAGTCTGGACGGTTCGAAAACAACTCTGTGGGAGTCTGTTCTACAGCATGCTATTTTAAAACCTAAATGAAACAGCTCACACCAAACCGGCACTTTTGCACACAAATTTCTATCTGGGTGTCTATTAAGTTCTGTGGTAATAAAAATAAAAACATCGATAAACAAAGGTAAATTCATTTTTTTCGCAATATTAAAAATTGTCTCAAATATCGCGTTTCAGTTGGGGCTGTTTACATGATACTGGAATGACTTTCATTCCGGAACGAGTTTCGTTCCAGAATGAAGTTCGTTCTGCATTCACATGGCGGTCTTGCGATCGCGGTTTTCGCGCGTGATCAAAAGCAAAGATGGCGCAAGTTAACCGCCAAATTTTTTTGTGCCTATTAATGGCCACCTCTGCAATTGTAACGAACAATTTGACCATAGAGCTGCTTTTTTGGGCTGAAAAGGAAAGACGATCACGTTTTTTTCGCTCTGAGTCCTATGCTGTTTCATCACGGTACGGAGTTCGTTTTCACTGTACATGATACCAGAATGAGATGCCATACCAGAACGAAAATTTCATTCCGGAATGAACTTATTCCAGAATGACTTGTGCGGGAACGAAATTTGGTCTCGGTATCATGTAAACAGATCCAGAGAAATATGTTGGGATGAAATGAACTCGTTCCGGAATGAAAGTCATTCTGGTTTCATGTAAACAGCCCCCTATGGTCCGTAGTTGAATATTGATGCACATTCATTAGATAAAACACTGGCGCACAACGTTTTCGGTCCATTTCAGAGAACACTTAGTTGGCTTGCCAGCTCTGCGCGTTTTGACTTGTTAGCGGCTCTGATTACTGTCTGGAGAGGAACCATGCTTTGGCAAAAAAACCTGACACTGGCTTTCGGTGCATTAGTCCTTGTAACCCTCCCAGGTTTGAACTCAATTGTAACTATACAGTCCCAGTTCATGGTGTGTTCATCTATATATTCTGCCGAAAAGGGGTTGAAGAGTCAACTTGCTCTATTGTTTAATTATTTTCGGCATGCTGCTTTTCACAAATCTAAACGCAACTTTTTGGTTTTGTCTAGAATAATATAGCAAGGCTCTCTCAAGGCTCAGATGGTTTTAAACGTCTTCGAACAAATTTTAAACGTGAAAACGGTAATTTTTAGACCCGAAAGTTGACGAGAAATTGGACTTTGAGTCGGGTAAACGAAAAGCAGGGATATGCCAGTGTGGGCCCATTTCTAGATAAAAATTGAAAAATCATGGGTCGGTGAACAACATTTTAACTTCAAATTATTAATGAGTTTGAATTCGAAGTAGAGAGGATGCCTGAAACTTGTCACTGGCTACATGCTGGAAGTGTCGACTGTATATCATGCACTTTGTAGCAAAGTGTTTCACACTTTCGAACAGCCATGCTCAGAAGATTTCCTGTCACGACACGGACAAGACTCGGACAAACAAGCCGAAATGGTGGACGATTTTCCTAAAACACTTTCTAAAACAGCCGGTGTTCCTAAAACACCTTCATAAAACAAAAACTTCGTTTTGATTCCTTCTATTTCCCTCAGAACACGCTGATGTTTTCTGAGCCTCGTGGGGGTTATATTCATTTGCATTTTATTTTTAGACCTCGCGCACTTCACTATTGAAACCAAAATTTACAGCCATGCTTTTTCAATGGAAAATTTAAAGAGCGAGGTCGAAGAATGTAATTTCTGACGATCGAGAAAACATGGGCCGGAACAAATAAGTCATAAATTAATATTCTGTGTAGGGACTATTTAGGCATTTGGCCGTTGGTTTTTTTGTCGTTCTACGTCAGCCACCCTTCGTTTTCTCCCCCTTTCTTGCTCAAGTTTTTTTTTTTATTTCCATATATTGTCTAATAATTATTCATTATTGTACCCTTTCCTCGCAGTCTCGTGTCGCTGCATTTAATGAGGAATACGTTTCGACATTTTTCGTCATATCTAAAGGGTGGTGTTTTAGTGGTTTTTCGTATCTGGCGTGGTACAGGTTCTACGCGTTAGAACCGACAGTTGTTATTGCCAGGATTACAGATTATGTAAAAAGGATAACAATTCTGCATCAGATAAATGACTGGCTCGCATTACTCTCTAACAGTCTACTCAGTGGACTGAAACTAACGCATGAAACAATTACATACTTTCCATGTACATTTCAAAGCTGGCACGCCAATGGGACGCATAAGGTCTCGAACCATCAAAACTCGAAGAAAATACATGTAGCCAGCACGAAGCGCGGGAAAACGTGTGCGAGCAAGTCACGATTGTTTTTAGTCTTACTACCGGTTGGCTGAGAAAGTGGCGCGAGATTTTGAAACCAATTTTTAAACATAATAAAGCAAAACCAAAGTAAACGCGCATCATTTTCGACACTTAATGATAACTCTATTGATAATTATAATAATAATAATAATAATAATAATAATAATAATAATAATAATAATAATAATAATAATAATCTGGCAAGACTCATACAAATATACAGCGATATTGGACTAAATGTCTAATAAGATATATGTCTCAGTCTAAATATGGCTCATTTTGTTTGTCTTTTAGAAGCCTCAAACTCTACAGTTACAATCAGAAACGGCACATCTGAGTAAGTTTGACTTCACTTGATGTTACCTATTGTGTTTTCAAACAATACACGGGAAGTTATTAAATGGCTGCAATTAGTAGGGGAAAGTGGTTGTTTGGGGGAAATTTTTATCGAGTACATGAAGTACTACTAAGGGCCTCTTCATATGATCCCGGTTGACCGGGCTGGCCCAGTTACCGAGATCTCGGCTCACTCCTATTTTCTTTGTAAAATTTTGGATGTGTTCATATGAGAAGGTGGGCCAGCCCGGTTACCGATATCTCGGTTTCTGCAACCGAGATCTTGGCAATCGGGAAGAATATTTTCCCATATGAACACTCCAGCCCGGTCGCCGGGACGCAACTTTTTTTGAGAAAATAGCTTCCCTTTCGTAACTGGGTGGTCAAAATGGCTTAATTTTGCCTTGTATCTATTTCCACTTCAGAAATATGCGAATTGGCTTTACTAATAAAGTTACAAGGGTCAATAAAGCTTCGATAGTCGCGAAAGATGCATTTTTATGTGTCGCTATTTTGGCTTCGTTTCTTGAATTTTATCCCCGTCAACCGGGCTAAAATTTTCCATATGAACAGACGTCAAAATCCGTCCTGGTAACTGAGACAGCCCGTTAACCGGGCTCATGTGAAGAGCCCCTAAAAATGGTGTCGATTCTTACAGCACATTAACGTCACTCATTAAAAAACTGCGGCAAAGTGTCACGAGAGGGTAATAACGATTGGTTTTGGTTTATCACCTGATTTTATCAAGTGATTTGACATTGACTGGTGAGGCAGAGTTTTATAAAAACTTGACATAGAGCTTTAGCCTTGGGATAACCACTTTAATATTAATAACGTTTGTAGGGGTATAAGCCAGTTTTGAGCTAGATCTGCAACTAATATTTATATTTTATATTTTGTAATTTATATGCTTAATATATCCTATATACACTACTTTAATCTAATTAGTTCCTTTGTTAATTTTGCAATTTTTTATTACCTTTTTATTATTGTCATACGTTTTATACATGAGCCTCTCGCTCGGATGTGGAGGGTAAGCTCAACTTTTGTTCGCAACTTGCAACGCACCCGCTGAATAATTAAAAGCTCAGCGGTAACCACTCCCGTAGACGCGCTCTGATTGGAGGGGCGGATTCCGCCCCCTCCGTAACTTCCAGAATATTTAGGCAATCACAATGAAACTTAGAGGATATAAAGTATGTTCGAAAATCCATGGTAACGTCAAGTTCCCGACACAACAACTTCTCCTTCCAAATTATTCCCAGTTAAAGTTTAGATAAACTCGCAAAGTTTGGCAGCGTTTGGTTGAATCTTGAAAAATATATAACCGTTTAAATTCAGCGTGGGCATTTTCCAACCTCCCCTGGTCTGGATAGGGTTAAGAACCTCCGGGATTCATTTTCCGATTAAGCTGCGAAGTGGCAAAGGGGAAATATGGTAAAACATGTGGTATTTCGTAGCACAGTGAAGATGTAATTAGCAAGTAAACTAGGTTTATTTATTGACATAATGCAAACAGCATCCTTTCTTTCCTTAGATGCGTACCCGCTCCAGTTCATACAAAAGCGGGAGTGTGCACGCCATATCAAGTCGCATTTCCAAAGGGTTACTGCAAAGATATTATTGGTTATCTACCAGTCTACGGAACGCATCAATTCGAGCTGCATCTCAACGAGATAAAACTGTTGCTCTTTCAGAAATTTTTAGAGCGGTCACGAGCGAATTCAACAGAAGAAGGCTGGCAAATAATAACCAACGACAAATCTTTTGCTGTGCGGCAAAGCTGTCTGGATATGGTGGATGATGTGTACTGTCACCATTATTTTAAGCGCTGCTACATTTCTTCCAGACCACAAGTTATTTGCAGAGAAGCATGCGAGGAATTGTTCTTCCAAGTGTGTGATCGGGAGCACGAAATGGTTAAAACGTTGAATTTTGACATAATAGACTGCACCACTCTGCCATTTCGAAATCAATCGTCCAACTGCTATTATCCTGACAAGATACGAGGTCAGTGGCGGCGTGGAGACTGGTACGCCGTCGTCTGTCACATTTCATGTGTGAGGGATTATGGAGGGGAAAAACCCTACAATCTCTTGCGCATCTAATGTGAGAGACGACAGCGACTGGTTACCAAGCAGGGAATGAGGGGGAGGTGTTATAATCATCGCCCGTTATAGCTTCCTCGCTCGCAGCTTTGTTTTCAAACGACCAAATTTAAGCTAAGTTAAATATATGGAAAGCATCCCTCGAGTTTTGCAGATTGCCGTTTAGTTAGCCGTCGAGGGGTTTTGCGAGAATTTGTTACCGATACTACACTTTCCCTCTAGCTTATACTAATTAACATGGTTGGTGCTTCTTTGTTTAATGCTTTGCGCACCCGTCGGTCCCAGCATACTCCCTAAGCCGCCCATGATTGGCGAAAACGCAAATGAGAAGTCTTGGAAATTATCCGACAGAAAGCAGTGATGTCATAAGCCTAACGCCCGGTTAGTCTGGTTACTAGGCTGTCCTGTCCCCAGGGTCTTTTAAAAGTTGACATTAGAGTCGTAGCTTCCTTTTCTAACAAACATATCCGCTCTCAATGCTCTGTCTACCACAGAGCTAAAATAAGCCACTGCCGGAAGCTTAAAGAACCTTTTAACGCTTTGTTTTCGCCAAACAAAGTGTTGTGCTGGGAACACAAACACCCAAACTGTTCCCTGCAGAGCGATATTCTTAAATTAACTGGTAATGGATTAATGTAAAAATGAAATACAAGGAACTGTCCATCTGCCACTAAAACAGGAAATAAATTAAAACAGTAAAATTAATAATTTTATCCTACTTTTTCTTTTTTACGATCAGAGAAACTTAACGTTCTGGATAGTAAAGGTAAGTCCTTATATCTTTCTTCAGGAAATTATATACGTTTTGTAGATTCTGTGAATCAATACTAACCTTCGTGAAATGTTATATTTCTTTATATACCGTAATGATTGCTTAGTAAAGGGATTTGTTACCTTTGAAAATTCTGATTGTTTTTAAGAGCAACACGCGTTAACGAGGCAATCAGTGAACGGTTTACTACTCTGTACAACCAATCGATGCAAAAGCCAAGGGCAGTATTAATTCGCGCTTTCATGTCGATGTTACTCATCAAGCGAGACATGCAATCAATCAATCACAGAATCTCAGGTATTTTTTTTGTTATTATTGAAACATCGCCTCAAGGTCCACGTAAACGTTTTGTTTGCAGACTGCTTCTATGGAGATGGACGTGGTTACCACGGCAACAGAAGCGTCACAGTTTCTGGGTACACCTGTCAGTCGTGGAATGCCCAATGCCCCCATAAACACAATATCAATGGAAAGATTTACAAATCGTTTGAACAAAGTGGCAATTTATGTCGTAATCCAGGAGGGTACGCTTTGCATGGGCCGTGGTGTTTCACCACAGATAGGACCGTACGATGGGAGTACTGTGATGTGCCTAAATGTGCCGAACGACGTAAGTAGATTGGAATGTCACGATGTAGATTTTCTTTGCCATTAGAACAAGACAGGGGTCTCTATATTTTTGCTACCGAAAACTTTCACAAAGTAATTTTATTGTGTGCGTTCTACGTTCAACGAAGCACAACAATGCCGGTGGCCGGTTTTAAGGTTATTATTTCTCGTGTTTCCTATCCGCTACAACAATAGCTGAGCACACGGGTTACTTTTAATTCTTCCAATTTCTTCTTTGACCAAGTTTTAGTTATATTTTATCTTATAGCGCCGTCAAGCCCACCAATTAATTTCCGAGGTCACAACATGAGCTCAACAAGCATAAAACTCACTTGGGGAGATGTTCCAAAGGACCTTATTCATGGAATACTTCTTGGATTTCACGTGGTCTGCAAGAGACTTAAAACATCAGACAGTCCATTTGCAGATTTGTTGCCTGCAGAACATGAATGGGTGTTTGAAGGACTCCAAAAATATAGGAATTACAGTTGCCGGCTGAGAGCGTACAACAACTATGGAAATGGTACCTGGAGTGAAGAATTGGACATTTCAACTGATGACGATGGTATGTTACTAGAAGCAGGAGTGAAAGGGATCGAATCGATGATCTTGGTTGGTTGTATACCATCGTTAAGAGAACAAAATATGTAAAACGCTTCAGGGATAAAAGAAAATAGAAGGAAATACACACACGCTATAGTTTTTTTTGCTGAAGAACTGACCGATCGACCTAATGAATGACTGAATTGCTCCTGCGTGCTTATGCGATCAACTTATCGCTCGTGGCTGCTATCGATAAAAAGAGACCACTGCTCATAAATCAGAAGACGTTATAAGAGACGAAACCAAAAATATACAGAGTAATCAGGCGAAATTTGTTTCTTTGCTGTCTTTACAGTAAGTGGATGCGGTGTAGTCACCAAGTATATGTTGTTTCTCTTTGATAGTGCCTGATGCTCCACCTGAGAGTTTAAAGGCATGGAATCTAAGCTCTACTAGTCTTCGCGTCCAGTGGGATCCAATCCCTTTCGGACATCGGAATGGAAAAATTATTCGATACAAAGTGGACATAAATGCAGAGAATCAAACATGGGAGCGACTCAAAGCTACAAAGTACACAGAATCAACATCACTCACGCTTACGGGACTTCAGAAATACAGCAAGTATGTGATCAGTGTTTCGGGGATAACAAGACGAGGCAAAGGACCTTTACGGTCAAAAACAGTGCAAACGGACGAAGATGGTAAGTAAGTTAAGGAGGCTCGATGTAGTTTTTTAAGCCAAAGGGTGGTTGTTTTGAAAATTAAAATTATCTAGGGAGCCAGTATTCGATTTTTGCCAAAATACATCATAATGATCAAATATGACCAAATTTTAATTTTTTACCCGTCACTTTGTCACAAAGGTTACCATAGCAACGATTGACGTTTTCTTTTGTTCTCAAACAAGCTTGATTTTCTCGAAATCTACATTGAATCTTGGTGTTTATTTTTTGATATGTTAAAGTTTAGTAGATTGACTAACTGTTGACGAAATTTTAGAAAAATCTGTAAGAGCGTTTTCAAGTAAATCAAGAATGAAATTTTCAGAAAAACACCATTTTAATATAAAATAGGCGCTTTAAAATTGTTTCGTATTATTGCAGCACAGTTACTTTCACTGAAATATAAATACTTACACCACAAAAGACCAATAACTAAAAGCGAAAGACTTTTTGCTTATTTGTTAAAATATATCGACTGCCGATTGTAGGAAATTATAAGAAAATACCAAAAACTTCATTCTTGATTTACTCTAAAACGCTTTTACAAATTTTTCTAAAATTTTGTGTACAGGTAGTCAATCTACTATACTTGAACATATAATAAAATGAATACCAAGAGTCAATCTAGATTTCGAGAAAATCAAGCTTGTTTGAGAACAAAAGAAAACGTCAATCGTTGCTATGGTAACCTTTGTGACAAAGAGACGGGTAAAAAATTAAAATTTGGTCATATTTGATCATTATGGTGTATTTTGGCAAAAATCGAACATTGGCTTCCTCGATAATTTTAATTTTCAAAACAACCACCCTTTGGCAAAAAACAACTACATCGAGCCTCCTTAAGTCATAATTCATAAACACTATACATGATCAAACGGCAGTCTGCTTGATCATAAGTGAAACATATAACGCCTTTGCATAAAGGTGATGTTTGAATATAAAGGTACATTGTACTATTGACGTGCCCCAATAGCAGGTAGGGAGCCTAATTTTATTGCAACCTTTGATGCGAATTAAGAGTAATCATAACATTGAATCTTTCCGGTGTCATCCCTTAATTTAACCAACAACGACGCTGATACGAAAAGAAAATTTCAATTCAACTGATGAAGATGGTATGTTAGTAGTAAGAAGAGACATAAAGAGTTCGATAATCTTGGGTGGTTGTATACTCATTTAGAGAATGGGATGAAGGAAAAGAAAAGAAAAACTGGGAAAAACCTAATTCACACACGCAAGATTGCTTAACTGACTGACCGACCGACTGACTGACTGAGTGAATGATAGAATGAATGACAGACTTCCTCCTGCATGCTCAACGTATTGCCTGTTTTGCTGCCACCAGGAAATTCTACTTCATTCTTACCAAAAAGGAGAGAAGTAAAAGACAAAACAAATAGTAGATAAAAACAGAGTGTTTAGGACGGCGACATACGGTGAAGCTACCAAATTTGTTATTTCCCTTTAATATGATAGTGCCTGATGCTCCGCCTGAGAGTTTAATGGCCTGGAATCTAAGCTCTACTAGTCTTCACGTCCAGTGGGATCCAATCCCATTCAGGCATCGGAATGGAAAAATTCTTCGATACAAAGTGGACATAAGCGACTGGAAGCGACTGAAAGTTACAAAGTACACAGAAATGACATCATTCACGCTCAAGGGACTTAAAAAATACAGCAAGTATAAGATTAGTGTTTCTGGGATGACAAGACGAGGCAAAGGACCTCCACTCTCAAAAATGGTGCAAACGGACGAAGATGGTAAAGAAGCCTAATTCTTAAATAAACACTCATAGAAAGTATGTTTCATACATGATAATAAATGCAACGCCTCTGAATTCAATGAAACTTTGCATAAAGGTGATTTCAAAATATAAAGGTAACATTAGAAAGGCGTTGAGTATTTAACAGATACTTGATTGCAAATACATGTAAGTATAAGATGTACGTATCCGTACCATTTAAACATTGCAAATTTTCTTTTTCCTCCTAGTTCCTTATCGCCCACCAGAGAACATAACTGCAGTTAGCATAGGGACAGATACAGTACAAGTTGACTGGAGTTCAGTTCCATCGGAATATACCAATGGAGAGGTGCTTGGGTACAAAGTGCTTTACAGAGATGTCAACGATAGCTCACGTGTCAACATCAGTTTAGCGTCACCAAACGAAACCCATTCAAAGATCAAAGGATTGAAAGTCAACACCAATTATAGTTTTCAGGTTCTTGCCTTTACAGCCAAGGGAAATGGGCTTAAGAGTATGGCGTACTATGCTAGAACTTTCCCAGGTATTTAAGATATTTTTTGTTCATTTTTTTGCATGAAATAAGTTGTTTACCTGAAACGAGCCCTTCAAATTTTCTTTTGAATATCGTTGTTTTGCCAGTGTTTCAAAGTCTGTCAAAATTGATTTTGATTTCATTAAATTGTGACAAGTGTTGTCGCAATCCTAAATTCATATTGTGCTTGTTGTTTAATGTGGCGTATAGCTCTCGTTATGCCGATCCACATATATTCATGTCCAACAAAAAAAAAAACAACATTAACAGCTAGGTTACAACGTTTCCTCCCACCGACGGCGGGCTAAAATATATATCCTGCTGAATTCTCCATTTTTAAAGCCCCTAATAAGACGCCACAATGACCTATAAAATTAGTAGTAGTAGTAGTAGTAGTAGTAGTAGTAGTAGTAGTAGTAGTAGTAGTAGTAGTAGTAGTAGTAGTAGTAGTATATACCACACAAGTGAATAGTGCATTTCGCGCGTTCTGATTGGTTTATTCGGAGGTGATAAGCAAATCACTTTTCACCTCCAAGCAGCTGAAGAGAAACAAAAAGGCTTTCCGTGTCTCTTCGGTGACCGAAAGTAATATATTTTGGTCCGCTAGCTAGTTATTTAACTTGTGTGTAGTATACTAAAACAGTTATTCATCTTAGTGTCGGTGAATGTGGTGGATATTTACCCTGCCACTTCGTGGCTTGGTAAATATCCACCACTACTCACCGACACTGAGGTGAATAACTGTTTTAACAATTATAAAATTAATCCTTATTACATCGTGAAATTAACTCACCAAAGATAAAAACGTCCCTTTATGAGAAAACTTACTACCTCGTTCCTTTTGTCTTTCAGATCTAACCAATAAGGAGACCGTCGACCCTAGCATAGAACAAGGAGAGGTACACAGTGCAAAAGGTTATGAAAACAGTACAAAGTTTCCATAAAGCTAAATCCTTACTTAAATCTATTGAGCTTAGCTTTATGGCCAGATGGAAGGTAGACAAAATACGTGCTACTGAAAACGCAAAATTAATCAACTGCTATATCTTTTACTCAGATTTAATCAGTAAAACTCTTGACATCGTATTGACAGACCCAGCCTTTTTTGTGATATTAGTTTTGCCCCATGTTCAACACAACGAAAAAGCTGAACAGTTCAGAATCCGCTAATACTTTTTTTTTTATCTTACATTATTACAGTAAGCACAATTGTTATTGCTGCTGTGTTCTCCGGCACCGTTGCATTTGGGTCAGTTTTTCTAGTGGTATACCTCGTCCGAAAGAAGAGGATTTCATCAAATTCCGACAGTGGAAATGGTAGGATGACAAGGAACTATTAATTCTGTAATAACCACTATGACTATTATTTATTTATTTGAATGTAGCGCTTATTATATTTTTCTTAATTACATATCCAGGTTTGGGTTGTTCAGTTACACCTTATGTCATTTCCACTCCTGACTTGCTTAATGAACGGTACAAGAGGCTGCAGCCACGTGATAGACGACGATTACTCAAAGGAGCAGTCGATGGAGTAAGAAACCCTTTGTATGATGGAATTTTAAGAGTGATCTCTCCAACCGCTGCTTTCCAGGGAAACAAATGCAGGCAAGATGTGCAAACGCGTGCCACTGCAAACATGGAAGACAAGCAACACCTTTCTGTTGATCTAGGTGAGCTACGAGGGTTTGTTGAAGCTCTTCAGGGCTATGCATGTGGCATGGAGATGGCTAAAGTGGAAACCGTGAAGCAAAGATGCCAGCGTCGTTTCTCTGTTGATATGGGCCAGGTAAGAGAGTTAATTGCTCTCGGAGAAATGAAGATCTCCTAAAGTCGAGAAGGCTCGACTTTAGCTGACCAACCAGAAACACAGGAAGCAAGTCACAGTGACGCCACTTGTTAACTGTTTACAGATTGACACAAAAGCGCTTTGATAACGTGAACTTTGCAAGCTGAAGGAGATAGGATGTCTTAGCACAGGCCAGCAAAACAACATTCCTCTGACCTATGGGTTGCCTGTGGACTGTGATACTTGGAACAAAAAACTTAGCCGAACGATTTTCTTTTAAATTTAAGTGTGTGGATAAAACCTTGCAATAGTGTTCGGCAATTAGCAGTACTTTTATGTAGTGCTGTTTGGTTTTCCTGTATATTTTGCCAAATGACGTTTAGCCAGTATTTTATTTGTTCCTGTTTTAAGCTTCGACTCTTGTAAGAGTAGTTAAAAGGGGGGTAACGAGGAATTACGATGTTGTCATGCAAGCTAGTTGCACAATGATAGGAAGAGCCTTAGCTTTAATTTCATAACAACTGACTAAAAGACTCTATGCCAAAGGTGTTAATCATTGCTTGACTCGCGTAATTATTATCTTACACAAGTGATTTATTTCTAAATGAAGAGAAGATCCTGGCAGTTATGAACACAACTTAAGCAGTTGCGAAAAGAAAGCCTGCCTTTTTATTAAGTTTATATTTGGCAGTTACAGTTAAGTATATATAATTTTGCTGTCGTTGCGTCCAAATGCGTGGTCTTTGTAGGCCTCATCTATATTTCCAACTCAGACATCCTTGACATTCAGCTGTTTTTCTAAAACGTAGGCTATTTAACACAAGTATTTGCAAGTAGCTGCAAAAGCAATGCGAAACTTCCAAACGGCATATATTAAACTTATTGTAACTGACATTTTAGTCCTGTATAGATAACGTTTTCTTGTTGTTGGAAAGCTTGGAGGAAACCATTTCCGATTTACAAAAGATTGATACGGGGTTTATTGAGCAGCAACACAAGAAATGTATTTTAAATAGTGTACATAATACAAAGAGTACTTTAAAATGGCATTTTAAATTTACAACCACAATTATTTGTTCCACTGTGTGTCTGGACATTACATAGTAACAGCTGAAAATTTTTAATAGGACATTTATGCCCTGGCCAAAGATAGTGTTTATAATAAACTTAACGTAGTGTTAATACATTATGTTAATTAGATTCAGTGGTTTTGGTATGCTAGTAGAAACTAACCATGATCTGCGTGCGAATCCATGCATTTGATTGGCTGTATGTGATAGCATGTGACCTGCATATTTAAGATTTTAAAATGGATTGACAGCACTTTTCCGATTTATCTCACTAGTGTAATTATAAGTACAATAAATATGTAACACGATGTAAAACGTATGTGACATGTTATGAGTTGATTTAAGTTAGAAGCATTTATTGCAAGTGTAAATAATGTCTAGCAAAATACAATACATTTTTAGCCACTGACAAGATGTTGAAAAAATTAAATTTAGCTTATTTGACTGTGTGATGTCTACAAGGAAAGTTTCCATGTAAGAAATCAAAACGCTCGCCGTCGGTTCTCCTCAGCGAAAATCAACTCAGCTATTTGCAGTGAAAACTCGAGCTCATAGTCTAAATATTAAATAGTCAATACAAGCCTTGTGTCAAACTTGGCAGAGACCAATTGTGATCGGGCAATTTCTTATTAATTGCATCATTCTTTCTTTTTCTATGACCATAATGAAACACATAAAGAAACACTCAATAGCTTTTTTTTTTCAATTTTCCCGTTATGCTTTAAAAATATCGGCCTCAAGCTATCTTCTCCAGTGTTGATGGTCGAGGACTTAGGATAATATTCTGATGAAGTTAAAGCAGGTCTGTGTTGCGACCTACTACATCGGCAAGTTCGGCACGAGTTTGTATAGTGAAGTAAAGGGAATACTTCATTTACCCTCGGATTGTAAAGTAGCTTTTAACATAGCACATTGTACCGTTGTACAACGGCAAAGACCAGACCACAACACCGGAAACTCCATGCCCCAATCTTTACGATAAGTATGTGGGTTCTTTAACGTCCCCTGCTGACCATAACACTGCGGTTCATCGTCCTTATCCGAGAAGACTAGAACATCTAATCATTTGCAGATATGATTGCGCAAGGCAGCATATTCTCCTAAGTTATTTTAAGACCCTGAGTGTTGGTCCGGTCTGGGAGTCGAACCCGAAACCTCCCGCATGGTATTCCGGCGCTCTACCAACTGAGCTAACCGTTCGGCAGTTACAAATTGGCGGTTAAATTAAGGATTGTCTTGGAAGTTCGGGCCTCATTATACCAATTCTATCACGATTGTCTGTGAGGGGGAAGGAGTCCGCACCTCCCCCTCTATATCGCCAAGCTTGTTAAAGCTGCAACAATTTTCTCGAGCTGGGTAGCATGGCACGATGGCGTCATATGACATGGGAATTACGTCATGGTTTCCAAACTGCCGCCATCTTGGATCCACCTTCTTGGATTTTGGGAATTTTATGTGACGTCAGAAAACCAGCAAAACTGACTCAAAAGTGATCAAAACCATAACAAGTATGCTTACGTGACAACATAAGGTTTCTTAACCAAACACATACCAAATTGTTTGAGATAAATTTTAGGTAAAGTCACAAAGTTTGGTGGCACTGACTTCGATATTAAAAATGTTATTTACTTTTAATGTCCGTCCGGGAAAATTTCGGCTGGCGAGTCGAAGAGTTGCGTAGCATTAAAAGTGATAAAGGCCCCTGTATTAGGACCCATAAATCACTTTCAAGTGGAAAACGCAGTTTGTTTTGTCAAAACTTATCCGCTGGATAATGATTTATCCGGTAGACAGCGTTATCTACTGGTTTAAACAACCGGGGCCTGGTATCACAGGAAAGTGAAATGTAAACAGGAAATGAATGTTTCTGGAGGACGTTACGTACTCCCCTTCATAAGCTACAAGGAAATCCTGTAGCTACATAGATATGATTGATGGATTGTGAGCTGTTGCATATTTTGCCTCTTTGGTCTAATTGAATAAGTTTATAAGAGGGAAAGGCAAGTTGTAATAAAAAACAACACAAAAACAAACAAACAAATAAAACGCAACAAACATAGCTTCAGGTGTGAAAAGATCAGTACTAAAATAGCTACTGGAGGGCAGGCGCGTGTTTCTGGAACCTCCCAAAGCCATTTTGAACCGGATATCTATTTTTTAAACTTGAATTCTATCAATTGACGATGTCGGTCTTAGACCGACAGCAGCCCTTCATGTTTGGTACACGTAAATTTTATTGATGACCTTTAAATAAACAAAAGCTGAATGTTTGTTTGTAACATTCGATCGGCCAACATCATCAAACGTCTTCGGAACTATTGAGAAACGCACGTCAACAAACATTGCTCACTAATTGCTTGGGAGTACCCCGGGCGGCTAATTTCAGAATTCAGAAACTCTGCTATTATTGTCATCAAAGGTTGGTTGTCGCTGGCAGAATAGTTTGATACCAAACCGTAAGCGAATTCGGAAGTCAACATACCATGTTTATTTTTTCAGTTAAGTGATGGCTAAATGCTGCATGATAATAAAGACCCCGGGGAAACAACAGCATCGGACAGGACATCAAAGGGCAAGCAAACGTACTCTTCACAACTGATTACCATACGGTATCGCATTTTTGATGTCAGATATTTCACTTTGAATTGAAAAACAGGAAGTCCTAAACGAACAAAGAGGAGTTTAAGTTTGGACGGTTTGAAAACAACTCTGTGGGAGTCTGTTCCGCAGCACGCTATTTTAAAGTATAAATAAAAAGTGATTTAGTTCACTTACACCAAACCGGCACTTTTGCACACAAGTACAGTGATGTGGTAATAAAAAATGAAAACATCGAAAAACGAAGGTTTAATTTCACAATATCAGAATTTGTCCTAAATATCGCTTTTAAGTTGTAATGTAGCCACATATAAATGCGAATTTTCAATAATATACAGCCACCGTAATTATATTGCTAATAACGCTAATATCAGCGATCATTAGAATGTCATTGATTAATGTTTTCACTCCAGGGTCGTGATTGTAACAGCGATGCAATTTTGATCCTACTTTAATCCTAGGTTTAATTTTACTTTATTACTTGATGATCTAGAAGGTCGTTGAGGCAAAAAGACTGATATGTATTGTTAGCAGTGTTACCCCAAGTTATCTTCAAACAGTTGGCCAATCTTTGCTTTCAAAGGGGCCGCACAGCTCGCATTGTTAGTGGTCCCTAGCTGAATATTGCACACTCATCAGATCAAAAAAAAGATCCGCCACTCATCATTGGTGCAAAACGAGTCTTCGGTCCATTTCAGTGGGCAGTGCGTGTTTTGACTTATTAGCGGCCCTGAATACTGACTGGAGGAGCCATGATTTGGCAGAGGATCCAGACATTTGTTCTTGGTGTATTAGTCCTCGTTACCTTCTCAGGTTTGCACTTAATTGTAACTTTATAGCCCAAGTTTCATCTATTTTTACTGCCACGCCAAGGGGTTGGAGAGTAATCGTGCTTTGTGTTTTTGGTTCTAGTCGCCATGCTGATTTTCACACTGAATCTTAACGCAATTTATTGATTTTTGCTAGAAAAAAAGCAAGCCACAGAGCGTTTTAAACCTTATTCAGAACAAATTTTAAACTTTGGAAAAAAAAAATTTTTAAACCCGGAAATTTACGAAAAATTGGACTTAAAGTCAGGCAAACGAGAAATAGGACCGCAATGTGTGCATTTCTGAATTAAATCTTGATCGATCATGATTCAGTGAACAAAATCTTTAACTTCAAATAATGAATGAGGTTGGATTCGAAGTAGCGAGGATGGCTGAAACCTATCACTGGCAACGTGCTGCAAGTGTAGGCTCTATTCATGTATTTTATAGCAATGTGTTTCGCTATAATTATGCTGTCGTAACCGGGAGTGTATTTCCTTTTTTGCATGACGATGCTTTCCAAAAAAAATTTATATTGTGCAAGATTATTACATTCGAAATTCGAAGTAGCGAAAATGACTGAAATTTATCACAGGCTACATGCTCGAAGTGTCGGCTCTATACAGTACTTACTTGATAGCCAAGTGTTTCGCATATATGCTGACGTAGAACCAGGGGTGTAGTTCCGTATTTCACGAAGTAGCTTTTCAGAAAAATATAGATCTATTGTGCAAGATTATTAAATATTATCTATATCCGAATCCACTTCTTCACATAAAACAAACAGAAAGAAAGAAAGGTTAGCCAGTAAGATTGTTTTCAGTCTTGTTAATTTCCAGTTGGGTTTTCTCGTTTTATCCTTCAGTTTTGACTTTGGCTGATGTCAAATTCCACAAAACATCAAACTCGTATAGAGGGGAAAGTAAAACCTCGATTTACTCTTAGCCCGGAATCTGAGCGTAGATCAGCTTTCCAACATTTGTGCCCAGGGGAGGATTTCATGAAGACTGAAAATCTGTAATCAGTAAGAAGTAGCACAAATATGAACAAACAAATATTGCTGAGTTTACATTTACTTAATTACGTAGTGAGAAGGGGGTAAAAATAGACAGTTACTCGAGATAAAGGGTGTTACTGAATATTAGACCAATTGACGTCAACAGTTACTTGAGGCCCCGTCCACAAGTATCCGTTTTCGTTTGAAAACGCAACTTTTTCTTAGTTAATTGGCCTTATGTCCTGACTGGCATCCGTTGAAAACCGTGACAAAAACGCAACTTTTCGAAAATATCATGCTCTTCAAAGTGGAAAGTTTTGAAAAAAGCCGTTTTTATGTTTTCGCGTGGACGGTGAAAACGGAACTTTTTGAAAACGATGACGTTAAAGAATCTGATCTCGTGCAACATAAGGATGTTTTACTGCCGCACCGCCTTTTTAAAGACTTAGAGCATATCTTAGGTTGATATTTTCGTTCAGGTAAAATGTCAAGCTAAAATGTCAGGTTGGATTCTTTTACTGCCAGGCTCAATAATGAGCCTGTCTATGGGTACGCCAAGATCACCGCCGAAAAAAACCCGAAGATTTCAAGATCTGAAATTGACCAAGGATTCACGTGATCACAGTAAACACTCAGATATAAAACTGTTAAAACTCGTAAAAAGTACGGAAAACATTTGTAATTTCTGTATTTTGGCATTTGATCACATTTCACGAAGAAAACACGAACGACGATTGCAACGTTTTTTAAAGTTATTATTGTCGTGTTCAGTTTAGCTCATTGTAATTTTCTCATTTAATGTATTGTATCATTGACTCACATATACCCCGTAGGGACAAGCTAATATAGTACGTATGTATGTAAAAGATCAGAAGTCAATAAAGACTTCTAGCAAAAATTGTTAAACTATCCAGTGATACCACTGTCACACTCAAATGGTCTAAACTGTCTTGTAATGGAGATATATGTCTTATCTCTTTTGTGTTTAGAAGCTTTAAACTCAACAGTTACAAGCACAAATAAAACAACTGGGTAAGTTTCACATTTTCCTTAATTTTACCTATTGCCTTCTGAAATAAGCCCGAACGCAGGGACTATCTAATGGCTTTATCAGGCTGGAAACAGGTGCTAATTTCAATAAACCTTCGTCGAACTAAAATAAGAATTTAAGGGAAAGTGTCGCCATAATTCAGTGCTACTTGAAAATGCTATGAAGCAAGACTAGACGAAGCAAGTGCCTCGTGTTGCCTCTTGCTAGTTACGGCCCTGGCTTGATTTTGAATTAATTTCCGTTATTTTGTGACTTTTTGAGAAATTGTTGAAATTCAAGATGGCGGATTCAAGATGGCGGCTCTAATGACGTCACGTGACGTCATATGACGTCAAATCCAATTAAAATCATGTCATCTTGAAGAGTAAGCTACGGGCTCTTTTCTCAGTGCAAAATAATTTCGCTACGCCTTTTAAAAGATAACCGAAAACTCCGGGGAGGGGTTCCATCCACCCCCCCCCCCCCCCTGTACGATGGTGTTTGTACGTCCGAGGGTTAACCACTTTTTGTTATATAGCTAACGTTTAATGTTGCTGCCATACAAATTTTGGCAGTGCTAGCCACAAGTACAAGGGGCACGAGTCAGTTTTTTGCACGTGCATGAGGAAACTGAACTCCTTGTAATGTAGTTTAACGATATTAACACTTTTAATTATAATTACTACTTCGACCTTCGGGATTTATTTTCCTATTAAGAGATGAGGTATAAGCAGGAATTAGATAGAACAAAAGGTATTTCACCACAGAACGGTATTGGAACGTAATCTGAATAAATTTGAAACAACACTGAAACAAGAATCTTCCTTTTCTTAGATGCGTCCTCGCTGAAAGAACTAAATGGTCCGCTGCTCATTCAGAACCGGGGGTGTGCACACCATATCAAGCCACATTTCCAAACGGTTACTGCAAAGGTGTCATTGGTTATCAACGAGTCTATGGAACAAACCAAAACGAACTGCAACACAGCGAAAGGAAAATGTTGCGCTATCATGTAGCAAAGAGCTTTTTAGTGCAGTCACGAAGGAATTCGACAGAACAAGGCAGGAAAATAGTACTTAACCACAATTCTTTTGTTGTGCGGCAAAGCTGTCTGGATATGGTGGACGATGTTTACTGTCACCATTATTTTAAACGCTGCTACATTTCTTCAAGACCACCGCCTATTTGCAGAGAAGCATGTGAGGACTTGTTTTTTAAGGTGTGTGATCGGGAGTTCAAGATGGTGGTAGACTTCACAAAATCAACGGAGGCGTACTATTTACGCTACTATTTTGAGCTCATAAACTGCACGACTCTGCCATTTCAGAATGATTCGTCCGACTGCTATTATCCGGACAAGATACGAGGTAAGTAGAGAGGACTGGTACCTAACGACAGCGACGCTAATAAAAACGATGAAAAAAAAAAAAGAATTTATGTTCGTCGGTACTCTCTAGACTATGCTGAATTTGGTCAATTTCGCGTTGTTATTCCTTACATGAAGTGGTAAATTTACACGCAAAATAAACTTTACCAGTAAAAGTTGTATGTACTAATTAATATCTTCCTTTTTACCTTTTTTTACGAACAGATAAACTTAACATTCTGGAGAGTGAAGGTAAGTCTATTCAAATTCCTTCAGGAAATTATAATTAGTTCCACCAGGGTCCGTTAATTAAGCTTGTAATTTGCTGTAAGTAATTAATTAACATTGCAATATCGGTAGATTTTCAAGTAGATAGGTGACAAGAACATATAATAGGTGGTATGATATACCATCAATATTAGGACAGCTATTAATAAGAGTGTATGTCAATCAGATTAATTATATATTGTATTAACTCATGCGAACCTTTCAACAGGAGTTAATGGTCTTAGTTTTAATTCTGGTAATCTCTTTTATTAGAAAGGAAGCTTGCTATAACTTTGTATCAGCGAAAGGTCTTTTTTCTCAAGCCAAACATACGCAGCTTCCTAATTTTTCCGCGCTTTTTGTGTCCGTTACAATTGGCTCACTCAATGTACAACCAACAAAAGTATAATTTCGTTCCTTTACAAGTTCTGTTCGATTATAAAAAAAAACATGTTTTAACGGTCCAATCAGCAAAAGGCTTATTCTACCGAGTCAATCAGATACAGAGCTCTTATTTGTCACAGAATATGATTGCGATTTTCGAAATAAGCAACATTCTTATGCATTTTGTTTATGTAATTGAAGCTTTGTACCTAAGTAAACCTCAATTAATCTGTTGTTCGCAGACTGTTTCTACGGAGATGGACGTGGTTACCGTGGCAACAGAAGCGTCACAGTTTCCGGGTACACCTGTCAGTCGTGGAATGCTCAATGTCCCCATAAACACAATATCAATGGAAAGATTTACAAAGAGATTAGTGGAAATTGATGCCGCAATCCAGGAGGGTACGCTTTGGATGGGCCGTGGTGTTTCACCACAAATAGGACTGTCAGATGGGAGTACTGTGATGTTCCTAAATGTCCCGAACGACGTAAGTAGATTGAAATACCAAGACATATCTTCACAAATTAAACTGAAGTATTATTTTTTATTAATCTATTTCCTCGTTGTTGACTCAAATATTGATTACTGCAGGATGTTTCTCGGAGTTATTATCATACTTTACTACACAGAGAAATAAACACACGCACCTTTTCGATGGTTTAATAAATACACATACTTCATTCGATGGTTTAACATATAATACGCACTGATATTTTGCGAATTCCGTAGTACTTTTCCGAGCCCCGTAGGGGCGACAAAAAATACAAGCAATGAGCAAAATGTCCGCTCGTATTATAGGTTAAAACATCGAATAAGGGTTTTATTATTCCACCATTTTTCCACTAAGTTTGTCCATATTTCGTAAGTTTGTCCGTCCGTATTTTTGCCCTGTTCCACAGTGTAATAACTCTTACATATTTTTGCGCGTTCTTTTCCCTTTATATGGTAAAATGGCGCAATAGTTGAATAATAAGCACGTATATTTTGCGAGCATCGTAGTATTTTTCCGACCACGGTAGGGGCGTGAAAAATAGGAACAATGAGCAATAGGTTTTAAACTTGACAACTTCCTCTATAACACATAGCACCTTCAAGTCCACCAACCAATTTCCGAGGTCACAACATGAGCTCAACAAGCATAAAACTCACCTGGGAAGATGTTCCAAAGGACCTTATTCATGGAGTCTTTCTTGGATATCACGTGGTCTGCGAGAGACCCAACACGTTAGACAGACATTTTGTGGATTTGTCACCTTCAGAGCATAAATGGGTGTCCGAAGGACTCCAAAAATATACGAACTATAGTTGCTGGCTGAGGGCGTACAACAACTATGGAAATGGTACTTGGAGTGAAGAATTGGTGATTTTAACTGACGAAGATGGTATGTTGATAAAAATATAAATAGAGAAGAGGGAAGGATCTACTCATTAACTGAAAGAACATGTCATAAAGTACTATCTGTTTACTAGCAAATTTTTGCAAAATCGAATTAGAGTTAAGGGAAGGACTGTACTAAAATGGTTAAAAAGGCTAAAACGTACCCTCGCTAATAAACATGAGCTTAGCACATCAGATTTTAATTTGGTTCCCACAATAAGTTAGCAGCAGCTGAACGTGCTTTATTCAAGCATTGGGTGGTCTGACCTGAGTTGATGATGTAATTTCCTCCTATTTACCCCTTTAATTTTCTCTCAGTTGGTCATACAAACGTTCCAAAAATTGGCAAGAAATTTATTCTTAGTATAAATTTATGAACTCGGAAAAAGGAATAATAATCTGCTGATTTTTTTTACTGCCGATACTTAATCAGTTATATTAGTAAGCAAATATGCTTTATCTGTTTGATAGCCCCCGATGCTCCACCTGAAAGTCTAAACGCCTGGAATCTAAGCTCTACTAGTCTTCACATTCAGTGGGATCCAATCCTTTTCGAGTATCGGAATGGGAAAATCCTTCACTATAAAGTGGAACTAAACGCAGAAGAACAAACGAGGGAACGACAAAAAATTATAAAGTACACAGAATCGACATCACTCACACTCGAGGGACTTCAGAAGTACAGCAAGTATGTGATCAGTGTTTCTGGGATAACAAGACGAGGCAATGGTCCTGCGCGTTCAAAAGTGGTGCAAACGGACGAAGATGGTAAGAGTAAACTACGATCATAATTCTTAGCTATTCTTGGGACTAATTGCTCAAAGGTCCGGGTCGTAACCAGGTATAGGGATCAGGGATCACAGCCTTGGGATCAGGGATCACAGCCTTGGGATCGGGATCACAGCCTCGGGATCGGGATCATGGACCCGGGATCCCGGGTCACAAGTCATGGGATCCGGACGGCCAATCAGATCGGATCAGAATGGAATCAGGGATCAAATGTTGCCACATTTTAGGGATTAGGAATCAAAATTAAGAGCTAAAATTTGGGATCAGCGATGAAAAAATATACCTGGTTACGACCCTGCAAAGGTGAAACGCCTTTCAAGTCAATCAAACTTTGCATCAAGGTGATGTCAAAATATGGCTTCGACAAGCACCAAAAAATGTTGGAACTTTGATGTGCACCAAATTAAAAAACGGTGCTAAAGGCAGACAACATAATTTTTGTTACAGCGTTTGATGTGATCCATTAGGTAATTGAATTAGATTGATACCACTGTCATCTCATATATATCAAAAGGAACAACACGGTAAAATACCCAAACTATACTAGGCCGCGAATAATTAGCTACCTATGTGTTCCACTAACATTTTAGCACTGCATGTTTGTCTTCCCTTTCTTAAGTTCCAGATCGCCCTCCAAAGGACATAACTGTAGTTAGCATAGGAACAGATACAGTACAAGTTGACTGGAGCCCAGTTTCACCGGAATATACCAATGGAGAGGTGCTTGGGTACAAAGTGCTTTTCAGTGATGTTAATGACACCTCACGCGCCAACAGCAGTTTAGTGTCACCGAAAGAAACCCATTCATGGATCAAAGGATTGAAAGCCAACACCAATTATAGTTTTCAGGTTCTGGCATTCACAGCCAAGGGAAATGGGCCTAAGAGTATGTCGTACTTTGTTAGAACGTTTTCAGGTATTCAATTTTTTTTTTGTTTATTTTCTTTTAATGCTTACAGTGGTTGGATATGAAGTGCTTTACAGTGATGTCAATGATACCTCACGCGCCAACAGTACCTTGGCTTCACCGAAGGAAACCCATTCAAGGATAAACGGATTGAAAGTCAACACCAAATATAATTTTCAGATTCTTGTATTTACAGCCAAGGGAAATGGGCTTAATAGTTAGGCCTACTTGGCGAAGACTTATCTAAGTATATAAATATTATAATTCCTTGTTGCTTATCTTAATGAGTCTTTCAAAATCGGTTTCGATGTTGAATTAACTCATCAAAAGATAAAAGTATTCCTAGAGGAAATGACTTATTACATCCGTCCTTGTTTCATTTGATTTTTAGACCCACAAATGGACCCTCGCATGGGCACGGACACGTCGTCTACTGCAAAAAGTAAGTAAAAAAAAATACAATTTCTTAATAAAACTCACTACTTACATAACTTGTATCAGGTTGATGGTATATAGTTGCGTATTAAAAGTTTTTCAGGCTTTCTTTTGCCTAACAATAATTCATTGTCGTACAAAGGGATGCACGTATAGGTTGGACAACCAAGGTTGATTGTATTGCCTGGAATAAATCTTAGTTCTTTTGATTTGCATCTCATGCATTTACGAATACCTCTTGTGAAATAAGAGAAGAACAAACTCCTATTTGGTTTTATCAATCAATCAATCAATCAATCAATCAATCAACCAATCAGTCAGCCAATCAATCAATCACATTGTCTCGGCCTTTTGATCTGGCTGGTGAGTCACTGGCACGTCAATATATACGAAATCCTCGTTCTCTGGGTTACTTTAACGAGCTAGGACCGACTAAATGCCTGTTCAGTTACGCCAAACATCATATCTACGGACACCCCGTTAAGAGATTTTCGCACCTATTGACTGGGTTTCAACAAAAGGCAGACAAATGCGTGTGTAACTTGACAGCTACCTACATCATTCGTATTGAATCAGTAAAAGCTTTACCAGATAACTTGAACAGACACTTGACATTTCAGAAATCAATTCCTCGAAATATTTTGCATTGTAATTTCACACAACACAGAATTTAGCGTGATATGACTTTTGCCCAATGTGCAACACAGCGGAAAAGCTGGACAGTTCAGAACCCACTGATACTTTTTATCTTACAATATTACAGTGGGCATAATTGTTGCTGCTGTGTTTTCCGCCATCCTTGCATTTGGAGTTGTTTTCCTGGTAATATACTTGGTCCAAAAAAAGAGGATTTCAAGAAATTCCGATAATGGAAATGGTAGGATGATAAGTCATTATTAATTTAGTGTCTTTTTCGTATTTACCCTTATTGCCGTTATTTTGATGTACCTCAAGATCTCAAGAGATCATTTTAGAGATTCAACTCTTACATCTTTTTTGAAATCTTTATTTATTCTAATAAGCCTTTACTTCCTTTTTTCCTTTTGCCCGCCCATCTCGCAACTTAGAAAGGCCTTGAAAAGAACTATAGCGCTAATGGAACTTTTTACTGAGCAGTTTCCATTCTTCAAAACTATGGACAATGAAATCATGTTATGGAAATAACGTGTACCTTTAAAAGAAAATTTTAAACCTGACGGGTCTGCAATGATTACTCCCTGCTTTCTCTTCGCATTTATTTAAAATTCTCTTCATTAGTGTCCCATCGTCCAAGGGAATACAAGGTAAATCGTATGTACAGTTGGTAAACTCTGCAAGCTACTCTGCAAGCTAAAGCTCCGTTTGTTACCCAAAGACATCGTACGAAAAATTCATTTTTTTATAAGCCCGTTAAGATATTGTTTTGAATTATCATTTTGGGACCAGGGGGTGGACACCGTACTAAACGTTTGTTGTGACTCAATGGTGGGGGTTGAGATTACTAAAGACAGTAGGTATGAGGACGAAATTAAGGTTTAAGACAATTGAAAGTTTATAATTCAGTGGTTCACATATTTATTTCAATAATAGCAAGGTTCTCAATTACATCATCCTGGTTTAGGTTGTTCTGTAACACCTTACGCCGTTTCCTCTCCTGACTGGCTTAATGAAATCATCAACACTCATAGCCACGGATACGACACGATCGATGATGACAACGTTGCCACCACAACACGCGAACCAAATTACATCAATATTGCTGCTGATGGCTCGCTCGACCTTCCACCACACTTAAAGAATATTGTTACCGAGTTTGAACTGCTGTACGAGAACACACGCTACAACAGGCTGCATCGTCATGGCAGGCGGCGATCTGTTGAAGGAGGTAAGGAGCAGTGGATGGGTTTAGAAACCCCGTGTATAATAAGCTGCAAAGAGCTCTTTCTTCAACTGATCCTTGCCAAGGCAATAGATGTACAATAGGTGTGCAATCAGGTACCACTGCAACGATGGAACACAAGAAAGGCTGCTCTGTTGATCTGGGCGAGCTACGAGGGTTTGTTGGAGCTCTTCAGGGCAATATATGCAGCATTGAGATGACAGAAATGGGAACCGTGGAACAAAGATGTCGGCGCCGTTTCTCTGTTGACATGGGTCAGGTAAGAGAGTTTATTGCTCTCAGAGAAATGAAGACCTCGACCAAAGAAGAGAAAACGTCTCTAGCTGACCAACCAGAAGCAAAGGAAGAAAGTCGCAATGACAAGACTTGTTAACTGTTTATACATGGAGAGAAATGCGCTTTGATACATAAAAGGATTATCATAACATCAGCTGATCATGATGTATGACCACCTTAGTATCAACAGGATCAGGCCATTTGTTTTTGTCGCAGTTAATATCTTTATAACTCTCCGCGAATGAGCAGCTTTCGCGAAATCAGATCGCAGAATCGAAATGAAAAGATCAGTTAGCAGATCGTGAAAGCAGCGACCCTTCAAACGTAACGGCCCTTCGAAAGGCAAAAAAGGTCATATAATAACTCATAAAAGAGACTGAATAGGCTCTCACCAGGCTGCATCATTTTCCATTTTGTGCACTTCGCCACATATCAAGTACCCTGATGTTATCAATAACGTTTTTGATTCTGAGTCTCACAATAGAAAACCCTGAGGCAATTACTGTTGTTTCATGATCTAGGTCTGTGGGTGAAACCTTGTAACAGAGTGTGACCATTGGGCAGTACTTTCATGTAGTGCTGTTTTCTCTACATTTTCATTTTATTGGAAAAAAGTAAAATTGGAAATGAAATGAAGTGTTCTACGTATCATTCCTACGTATCATTTGCATGATTTACACGCAAGTTATTTACACAACGTAACGATAGGAAGAGCCAGTTCTGTCTACATGTTAAGAAATAAATGACACGAGGACAACAGAAACAATAAACTTTATTGAGGAATTAAAGATTGAGTGGCGAAACTAACGTTTTAAGCCTATTGCAGTAATACAATAAGCAAAAATGACATTTTGATTTTATTTGAAAAAAGTAAAATTGGAAATGAGGAATTATGAAAGTGTTCTCGGTTGTATCATTCCTACGTATCCTCTGATTACTTACACAATGATAGGAAGAGCCAGTTCATTGAGGAATTAAGGATAGAGTGGCGAAACTTACGTTTAAAGCTATTGCAGTAATACAATGAGTGAACATAACATAATGTGATAATGCACGTGACGTATTTGATTAACGTGACGTTAGTAAACTAGATTTATTGCGCAAGTGCAAGCTGTGTCTGTCTACAATAAATGTGGGTTTAGTGATTAAACAAAACGTCGAAAAAATTAAATTAAATATGATTGCTTGAGACGTTTCTACCTAAGAATTCAACTCGAGTTCAGACCAACTGTGATCGGTCCATATCCTACTTATAAGAATTATTTTTCCATGACCAAAGTAAAGCTAAGCATGAGAATTAAGGGGTTGGGTAAGTTGGGCAACAGTTTCGCCATGCATAAACGTGAAAGGTTTACATAGCTCACTCCGTTATTTGTCCACGCTTTACAAATATGTATCAGTCCCAAGCAGGTCTGTCTTCGGGTTTTGCTGCCACCGACTACATTGTTAGAGCCCTATACACCAACCAGGAGTTTACGATCCTCGTCTAAAAACTTACAAAAAAAATACCATCTGTGAAGTTAGTAAGCTATGGCCAAAGGTGCTTCCCATTTGTAGCACCTAGCCTATGGAACTCTCTCCCGAACTATATAAGAGAGAGCGGCTCGCTATCACTTTAAGACTTGTATAAAGACATACCTGTTTAACAAATTTTATAATTAGACTTTAAGTTAGTCAGTTAACCAATAAATTAGATAGTTCAGTTAGACAGTTAGTTAGTCACTTAGTTAATTAGTTAAGTTAGTTATAGTTAGTTTTTTTAAGATTTTAATGATTCTAGTTTTTATTTCCATTTTTACAGCTCAGCTATTTTATTTGTTAGTATTTCCTTTATCACTGATGTAAATTTTTTAAGTAAATTTTACTTTTTAATAATATTTTTACTGTAAAGCGCCATGAGCCATGGATATGGCGCTATATAAATCTTTTATTATTTATTATTATTATATAAGGTCGCTGCGTGTGTTGACGGAGGGCTGCGGTAAAGTAAGGGCAGTGATTCTACCCTTGGCAGACTTGAGGGCTCAGAGCCAAAGAGGCGTCCTAACGTATTATGCGTGTAATGTATCATTCTAACGTACCGTGGTTTTTGGTCTGCTACTGGGAAGGGGATGGACTGAAGCCTCTACCCCAACCTTACTCTTTTTAGACAAAGACTGCATTGTCTAAACGAATCTCATGTAAATGCTGCCACAGGCTCGACAGATTTCCTTTTTTAGCGCTCTATGGTCTCTATGGTAACTGCCCCGGATCAGCATTGGGTGTGGTTGCAGATACTCCAAGAACGGAAGTAGTTTAATTATAAAAAAAAGCTAATTATCTACTACTAATTATAGATCATTTCCGTCGTCATGATCTTGATTATGAATTACATCGAAGCACTTGCTTCCGTTGTTTCGTTCGTGAAGCTATTTTTACATAAAGTACTGGCTAGCTGCTGATATGGATTCTAATGAATTTTCTTGTCCTCTCAGCTGTGGGCGGCTTCTCAGCTTTCGTTAGCCATGTAGCTTTTGGCTTCTCAGCTCTTTTACACACGATACGGTCATATTGTAAGTGGTATAAAGTCAATTCTGCACCTGCTGTTTAGAGGCATCATGATTTTGCAGACTATCCTTCCACTATTTCTTGGTTTAGTCCTCAGTACCATTACAGGTAACTGTGTTTTAGTGGTAGCTTACAAGTTGCCAATCTAGGAGTTCAGGGTGTCGTGCTCAAACGCCGTTTACATGTTACTTTTGATAATATTATCTAAAAGCCGAAAAGTATAGAACAATAGCTCATAATTGTAGGATTGATTTATCATTATTGTCTCCTTTATTCCTTATTCTTTTTCATAAAGAAATTTCGAATAAGCGCGGGCGACTGGACCTAATTTTATACTAATCTAGTGTGAACTTACTGTGAGTGTCAGCTAAATATATGTACTTTATACGGTACGGCATTTGCTGTTGCTACAATTCTCGACATTTCTTTATTCAGTGAAACGTGGTTTGAGAGGGAAGTTCATCAATTGCTCTAGTTGTAATCCACGTTATATATGGCGAAAGAGAAGGAAAACAAAAATGAAATAAGATTTCTGTCGCCAAAGTGAGAGGAGTGAAGAGTGAGAGGTATATTAGGTTTGTTTTTGACACTGCAAGAAAAAGGGGTGCAGTTCAAGGATTCAGTTATTTTCCACTTGAAGTGATACTCTTCATTTCGTCTTTGCCAAAGATCAATACAATTTAAGCTGGGAATAACTAGAACTAAATCATTCGCCTTTAGCTTTATTTTAAATCTGCGTGCTGGGCATTCATTCCACTCGTGACAAGTTTCAGAAGTTTGTGCACCGAAATCTCAAACCGCCGGTTGGAAAAATCAATCTTATGACTTCATCGGCTCCAAAGCAAAACATGTTGAGCCTTAGAAACAACCTCTGTCTCTCACTTGAGACCCTGCTCTGTTTCTGTGTTAACAAGTTGCTACTTTCTTTAATTGCTTTTCAGAAGCCAAAAATTCTACAGTTACAGGAATTAATGGCACAGCTGAGTAAGTCAACTTTACTTAATTTTATTTTGAAAACGTCTTTAGGTTTTTCCGTGATAATATCAAATAGCATCGCGGAAAACATTTCACGAGTTGGTATTTGCAAAACATTTTGAATTATCTTCTGATAAGTCAAAGACCTGTCTGGGTGCGTTGCGCAAGGTTTAAAAATCAATAAGCGTCGATATCATTAAAAACAAAGTCACATATGAGATATTCTATTTATTCAACACTGTCGTCTGGCGTCTGTCAACATTCAAAAGTACAATAAACTCTCCTTTATACGAAGATACGAAGAAGAACGAGTGTTACAATAAGATACTGTGAGCCAGTTTTGGGCTAGTTCTGTAACTGCTATTTCTTTGGTACAGCGAATCATATATATGATTCGGCAAAATGAGCTACATATATCAATGCATGAGAAAATAAAAGTCCTTGTAAGGAAAATTAGCCTTGTATATTTATGTAGAATGCCTGCCTTATTAAGGGAATGAAAGCACTCACTGGGTAAACTTCTGTAGAAATAAAAATACAACAAGGACCTTCGGGATTGTACTTCCGATTAAGCTATGAAGTGAAGCAGAAGTAATATCAGTGTAGGACACATGATATTTTGTCGAACGGCGAACACGTGAATGGATATTTAGTTAGCTAACTAAAGTTAACTGGTATATTTGTTGACATTTTGCAAACAGTATCCTTTTATTCCCTTAGATGCGTGCCCGCTGACACTTCTAAACCGTCTACAGCTCATACAGAACCGGCGGTGTGCACGCCATATCAAGTCAAATTTCCAAACGGTTACTGCAAAGACATCATTGGTTATCAACGAGTCTACACCGGAACGTATCCACTAGAGCTGCACCACAATGAAAGGAGAATGTTGGGCTTTCAGAAATTTTTAAAGCGGTCACGAGGGAATTTAACAAAAGAGGGCTGGCAACTAATAATCAAAAACAATACTTTTGTTATGCGGCAAAGCTGTCTGGATATGGTGAACGATGTGTACTGTCGCCATTATTTTAAGCGCTGCTACATTTCTACCAGACCACAAGTTATTTGCAGAGAAGCATGCGATGAATTGTTCTTCAAAGTGTGTGATCGGGAGTACGAGATGGTTAAAACGTTGAAGTTTGACATAATAGACTGCACGACTCTACCATTTCGAAATAGATCATCCAACTGCTATTACCCTGACAAGATACGAGGTTAGTCCGCCGTCGTCTGCCACGTTTTGTGTTTGAGGTATTTCGAAAGGGAGAAGCCCTACAAACCCCTGCGCATCTAATTTCAGGGACCTAGGAACCAGATTATCGAAGACTGGTAGCACAAACGGCCAAACTGTTCCCTTGATATCGATATTTCCCACATTTTAAAAGTTGTAATATGGATTAATGAAGAAAAGGAGATAGGTGGGAAGGTCCGCCTTTCTACTAAAAAACACGGCCGGGAAACAAATCAAAACAGTAAAATTATTAGCACTAATATCTACATTTTGATTTTTTGATGATTAGACAAACTTGACGTTTTGGAAAGTGTAGGTAAGTTTTTTATATATATTTATTAAGGGCATACGTTTTGCTAGAGTCTGTACTTACTTATTCCTCTTCTTCCCTGGTGGGACATAAGGCGGCAACGATCTGCTTCCATCGGGACCGATCTTTTGCTACAAGTTGTGCCTCGCCCCAAGTCAAGCCCATCTCGTTTAGCTCGGCCATCACAGTACGTCTCCAGGTTGTCTTGGGCCGCTCTCGCCTCCTTTTACCAGGTGGTGTCCATTTAAGAGCGGTCTTTGGGATACAGTCTTGGTCCATTCTGAGGACATGTCCAAGCCAACGGAACCGGCGGCGTTTGATCTCAAGCACCACACTTTGGCTCTTTGTTTTGCTAGAGTCTGTACATCAATATTATGTTATGTTTACACAAGTGATCGGTTGAGAAGTAAGGTTTTGAAGTAAGCAGGTGACGGGACTATAGAAGATCACCGATAAGGAAACTGCATTTGACTGGCAAGGGTTGTACACCTTTCGGCTTGGTTTGTTAAAGCATTTGTTACGTTTTTAAATTATCATTGTTTTGCATTTGATGAGGCAGCACGCTTTAATGAGCCAATCGGTCGTTCTCTGTCCAGCCAATTGGATATAGAAGCTAACAGCAACATTACTGCTCGCGCTTTTTGTCTCGGTTACGGGTCAGCTGGGACAAGCAATCAAATAATTGGTAAAAATTTTTATTGTAATGTTGTGAATATTTTTCTTGTATTTACTTACCTTTTTCTTATTAAAACATCGTCTCTAAGTCAATTTCAATCTTTTGTTTGCAGACTGCTTCCATGGAGATGGACGCGGTTACCGTGGCAACAGAAGCGTCACAGTTTCTGGGTACACCTGTCAGTCGTGGGGTACCCAATGCCCCCATCAACACAATATCAGTGAAAAGATTTACAAATCTATTGAAGATAGTGGCAATTTATGTCGTAATCCAGGGGGGTACGATCTGAATGGGCCGTGGTGTTTCACCACAAATGGGACTGTGAGTTGGGAGCACTGTGATGTGCCTAAATGTGCTGAACGACGTAAGGGGATTGGAATACCATCATTTTACAACCAAAAAACATTCACATGATTATATTGTGCGTACAGTTCTGTACATTTAAAGGTGTTTCAAGTTGATAAGGGACTGGTCAATAAGTACAGGAGGGTGGGCCGGAGCAGAAAGGGGGTGGGTCATCATTTTTGAGCCCTCGAAAAGGGGTGGGTTATGTTATTTTGATCTACACGTAGGGGGTGGGTCATCTTATTTATTCACTAACTTTTAACTGTTATAGTTCCAAGAAAAGCTGTATTCATCAGTATATAAAATTGATAAATTTCTCTATGTAAGCAGTTTTAAATGAATTTCTAGCGATTTCAAAAGGCCCAAATATAAACATTTCCCGGGGGAAGCATGCCCCCTGACCCCCCTAGATGGCTTGTAATCATATCATTAGTTTTACCTGACTCTCTTCAACCTGCACAGATTCACGCTGGGCTTTAGGCCTTTTAATACCAGTTAACTCTTTTCTCGAACAATTTGCAAATATGAATGATGGACAGTGGTTGTATTTTATGTTATTAATTTCTGTATAAAAATATGAACTATAAAAATAAGCGAAAATAAGCCACGACGTTTCGAACTCATCTTATTCATTATCAAGTAGAATGAGTAAAATACGGTCGAGTTAAGTTTAAATGCAAATAGAAGTGATAAAGTATATTAGAATATTTTAAAAGCAGTGTTTCGCGGTCAATAGCGTTCACAGTGTTATGTGTGCGGTATTTAATTAGGTAAATACTTTCGCACGTATCGAGTCCGCCTGCGTGTTTAGTTCTGGTTTTCTCTCGCGAATTAAAAGCATTTCGTTCACTAAACAATCCAGTTTCCCTTTGCATTTCTTTAAGACGGAAAACATATTTCTTATGTCAGGACTCTCGACACCGTGGATTTCTTTTAAGTGCTTGCCAATACTGAGGTTTTGTGTTCATCTATGCGCTGATGTAGATGTCTGTGGTGTAACCCACATAATCAGCATCACACTGATCACATTTAAATGAATAAACAACGCATTGATTGTTCACCAAAGCAGGAACACTGCTTTTAAACACTGCTTTTAATTTCTATACTCTATCACCTCTTGCATTAACTTAACTCGACCGTTTTTTACTCAACTATGATATGAACTCAAGATGAGTTGCGTCGTGCTTATTTTCGCTTATTTTTATAATTAATTGTATATCGAAATGTTCTCTCATTAAAAATATGAACTCTTCAATAATTGATTATGAATTAATATCATATACTGATTCAGTTTTTTGCATATGTTTGTGTCTAAATTTTCCCATGGACTTTACACACAAATATGTGGAAAACTTACAAAAGGCTAGTATGAGAAGTGATAAATTCATCCTTCTTTGGTGTGTTAAGAAATGGAAAAAGACGTACATGGGGGTGGGTCATGTAATTTTCAACCCCCTGTTAGGGGTGGGTTAGTCAGTTTTGAGCCAGACGGAAGGGGTGGGTCACAAATTTTCGAGCCACCACTTTTCCAATTGCTCCGGACCACCCCCCCCCCCCCCTGATACTTATTGACCAGTCCCTAAGGAATTCTTGCTGACTTTTCCGCCAACGTAGTACAACAATGCCCGGTTTTAGCAAGGTTTTTTGTGGATACTTTCTAGCCGTTTCAACAATAACTGACCAAACGTGTCACTCTCTTTGTTACTCTTAAATAGGTCCAATTACTACTTTGACCGAGTTAAAGTTAAAGTTAAGTTTCCAAAGTTTATCTTTTTATCTTATAGCGCCCTCAAGCTCACCAATCAATTTCCGAGGTCACAACATGAGCTCAACAAGCATAAAACTCACTTGGGGAGATGTTCCAAAGAACACTATTCATGGAATACTTCTTGGATTTCACGTTGCCTGTGAAAGAGACGGCAACGTGTCAGACAGGCATTTCGAGACTGTGGTGCCTGCAGAGCATAAATGGATGTTTGAAGGACTGCAAAAATATAGGAATTATAGTTGCTTGCTCAGGGCGTACAATAACTATGGAAACGGTACCTGGAGTGAAGAATTGGTCATTTTAACTGATGAAGATGGTATGTTAGTAAAAGAAGGAGAGAAAAGGATATATTTACTGTTACAATGAGATTATCTGGTAAATTGTTTAATTGTACAATAATAATCCTTCTGCCGATTCCTTAAGTTTTGTTTTTACTACTCGAAAATAAACTACATGTATATCGCCCATATACTAGATGGCGAAATTTGTTTGAAATGTGATCCAATCATTCGATGTCAAGTGACCTGTAGGTGCCTTAGTACTATTTGAACACTGCACATTTTCTCCCTCTTTCTAGTTCCAGATCGCCCTCCAAAGGAAATAACAGCGGTAAGCATAGGAAGTGATACAGTACAAGTTGACTGGAATCCAGTCCCACCAGAATATACCAATGGAGAGGTGCTTGGGTACAAAGTGCTTTACAATGATGTCAACGATAGCTCACGTGTCAACAGTAGCGTAGTTTCACCAAAAAAGACCCATTCAAAGATCGAAGGATTGAAAGCCAACACCAACTATAGTTTTCAGGTTCTTGCCTTTACAGTCAAGGGAAACGGGCCTAAGAGTGTGGCGTACTTTGCTAGAACTTTCAAAGGTGTTTAAGACATTTTTTGTTTAGGTTACTTTGTACAAATTCTGTCATGTCTATTCTTTTCAGAAACGTGCGTTTTCAAACCTTTCGTTTAAAATTTGCTGTTTTGGCGGATGTTTTTCAAAGTCTGTATAGTATGTAAAAATTATTTTGTTCCCATGGTGATTAGTGTTGTCGCAAACAAAGGTATTTATTGGGCACACTCTCCTTAAGCCGGTCTACATATTTCATAACCAACAAAAACAACAACATAAACAGCTAACAAAATAGCTAGGTTAAAACGCTAGGTAGATTACAAAGTTCCTCCTTAGATCAGGCAGCGGGTAAAATATATAGCCTGCTAAATTCTCCATTTAAGCCCACAATGGCCGATAAAATTAGAATAATCATTCCTTATTGCATCGTTAAATTGAAGATGAATTCCAGTCCGTACTGCGCAATCTCGGTTGCAATGTTTATGTGAGCCTCACACGAAGGAATGTTTACAGCAAAGCTAAATATTCCGCGACAAACTTAGCTCTTTCTTCATTATTAGCACCAGATATCCTTGCAGAACAAATAATAACGAGTAGAAGAACCTTGACTCTATTTCAAACCGACGTTTCAGCTCATCGGAAATTCTTTGAACGAAACGAACTGTAATGGCGGACTAAAAATCTTCATGTATGCTGTCACCGAAGTGTAACGTTTCAACGAATTCAAAACAAAAACGAAAACAAACGCCGAGTCTGCGCAGTACGGACTGGAAATCAGCTTTAACTCACCCAAAGATATAAACTTTCATTTAGGAGAAAACGTACTACCTTCGTTCCAATTGTCTTTCAGACCTAACCAATACGAAGAACGTCGACCCTAGCACTGTAGACTCAGGAGAGTTGCATAGTGCAAAAGGTAATGAAAACAACACAAATTTTCCCATGAAGCTTAATCCTTACTAAAATGTATTAAGTTTGACTCAGGCTAGATTTGGGGGGAGAAAGAAATATTAGAATATATAACGTGCCACTAAAAAGTGCAAATGCAGAGCTGTATGTATCACTCAAATTTCATAGTAAACTTGACAGTGTTCTTAGACAAGCAAACACTGAACAAAGTCTTTTTTGTGATATGACTTTTGTGCCATGTTCAACACAAGGGAAACGCTGGACAATACAAAACCTACTGACACTTTTTATCTTTATTATTACAGTGATTATTATTGTTGTTGCGGTGTTTTTCGGCATCGTTTCACTTGGGGCAGTTGTTTTGGTGGTTTACTTTGTCCGAAAGAAGATGGGTCAGACGAGAGACTCAGAGTTTGTTGTTTTTACAAAAATGAGGACCTCCAACAAAGAAGAAAGCTCGACCTTAGCTGACCAACCAGATGCCGAGGAAGAAAGTCGCAATGACGACACATGTAAACTGTTTTTACATTGACAGAAAAACGCTTTGATATAAAGTTCTAATCACTACGACCACTTTATTCTGTAGTAACAATTAGGTCTAGTATCCAGACTGCTCGGCAACTTTTTAACAACATTTGAAATTTTAAGCAACGTTCTAGCAAACAAGCTAAGCAACTGCGAACACATTTTTCTAAACTTACTACATTTTATTCCAGTTTCCAAATATGGACTTAATCCCTGAACCTTTTGACCACTAAACAGTACTTTGATGTAGTGTTGTTTGTTTTTTTCAATTTTGTTTTCCTGTTTAAAACTTCGACTCTAGTGTGAGTAGTAAAAGGGGGCAATGAGGAGTAAATAGTAGGAAGAGCGAATATTTCTTCACCATAGCTTTAAATTCGTTACTAGTGCTAAAGGTGGTGATCATTTATTTATTCTAAATTTATAATTTTACATTGCCAGAAAAAAAGACAAAGTTGCTCAACATTACAGAAAGTGAGACCTCTTTATTCCTGTATTAATTAATTTAGATAATTTCCCTTTCCATTTTACCATTTTAATAACCCAACAATGTTTTTAGGTCACTTTTTTCGAAACGGCTTTATTTACTTTTTGTTGGAAGCTGTTGTTTGCTTTGTTATGATTCCAATTTCTTATTTTGCTCTCCTTAGCATATTTCACTCGTGTTTTTTATTTTTGTAACGTGCATATGTTTGCAGTAAGTAATTTTAGGCTTGTAAATAATAAAGATGGTAAATTTTAAGCTCGGTGATAAATAATGAATAATAATGAATTTTTCAAAAAGTGACCTAAAAACATTGTTTGTTGGGCTATTAAAATGGTAAAATGGAAAGGGAAATTGTCTAAATTAATTAATACAGGAATAAAGAGATCTCTTTTTTTGTAAGTAATTATTTTATTGTAGTAGTGTAAGTAAAGTTAGGATTGTAAGAAATGGCAAAGAAATATAATAAAAATCTGAAAAATATCATTTCTTGATTCTTGAATATCTCACACAAGTGATTTATTTGTCTTTTTATATTAGGTTTATATTTTGCAGTAACAATTACATTCATGCATTCATCCAGGTTTCCAATAGTACAGGTTGATATCCAGCAGTTCTAAAAAGTAAAAAATTGAAATGTTGAAAAATAATTGAAATTCGTTATCAGAAGGAAATTTAGTTTACATTTCCAAAAACATTTAGATTATTCGCTCTCTATTTCTATGAAGTGATCGCTGATAATATTGATGATGCCGAAGGCCGAATCAACTTTCATCTCATAAAAATGTCAATCCCTGAGCTTATAGGCACACATACACAACCTCTATTCTTGAGCTAGCATATATAGTAATGTAAGAAATCTTGATAGGTTATTTGTATCTTAATCGGACACATTGAGGTCATTAAGCGTGTGATATTTTTGAGAAATTGAAAATGTCACATCCTAAATACATACAATGGTTTATGTTTTTTTCGGTTTCGCCAGAAGGTGACACTTCTTATGGCTGAACACTTCCTAAAACCTTTTTATTAAGTGTGATCGACAATTGTTTTTCTTTAAATTGCTGGGCTTAGAAAAAAAAAAACAATTTTACAAGATACTGTATTTCAAAACTCCACGAAAAAAGGTCGTAATTAAAATAAAAATCAGCTAACATGTATATAGTATCTAAAATTATGTACTTCGCCATTTCTGAAACTGGGATTACATAATTAATGTTCCTTACTGAAGACATAGAGGATTTTTGCCAGCTGCTGAGAATGATCCCATTTTGATTGGGTGGCTTCTCAGTTGTGGTCGGCTCTCAAGCTGGGCGGGTCGCTGTAAAAAAGTACAGCTGTATTGATCGATTTTCAATTGGATCGTATATGGTGGCATGCAAGTTGCAGTTAAGACAAAAATCTGCTAAATCACCGTGACGTATTTCCTTTTAGTCAGCGTTAGTAGTACAAAATAATGGTGATCTTACCCTTGGATGACGTGAGGTCTCGTGTTAAACCTTATATTCAGACGCGGCTTTTTGGTCTGGGACTGCAAGGGGTTTGGAATCAACTAAGCCTCTACCCAAATCCTACTCTTTTTAACAAAGACTACAATGTCTAAACGAAGCTCAAATACCGTCACAGGCTCGACAATGCTCGATTACTGCCTCGGGTGATCAGCCGTTCGGTGTGGTAATGAGAGATTCGTGGCTTCCCTTACTTTCATTGCATATATTTTTGCTGGTTTTCAATTTCATTTAGGTTCCAATTTTGTTCAAACAATTTTTGACTATTTTCATCACTACTTCCTGTCCCTGTTCGCCTACTCGCCTTCTCGATGTCTCTACTGCCAAGGCAAAAACCGTTATTAATAGAAAGCACCTATTCAACGGGGATTCCGGCAAACGACAAGTTACTATAATTACAATGAATAAGTAACAGCGAGGCATTGCTTCCGTTGCTTTCGTTCATGAAGCTATTTTTGCGCAAAGTACTGTCCGGCGGCTGATACAGTTTCCACTTAATTGGCTTGCCTTCTCAGCTGTGGGTAGCTGTTCAGCTTTTTGGCTTCTCGACTCTCTGCATACACAAAACGGCCACATTTCCCGGTGTAATACCAAATTTTACACTGGCTGTGAAGAGAAACCATGATTTTGCGGACTATCCTGCCATTGGTTCTTGGATTAGTTTTCATTACCATCTCAGGTAACTTCCATGTTGGTTTAATATAAAGAACTGTGTCTTCTAAAATTACTTCAAGTTCAAACGAGTCTTCATGGAAATTTTGATATATACACCTCTCTATTATGGACAATCTCCGATCGCGATGGCCCGACAAAATTTTCACATACTTTCTTTAGAAAAAACCTTTATAATACGGCCGGGACCCTCTATAATACGGACAACGGACAAAAAATCTCGGCAGAGCAAATTCATATAAACTTATAACCACATTATTACGGACACTCCGGTGAACAGATCAGGTGATAATATTTTATGTATGTAATAGAATTTCCTGTTTGTTGCTACCTTAGACATTTTCAGAATAGGCCTTATCACGGTTTTCGACGCCATTTTGACGAGTAGGCAAAGCGGGTAGAAATAACAGTGTTTGTATGGGTATCCGACGGCAAATATGTTTTAGAAAAATTGAATTCTGGACACTTTATGAATAGTAAAGTTAAGATACATGGCAAAAGTTTTTTATTCGCCAAGTTTGAAGGTTGTCGCTGGGCTAGAAAGCGTTCAGTTACGTTTTTAATTTTTTCCATACATTTGTCTATAATTTTTCCGGAGACCCGCGTCAATCATACGAAAAAATATAGACGAACGTACGGCAAATTAAAAACGTAACTGAACGCTTTCTAGCCCAGCTAAATCCTACAAACTCGGAAAATAAAAACGTTTGCCTAGTATCTTAACTTTACAATTCATAAAATGTCCAGAAATCGATTTTTGTGAAAGATATTTGCCGTTGGATTCCCATACAAAAACTGTAATTTCTATCCCCTTTGCCTACTCGTCAAGATGGCGTCGAAAACCGTGATAAGGCCTATTGTGCTTAAAATTACTTTTTCGGTGTCCGCATTACAGAGGTTCAACTTATCTAAAAGCAAACATATAATATTTTGATCGGAATCGATTGGTGTATCGGTACAGACTCGCTAATACCTCCTCGTAATTAAAGAGAGATAGAACTAGCGCCGGCGATAGGCGTTAATTTCATACTAATTTACAAGGCTGCGCGCTAGCACTGGGTGTAAGCTCAATATCATGTACATGGTACAGTATTTGCTATTACTTCAATCTATCCATTTCCTTATTCAATAAAATATGGTTCTGAAGGCGATTTGACAATTCAATTTCATTTATTCTTCTAGCGGGAATCCGCTTTACATGTGCCACTGGCGGAAGAGAAGTAGAACAAAAACGAAATACAACTTCTGATGCTATTTATTGGCGAAACTTTAATGTAGGGAGATTCACGAGGAAGAAAAAGTGATATTAGTCTTGTTTCTGGCATTGCAACGGACATCTGGGGCATTTACTGAATTACTGAGGGTATTGTTCAAGGACAAATTCCCACTAAGTAATACTTTGTCTTTTCTTAGTTAACAGTAAGGACAATTTATAACATCTCTAAATTTATTACCCATAGCTTCTAATTCTTTGCGCTGTGTATTCGCCCGCATGTCAAGTTTGTGCATCGGAATCGATCCCAGCCAGATGGGAAAACCAAGGAAGGGCTTCCCCTCCAAAGCAAAACAACCAGGGCTTAAAAAAGCTCTCCCCACACGAGAGGCTGCCTTGTTTCTGTGGAAGCTGCTAATTTCTTTAATTGCTTTTCAGAAGCTGAAAATTCTACAGTTACAGACATTAATGGTACAGCTAAGTAAGTCAGCTTAACTTGATGTTATTTTGAAGCTTGTTAAAGTTTTGCTGTGATAAAATTACACTAACTGTTGGAAGACATGGTTTTATTACGTCAGGAAACAAATGTGCCCGCTCCATCACATAGCATCGCAGAAAAATTTCATGTGACGTAATTTTACTTGCATGAGGCAATTACCTCCTGATTAGCCAAAGAACAGCACATTTATTTCGGCTGGTCTTGGCACGTTGCACACTATTTTAAAATCATTCAGTGTAGATATCATCAAACACGAAGTCACAAAGTGGGGCATTCAACGATGTCTACTGGTTTCTTCTAATATTCAACAGATATACAATGCACTTGTTGACATGCTTTAAAATATTTCATTTTGTTGCTTAACAATTGTTCACGAGTGTATCATTGTTACAGTAGGATTGAAGCAAATGAATAAGTCAGCTATTTCGATTCTTCTTTACCTTAGATGCGCGCCCGTGACTCAACAAGTTCCACTAGCAAAGTGCTCGCCATACCAAGGCACATTTCCAAATGGTTATTGCAAAGATATCATTGGTTATCTACCCGTCTATGGAAGTTATCAAGACCTACACGAGAGCGAAACCAAGCTGCGCAACTATCAGATGGCCAAGAACTTTCTTCTCAAGACACGACAGCAAAGGGGAATCAACGGCATCTATTTCTCTGTACGACAAAGCTGTCTGGATATGGTGGACGATGTGTATTGTCATCATTACTTTAAACACTGCAACATTTCTTCCAAACCTCAATTTATTTGCAGAGAAACATGCAACAAGCTACTCTTTGAAGTATGCGATAGGGAAATAAAATTGGTGAAAACATTCGCAGAGGAGGAGCCCAGTATTTTCATGGAAATCATAAATTGCAGAACTCTGCCATTTCGAAATGAATCATCCAACTGCTACTATCCCGACAAGATACGAGGTCAGTAGAGAGGAGTGGTACCCTGGGCTATCAATTTCTTCATTTGAAGCAAGAGAAATTAGGAGGGAAAACGTGCGTGAGCAAGTCACAATTGATTTTTGTTTTAGTTTTGATTGGCTAAGGAGGTGGCGCGAGATTTTTAAGCCAATCAGTAAGCGTAGTAATGCAAAACCAAAGCAAACGAGAATTACTTTCAAAACTCGAGTGCACAAAAGAGATTAATATGCTTCGACGCATTATTTGCAGAATAAAACCTCTTATCACCTTGAGCTATAACACTGTTTCTCTGGGGGAATCAAGTACCAATTTCTTAACCGATTACGTCTGAAAAAAATTGTTCATTAAGCTGATGTTGCAACTTAACCGCACTGAGAGTTAGATTTATCGCAAAGGTTCTTTTTTCGCTGAGACTTCGTCTGTCTCCGCTTAGTCAGCATTCCACGTACTAATGTTCCCTCTTTTTCTTTTCTCTACGATTTAGACAAGCTTAATATTCTGGAAAGTCAAGGTAACAAATACTAAGAACCAAGACATACAACGGTACAACGGTTTTGCTGAAACTTGTTGGTGGACACTGGCGTTACCTTTTAATAATAACTTTATGTACCACGGGTAATTTTAGTAACAGTATCAAACAGGCAAAGAATTTGATTAGGTTCGAGAAGGTAACACCCTTAAGCTTTCAATGTAGGCGAAAAACTCCAAATATTAGCCAATCAAGTGTAAATGTAACAGCGAACGTTTCGCGAACTTTATTGCCCTGTTTACAAATTATTTCACAAAACAGTTATTAATTTTTTTTTCCAAATACGGCTTAATTTGAGGAACTACCCTAGTACGTTTTGATGAAACAATCCGTCGATTCTCACGATTTCGGAAATTTTCAAAAATCACGGTCAATCTTTTGTTGCAGAATGCTTCTACGGAGATGGACGTGGTTACCGTGGCAACAAAAGCTTTACAGTTTCCGGGCACACTTGTCAGTCGTGGGATGCCGAATGCCCCCATAAACACAATATCAATGGAACGATTTACAAAGAGATGAGTGGAAATTTATGCCGCAATCCAGGAGGGTACGCTTTGGATGGGCCGTGGTGTTTTACCTCAAATAGGACCATACGATGGGAGTCCTGTGATGTGCCTAAATGTCCCGAAAGACGTAAGTAAATTGGCATGCCAAGTTTTTAATGAATCTTACTGTATTTATTTGATTAAGCGCCCTGGGCGCTTATTAAATTTTTGGTCCTTGAGAGAGGGTGCTTATTCGAGGTGGGCGCTTATTCGAGGCTGGGCGCTTATTAAATTTTCACGATTTTCAGCAAATAGTAAGTTTATTTTCGTAACAAAACAATAAATAATAACAAAACGTGAAGATGTACCAAAGCAGAATTTTAACTGTTCATTGAAAGTTTCTGTAAAATACTAAGAAAACTCGGTCATGGGGGAAGTCTTCTTAGTAGTACTTAGTCAATTTCAATAATCAATACTCATCTTGTGCACTACAGTTTTTTTGTGGGGTGGGGGGTGGGCGCTTATTCGAGGCTGGGCGCTTATTAACTTTTCCTACCTTTTGGGTGGGCGCTTATTCGAGGTTGGGCGCTTAATCGAATAAATACGGTATGCAGTTTTTTTTACAATTTTTACGTTTTACACTCAGTTAGACAAAATGTTGTAACCATTAGTATTTATACACTTCTTATGATTTTTTTCTATTTTTATTTCGTGGTGTACCAGCAAGCTAGCTTTTTAGCTAAGTGTACCGACCCCGATAAATACAAATTGATTGATTGATTGATTGATTGATTGATTGATTGATTGATTGATTGATTGATTGATTGATTGATGCAAGCTGGAGGATCAACTAAAGTACCGAGCATGCAAATCAATTTTAGAGAAACATATCGAAATAAACCAAAGGTTTCCACTTTGTCGCTTAGAAAGTGTAAAGTATGCACATTTGCTATAATTATACAAATATAGCAGCATCTCGCTTTTATAGATTTCACCAATGTACACGATTGTGACTGACTACGGTTTCAATCTTTATCTTTCGATTTTCCACATAGCATCCTCAAGACCACCAGCCAATTTCCGCGGTCACAGTGGGAGCTCAACAAGCATAAAACTCACTTGGGGAGATGTTCCAAAGGATCACATTCATGGAGTACTTCTTGGATTTCACGTTGCGTGTGAAAGAATGGGCAACGTGTCAGACAGACATTTCGAGAATTTAGGGCCTACGGAGAATAATTGGACGTTCCAAGGACTCCAAAAATATAAGAATTATAGCTGTCAACTGAGAGCGCACAACAATTATGGAAATGGCGCTTGGAGTGAAGAGTTGGTCATTTCAACTGATGAAGATGGTATGTTTATTGAAGGAGAGACAGGGATCTAGTCATTTATCAAATAGTTCGGTACAAGCAACCATTTTCACTTAATATAAATTAGTTAGAAACAGTGGGAGACAGACGTAATCACTGACTGACGGACGGACGGACGGGACGGACTGGCTGACTGGCTGACAGCTTACTGGCTGACTGACCTACGACTAACTGGTTGACTTGCTGACTACACTTACTTCTCCTTCTCTTTCCTAATCTTAGTACCAGATCGCCCTCCAACGAACATAACCACACACAGCCTAGCAACAGATGTGATACAAGTCAGTTGGAAGCCAGTCCCTTCGGAATATACCAATGGAAAGGTGCTTGGCTATAACGTGCTTTACAAAGAAATCGACGATTTGTCACCTGCCAACAGTAGCTTAGTTTCACCGGAAGAAACACATTTGAAGATCAAAGGGTTGAAAGCCAATACCAATTATAGCTTTCAGGTTCTTGCATTTACGGCAAAGGGCAATGGGGCTAAAAGCAAGGCCTACTTCGCGAAACCTTTATCAGGTAATGATTTCCCCGTCAAACTCACACATAACTTGTATTTAACCTTTTTCGATTCTAATGACTTCTTTTAATCATGCAAGAGGCAGTTGAACAAAAAGAAGCAAATTGAACAGAGTTTCATCATTGTTTATCGAGAAAATTATTTCATTGTAAATTTTGTTCAAAATTAAGGTACATGATCTGACGGCACAACGCTTAAATAAAGTTCTCAAATGTTGGTCGTAAAATCAAATTTTGATTTACAACTGTATTGATTGTTTTGTTGACGGCATGAGTCGAAACATTACTCAATTTGTTGTTATAACATTGAATCCACAGGCAAAACTGGCTGGATGCCAAAACCCGACCCCAGTTCAGGCAAAGCACAAAGTGGAAAAGGTTGTGCAGACTTGCATGTTGTTGTCTTTGCGTTTGTTTGTTGTTTTATATCCTGGACTTGGAATGATTTCTTCCAATTGAACGAAAATTTCATTCAGCAACTGCTATCATGTTTACTTGCCTGGGCGACAAAGGTGGAATGCTATCAGTTCACCGCCTAGCGCGGTGAACACAGCGTCATAAGCCGAGCTTGTCGACCAAAAAGAATACCCAATTCTTATATTCATCTCTGGAAACTATACTATTCAAAATCTTAAACTGTAGCTGATTTGTAAAGTAAATTAAAAAGAAATTATGTTACTTTGGATTACCACACAAACAATGCATTCATTTTGAGTCTGGTTCAGTTGCTGTCACAATGTAGAATTGACACACTTTTTATGTTTATACAGTAAGCATGGCCGTGCTTGCAGTGTTGTCGGGGACAGTTGCTCTTGGCACAGTTGTATTTGCAATATACTTTGTCCGAAAGAGGAGGACGTCATTAAATGTCAACAATGAAAGTGGTAGGGTATGAAATGTAGCTTTAATTTTTGAGGGGAGCTGGTTCATAATCAGCATCAAACTTGTGTTTCTTGTTTGCAAGTTGTGCTTCCTGTTTTCGTGAATCTTCAAGTATTAACTATTTTGTACGTGAGGCGATAAGCCCCTCCTGGTAGGGATGCTTTGCTGGGGTCTAGGGACCCCTACTCCGTTTCAGACCAAGTAAAGCTCAAATTTGCTACCCCATCTCAGAATATAGAGTTAAATATACCCCATCTCAGAGCGGGAGTGGAGAAAATATTTTTTCGCACATTTCATAAATATTAATTTTACTGTTTTATTAATTTGTAAATATTCTAATTTAAGATATTACTATAAATTAGCATAACTCATTGTCCGTCAATTAAGTAATCGCGCAATCTGATTGGGCAGGCTACACAGGTGCCGTGCATTGATCGACAGACGGCTCTCGGAGCGCGCGCCCAGTTTTTCCCTAAATTTTATCAATCAAAACCTTAAATAAATCAACTCTAGCAATATTCTGTGTTTAATAGATCGGACAGTAGGTTATGCTAGAACAATGGGACGGCTCACTCTCGGTTCTCCTCGCCAACAATCTGCCGATAGAAACCACGAGCTTGCCGTCTAATTGTTAATTATAATCTTACAAATGGATGAATTTTGCTCATAATTTTAATCATATGGAAGATTGTGCCAATGGATGCACGCGTCCTAGAAGAATTTAGCCAACATGAGATTTTTAAAACAGAACAAACTACCAATCTATATCTGTTGATTATAAAATTTTCAGGTTTGAATTATCCGCTAGCTCCTTATGCCATTTCCTCGCCCGCTTGGGTTGAGAGGATCGGTACAACTGACTCCCAAGGATACGACATGCCAGACACTGTTCCCACCACAACTCGTCAACCACGTTACATCAACATTGCTGCTGATGGCTCGCTTGACCTCCCACCACACTTAAGGAACATCATTAACGAGTTTGAACAGTTGTATGAAAACACACGCTACAAGACGCTGCAGCGTCATGGCAGGCGGCGGTCAGTTGGAGGAGCAGTGGATGGGCGTGGAAACTCCGTGTATGATAGGCTGCAAAAAGGGATTATTCCAATTGCTACATGCCAAGCCAATAGATGTAGCCAAGAAGTGCAAAGGACCGTGACTTCAGCGAAAGAACACAAACTTAAGAAATGCCACTCTGTTGATCTGGGCGAGCTACGACCGTTTGTTGGAGTTCTTCACGGAGAAAAACGCAGCATGGAGGCCACAGAAGTACCGGGTACCTTGGCACACAGGTCTCGGCGCCGTTTCTCTGTTGACCTGGGTCACCTAAGGGAGTTCATTGCTCTCAGAGAAATGAAGGTCTCTACCAAAGAAGAGAGCTCGAATTTAGCTGACCAAACCAGAAGCAAAGGAAGCAGGTTGAGCACATACGGATGGTCAGGACAATACTAAATCTCTCAAATGCTAAAAAAAAATGATTATAACTACATCAAGTAGTATAAATTTGTATCATTTTAAAACAATGGTAAGCTGTCAAACAAAAGTATGCCCACAAAGCTATAAAATGTTTAATTTGCTTACCCACCTTGCAAATACGAACAAACGAAATTATTTTGTTTAAAAAACGTGGATCACGCAGTTTCGAAGACATTTTTGTTATTTTAAAGATTGTTACATTAAATGTTGATTTTGTTCATGAAAAACCAATTTCAAATGGAATTTGCAAGAAAATGTTATTTACTTTTACTTTTTTTTAAATGCCACGTCAGCACTTTTTTTTACCAGTTTTCAAACCTAGCTTACTCGAATATTTGCGCGAGTTTTTTTTTCTTGATTTTAATAGCCGTTGATAATATCTCCATATTTTTGCTTGGTCATCGGCCGGGCAAAAATTCCTCGTTATAAGTAGGCGCCGTCCTTAATACGACAAAGGATACACAAAAACGCAGTTCAATTCGCTTTGACAGGAACAATGCACCATAAAATGCTGTAAGCATAACGAGTAACTAGCAGGAAGTGATATCTTTACTTGTGATAATCTTTTATTTGGAGCAAATTATGAAAGAGAATCCAAGCTGCAGGAAGTTTTCAGTTGACAGCAAAGTAGATTGCCGTAGATTGTCCTGGAAGTACAAGTTTCCATTATATCGAGTGTGAAGAAATGCCGGTTTTATCTTGTAAATATGATCGGACCCGTCCGTACTTGGCAAATAAAGGGTAACCCTGATCTACAGTGGGAGACGCTGTGTCCTAATGGTTAGTGCGCTGGAATCCAAATTTAACAGTCCGGCTTTGAGCCCTGGCCGGGGTCACCGTGCTGTATTCTTTGGAAAGACAATTTACTCTCACATTTTCTTTTTTTCACTCAGGTGCAAGGAACCGGCGAATGAAATCCTGGGGTAACCCTACGTTAAACTAGCATCCCATCCAGGGGAGAGTAGAAATACATCTAGACATGCTAAGGAAACAGCCTTATAGGCCACTAGTCTCGAAAGCTTTACCTTAACTGATCTGAAGGCATGTCAGAGTAGCACAATGATGGGATTTTTAAATCCCACACTGTCGTATTAAAACACGACACATGTACAATGCTGTCTAGCTTAAATGTTTCGTATGAACCGAATATGAAATTTATGCTAGCTCGCGTATATAATATAACTTTATCTTGTACTTAACTATACTGTTGTTTAACATTTTGCTGTTAAACTTGAATTGACAGATAATGCTATAATGTTATATCAAGTTGCGTAGCCTTATGTGCCACCTTTCCAGCACTACAAGCTTACCCTTTGAGTCGACAAACGAATAAGAGCATTGACCAAGGTGGACGTTTGCAGTAAAAGTCACACTATTTTCCGACCAAAAAACAAACAATATTGACTTCAAGTCTATTAATCAGTATAAGCAGAATCCTACCAGTGTTCTAATGCAAACGCTGCAATGTGAACGCCTGCGCTCTTGTACACTAACAGCCATATTACATTGCGGTGGCTTGAGGTCGTCTATAAAATGGTTACGTTTTCTCGTTTCTCCGAAATTTCGAGTGAAGATTTGGAAATATTATTGAGTAATTCAACTTCCTAGAAGGCCAAACGAAAGACATTGAACGAACTGATAAAGGCGCAGCTGTAAGTTTTAATTAAGTCCCCGTTCAATTTCGCTAAAGCGTGAAGTTTTGTTGTACTTAAAAAGTTGAAATTCGTTATCAGAAGGAAATTTAGTTAACATTTTCTACAAAAACTTAGGTAATTCGCTCTCTTTTTTTTGAGTTGATCGCTGATTATATCGATGAGGCCGAAGGCCGAATCAACTTTCATCTCCTAAAAATGCCAAGCTCAAATATTTAATAAGAGAGATAGATAGAGATAGATAGATTTTATTAGAAAACTCATTGCAGCCGCCGGAGCGGCTGAATTACGAAGTACTTTACAATAAAAATTATATTATACAAAATAAAATATTAAAAACTATTTATAATTAAAATGTGTCTTGTTAATGTGTCTTACAAATAAAAAACAGTGATCTCCGGTCATAAAAACTTGTGGGAGAGTGAGAAAACTGAAAACAGATCAAGTACAAAGCACATCTCAAAGGAAAAGCGCTGGAAAAAGGCATTCTACCGATTTAACGACTAAAAGAGATATTTGTTCCTGGTTGATTCTAGACCTAGCATATATAGTAATATTAGAAATCTTGATGGGTTATTTATATCTTAAATCGGATACATTGAGGTCATTCAGCGTGTGATTATTTTAAGAAATTTAAAACGTTCTAAAATAAATACATACAGTGGTTCTTTTTTCCAGTTTTGCCCCAAGGTAACATTTCTTATGGATGAACACTTTCCAAAACCGTTTTTTTTTTTCAAGTGTGATTGACAATTCTTGAGACAATCAACAATAATTTTAAAATGCTGGGCTCAGGAAAAACAATTTTACAAGATACTGTATTTTAAAACTCCACGAAAAAGGTCGTAATATTAATAAATTTGAGCAAACACAAAGTATCTAAAATAACTCACTTTGCTGTAACTGGGTCTGGGATTACACATTTATGTTGCCTACTGAAGACGCAAAGAACTTTTGCCAGCTTCTGAGGATGATCCCGTTTTGATTGGGTGGCTTCTCAGCTGTGGGCAGCCGTCTAGCTGGGTGGGTCGCGATCGCTGTTCAGCTGTTTAGCTATTTTGCCTCTCAGCTCTAGGTATAACACGTATGGCCATGTTTCACAGCATTCACGGTCATATACGGCACGGTGTAAAGTCAATATTTCACTAGCTGTTTGGAGGAACCATGCTTATGCAGACCATTCTTTCTCTGTCCCTCGGTTTAGTTCTTGGCACCTCAGGTAGTGTATTTTAGCGCGAGCTTTCAAGGTGATGAAAGTAGTGTCACTTTTATACCACCAAGTTACAAAGTTAAACACTGATTACAGTTTACTGCAATCCTGTGCCTTTAGTTGCATGCATTGTCGGATCGGCTCTTGGTTTTTGCATTCTTAATTTACCGTCGCATGTTCAAATCTCTTGCTTTCTATTTTAATCGCAGATCAAACATGTCTAACAACTACACCTTTACTCTGTGATATACTGCGTTTGAGAAATTACCATTCCGTATTTTACTGAATGAAACGTCCGGGAGAAACGACTGTACAAGAGGATATTGATTATTTCAGACCGAATCCACGCCACATAAGGTTGAAGATGATGAAACTAAAATTAAACGCTGACGCTTAAGCTATCTGAAACTCTATTATGAACTTGTATAAACCCTTTGTATATGAACGACCTGGTTGTACATGTACAATTTAAATGCAATGTCAACTTCAGTAAAGAGTGTTCTAGCTAACATTTTAAAGTGTGGTTGAAAGGATTTGAGCTCATTACGTGAAATGGTTTACTTAATGGTATTTTTTCCTCAGTTATACATTTTCGCTAGGTGCAAAGGCCAGAAAAATCTCAATTAAGATGGTATCTTTATACGAATTTCTGGTACATTAAAAAAAACAATTTCTGATACCGAAGGGTTTCTGATCAGCTTAAAAATGCTAATATAATTAACTCAGGGAGTTTTATTACCAGCGTGAGATAAGGTGACTTATTTTCAAGCAATAATGAATTTTATGTATGCTTTAGCTCCCCATACATTTGGCTTTAAACTATAAAGTTGACATTCAGAACTGCTATTCATAAGGCTTCTACACATCAGCCTGAACTTTTACTATAATAGCTAATCGGCAGTTTCCAGGAAATGTCTAAATAAATATCTTTCCTTTTTAGATGCTGCAAACTCTACAACAACAAGCACAAAGGAGTATGTATTTATTTATTTTTTTTTTTCTGCCGCGCATAATTTTTCTTCCGCTTTCTGTGCCTGGTGTTTAATGACATTCCTTACCCTAGACCCTAGACGCGGCACCTATGGATCTGGTCATCGGGAAAAAAGTATCGGTTGTTTACCATTGAATCGGAAAAACCGGTTGGTAGACAGTTGTAGTAAATGGGGCACGTTAAAACCCGAATGGAACGTTCCACAGGGATGCGCGTGTTTCATTTCCATGTCTATTTTACGGAAGGTACGAATTTACAGAGTGAATTTGGAACTAGCAAATAGAGAAAATGGAACGCACATTTTCCATCGGGAAATTCCGTTTGGGATTTTTGGGAAGCTTACAATTTAGCCAAAATTTGGCTAACGGAAATTTCAGTTGGAATGCAAATGGAAAGGGTAATTGTTCGGGAATTCCAGACAACCTTCAGAGGCTGTCTTGCAATTCCGGTTAGAATGAACCGACTGGAATTTCTCTTACCATTTGCAAGCTGCATGTTTATCCCTTTGGAAAGGAACGTCGGAAACTTCCTTACTATTTGCACGGTTTCCCAGTTCCAGTCTCCCATCAACAAAAAACAAACCGAATTACAAATGGTAAGCGCCATCTCTTTCAGTTGGTTTGCTGATTATTTTTCATGGATTAAAAAGTAAAAGAATGTCATTCTTCATCGCCTTAGATGTCTCCCTGCAACACGGGAAAGAACACTGGGGGTGTGCATACCATACCAAGCCAAGTTTCCAAAGGGTTCCTGCAAAGACATACTGGGATATCAACCAGTCTACGCAATAAACCAAAAGGTGCTAGAAATGATCGACAGTGCGCACAGCAGGTATCAAGTAATCAAGACATTTATACGAGTAACTTCCTCGCGGAATAATGCAACGGACAATTTTTATGCTGACAGGGAAAGATGTCTAGAAAAGGAGAACGACATGACCTGTCATAATTACTTCAAACGTTGCTACATTTCGTCCAGCCCTCAGTTACTATGCAGAGAAGCTTGCGAGGATTTGATATTTAACGTGTGTAAACGGGAAGCCAAAATATTAGCGGACTTTGTAGAGCAGCGGCGGAGATCCGGTTCTTTCGACGGGTTTGGAGCCATGAACTGTTCAAAAATGCCATTTCGGAATGTATCGACTAACTGCTACTATCCTGACGAGATGCGAGGTAAGTGGAGGGGACTGCTATCCTGGGCTTTCATGCATCTGCTTCATTTGATGCAAAAGGGATTACGAAGGGGGGAAATACCCTACGTTTCCTTGCGCATTGGGTGTCGGAAAATACCGTGCCTTGTTTCCAAGCTGGCACACGAGGGGGCGTTATTTGTAAAGATAAAAGTTTTAAGCAATTCCATGATATTGGACCACCGGAGTTGGTGAGCAGGGAAGGAACTTAGGATTGATTATGGGAAAATATTCCCAAAATCTCTAGCTTCTCTTCCTATGTTAAATAGTGTTACAAAAAGGCTGAGATACAGTAATAGAAAATGCGAAATAAACCGTCAGGTACCAACTCTCAACCCCCAAAGATTACATGTTAACCTTTTCAGAAAAAGCAAAACACCATTCCCCCCTCCTCCCTCCAAAAAACGAATTTTCAAACCAAAAAAAAACTCAAGGGGAGATAACATCCACCTCCCCCCCCCCCCCCCCCCTCTTCCATTGTACCTCCGAGGGTTAAACGTATTTTTGAAAAGGAAGGCTTCATTCTAGGCAAATACAGTGCAGATACAAACTTTTACAAATCTACCTACTAAAGAAGCGACTTCCTTCAGTCTGCTGGCACGTACAGTTAAACAAATACAGTTAGAGATGATATTGTACAGGTACATTTCTTGCATTTTAGAGACTACTTTTTATTTCTTCAATGAGAAACTGTTAAACGTTTAAAGCTTTGCAGGTTCTAACATAATAGACGTGAAAATGGAAAACATGTAGCCCACAGATTTTTAATCACTAGGTTCTTACACGTGGGTGCTTACTGTAAATTAAAAGAGCGATAGTTGCAAATCTGCACATTAATACCTCTCTTTTTATTTACGTTAGACAAACTTAACGTTCTGGAGAGTCAAGGTAAGCGATATTTTGTCTTTACACATTAAGAGGTATAAAAAATCTGAAGGACAGTTAAAACGTTTTGCTTGTGACTGTGCATCGATGCCTTCGTTGGGTTGGGAGGAAGAAATTACCAATATCTAATTTCTTTTTACAGTATAAAAAGCCATGGTTATTGGATGAGGCTAAGTATGATATGAAGAATTATGCAGATCTCGGAGGGTGACCCTCCGAGATCTGCATAATTCTTCATATCATACGAAAGACGAATTCAATAATTGTTTTATTATTCATTCAAAATATTTCCAAGAGCTCTAAAAACACAAATTGAATTAAAATGGCTACTAACTTTGGCGTAAAATTTTCGCTAACAGTGGCCAATTCCTCCGGTGTCGCTGGTTTTTGGATGTTTCTCTCCTGAAGATAAGCTTAAAAATCAAGTGACTTCCCTTCGAAGCTTTTTTGATGTTTTTGCTATCTTTATCATCTAATATTTTGGCCATTTTTTCGTCGCAATGTTGAAATTTAGCGACCATTTTCGCCTTCGGCTGAGCTCTGTACAAAGCCGTTGTTGCGTGACGTCAATCGTCCAATAATTATTACGTCATTCGTCCAATAATAGAAGCGTCTTCCAAATTTGGTCGGTGCTAGCCGGTTAGTTGGAATTAGCCGGGGATTGAAAGCCAATCAGAAACGAAGAGATATTTTAAATGAATAATAATAACTATTAGTAGAATTCTACTAGTATACTTATACAAATGCTGCAATCTGATTGGCTGAGCTATAATATGCCATTATATAATTAGTGTGCAGTGGCTGAAGGTCGTCTTCAGAATGGCGACATTTTCTCGTTTCTCTGAAATTTGGAAAGGAAGTTTAGATTATTGAAAAATTCAATTCCCGAGAAGGCTAAAGGAAGGAAATTCACCGGTAAAACTTTACAATTACTAAATGAACAAATGAGCGTGAGTGCACAACTGAAAGTTTTAAATTACAATTCAGACCGCGCGCGTGATTTTCGCTAAAGCGTGGGGTTAAATATGTAGAAAAATATTTAGAAATTATTATTTGAAGGAAAATGAGTTAGAATTCTACTAAAACAATTAGATTATTCCTTCTCCATTTCTATGAGGAGATAGTTGATTCTGCCGAATCAGCTATCACCTCATAGAAATCTCGAGATCATAATCTAATTGTTAAATTTTAAAAAATGGCAATCAGCAAGGAAAATTTAATTTTAATTCACATTTAATAATTTAATATTTAGAGCTTGATATATACTTATTAAAAGAGTCGTATTGGAAACAACTTTCAGCAGAAAATGTGTGATCATTATTTAACGGCAAAATTTTAGCACGCTTTCCAGTTGTTCTCGAAACTTTGTCCCATAAATAATCAATCTTCTTTTTTTGCAGAATGCTTCTACGGAGATGGACGTGGTTACCGTGGCAACAGAAGCGTCACAATTTCTGGGTACACCTGTCAGTCGTGGAATGACCAATGTCCCCATCAGCACGATATCAATGGAACGATTTACAAAGAACTTAGCGGCAATTTATGCCGTAATCCAGGAGGGTACGCTTTGGATGGGCCGTGGTGTTTCACCACAAATAGGACCGTACGATGGGAGTACTGTGATGTGCCTAAATGTCCCAAACGGCGTAAGTAGATTGGCATGCCATCTGAAAACGTTTTTCTCAGTGCCAAAACAATGAAATTACTAGTGCACGTAAATCCTGATTCATATAAACACCTTTTTTAGTAAGAAGAAATCCAAAATTATACTTACATGATCAAAAAAACGATGGAATTGCCCCTTACTTGAGGAGCATCCCATACTGTTTTGCGGTAGAAGTCACCGGAGTTCCTTTAATTATGTTAAAGATTTTCTTCTCGAGTTTTTGTTTGTTTTTTGCCTAAGAATAACATCTCGACTTGCTTCTGCCAATGTGTTTTAAAACAATAACTCTATTATACGATACAAACTTCCGTGGAACTTGAAACATTGCAGTATCAGATATCGTGGACATGGCTAAATCGTCTTAAAGAAGTACTAAGTTTTACTTCCTGGATGCATAGGCTTTTGTTACAACGATTTTATCTTTTACGTGGTTTGCAACGAAGTTAAGTCCCAGATAACAGGGCCTTAAGAGGAAAGTAACATATGCCATGTGAGGTATAAAATCGATAACATGATACAGCATGACAAAACATGCACAGTAATTACAGGTAAACTGGAAAATCCAAAATTGCCATTTGGACCTTTGTGGCATACCTAGACCAGGATACAGTAAAATGTAATATATAGATTTAAGCAAGCCTAAAAGCGAAGCTCCCCTTTATTCATTTATTTTTTGCTGGAGTAACGTAACAATGTTTTCATTTTGATAAATATGCGGTCAAAGCTTTAATGTATACGCTGGCCCATAGGTGCAAGATAAAAATATAAATCCATCATAATCTCGAGGCAGAACAACTAATGGCCTAAAAATTAATTGAGAGTTTATTCTCTTCAGCCCTTTCTAAAGAATAGAAAATAGTTTTACGATCCACTTATCGTTTTGCTTTATACAAAATGACGTCAATATATTTTGTGGGCATATTACCGTCTTACTTTTCTTTCCTATATTTGTCTTAACATCAGCGCACTGAAATGGGTTGCTCAGTCACGTACGCAAATTTAAAACTTATCTTTTATTTCTTACCGTGTGCAAGTTTAAACAGATTTAAACGTATACTAAATCATCTCTATTCACTGTAGTTATTCAGTGTAAAAGTGGGCTACACTAAAGCAAAATAATTGTTTGAACTACTCGCGCTTTGAACTACTCGTTTCACCTCGCGCTCGAGCTAGATTGGGTAAACATGTTTTTCATAGCAAGTTTAGTATAAATAAATTTATTTTGTTCGAGCTTTTTGCTTTGTCGTCGTTTAGCACTTCGAATAACGTCACTTATACTGTATGAATTTTTTCCGCCGAGAAAATGTAAGGCTAAAAGTCGGAATAAACTCACAGCAATAAGAAATAAACTCTCACGGCAAAGGATTAGGATTCGACTTCATTGACAGCCAAAGAAAATCAACTTACGGCAGTGTACTAGTTATTCAAAATTAGAATAGTTTTAAGCAACGCCAAAAGCAGCTTGCAGCTTTTCAACAATGAAAAATAGATACTCAGCTTTATGCTTAAATGTCCCTCCAAAAATGCTTGAAAAATTGTAGGGAAAAAGTTTTCCTCCAAAAACGCTTGAAAAATGCAGAAAGAAAGGTTTCCCAAACCGTTTCTTCGTCTAAACACTGCAGGTGTAGACTGCTGTAGTTTCATACGTGACATATCGGTTGTGTAGCCGCGGGGAGCCGCGGAAAGCGCGCGAAAAACAAATCTTCGTTTCGGTTTAAGACGTTTTAAAAATTCCGGATGACTATGGCCGCCATGTTGCACGACGTACGTCGTACGCGCCTGTGAACCGTGCCGCTAGCCATGATGACCATGAAAACTCGAATACATGGTTCTGTTAATTTTCTATGGGTATGGGGCTCTGCTCTGCGGCCCTTCGGGCCGCTGGGAGCTCCGCTAAAATGAAAACAAAAATATAAAAATAAATTAAAAGTAAGATGCATATAAAATGCTTGCATAAATAGCAGCAGCTGTGTTGAGCTACAAGCAATGCTGTGTAAAATGTTGAATGTTAGTGTTACAAGAATAAAAAGTAGGATTCGTTTATCATATAGCGCCTTCAAGTCCACCAGCCAATTTCCGAGGACACAACACGAGCTCAACAAGTATAAAACTCACTTGGGGAGATGTTTCAAAGGACCTCATTCATGGAATACTTCTTGGATTTCATGTTGCTTGTGAGAGAGTCAGCAACGTGTCAGACAGGCACGTCAAGCATTTAGGGCCTACAGAGCATAATTGGACATTCAAAAGACTCCATAAATATAGGAATTATAGTTGCTGGCTGAGAGCGTACAACAACTACAGAAATGGTACCTGGAGTGAAAAATTGGTCATTTCAACGGATGAAGATGGTATGTTAAGATGGAGTGGAGGTTTGTGTTGTCATTTTTTGGCAATAACTGATTGATTGACTTGCCGACTGACTGACTGACTGACTGACTGACTGACTGACTGACTGACTGACTGACTGACTGACTGACTGACTGACTGACTGACTGACTGACTGACTGGCTGGCTGGCTGGCTGGCTGGCTGACTGACTGACTGACTGACTGACTGACTGACTGACTGAACTGATTGCCCACAAGTGACAGACTTAATACCTGACAAATAATGAAAGGATTCACTTAGCAGAACTTGCTCTGCGGTTAAAGAAGCTGACATATCAACAGAGATCACATGCATGTGCAAGATAAACAGGAGACAGAAACGCAGGAGAATTTGTGCCCTTGCTGAAGGTATATAGTCAGGCATATTGCTTAACGAACACATATTTTCTCTTTGTAGTGCCTGGTTCTGCACCTGAAAATCTGAAGGTCCGAAACAAAAATGCTACTAGTATTCATGTAGAATGGGACCCAATTCCCCTCGAGTATCAATTTGGAAAAATACTGGAATACAAGGTGGAAATAAGTGCAGAAGAACGAACAAGACAGAAACGCAAAGTTACAAATAACAAGTACACGAAATCAAGATCACTCGGGCTCGAGAGACTTAAGAAATACAACAAATATGTGATCAGTGTGTCTGGACTTACAAGACGAGGAGAAGGACCTGCTCGCTCTTTGACAGTGCAAGTTGAAGGAGATGGTAAGAACCTAAGTGAAATATGTTTGTTGGACAATAACGGAAGGAGCGTAGAAAGGAAAAATGCTTGACAAAAAGTATATGCAAGGCTTAAGCTGTAGCTCTAGTCGCACAGCTTGGAGAACAGACCTAAGTAAGCAAAGTTGATGGGCAAGGAATTCTTTTCGCCAAAGAGACACCTTCTAGAAAAACGTGTTCCAGTTCAAATTTGTTGTAAAATTGTTTTAGCGCAAAACCTGTCACATACCTTGTAGTTAAAGCAACGGAGTAAAAGATAGAAAGGAGGGAAACTTAAGTGAATCGCAGAGGCGAATGTCCTAATAGCCCATTTATAGGAAGTGCCCCCCCCCCCCGGGTAAATAGTATAACGAAACTAATTTGACTGTTTAGGTTACACTACTGAACTAGACAGACACTTCTTTCTTATCTCGGTGGTGATCTCAATATTTTGGTTAAACAAGCAGGAATCGTAATTTCGGCTGCAATGTTTTTAAATGTGTCTACCTGCATTGACCGTTTGGCCAGAAAAGTCAAAGGTACTAAAGTTGTAATCATAAATACAGTAAATAAAATACCTTTTAGCACAAACACTCAAGTGTATCTAGAATTACAAAAAAACAAAATAACAAGATTTTTTTCTTCATAACACCAATTGTCCTTCTTTTATGTTTCTTTGAAGAACAATATAGTTCGTCAACCAGGCAAATGGGCCCCAGGACCAGGTTTTATGTTGGTGTTAAATTACATCTCACTGATAAATTATTTTTTCACTTTCAATTTTTAGACCAAACTGACGGGATACCAAAAGCCTGACGGCAGCCCGGGCACCTCACAAATAGGTAATGCATACTTGCAACTGTACGTCTGGTCACTATTAAAACCTGAAAAGATCTATCACCGTAAAACGTCTTATAAATATTTCTTACGCTCATTTTAATTGCTAAAACAAGCTTGAAAGCATGATCAAAAGGAAGTTAGATAAAAAATAGTAGCTAATGCCAAATTGCTATCCTTTGATAATAGATTACTCACGCGCCCCCAGATTGCAATTCCTAAGTCAATCGGCGGTTCGCTGATCTAAAATATATGGTAAATTTATCAATACTCCGCCAAACAATTTACCAAATTGATAGATGTGAAATTGCTAAAAACATTGTACCCACCAGTTTAGTTTTCCATACGTTTGTATGCAACTAAGGGCTAAGGGCTTTGACTGGCCTTAAATTTAACTTAAACCTCCGTCTCACCTTTCAATGTTACAGTTAGCATAGTTGTGGCTGCCGTGTTGCCCGGCACAGTGGCTCTTGGGGCAGTTTCCCTGGTGATCTACTCTGTCCTAAAGAGGAAGATGTCATCAAGTCAGTTCCGCAGTAACAATGGTAGGACGAAATGTAATCTTCTATAAGTGGGAAGCGAAAATGTCTTGCTTGTTTTCATGCAGTTTGTAGAATTTACCTCGAGATGTGATCCATTCCAGTGGCTTTTCCTCGTGTTCCTATACAAATAATGAAGTGAAATGACGAGAAAGTAACCTAAATTAAGAATTTTGATCACTGCAGATCGGCAGGGCACACAGTTGTCTTTAGTCATAAGCCTAAAGATGCCACCTTTTAAATATTGTGCAAATGCAGATTAGTGACATTACAGCTATATATGCAAGACAATGTGGGAGCCATTAACTTAGGGGGAAAAGAGAACTTTACAATGACTTGAAACACAAATTTGTACTTGTGTTCTCGTTTGGTCGATCAACAGCCGTACCGGGAAAAGCCCCTTTTCTGCTTCTAAAGTGGCCTTACCACATGGCGTCATTATCGTTGAACTAAAAGCTAGTGTGTTCAACCCCGAATATGATAAAGGAAAAACGCGGTTCAACGCTATTGCGTTCAAAGTGGCTGCACCCATTTTGAATGATTTGTCGGAGCATTGTCGTGGCATTTCTGAAAATTTCCTGGCATAAGACGGATAAGAATACATTAAAACCCTAGCTGGGCGCGTGTTTCTACGTTAAAAGTTATGTGTTATCAACACTATATTCCCAAGAAAAAAAGGCATATTTCAAGTTAGAGAAAGACAATGAGAAATATATTCTTCAGTCAGTGACTCAAGCTTCTCGGAAAAAAATTTCGAGCTCTCCCAACAGAAGTCGAACCTATGACCTTCTGTGCACCAGTCGGACGCTCTACTACTGAGCTACAGGAACCTCGTGGGAGCTGGGCCATATAACTGGGTTCAAATGTGACAAACCTACCGCGTACCGCTAGGATAGTTATAAAGAAAAGCCGTGGGTGAGATATGTATGAACATAAATAATGGCATATTTTATATGCCCATCTAAGTAATCTTTGAGGAACATCATACATCATGCAGCCAACGTGTTTTAACGCTTGTTACCAGCCTGAACTTGTTTACAATTACATTTCTACGCAGGTTCAGGTTGTATAGTTGCACCTTATGCCATTTCTTCTCCCGACTGGATTGAGAGAATCGTCAACATTCATTGGAATGATGACAATGTCTCCGCCACAACTCATCAACGAAGATACATCAACATTGCTGCAGATGGATCGCTTGACCTTCCACCGCACCTGCGGGATATCGTTTTCGAGTTTGAAAGACTCTATGAGAACATACGCTACAAGCGGCTCCAGCAACATAGAAGAAGACGATCAATCGGAGGAGCAGTGGATGGGCGAGGGAAACCTGTGTATGATAGACTGCAAAGAGAGATATTTCCAACTGCTACTTGCCAAGGCAATAGATGCAGTCGAGGCGTGCAAGCGACTGCCACTGTAAAGAAGGAACACAAGCGACACCAGTCTCTTGATCTGGGAGAGCAACGAGAGTTAATCGGGGCTCTTCAGGGCAATGCATCCGACATGGAGATGACAGAAATGGGAACCGTGAAGCAAAGATGTCGGCGACGTTTCTCTGTTGATATGGGCCATGTAAGGGAGTTTATTGCTTTGAGAGAAATGAAGACCTGGACCAAAGAAGAGAACACGACTCTAGCTGACCAACCACAAGCACAAAAAGAATGTCACAATGACGCTACGTGTTAACTGTTTACAGATTGAAAGAAAAAAGCTTTGGTACAGAGAACTTATCATGACTTTAACTAATTAACGACCGCCTTATTCTGTAGCTCGGACACTTTTCAACGAACAAGCAACTGCGAACAACCTTTCCTAAACTCAGCACATTTCCAGAACCTTTCGGGCTTATTTAAAGATTTTCACATCTGTAATCTGGTTATTTTCGTACAAGTAAATTTTTAGAAACATCTTTGTGCCTTTCGAAATGGATTTTTTCGGAGGAGACAGGCTAAACGTTAGCCTGCGTACAGACGTCCCCTATTTAACTTGCAAGCAAAGGAAATAGCAGACTATGGCCACAGGCTAGCTTAACATTAGACCTCTGGCCTATGGGTTGCTGAATATCAACTAACTGTATTTCAAATATAGAATTTCTATGCGTTTAAGTCTTTGGATGAAACCTTGTAATAGTGTTTAGCCATTGAGCACTTATTTCATGTGGTGCTGCTTGTTTTTCGATTCTTTCTACGTTTTGCCAGGTGAAGGTTAGCCAGTATTTATTTTTTTAAGTATTAAACTTCGATTCTCGTGAGAGTACTAAAGGGGTAATGAGTAATAATGATACTGTTCTGATTGTTAAAAAGTGCAAGCTGGTTGCAAAATGAAAGGAAAAGCCAATACCGCGTCACTATAGCTTTGAATTCGTAACAAGTAACCGGGGGGTGGGGTTAACGTGGACGCGCGGTCCGAAAGGGAATGGTTTTCAGGCTTTTTTGTCTTGAATGGGGTATATATTTCACCCCTTTTTGTCTTAAACGGGGTATCTTTACATGGACCAATGCCAAACAAGATAGGCTTATATGCCTGCAGAGGTGTAAATTTGTAGACTATTATACAAACTTAGCCACAAGTCGAATTTTCACATATTCTTCCGTATTGCTGAGTGGCTTACGTTGATTTCGGCATTGATATTTAGCTTAATTCACGATTACAACAAAGCCAGTGAGGTACTTTTTTATGACTTAGACCGGGTATCAGAGGTTCATGTCTTAAACAGGGTCAGGGTTTAGGAGGCCGGGCCGCACCCCCCTACCTGAGATTATGTCTAGTACCCCCCCCCCCCCCCTTCGGACAAGTGACATAAAACACTCTACCAGAGGTGGGAATCATTTCTTGACTCTTGTGTATTATCTTACAAAGGTCATTTATTTCTCTTTGACCTCTTTGTATGAAGTTTAAGTTACAATTTAAGAGAGAGAATTTTGTATCAAAATGCGCGCGTGACCTTTGTAGGCCTCATCTGTATTTCAACCGGTACAAGTGATCTAACATAAGCAATAGCAAGCAGAAACAATGCATAATTATAACTCCCACACAACACATATGTAAACCAGTTAACTGAAGGTTTGTAATTGATATTTCAACTGTCTAAAAATAGCTTTTGTTGTTGTTGTTGTTGTTAAAAGGCTTGGGAAAGCCACTTCTGAACCACATAAGAGTGACTCCAGGTTTTTTGAATAGCAACACAAGTAGTGTATAATACACCACAAGGAAAGAGTGCTTTAAAATGGCACTTTAATTTACAACCACGATTATCTGTTTCAATGTGTCTAGACATTGAACAGTAATACTGAGCTACTTTAAATAGGAAATCTATGTCTCAGCCAAAGAGAGTGTGTATGATAACTTTAGTCAGTGGTAATACAACATAATTAGATGCAGTTGCTTTGGTTTGCTAGTAGAGGCTAACCACGATCTGCATGCATTTGTTTGGCTGTTGTTTGTATCACTGCCACCGCTGACATATGACCTGCATCTTCAGGATTTAAAAATAGACTAGCAACTCTTTTCATTTATCTTACTAAATTAATTATAGGTAAAATAAATATTACAATATGGTGTAAAGCAAATGTGGCATGTGATAAATCGATGTAAGTAAGATGCATTTGTTGGAAGTGTTAATAGCGTTTTTATTCAATAAATGGTTTTAATCCCTGACAAGATGATTACATTAAAATTGATTGTTTGATTATAACGAGGAACGTTTCCACGTAAGAAATCAAAATGCTTGCTTTCGTTTTCCGCGAGCGAAACGCCTCTCAGCTATTTGCAAAGAAAACTCCAGCTCATAGCTAGTCTAAAAGTTAATACATAGTCTATACAAACTTTGATTGAAATTTAAACACGACAAAAACAAAAACAGGGACAAAATCAAGCCTCTACCCCAAACTTACTCATTCTATATTTAAAAATTACTGCACTGTCTCAGTGAAGTTCGAGTAAACGCTGTTATAAGCTCAACAGATTTTCTTTATTTAGTATCCCTTTGTAACTTCCCCGGATCAGCTTTGGGTGTGGCGGCAGGAACACCGAGAACGGAAGTACCTAATAATGAAACGATTCGAAGCATTTATCTTAACGTTCTCTCATTTTCAATGCATTGCGCATCCCGTACTGCGCCGTAATTTAACGCACGATTAGCGGGCGCACATTAAGAAAAGGGCGGCTTTTTTTATATACAGCTTGGCTCGCAAGAGAGATAAATCGTCGTTTTCTCGTAAACGAGAACCAGGGCCTATCGTTTTTTTCTATTTTTCTGAGTCCAGCAATCACCTTCTTTCAATAAAATGAATAATATGAACAAATTTATGTTGTAGAAAAATAAATAATAAACGAAAAATTGTGAACTTTGCCAGCACTCGTGTTAATATAATTGCTGATATTGTAAGACGTTACGGGGCATATTCAAGGCCTTCCTGCTCCTAAACGAATAATGGGAACCCTCTTTTTATTTCAAAAGTAAAGTTCTCTTGGGATGAACAACCAGTAGGCAAAGTTTGAGCGAAAATCTATCGACAGTTCTATTTCGGTGGAATGACCTTAAAATCGTTCATCGTAGCTAGATATCATCAAACACAAAGTCACACAGTAAGACATTCTATAACATTCATCTTTATGATCGAAGCAACTCAATAAATTGACTAATTTTAATTCTTCTTTAACTTAGATGCGAGCCCGTGGCTCAAGTCCCACTAGTAATGTGCTCGCCATACCAAGCAAATTTCCAGACAGCTATTGCAATGATATCATTGATTATCTACCCGTCTATGAAAGTTACCAAGACCTTAACAAGAGCGAAACCATGCAAGCAGCGCCATTATCAGATGGCCAAGGACTTTCTTCTGAAGACACGACGGCAAAGGGGGAATCAACGGCATCTTTTCCTTTGTACGACAAAGTTGTTTGGGTATGATGGACGATGTTATTATTGCCATTAAACACTGCAACATTTCTTTCAAACCTCAATTTATTTGCAGAGAAACATGCATCAAGCTCCTTTTTGAAGTATGCGATAGGGAATTCAAAGATGTGAAAGATTTCGCAGAGCGAGAGCCCAGTTTTTTCATGGACATCATAAATTGCAGAACTCTGCCATTTCGGAATGAAACCTGCTAATTTATCCTGACAAGGTACCATGGTACCATGGGCTGTCACCTGCTACATTTGATGCATGAAGGATAAGGGAACAGGGAGAAACCCTAAAACCCCTTGTGCAAGATGTAAGAAAACAGTGCTTCTTTAATATAACTGTTATGATGAAGGGCAATTTTTGGATACAGTATCAGACGGGTAAAGAAGAATTTAATTAGGCTGGAGAAGGTAACACGCTTTATCTTTTCATTTAGGCGATATAACACATGCGAGATTTTTATCAGCCTCGGAGCGCTAGCGTTCGTAACGCGCATTTGATCATATTCACATGAAATCTGCGCGATACAAATGTAGCTTTTTTTAGTATTATCAAATGAGAATCAACTGAACATCAATAAGCATAGCCAATTAAATACAAACTGTAATACCGCAGAACACTCATAAAAACGCTTTTAATTAAATGAATAAAATTGCAACTGTTGTTAAACCTCAAACGTTTGTGCTAAATTAGTATTTTGCTTGTACCTTGGGAATCTAAGGTACATGTTTCGAGACCACAACGCTTCTAAAGTTCTCAAATGTTGTTTGTAAAATCAAATTTTGGTTTACTCCTTGTTTGTTTTATTGAAGGTCCGACGAAGAAACCTAACTCACTTTTTTTGTTTCATTTTATTCGCAGGCCAAATTGACTGGATTCCAAAATTTGACCTATGTTCAGGCAAATCACAAAGTGGAAAAGGTTATGCAGACTTGCTGCCGTTTTGTCTACAAAGAAAAAATCTGAGTCCCCGACGGTAATCGAACCCATGGCCTTCCAGATACCGGTTGGGCCCTCTAACCAACTGAGCTACGAGAGACTCGTTGTGAGCTGGGCCATTTACTATGTTGATATGTGACACGCGTCCTGCATACTGCTAGGATCGGCAATATCGAAATCATCAAATGTGTAGTAAATAATAAAGATGGTAAATTTCAAGCTCGGTGATAAATAGTGAAGAAATTATTCAACATGACACGAGCGTGGGACAAAGAAAAAATCTGAGTCCCCGACGGTAATCGAACCCATGGCCTCCCAGATACCGGTTGGGCGCTCTAACCAACTGAGCTACGAGAGACTCGTTGGGAGCTGGGCCATTTACAAGAATATGTTCCTTATAACAGATTATTTCAGCGTTCCATATCGTATCTGGGCTGAACGTTTCACATTGTGAATATTGTAAATTATCAAACTTCAGCGGATTTCAAAGACATCATTTTACTGTATGTATATATTTTGCACTGTCAAGTTCAGTTGGCCAAACTAAAGAAAAAATTCGCTAACTTGTTGATACAGAACTGACACATTTTATCTTACAATGTTACAGTGATCATAGCTGTGTCTGCCGTGTTGTCCGGGATGGCCGCTCTTGGGGCAGTTGTTTTGGCGATATTCTTTGCTCGAGAAAGAAGGATGCCATCGAATGTAAATAATGAAAATGGTAAGGTATAAAAAGTAGCTTCCTGAAGGGAGCTGGTTTATAACCAATATCAAAACTTATGCTTCCTGTTTTCATAAATCTTTCCAGTTTGCTCTTCAAACAAACTGCATGCTCTCAAATTTCGCCTGCGGACCGGAACAGTTGCATGCTTGTCATGATTTATTCGGGAGACGACTTACCTGTTCATGAAAAGAACATGCGCAAACGGGACTGTTTTTCTAGAACTGCTGTACGCGTTTTAGAGGAATTTAGACGACATGTTTTAGCAGAACAAATTGCCAATCTAAATCTGTTGATTATTGGATTTCCAGCCTTAAATTATCCACTTGCACCTTATGCCATTTCCTCCCCCGATTGGGCTGAGAGGTTGACTACAACTGATTCCCGAGGGTACTCGGGACAACCACATTACATCAACATTGCTGCTGATGGCTCGCTTGACCTTCCACCACACTTAAGGAAAATTGTTACCGAGTTTGAACAGATGTACGAGAACACACGCTACAACAGGCTGCAGCAACATAGAAGACCACGATCAATCGGAGGAGCAGTGGATGGTCATGGGAACTCCGTGTATGATAGGCTGCAAAGAGGAATTCCTCCAATTGCTAATTACCAAGAAGACTTACACAGTCAAGGTGTGCAAACTGCTGCTGTAAAGAAGGAACACAAGCGCTACCTCTCTGTTGATCTGGTCGAGCTACGAGGGCTTATTGGAGCTATTCAGGGAGATGCACGCAGCATGGAGGCGACGGAATTCCCGGATACCGTAGAGTTTATTGCTCTCAAAGAAATGAAGATCTGCACCAAAGAAGAGATCTCGACTTTAGCTGACCAACCAGAAGCACAGGAAGCAAGCCTAAATGCCATCATTTGTTGAGCCTATAGCTACGGATGCATATATGGACAGGACAATACTCAACCGTCTTCTAACATTAAGAACTGAATAACTATAAGACAGTTTTTTAAAAACTGTAAATTTGTGTCAGTCGTAAACATGGCAATGATAATGTTAATAATCTTGTAAGCTGTCAAACAGTTTTAATGCAAAAAAAGTTATATTATACAATTTGGATTAGCCCACCCTGAAACAGCCAATCCGCATGCAATGCCTCGTTTACCTTGTATGTTTGCTTATCAATCAAGGTTAATCAAGGTTCACAGCGAGTTAAACATTTATTTCTGGTTTTATATTCATTTCTGTTTTTTTTTTTGCTTGGACAATCATGAGCCGTAATAAACGTTTACGTACTTCTAAAAGTACGAAATGATTAACGGACCTTGCTCAACAGCCCTTTGAACACGTGCGTACCCAAGTACACCCTTTTTCGCGTTTGTTGAAGGGTTAATTCGCAAAGATTTTGTAAAAGCCGGAAAAGAAGTGTTCACGTAGTAAAGTATGCAAGAGAATCTAAGTCGAAGCAGTACAGTTTTTAGCAGTTTTTTTTTTGTCAGCGAGTCTTTGTCAGCTAGACAAACAGGACAAAATTCCTGTTCGAAAGTGCCATTTACTTATATGCTGAGTAAGGAAAAAGGAAAAATGCTTTGAAAAAGCGTAGATAAAAACTTTGAAATTCGAATAACAACATATGAACAGACCCCGTAGTTGACAGTAAACCGGTAACTCCTTTGATCTAAAAGCATGATAGTCAGCACGTACAATCATAGACACGGTGCCAACTAGTGTACCGTCGAACCTCTCCCAAAGGACAGCTCTATAACGGAGAGTTGTCTTGGTCCGAAAGAGAACTCTACCTTTGTTATACAGACACCTCCACAATATGATCTATCTCCCTTGTCTCTTTGGTGTGTTTATGCGAACACACCACAGCACAGCATTGCGGCAGTTATGGAAAAAGTGCTTCTAGCGATTTAATAACCAAAAACGTATGCTACGGAAAGGTACGACTTATCATGGATCAACACAAATTGTTGGGCAAGACAAACTTTTTACAGAAAGGTCGCAAAAAGATTAAAAATCAGTACACTGTTTACCAAAGTATATCAATTCGTGGGATTGCTTAATTAAGGTGTCTCGTTAGAGTCTTGTTAGTATTTTGGCCATCTGTTGAGAGTGATCTCATTTAATTGGATCGCTTGATCTCAGCTGTGGGCGGCTTTAAGTCAGTTTCAGCTCTGGGTGTGTGGTATTCAGCAATTGGGCATCTCAGCTCTCAGTACAACACGCGTTGCCATGTTTCACGGTGCAAAGTTAATTCTTCACTAGCTGTTTGGAGGAGCCATGATTATGCAGACCATTCTCTCACTGTTTTTCGGTTTAGTCCTCAGTACCTTTTCAGGTAACTTTACCGGCTTTAGCTAGTGCCTGCTTTTTGTTCAATTTCATACGTTTAGAAAAACAAATCGCTTATCAACTTTAATTCGCCACGCATTTCCACATTGCACTTGCATTGTCGGCTCACACACTCTTCGTTTTTAATTTCTTAATTTTCCTCACAAAATTTAGGCTGTGCTTAAGAAGAGATGTCAGACACGAATTAACGGGTCAAACTTTGCCCGAGTTCACTTTCTTCCGGGTCGTGTGTTGAACCGTCACTTGCACCCTTACCAAACACTCTATTTGATTTTCTCTCGTGCTCGATATACTGGGTATTCGCAATTACTTCAGAATCAATTGATCATTAATCTCAATATATTTTGTTACTGAATGTTACTAAATGAAACTATCTCCAGAAACGATTGTTTAAGAGGACTGATTATTCTAAACCGAATCTACATCACATGGCGGTTGAAGCTGAGGATAAAATTAAAACGCTGAACGTAAGCTAACTGGACCTCTAAGAAGAGCAAAAAGTAATTTCGGTTTCTTTCAGTCAATGCAACATGAGTGTAAAAATAGACGCTTTACGAAATGCTATTTCCACTTTTTGAAACTGATCGATAACTCGAGATAACGGTTGATAATTAAGATGAACAAACGTTTTGGCCGTGGCCTTTCTTCAGTGCTAAATTTAAAATTACATTCGCCATCATCCATACTTTAAACACTTTGAAAGAGCAATTCGTGAGCTAAAGGATAACTGATCAGTTTAGTTATGTCTACGTATCCAAGGCCTTGTTTACACGCCGCACGAATGTCATTCAAGCCGCAAAAATTTCGCCGGTGTTACTTGATACGAATACGCGGCTACAAGGGCGGAGAGGAGGGTTGGGGGGGGGGGGGGGGGAGGATGTATCCTTTAGCTATTTGGCTGCAAACAAAACTTTAGGTTCCACAGAATACACATACATTTCGGACCAACTTTTGACCGTGATCTTTTACTTGAGTAGCATTTAAAAATTAGCAGTCTCCTACAAATCTCTAATGTCTTTACCTTTTAGAAGCTGCTGACTGGAAAGCAAAAACCACAAATGGGACAAAAGAGTAAGTCTTCCTTAACTTGATATTACATATTACTTAGTCTTTCTTCAGGCTTTGTCTTTCATTGAGTTTGAACGCGGCACGTATGGATTTGACCAATCCTGGAGAAGAAATAACGTTTTTTGCCAAAAAACTAAAAATGTCAACTCATGAATTATCATTATAGTCAAAGACACAATTTAAAACTGGCTATGGGTTTTCTCTGATTGTCCAAGAAAACAAAACTTTTCTCTGATTGGTTTGCAGTGCCTGTCCAAGGAAAGTATCTTGGACAGGCACTGGATAACAGGCCCACTAACTGCAGGGACATCATTATCAACAGATAGTTACATAACGCTATAGTCGGATGTCCATAATGTTCGCTTGATAAAATGTATGCTATTTACAAGGCTACAATTGTAAAATTAAAATGTTGAAACCAAACGATGATGGAAAACAGCCGAAAACGTTTGGTTTCAACATCTTAATTTTACAATTTTTAACCTTTTAGTATTGTAAATAGTATACATGCTATAGTCGGAGGTAACAGACATTTTTGCAACAAACTTTTCAATTTGAAAAAGAAATAACACGGCGGAACCTAAAAACAGAGTCTTCAAAAACTACATCGAAGGTTTTCCGTTAACACTACCATTTCTGCTGCGTCCGTACTAAAACGCTGAAAAGTATACTAATAAACGAGCAATGTCCGGATGACTCAGTTGGGCCAGCAAGGCAGTGATCATCGAATCGCCCCTGTGACCGAAATTGCCAAATTAGTGTGGATGGAAGGACAAAATGCACCAAATAATATTCTTCTTAAAGAAATCGTGTTCATGTCAAAAGGGCCTTCCGCCTTTTGCCTCTATTTCAAAACGAGTCCTCGCGCAAAACGTTTTATGTGAAAATGAGTTTGATTTGCACGAAAATCAACCTGCAGGTAAGCCACATTTTCCTAAGAAACGTTTCTCACGAAGACTTTCTGACTCAGAGGCAAAAGCAAAGTCGGAATAAGCCAATATTATCATTATGCCTCAGGTGCGTGCCTGCTGTCAGCACTAAATGGTCAGCAGATGTGTCAAATGAGGTGTGCGTACCATACCAAGCCACATTTCCAAGCGGCGCCTGCAAAGACATCATTGGTTATCAACCAGTGTACGGAATAAACATAAATAAGCTAAAAATCAGCGAAAGAGGGCAGAGTAGATATCAACTAGTCAAGACATTAACCATGCAGCAACTAGTCTATTCTTCGGGAAATAATGCAGTGGACGAGTTTTTTACTTCGCGGGAAAGATGTCTGAAGATGGATGCTGACGTGTCCTGTCACAAAAGCTTTAAACGCTGCTACATTTCTTCCAGCCCTCAATTAATATGCAGAGAAATATGTGAGGATTTGGCATTCAACGTGTGTAAGCGGGAGTACAAGATAATTGAAGAGTTTGTAAAGTTGCAGCAGGGTTCCGATTACCCCTACACCTTTGAAACAACAGACTGCACAACTCTGCCATTTCGGAATGAATCGCCCAACTGCTACTATCCTGACGAGATAAGAGGTCAGTGGAAAGAGTAGGTGGTAAGGCGGTTCAGCCTGGTGCCCAAGCGACATCTTCAGGCTTATTTAAAGCGCAATGGGTTATGGGGAACGATCCCCTAAATCCCTTGCGCATTAAACGTAGGATAAGACAGTACCTGGGTAACAACGTTAGTGATGTGCATGCAGTTTGGAAATGGAAAGAATCTCTCAGCTGTTCCACATTGTCGTTGGCCCTCACTACATGTTTTATAGTTTGACACACATCCATGCTTTTAGTCAGGGGCGCACTTCACTAACGCGGCTCAGTCGATTACAAAGTAACTCAAAGCATTCAACCACATGAAAAATTTCAACCCTAAACATGTACTTCAAAATCAAAATTCATGACTCACCCGAAAAAAATAGCTTAATCGCCACCTTCGTACCTCCCTGAGTCTCCCTGCCTCCATGAAGCTCACAGCAGAATCAATCTACTTGTCGCTCGCGCTAATTGTTTATGCGCATCCCTACTGCGCACGTAATTCATGTCGCAACGCCATGCCACGTCATACCTTGAGGGCGCGCTCAGTCAAATTTCTAAAAACATATAGGTTGGGTTGCCGTTCCGCTTGCTTCGCTTGCAATTTGCCCTCTTAAATGGTCGGTGACCCCTACTTTTTTCTTCATGAATCACTTTTGTTAATTAATATCTACGTTTTGCGAGAAAATGAAGAAAATCTATCGAGTGGAAGTTTGATTTTTTTGTCACACTGACGGTTTGAATTCCGCCTTTTTTTAGCTTTCCTTTTTGCCGTACGACAGTTTCATATGCGCTTCCAGGGTTTAAATTTACAAAAACTATGGCAAAACTAGGAATAATTTATGCAACAGACGCACTTCTACAAAATTTGACCAAGATCGTTAGTCTCCGTTTACTCGTCTTCAATATTTTTAACTATAAACCCTGTAAACCATGCTGAATTACCTGCGCCGATTTTTCAAAACCAGGGTAGTTTTCCACACGCTTTCTCTCTGAAACGAAGTCGGTGACCCCAACTTTTTTTTGCATTTCTGACACAAGTAACTCATTATCTGACCGCAGCAAAAAAATTAAAGAAATCTATCGAGTAGAAATTTTTGGCGCGAACGTCCTTAATAACTCGCGTAGTCAATTTTAAGAGTGACAATATTAAAAATCGTACACTTATATATTCCTTTTGCGTTTTTATTCACGATTGCAGACAAACTTAACGTTCTGGAGAGTAAAGGTAAGAAATAGTTTGATTTTTAACAGTGAACAAGGTTCCAACATCTTCAGGACAATTTTTGACGTTTTTTGAATGTACTTCAACACCTTCGTTGGAATATAGTTTTCAAGAATAAGATCTAGTTTCTTCTTACAAAATTAATAGATTTTCTTCGGGGACTGCAACGAGAAGTGAACGAACTCATCAACTAAGGGACATGTTGTAAATTCCCCGAACTTATATTTAAAAACATGTATTGCAATTAAAAAAAAATTATCATTTAGACAGAGGAAAATTTGATTGCCAAGTTTTTACTCCTGGGTATTTGTAGTATAGCAGGGAACGGTTACTCCTTTTTAGCGGAGAAATCTCATTAATATGCTGAGCAATGTGGTATTACTTCTGTATTATAAAAAAAATGCGGTAGATTTGATTAACCAGTGGTGATGGATGTCGTGTTCTATGAGTAGGAATCCTTTTCATTTCATTCAAAAACACTGACCATTATGTAATTATGTAAACTTGCTAATTTTTTACTATATAAACAAATAATGGTAATAGGACTGCATGAGTGGAGTCCAATTCGGTCTGTAATCATACGAGTGATTAACGAAATCGGACGACCGCGAAGCGGGAGTCCGATTTGTTTAATCACGAGTATGATTACAGACCGAATTGGACGACACGATGTCCAGTTACCAATTAATCAAAACTATGACAAACTTCGAGAAACAAACAATACAAACTTTACCGGTGAAATGGTTTAAAGTCTTTGTGAATACTAAAAAAACATAACAGTTTACTCGACAACATGCACAACAACAGCGCGCAAACGATGCGTACTGTCCAATTACACAGGCATGACGCGTAAACTGTCCTATTACACTGTCCAATTACAGGCATGACCCGTACACTGTCCTATTAGTGTTCAAATCGGGCTGCTGATAACCAATCACGTTCGAGAATTTTGTTATAGTTTTGATTAAATAATTAATTATCTACTGCAGACATCACTATTGTTCTCGAGTAATGGTTTTATATTCTATGCGTCACAAAGTCAAATAACTTTTTTTGCAGACTGCTTCTATGGAGATGGACGTGGTTACCGTGGAAACAGAAACGTCACAGTTTCCAGGTACACCTGTCAGTCGTGGAATGCCCAATGTCCTCATAAACACAATATCAATGGAAGAATTTACAAAGAGATAAGTGGAAATTCATGTCGCAATCCAGGAGGGTACGCTTTGGATGGGCCGTGGTGTTTCACTACAAATAGGTCTGTGAGATGGGAGTACTGTGGTGTACCTAAATGTGCCGAACGACGTGAGTATCCAGATCAATATGACTACTTTGTTGAGTGAGAAAGAAACCCGGAGAACATCCCCGCCCCATAGAAAAGCTATGGATTTACTCTAAACAGAAAGATTGGCCTAAACTATAGGGAGTTCCTTCCGTTATTTCCAAGCTTTTCCCCTCGCGTTTGGTTTTTTTCGTTCTATTGCATACGTCGAACTACATAATGATTGCCTTCTACAAATGCATTTATAATACTTTGCCCAATTAAGGTTTTGTTAGACAGTGCCAACTATCATTTAAACAATTGCAAGTAGAATTGGTTTCTACTTCCTGGTTGTGTAGCACCGATTTTGTCTCGTATTCTACGTATTGGATTTTTATATAAAGGGTTTTAAGAGAAAAAAAAATATATTTGTTTATATAAGATAAAAAATAAAGTAAGGGGGGAAAGAAGGAAAAAAAAAAAAAGGGTTTTTTTTTAAAAGGGGGGGGGGGGGGGGGGGGGGGGGTTTGTTATTATACAACCCAAGTTGGGTATACAATGGTACTTTCAATCTTTATCTTTTTAATACTTTTAGCGCCTTCAAGTCCACCAGTCAAGTTCCGAGGTCATAACATGAGCTCAACAAGCATAAGACTCACATGGGGAGGTGTTCGAATGGACCTCATTCATGGAATACTTCTTGGATTTCACGTTGCCTGTGAAAGAGTCGGCAACGTGTCAGACAGACATTTCGAGACTTTGCTGCCTGCAAACCATAACTGGACGTTCCGAGGACTCAGAAAATATAGGAATTACAGTTGTCGGCTGAGAGCGTACAACAACTTTGGCATTGGCAATTGGAGTGAAAAATTGGTCATTTCAACTGACGAGGATGGTATGTTAAACATGGTGTAGAGGCTAAAGTATTTTTAACAATAAGTGCCTGCGTGGCTGACTGGCTGGGTGGGTTACTCTTTTGGCAGACTGACTGGGTGACTGACGGACGGACGGACGGACGGACCGACCGACCGACCGACCCTCCGACCAACTGGCCAGGATCCACTGATCAAATTTTGCTCAGAGGTTACAGTAGCTAACACATTAACAGAGATGCAGGGTCGACCTGACAAGAAGGAGACAGAAACTCGATAAAATTTTGTCTCTTTTAGACATGTTAGCAAGCGATCATACTATTTCTTCTTTTTAGTGCCTGGTTCTGCACCTGACAATCTGAAGGTCCGGAACAAAACTGCTACTAGTATTCATGTAGAATGGGACCCAATTCCCCTCGAGTATCAGCATGGAAAAATACTGCGATACAAAGTGGAGATAACTGCAGAAGACCAAACGAGACGGAGATTTAGACGAAAAGTGACAAGTAACAGGTTCACAGAATCAAGAACACTAGCGTTCAACAGACTCAAGAAATACAACAAATATGTGATCAGTGTATCTGGGCTGACAAGACGAGGAGAAGGACCTGCTCGCTCTTTGACAGTGCAAGTAGACAAAGATGGTAAGAACTAAGTAAAAAAGGCTAATTGGTAATAACAAAGGGGCGTAGAGCGTACAAAACTTTTGTAAAATATAATAGATGCCTACACTTCATACATTGAGAAGGCAGTTCCCTCGCAATGCGATTCGTACAAGAAAACGCCTCTGATATGTATCTCTTTCCATGGGAGCTAACTCCAGAAGGAGGGGTCTAAAAGTGGGGCCTTTTTACAGTACACGATGTTTCCATATTTGTTTGGGTATCTTTCAGAATAAAAAAGTCGTTCCGAGACGACGAACCAACCAGCAAATGGACCCAGTACCAGTTCAATGTATTTGTCAGATAACCGTGTAGTTCGACTCAGTTTCAATTGCCTTCTAGCGAAATTCTGTAAGAGATAAGATTAAAAATCAGAAAATCAAAGCTGTATTAACAAAACTTGAGAACATATCAGGGCTAACATCGTAATCTCAGAAACAGTAAAACTGTGACACTGAATAGGTCCTTAATGGAGGGGCGCCCATACTTGGCTAGGTTTCCGAATCATGGACCGATCGAGTGCAGATACTTAGCAAGTTCCGTCTATTGTTGGATTTAAAATAGGATTTCGATTTACTCCTTGTTGATTTTGCTTTACGTTACTAACGATTTTTCCCCATTTTGGATTCTCAGGCCTGACCGACCAAATCTCAAAACCCGATCGCGGCACGAGTACATCGCAAACAGGTAATGCAGCCTTGCCACCGTTTTCTGTCTGGATGGGGCTGCTGGTATCTCGGTCATCACTTAATTAAATGTCGGCAATTTTACAGTTATCAGTTCAGATTTCAGCTCATTTCTCAGATATCAGGAGCTCAGATATCAGTGAATTTTGCATATCTTAGTTCTCAGCTATCAGTTGAACGCGTCACTTCCCAGCTGACAGTTACAATTGTGACCAACTTTCTGCAATAAGTTAAACCCAATCCAGACCCTCTTTTCTCACTTGTTAAAATATCCCTTACACTTATTCCTTACTACCTTAAGGTTACTATTTTTAGCGACTACTAATTTTAGCGATTTTTTCTTAGCAAGATATAGCGAATATTAAATTTAGCGATTTCCGAAAATTAAAAAAAAAAAAACAATTTTAATATATAGCTAAGATGGAAATAAATGTTCAGTAATAGAACGAAGTCTCTTAAAATTGAACGGACATTATCATTGTCAGAAAGAACAAAGTGAATTGCAAATGTTAGAAAGTGGCTCCTCGTCAGGGAAATTAGTCATATTCTCCACAGTTGTTTCTTACAAATTCATATCCCTTGATAATGAATTACTCCAGCGCCCTACGCTTTAGTCTGCGTTGCAGACGAACTAAATTCCGGTATAGTAAGGATTTTGTAACACGTCCGGCTGCAACGCAGGCTACCTACGATAAGGCGGTTCACTTCTCTAAATGCTTAGTAAACTTAAGAAAACAGGCCAAAGATTTTACTGATTAAATTTGACGGTTGTCGATTTGCTTGAAAGAGTGCAGACTTCAGTTTGATTTCCCGCACTTTTGTGTGAAAGTTTTCTTACCTGGGAAGGGGTGCTTCACATAGGGTTAACCTCATTGTGCTTTTTCCCCTTGGACAAAATTGTCCAAGAAAAATTGCCATGGCAATGACTTTAGCTAAATATATTTACCTGACACCTCTTACCTTACAATGTTGCAGTAAGCATTGCTCTGGCTGTCGCCGTGCCCGGCACCGTTGCTCTTGGGGCAGTTTTGTTGGTGATAATCTTTGTCCGCAAGGGAAGGAGGATGTCATCAAATCACTTCCACAAAGAAAATGGTAGGATAAACAGAGACTATGTGTCTTCTAGTGTTTTAATGCAGTTTGTGTAGAAATCACCTCGTGATCTCTCCCTTCATTCTTGAGGCTTGTTCGCTTGTGTTCTTGCAAAGTAATTAAGTATACGCGTTAATTACGACCTAAATAGTAGCTAACTAACCTAACAAAAAATACACTTTACACATCGTGCAAATGTCTGAAGGATGAAATTTCTACAAAGTTTCTTTATGTACAACTGGTATACATTCCTTAGTGTTCTTGTATGGCCGACAAACAGCAGAACAGGACAACACCTTCCAATTTGCTATCCTTAAATAAACTTTTTTTTAGCACACGGCCTTTTCATTGAGCTACAAGAAGTAACCTGGACTTAATAAACGTAAAAAAGCGTTTGCACAAATTACATAAAAAAATGGCTATGCTCCTATTTGAGGTATACCCATCTAAGCTATCTGCGGTTAGTGAGCATAGTGCAGGCAGGGTTTACCAACTTACGTCTGCTCGTATTATTAAACTGATCTCTACATAGGTTGCACAGTTGCACCTTATGCTGTTTCCTCTCCAGACTGGATTGAGAGAATCGTCAACAGTCATCGGCACTGGAACGAGACACCAGATAATGTTCCCACCACAACTCATCAGCCAAGTTACATCAACATTGCCGATGGTTCGCTTGACCTGCCACCGCACATGCAGGATATAGCTTTAGAGTTTGAGCAACTGTATGAGAACACACACTACAAAACGCTACAGCCCTGTGGTAGGCGACGATCAGTTGGAGGAGCAGTGGATGGGCATGGGAACCCTGTGTATGATAGGCTGCAAAGAGAAATATGTCCAACTGCTACTTGCCAAGCCAATAGATGCAGTCAAGAGTTGCAAGGGACTACGACTTCAAAGAACGAACACAAGAAACGCCACTCTGTTGATCTGGGTGAGCTACGACGGTTTATTGGGGATCTTCATGGAGATGTATTCCACAGAGGGATGACAGAAATGGGTACATGGAAACAAACTTAAGATGTCGGCGTCCTTTCTCTGTTGACCTGGGCCAAACAAAACAGTTTATGGCTATCAGAGAAATCAAGTCCACCCAAGAAAAGAACACGGCTTTAGCTGATCAGCCAAAATGATGGGAATCAAGTCACCTGTGATGAAGTCATTTGAATATTGGATTGATTTTAGGGATTAACAGATGATCCTACAATATTCAGCCAATACTTTATTTGCTATACACCTGTACACGTCAAATCATTTTCTGCACCTTTCGCTTATGGCGAAGTAATAATTATGATAAACTGATAGTTTGAGTTGGCTTGGGCTAGAATGAAATATTCTTTGTTGTGTGTAAACTTAGTTGACAAAAGAAAATAAACCGCCGTAGCGCATTTTGAAAAGCTGACGTTTCGAGCTTTAGCCCTTTGTTGAAGCAATGTAATCACTTCATTATCTGTCAGTATGTCACATGCTCAGGCTTAGCTAAACAGAAGCCGGCCATCCTTTTCAAATCAGTTGATATAAACACATGTTCTAATCCACACTGTTTGTTTGTCAAATGAAATTTAGAATTTGATTTACTATTATTGAACTTAAAAATCCTTAGTAGTGAAAAGATCATGTCAAGGAAGCATCAGAAACAGCACTGACACAACTGCATGCTATTGACAAAGAAAATAAGATTTGTTTCTTAATAACTTAAGTCTTGTTACAAGTGCAGACAAGAGCAAAGAAACCTGGGCAGAATAGAAAGAGGCAAGGCTTTCTTGAAGATATCTCGAAATAGGATGCTTACTACATATGTCAACAAATCGTTGTTTTGCACCCAAAACTGTAGCCTTTGTAAGTTTCAGCTACTATCCCAGCACCACACATCCCAACAATTATGCATAACACGAGAACACTGAGTTTTTAACTTTTCGTCTTTTTAGAATGGAAAAAGACTTGACTACTACAAAAGATCGATTAGTATGAGTATTTGCTCTTATATTATATAAGCAATAGTCAACAGTACTGCTGTGCCACACTGACAATTTGTTGATACTGAGTATTATAAGCTCTACTGTTTTATAGCTGGAATTTCCCCCCAACAGTGTGCCCTTTTATTGGCTACTTTGAGGTCACATGACATTTAACAATAAAACCGTTTTTCTGCCAAAGTCTCTGAGTGGGAAACATTGCAAAATCTAAGATGTCAGAGGGTTACACTGTTACCCACAAATGTTGACCAACAAAGTCTCTATTGCACTTTATAACAAATCCCTTAATGACTGGTTCCTCGGCAAACCAGTCCCAGTCAAATCTGCCTCAATAAACATTGAGTCAATGATTCTCTTTATTTTCATTGGCTGGCAGCTTCCTGCGCAGATGTTCTTTTGCCTCCTTGCATTATCTTCCTCCCCAACAAACAGACGGGAGGAAGATTGCACTACAAGCCAAAAGAATGACTGCATAGGAGACAAACTGTCTGCTTGGCAAACCATTCAAATCTCTTGATTGCAAGGAGAAATTAGATGTACTGAGCTCACTCTTACTTCTGTTCAGCCTTAGCCATGCTGATCTAACATTGCCCTATCTATAAAATATCCATTTTTAACAAGCTGCTCGTAATGACTTCTACTGTTCTGTAAAAGATACTCCTCCACTTTGCCAGGAACAGCAATTTTACATTCAATACCTAAAAATAAATCATATTACAAACTTTTAGAAATTGGCTTTCTCGTCATGTTAGCATGCAACTTCACATGGAGTGTAAAGTAAACAAAAAAATACTTTAGTTTTTATTTGTCATTTGATTTCAAACACTAAATAAAGTCTACACATACATGTACAAGTGTGAAATATATGATTATACAAGCCAGATTCAAGTTTGTAAGGGATGGGTTATGCTCTATAAACACCATATTGATCTCAAGACTGCATTTATCATGTGCATAGTTTTACATGTAAACTGGCAAACAAAAATGGATTTTTTGGGGGTTCACTTCCCAGGAAGGCAAGAATGGTATACACTGCTTGTAGTCCCTTTCTCTCATGCCATAATCTTTGTGTCTCAAAAGGAGCACAGGGTCCCAGTGGGGGATATTCCCCTCTACAAATGATGAGGGTGCTTGTTGGGGGTGTGGCATACTGGGAGACATGGAAGAAGAGAAACTTACAAAGGTCTCTTCCATTCCTACCTCAGCCAACCAACTAATGTCAGTGTAATACAGTATCTTCATAATGTTTCTTGTGTTAGTTTCTTTTTATTTAAGTGCAGAGACGGCGGAGCCGCGGGGGCTTTAGCCCCCCCACTTTTTCTGAAAAAAAATAAAGACTTTTTACGAGAAGAGTCTCTTAAGCCCCCCACTTAAAGTCACTAGTCAGCCCCCCCAACCTGGAAAACTGCTCCGCCATCCCTGAAGTGGGCATGAAATTATTGTCACTAGTGGCTCTACGATCCTTTTGGACAACACCAAGAATAACAGCTTCTGGCTAGTTCCAATTTGAAAGTCTGCAACTCACAGACTTCTGCTCAATTATTCTGCTTGGATGACAACAGAAAATTAGTACTCTGAAGACGTTCAAGAAATTGGCTAGTGCCAAAGCTTGAAAAAACTGGAATTCCAGCCTGTCCCACAAGCAACTCTAAACGTTTGCTTGCCTGGGGGTGGGTATGGCTACATCTAGGTAGAGTTTGATGGGTATATTATTTTGCTAGTTTCTTTGACAGCTATTGTTTGGGCTCTCCATGCAGCAGTCCCTCTGAGTATAGCATGACAAGCCCAAACAGCTGCTGTGAAGGAGACTACATTTGTGTTTAACTACAGTTTCACTTGCACCTCCATATTCTTTTTTCTTTCGAGTTATTTGGGTCGGTTGAACAACGACAAATGTAGATCTAGAAAGATCTAGAAAGTTCGCAAAACTATTCCCGGAATTTAGTAATAATATTGCTAAGGGATTAATGCATACCAAGAAGTGTTGCAGTTTTTTGAATAGTTTCTTCAGCCAAGTCAATGTCCTTTTCACTTGTTACTACGACCTCCAGCTCCCCGACTCGATAGCCAAAACATGCCTGATCTAAGTCAATTAAAACGCCGTTCGGCATCTCATACACAGTTCTGTGCGTTGAGAAACATGCGATCTGTTTGCAACAAGTGTTTTGTATAATGTCCTCAACAGACGTACATCCTCTGTCAACATTTGGATAATGAGCTGTCAATCTTCCAAGAAGTTCTTTTACAATCTCTGTTTCATCCTCAATTTCACAGTTGCTTTCGATCCAGTATTTCTTTTTCAGTTTCTGAATTTTTAGTTCCCATTTGAGATCGCGCTTCCTCAACCAAAGTCCGGACAGTGTTAGTTCGTGATTAGGAGAGTCAAAGTAAACATCAGTAAATGAAGTTTGCTGAAGCAGTTTTGCTCCTTTTATCTGGATAAGTCTCTCAAAGTCTGGTGGCACACGAAATTTGCTTTCTACTTCGATTTTTTGAGGAGATCGCAAAGTTCCGCACTCCAAATCTGCCGCCATGTTTAAATTGGGACAACAGAGGCTGATGGGAATGATACAATGTCCTACCCATCCCGTCCCCTACCTAGCAGGAAATAGCGTCGAAATATGCCCTGTGTTTCGAATATAAATTCAGTATGCACCCTTATTATGACTAGATTTCCGCAGAAAATAGTCATACAGGTTTAGATTTGTACTGAAAAAACTACAATTTTCACAGTATCACCTCAGCGAATAAAGTACAAACATTCCTAACGAGGGGAGGGACAGTACATTTTTGTTCTTGTATGGGAGTGTGGGTGATTTCTCAGTCGGAAGTAACAGTCGCTTGTGCCATCGAATTAATAACATTTCCTCGTCGTTTTAACACTGTTCCTCTGGCTTTTCTGCTTTAATAACATCTGCAGAGATGCTCTATTGGATAAACTTTGCTACTGGCCGGTGAAACGCCGTAACATTTGCTAGAACATCGATCGAATCCTACGAAAGGTTTCATGTTGTTTTTGAAGGGTTGTGTCTTCGAATGGTTTTGAATTGAGCGAATTTGATCACGGAAAGCTGGAGGAAATCTAGCTTCAGGAAGGATTGTTGTGGCTAAAGAGAACTGTCTGCAATAATGTCGGTGAACCGTGGCCCAGCACAACAAATAAAACTTGCCATCGAGAAGGAAGGACAACTTCCACTGCTCACAACATTTGATCAGGTATAAACAGCTCCCGAACAGGAAACGTACCTTTATTTTGTTAGGTTTCTTCTTGCCTAGATTACATTGATTCATCTAAGATATCATTGATACGTTGTTAATATGATAAAAATGGTAAATATTCACGGCTATGCCGTTAATAAACTCTGACTGTTCCTTTGATAGAGTCGACCACTAGAGGAAATTGTCAGAGATGTCTGCTCAACGTAAGTATAAGCTTACGATATGCATGTTTCCTATCAGCAGGCAAGTTTAAACCTCCATGTGCAATGCTTAACCCATTATAGTCGAAGAAGAAGTGCAAGACAATCATAGCAACTTCACTTTCTATTTTTCTCTTTTAAGCTCCCCTGGTGGGGGGTGGATTTCAAGCACATTATTTTTATGGGGCTTATTAGAAAGAGGGGGGGGGGGGGTAGCTATTGTAGTAAATCAGAACTTTGCCAAGGGAATAAAATGACTTTTGGAGGGAATATTGTTTATTTGTGCCCACGTAGTGTCATTTGTGGCCCGAGCGCGAACTACAAGAGAGCAAATAAACAATATTCCCTCAAAAAGTCATTTTATTGTCATTATTATCAATATACAAGGCCAAATAACATCCAGAAAGGTAACAAATGCATTTAATAAAGTTAACATTTTCAATTCAATAACACAAGTACTTCGTCGCAAAATGAAAATTTTACACGATACTACTGAGGCCTATGTCTTATTGTGCAGTTGTAGTATAAAAGAGCTAGCTGCAGTGTCTCTGAAAATAATAATTAAGCAATGGGTTGATTCATGGATAATAATACTTTACAAACTTACATTTTCCGTTTGAGCCTCGGCGTAAAATTCCTGCAACTGCTTTAGTTAAATTAGTTCGACCGGAAATACAATTAAGTGAATGATGTTTTGTTTCTCGCAAGACAACAAGAAGTTGTTCTCTCTTTCTCTTCACCTTGTGCATTAATATTTTGCTTAAATCCGATTTTTTGGCTGCATTTTGTCCCATTTACCATTTCGCGAGAAACTGTTCGAGGCTGTGTTAACTTCAAAGGGAAAGCTTGCTGTATGCCTACGCACCTGAATGGTTTTCCCACGTCAGCGACGCTGATTGGTTAAAATTAATCGATGATGAACCGAGAACCAATCAGCTGCAGGGCCGTTAATGCATTAACGGCCTGCTAGGAGTCATTTGCGGCCCGCAAAGCGCGTTTTTTTCAATAGGGCGGTTTTCAATTTGGCCGCATGTATTGATAATAATTCCTAATTATTTTCCGAACTCAATCAAAAACTTGTTCAAAGACTGGTTTATAAAAAATGATACTGTTAGGCAGACCGACTGGAGTTACATTTCATAAATTGTAAATAGGACTGAGTGGAGTCCAATTCTATCTGTAGTCATGTACTTGTGATTAATAAAATTGGACAACCATGAAGCAGGCGTCAGATTTGTTAATCGCAAGTATGAGTGCAGACAGAATTGGAGAAAATGAGGTACCATTGATTACCATTATTAATTGTAACTATCGGTGTTGCAATTTCCTCAAATATGATTGGTGCATAAACTGCTGTATAACAGCATGGAGACAGCAAGGAAGAATCAATTTTAATGCATGTAATTGACATAAATGGTGTACATGTTTCCATCTAACTAAGTGAGACCCCAGTCAAATGTATTTTTGATATTGTGTAGTTCCATAAATTATCCATATGTCTCCGACAGAAGGAATTTTTCCCAAGACCCCCCATCCCTCTGGAAATTTGATTTAAGCTTCTAAAATTTCCTTACAGCTTTTGGCCTTGGAGACCTCTCCCACCCCCAGGAATTTCCAATCTCTACTGTAAGGGGAATATGGACATTTTCCAGAACCACACATTCTAAGCGTCTTGGGTACTGGAAACATATCGTAAAGTTCCGTGTATAAGCCGCACCCCCGATTTGGAAGCTCAAATTTTGGAGAAAAAAATATGCAGACAATAAAGTTTGAAGTTCAAACCTTTATTAGATGCATATGACGGTAAACAATTCTGAAACAACTTACAAGAAATGTCCGTGTGCACCAGTTCTTGTGGCACATGCGCATAGACCTAATGGGCATGATCCATTCAACCAATAATTCTGGTTTGAATTTCCGAAATTTTTGTGTCAATAGGAATGGCATTTTCCACTTGACTTAGCCTGTCACATCAAAATAGCAAGTTTGTGTCCAAATCCTGTTTGTTATCATTGCAGTCAACTTAGCTGTATGAAACAAAGAAACATACGAATACAGTGCATGCACTGGAAATTTTGTTCGGCCTTGTTGTTTCAGGAGTATGCATATGACAGAGTGGTACTGGGGTCCAAACACAAAGTCATGGTCAAACGGAACGGCAAATTTCTGGTCAGACCAGTTTAACCACAAAATTGGTCTTAAAAGGTGGACCTCATTTTCCAAAACTTTCTCATTTGGACCAAACTGATCCATTCAGTTTCAAAACCGAAATTTCCAGAAATTTTGCTTGAATGGATTGCACCCATGTTAGGGCTCTTCGGCATCACATAAGTGAGCATAAAAAATACTTTTCTCAAACCGCAATGTTTAAAATTATCCGACACAGTTAGGAGTTTCATTAAGGGCAGGCATTGGGCAAATTGACTGGTTGTGAATACGACTTTGCCTGGCTGTTTTCAACATCTGAACTGACTTCAGTTAACCAAAGAGAGGAGGTCCTTGCTGATGCTTTTCCAAGGTGCAAAACCCTTGATGCCCCCCCCCCCCCTCCAAACCTTAATGAATCCCCTACAGGAAACTACATGTAACATAGCAAAATAATAAAATAATGAAATAAATTAAACTACAAAATATATTATTATCTTTGTTCCCAATTAATGCACCCTGCTACATATGAATATTCAACTTTACATTCTATTTTAATTTGTCTGTTTCAGTTGGTCTTTACCAATTCCAGAGCAGTATGCTTTCCAATATGCTGACTATAACTGTTACATAACTGAAGAAGTAAGTGCTGCTTATGATATACTTATAGTTTGTTTGGGCAATACCCGATTCCCTCTATAGCACGCGCCTGCAGGGAATCACGGTAGTTGTATTCATCAAACCATGCGTGCGACTCAGCAACGTGCATCGTTGCCGAGTCTCGCGCAGGGTTTGATGAATACAACCACCTTGATTCATTGCAGGCGCGCGCTATAGAGGGAATCGGGAAAAGTTGGCAGAATAACTTTCATGTACATAGACTACATGCATTGATATGTAGATTTAAGGTCATTGCCCCGAAATAAAACTGAACATAGATTTTTAACCAAACTCCACCTACTGGTCTATTACTTTATTGGGACTTAAATTTTGAAATAAAAAAGGGGGTCACCACATTTGTTTAGGAGCAGGAATACCTTGTATATTCCATATAATTCCTTTATAATTCCTCTGCAAATAACTGGCAAAGTACACGTTTTTAGCGATAATTTATTTTTCAAACATAGGAATTGATTTGTTTTCATTTTACAGAAAGAATTTGATTGCTATGTACCCAAAATATGAGAAAAAATTGATAGGTCACCATACTCATTTACTAGAAAGCAACAATTTACTTCTCTCGCGGTCTAAGCCGCATAGAAAAAAGCCGCCATTTTGTTTATGTGCGCGCGCTAATTACGCGTAAAATTCTGTGCAGTAAAGATGCGCAATGCAATACAGGGCAATGACCTTAAGCTGGGAGTCGGGGAAAATGCCCATCTGTTGCATGAATTTTACCGCCTATGAAAGATGGGAAATGGGGAAATTATTAATAAGTAGATTTTCAATAATTTTTTCTTAACTAGTACCTGCTTACAAAGGTACACCCATTCACTGCCTTTTGGTAAGCAACGATAATAATTTTAGGTCCTATACACAATCTTGTTCATATTTGTTGTTCTCTCCATGTAGAACCGAAGTGGAATAAAGAATGGGGCAGTACTGAAGCTCACACTCTCATCAGTAAGTTACCTTATTCTCACTTAATTTCGTGAGTACTAAATTTCGCGATTTCCGCAATTTTTTAAAAATCGCGAAATTTAATACTCGCGAAATATAGGACACGCGAAGTGTAAAATCGCGAAATTTAATATCATATATATAATAGTAATTCGAACATGTCTCAGCTTCATGTTTTGGAGGTTTTTTTGTTTAATTTTGTCCATCAGCTATCTTCCACTGCATCACTCTCACTGTCCGAACTGTCCTCTGTAGTTAAGTTCTTCAAGATCTGGCTTTTGCAGTCGTAGATTGGTATCTATCGGGTATTTAGACTGAGGAATACCTTATGCTTTGTTATGTTTAGCTTCTTTTGTTGCTGTTTTTTACGATGACGATCGTGTTAATTATGTTGTTACAGTTCTGAGGACAAAGCTTCATATTGAAGAATTGAAAAAAACGCGAAATTTAATACACTCCAATTCTACCTTCCTCTCAAAATCGCGAAATTTAATACTCACGAAATATGGCTCCTGATTTTTCGCGAAATTTAAAACTCGCGAAATTTAGTGAGAATAAGGTATTTTTAATTCTGTCAGAAGTACTGTTTTTGCTAAAATCCACCTGTCAAGTACTTAACAATAAATTTTCTGAAGGTTTCCAACAATTTTTCAAAGCATTCAGAAGATTCTGAATGTTGTCCGAAGGTCATATGAACGTTTCTGAGCATTTTCGGAAAATTTCTGAAGATTATATCATTCTATGTTGTGGTTTAAATTTATCTTTGATTTAGAGTTTTTTCAAATCAGTTTGATTTTTAATTTCTTTTATTGGTTCAGATTAAATGACTATTGGCTAATAGCCATGCGTTTTACCTTAATTTTGTTACCAGAACAAGAACTTCCTGTTTCATCAAGGAAATTAACCACCACTTATAGAAACAGATAAAAAGTATGGTTTTGTTTCAAAACTTAACGCCTGTTTGTTTGACTCCTTAGTTTGCCATGTTTCCATGTCATGTGGAAACACGTAAATAAATGTTTTTGAGGTGTCCTGGAGGAAAAAACTGACACTGGAAACAATGCTTGCCGTTTAACAAAGCTGGGAAACATTTAGGAAACATGTGCATGCTACAAATGTTTCTGGAAACATGTTTCCTCATTTTGCCAAGCCGTTACTGTTTCTTAATAATGTCTTGCAGGCTAAACTTGCACAGGAGATATTTGAACGCTTACAATCATCCAACCCTGAAGAAAAAAGGAATGCTTTGTCAACTTTATCAAGTATATCAGAGGTAAGGCCGCTATCAGAAATATTTATTATACAAATTTGCCACTTGAAAAATTAGCTGGGTGAACAGAAAGTTGTTTAAGAATTTAAGTTTTCATAAGTTCTTATTAATAAGTAATGTTTTTACAATTTATGCACCTATCAATGTCGCTGGGGAGGGGGGGCAGGGCATAGGCAGGGGATTTTACAGCAATTGTTTGCCCGTTGTGGGGACTTTTGACTGTTTTTAAAATGGAGTTTCCTACAGCATTTTATCAAAGTTTAGTGACTCTTTTTGAACATCCACAAATGCCCTGGGGTTGGGCATTTGAACAGAAAGTCTCAGCTCAGTACATGTAAGTTCAAATGCCCGGCCTATGCCCAGCCTCCCTCCCTCCCCCCCCCCCCCTCCCCAGCACCTCAACATTGATATGTGCATTATGTATCAAGGAGAAAAAACTGACATATCTCATAATTAAGCAAAGTTGAAGAGGATGTTTTAACTTTTCAGACTTTATGATGTTTCTTGCAGTTTCAGATTCATGTCAGTATTTGCTGTTATTGTATTTTTGTAAATCTGTTTTCGGGCATTTCCACAGTTACGGACGTTACATTCAGAGTCATTTTTGAAACTTTAATCTAGCACAGGCAAAGAATAGGAAGAGGTTGTCCAATGTTACATTGATTATCATGTTTGTGCCTACTGACGCATTAATTGAGTTATAAAAGTTTTCCACTTGACTGGCCTATATGTTAAAATAGAGCAAAAAACACACCGTTACGGACGTTACATAAAAAACAACCACATGAGCAAGAGCACTGGTATTAATGGAAAATCCCTGTGAAGTGTCAGGGCTTATTGCATGAACTGCTCCAAATATTTGAAGTATAGAAGTTGTGTGAACCAAAAAGCTTCATTTCATTTAAACTCGCTTTCGCAATTATACAATGCTATGTGAACTTTAACGTTACGGACGTTACAGCCAATGTTACGGACGTTACACTGTGTGAATTATTATGTTATTTTGTAATGGTGCCTGGCCACATTTTTTTGGACATAAAAGTTCAAAATGGCTTGTATTTAACATTTTATAAATCAAACTGGTTGGTACTTTATGTTAAAGCTGTGAAATGTCCCAACACAGTATAAAGGACACTACATGCATTTTACATAAAGTACTCAGCCTTGAGCATAAGCATGCTCAAACTATCTGAGCCCACAGACATATACTGGACTCCAGTGGGTATAACCCATTCCTTCTCTAAAACACTGCTTTCTTTGAGAATTCACATATCCAAAATTGCCTTTAACTGTGGCAGAAATAATCCAAAATCACAAGCTTCAAGAATTGTAACGTCCGCAACATAACGTCCATAACAAAGTTTTGTTACCATTTTTTGGAAAATGTTGCAGTTTTTCAGGGACCACTTTTTACCAAAGTGTTTATAAAGAATATTTAGCTTTGTGGCAGAAATATCTTTGAAATCTTTTAAATGGTTGTTTTAAGAATGGAAAAAGATTGTGTAAACGTTACGGACGTTACGTAACGTCCGTAACAAAATTTACTTTGTTAATAACTATTTTTTTTTAAAGTTCAGGATGAAATTTATATTTTTTATGTGTTAACTCCTTTGAGGTATTTCTTCTGATATAACTGTTTGTAGACACAAATCATTTCCAAATTTTATAAAGCAAGTTAAAAAATGTGTCTCTCACCTATTGTTTATTATTAAAAAATAAACACTTACTTTGGAGACCCCCCCTGAATGCGTTGCTATCACAAGCGAACTGAAACTTATTTTTCTATGTACTATAACTTGTCAACAATACAGTACAGGGTATGATTTTATGTCCAATCAGTTTTTAAAAATCTGGATTTTTCACATTCTCACATGGAATTGCCCTTTCCTGTTCTTATAGGATTCAACCTTTGCCAGTGAGTTTATTAAAAGGAATGGACTTGGGCTTCTTATTAACATGGTAGAAGGCAAACCAGAGTGAGTTGAATTATTAAAATTAATGTTACAATGTATCAACCTTTGGGGGCTAGAGTCATTTGCATGCAATGTGAAACAGTCAATGTTTTTGTTTTCAAACTGCTGATTAGAAAAACCTTTATTCTCATAATTATAAGCTGATCTGTCTTTGTTTTACTCAACTTTTGATGGCTTCTGTCCACCTTCATCAGTATGAGAGTTAGAACAGCCTTCTTGCTCAGTTCTTCTTGATGCTCTGACGGCTATCAACATGTATCTAAAGGATTGAAATTGAAGTTTTACTATGCGTGTACGTACATGTATTGTACATAATTATTACTCTTCTTGCTTTTTGCAGAATCAACGAGTCTCTAGCTCACTGCCTGACATCTTTTCATGAACTGATGGATCATGGTGAAGTATCATGGGATATCCTCACACATGGATTTATAAAAAATGTAATTATACAGTCACATACTTTCTTTGACTTTCAAACCTAACATATTGAAATTTGAATTGACTTTTCCACTTTGTGACAAAAAGACAATTATAATTAATTGTTGTACATGTATGGGGACTGCAACGATTGCCCAATAGAGGCATTTACAAGGCTCTTTTTATTTTGCAGTCTTTTTTATTTTTGAAGTTTAAGTACTAATTATATATAGCTATTTGAAGTTTGCTAAATCTTAAAATGCCAAATGTTTTTTTAGTTGACAGTATTTGTGAACAAGAAGAATCCTGTAGATGCCACGGTGCTCAAGAGATGTCTATCAATCTTAGAAGCTGTGTCCACGAACAGGTTAAAAATACATTGAATGCTCTAAGATGTTTTTCAAGCTCGGTTATTGAGTGCACACCCCGCCATCAATTGAGTCACATGTTTAAGTTGTGTCTCATGAAGTTGTTGTGCTGAAATTAGTACATGCACCAGACATATGTACTGTACACATCAATTGCAGGCCAATTTTTTTTCTTGAAAATGAGATTTAGAAATACCTGCCACAGCATGCAGGTCAACATCATGTACTGCATATACAGCTGTACAGTATAATTTTTTTGTTACCACAAATTAGAATCATGTAGAACCATGTTACTACTGACATTACATTGTACATGTATGTTACTTTACCAGGGCTGCAAATAACAGTTGGTCATCGGACATTGGCCGACCAAAATTTGCTTATGTCCGACGAAATCCCAAGTGTAGTTGGACATACATGTAATGTCCAGGCAATTTTTTGATCATAAATCATTTTACAGCAAAGATAATAAAAATCTGTCTGACCACAATTTTGTTTTGCCCGACCAAGATGGTGTCTTAGTAGAACATATGTCCTTTCAAGTGAAAAAATTATTTGCAGCCCTGCTTTACTTACATGTACAGTACAGAAACAGTGTGGCAAGCTAAAGGGACATTTGGTTGATCCAGAATTTAAATTAATTGATGTGTAGTTAGCTATTGTTAGTGCTAACAGCACTAAAGCTACATTGTATATAAAAAAAAGAATTAATTTTGATAAAAAAATATTATGCAACATTTCTTCAAAAGCTAACATATAAACTTTCTTTTGTGTCCATCAGCCCCACGTTTTATCCAATTGTAGAAAAAGAAGTAGTATTTGAGAATCTCATACTCCATCTTAAAAAGTAAGTACCATACAGCACATAACACCTTATTATAGGAAATTAACGCTTGTGTAAATTAAGGTATTTGAAATTAACGCGACTTAAATTAACGCGAAACGAAGGAAATATTACTTCCCAATAAATGAAATTAACGTGAGAGAGAGGGCAACATTTCAAAATGAAGGAAATTAACGCAACGTACACAAAAAAAAAACACTTCTTGAGACAACATGAGGTGTAAAATCCGAGACGGAAACAATGTTCGTGATACATACCTAAACTTATATGGGTTGAGCAAAGAAATCTGACCGCATCGAGCGTCCACCCTGAAGAAATAATGCTTTTTCCTAGGAGATTAGAACGTCTGGAATGTATCGAAAAATGGGGCCAAATTAATGGAAATTAAGGTCGCCGAAATTAACGCTCCACTTAATTAAAAGCGTGGAAATTAACGTTAACAAAAATTAACGCGAATTTTTGTAATTCGCGTTAATTTCATGAAGCGCTAATTTCCTATAATAAGGTAAACCCTGTGGTTAACATCTATTTTCTACATTGACAGACTTAATGCACTCTGACCTATGATGTAATTGAAAAAACCCCAGATGGTTTAACCAACAAATGTATAATTCATGTATAACATTTTTGTTGTATAAATTGTTCAGAGGATGGACTGAACATGATTGCATAACAGTCATTTTTTTCTCCCAGGATTTCCTTTTGAAATGATTATACAATTTATGGTTAAGGTTAGTGTAAGAGAATAATTCATCTTCTGTAGACAGTGTCATGGCTTATAAAATTGTGTTTTTAATTCATTTTTTAGCTCTAATCAAGATATTCAGCTGTATGCCATTGCCCTTATCAACAGCCTTTTTATGCGAACAACGAATAAAAGAGTGAGTTTATGCCATCCAGTACACTTCCATATTTTACTTCATTTATTTACTAATGGTTATAATTTCTCTAGTAGTGTAGCAGCTCGCGTTAGCTTGTAATTCTACTGCTCCTCTAGTGTATCAGTTGCTGTTGTTTTGGGGGCTAGGAGCATTGTTCCGCTTGCTTTGCTTCTCTCAAAGGGTAGCAACGCATTCATGTGAGACCTTCTGAGAGCTGCTACCTGACCCTGTTGCCCAACTCCAGATCTAGAGGTCTGGGTTCAAGCCCTGGCTGGGTCATTGTGTTTTGTTTTTGTGCAATTTAACACTTAATGTTAACTCACAGTGGCTCTCTCCATTAAGGGTTTTTTTAATGGGTACCGACAAAGTGTGTGTGTGTGTGTGTGTGTGTGGGGGGGGGGTCTTCACCATGTAATTATTCTAATTAATTTCACTGGGAAATTGCAGTACAAGTCAACCTTGTTGATTCAAGTAAATTAACATGACCAAACAAATGCAATCCCATTATGCATACTTGTGGTAAAATTTTGTCCACAACATGAAAGCTACTGTACATACAGCAGTGTCTGTGAGGTATCACCAGTAGGCACTTAAGCTTACTTTTATTTTTTGAAATACTTTATAGCAATTTGCAGATACTCTTTCAAGAAAAGGAGTAAGGACATATATCATGAATGTAAGTTATTAGATTGAGTACCATTTGTTGTACAAATGTAGGTGGTGTTTTTTTTTTTAAAAAGGGAAGACGTTAGTGGAAAATTGCTCTAATCGGATGTTCTATGACTGATTAAAAGAAGACTCTAGTTGCAAATAAATAGATGCAATAACCAAACCAATTGCGAATTTGGGTGCCAGATGAACTTAGACTATAAGCAGCACCACTTTTTTCTTAGTCCCTAGAGCATAAAAAATGGCTGTGGGAAATCTAGGGACAAGACACGCCTAAAAAGCAACTGGAAGCAGAAGAAACTGCCAAATGGTACAGACATTCCTGGCATTCCTTTCCAACCAGAAAAGAAACAGAAACATTTAAAAAAAAAACAAGTTTCTGTTAAAAACATTATTTTTCAAACCATTTCTGCATCATTTCCAGCCAAGATTTCCGATTTTTTTTATCTTGTTAAGCATCTTTGGTTATGTGCATTTTCTTGCACCTAGTGTAAGCTTATTTTTGTTGAGTATTTGATACGATTAAGCATTTTTTTAAGCACTTTGGGGTTGTATTTTCATGATACACAATTTAAATTTTTTCTGGCTAATGGTAACACTTTTTTGCAGCGGTTTTAAATTAACCCAACTGTCTAGGCACTGCATTTTTTCCTTTTTTCTTAATTCTAAAACATCAAAACGTTCATTTGTCAACAGGACATAATCCGTGACTCCAAGGCCATGAAAAATGAGATGGAGCACCAGCTGTATGTGTATCAAGCCCTCATATTCCGCAGTCTGTTGGTAGACTTTGTATTCACCAAAGGAAATGCTCAAAATCAGGTTGGTCTGTTACTGCTAAAATCCAGGACTAACCAACAATGCAAGATAATAGAGAATAAAAGTAAACGTGAAGAGTGATAACGTCATGGTGCTATTTACCAGATTAAGTTCAGAGTAATGAACTTTTAGGCAATAGTTCGGTTTTAAATTAAACCAACTTCTTGTTACAGTTAGTATAAAAACAAGTCAGTCTATAAGAGCCCTTTTCACGACTACCTTTTTCTTATTAATTTGTATTACAATATAATCCAGCGTGGATGTGAGGCATTTATATTTATGGTCAATTTGTAGTTTCTTCCAGAAATTGTCTTGCAACCACATTCGATTTTGTTGTGATGTAAATGAGAAAAGTAAACCGTGGAAAGGGCTGTTAACTCTACTCTGACCTTAAGGCGAACCATGAGCTTTTGTTATTCAAATGAGGAGAAGTAAGATTCTCCTATAGGATTGAAACAGTTGACTATAGATTTCTGTATGATACATACCGTTTTATGTATTACTTTACTAACAGTACATGCATGCCCTTACTCAAGTACGAGGCTGTCCATTTTTTAACTAAACTTTGTAGCACTGGAAACATTTGGGACCATTACAGGACCATTGAAAAACAACGTTTTCCCTGGTAGTTCCTAACATATGGAAAACCGTCGTGTTAGAATTCGTCAGTGGTAATTGACTGTTGTTTCTTTTTATTTTATCAGAACCTTTATGAAAGTCTTGATACTTTGAAGCGTGCGGCATTTGAATCAGATAATGTGACGTCTAGTTCAGTCAGACCTCTCTCACAAGCAGGCGACCAGTTTAAAGACTTGAAAAGACTCGGTTTTGTGGTAAGTTCGTGGTTTGGTTCATTCATTTACACGTAAAGTAACCTTGTTCAAAAATCGACCATCTTGGAAGGGGTAGCTTGTTGACCAAATTGAACTTCCGGGGGAGGTGGGAGGAGCGGAATGGGTGGGGTGGGGCTTAACAGAGCTTAAACGATATGTCAAGAAAATGAATCATGTGAACGCAAAGTTTTTTGAGAGTTTTTACAGTTAACTACTTCTGTCATTTTTTATAGGACATTGAATCGCCAGCAAATGACTTCAGTGAAGTTCCTCCAGGTCTTTTACCTCTGCACACAATGGTTTATTTTGCGCGGAAACACGAGGAGCAGTATCGCAGGGTATTTCATTCATTTTTTCTTTATCCCACGCTCGAGTCATGTTGAGTAATTTTCTTCACTATTTATCACCGAGCTTGAAATTTACCATCTTTATTATTTATTATTTCATTATCATTTAATATTACCAACCCAGTTGACTTTCAACATTCAAAACTGTGTCAGTGCTAAAATGAGCCATAATTGAAGGCTGCCTAAATAGATGCTATGAAAAATTGAGAAGAACTCATTAAACCGAAAATGAAACGAGCGAAACGTTAGTAGAACAACCTGTCACAACATAGATACGTTGGAAACTGTCAAATAACGTGAACAAAACCTTTGAAAGACTAAAACATTTCCCGATATATTTTCGGAAAGGTCGCAAAGTTTAGGCACTACTTGGTAAAGCTGAAACGATTGCTGGCTAGTAATTGTTCTGGTGTGTGTGTGTTGTTGATTTTAACCGCCGACCGGTTACCTCAGTTGGTAGAGCGCCGGACTACCGTGCGGGAGGTCTCGGGTTCGAGTCCCAGACCGGACCAACACTCAGGGTCTTAAAATAACTGAGGAGAATATGCTGCCTTTGCAATAACAACTGCAAATGGTTAGATATTCTAGTCTTCTCGGATAAGGACGATAAACCGTAGGCCCCGTCTCCTGCATCTTCAGTGTTATGGTCAGCAGGGGACGTAAAAGAACCCACACACTTATCGTAAAGAGTAGGGCACGAAGTTCCCGGTGTTGTGGTCTGGTCTTTGCCCATTGTGCCGTTGTACTGTTGAAATGCTCGGAGATATTAGCTATGTTAAAAGCTACTCTACAATCCGAGGATAAACAAAGTATTTACATTCACTTTTGTGTCTTTTCGTCATCGGTGTTCACAACACCGAGAAATTTCTCAAGTTTGTTCATTGAAGTTTTTAAAACATCACGTTTTGAGCTCAGTGGTGACATTCCTACCATTACTTCAGTTTTATAAATGGGTATTAACAACATTAGTTTTTTTTTGTGTAAAAGAGAACTAACTGGAGACTTTTCTGCCAAGGTCATTCTGGAAAATCTCAGTCGAGGTGATGACTACGAGTGCCCGTTTGCTCGCACCAGTATTGCACTTACCAAAATGCTGTGTGAAGTCCTGGAAATCAATGGAGAGCCACGTAAGTAGAAGACTTGGTTTGTCACATAATCTTGTAATGGAAAGATTGCGTGACATGCGGCTTGGAAATGGAAGTTAAATGAAATGACCCCTCCCCCCAAGAAGGTCAAAAACGTACCACGTACCGTAAACGCGACAGTGTAGTAGTCGTTTGATTTTTTAATACGAGCCACTGAGTAGTGAGAATGAACTAGTAACAATAGCGAACTTCAAAACTTGAGACTAACGTTAGTTGGATCCCTGCGAAACGTAAAATCCTTAACTTTCTTACCATCCAGACACATTCAGTACAGTTTGTAGAGAATTGCTGGATTTCGGTTGAGCTAAATCGCCTTTCTGGGTGCACGCTTATAATAAATTGATGTAAATTCATTTTGATAGGCGGGCGATCTTTATTCATTTTTTTGCCTTAATTTTTAGCATCTGATTCCGGTAAAGAGTACTACCCGATATTTTTCACCATGGACTTTGCATTCGAAGAGTTCTTCTGCATTTGTATTCAACTTTTAAACAAGACATGGAAAGAGATGAGAGCCACTTCAGGAGATTTCAGTCGTGTTATGCAAGTGGTCAAGGATCAGATCTGCAGAGCCCTCAAAGACAAACATCTCTCTATGGAATTGTTTAAGGTACACCCTATTATTAATTACACGTTTGTTTTATGCTACATTAATTTTTATTGGCTATACACACACTGCTAATTCCGTATCCGAGCGCACACTCTATGCCTTACAATCACAATGGTATTTTCAAAAAACTATCCGACCCCTTTTCCACCTCCCATGAAAGATCAAATAGGCCATTTCCGAGTCACGCTTTGCCTTTGTTTTAAAACGAGTCTACGTGCAAAACCATTCGTATGAAAGTGAGTTTCACCTACGGGTCTATTTTCATGCAAAACAACTCATTTTCATATGAATGGTTTCGCACGTAGACTCTTTTTGAAACATAGGCAAAGGGTAACTCGGAAATGGCCTATTTACCTTACCAAGGCGGCCAAAATTTGTCGGCTTCTTTGAAAAAGTATTCCAACAGGCTCTGTGAAAGAGGTTGCCTTCCGCAGAAACTTTTTCGGAAACGTTTTGGAATGTCCCAATACCACTGTCCACCGTAGATTGGTTCTTTTACAAAAGAGGTCGCCATTTTTAATTGTCAATAAACGTTTCGATTGGTTAATTTTGTTTCAAGTGGCTCGGTTCAAGTAGAAGCCGGGCGCTCAGTAACAACTTGTTTCCTTGCAGACGAACGTGTTCAACTTAGGATATTCACAAATTGTTAAAATTCTTCAAGAAGAGATTCATGCAAGGAACATCATGGAATTAAAAGCCAAACCTGTTGTGTGAGTACAAAAGCAAGTTAGATTTACTTTTCCTGTGGTAACATCAGAAAACAGGTCTTTACGCATAATTCTTGACTCATTGATATGTGACCGGCCGTAAAGAAATCCTTCTGTAGCCACATACGTTTAAATAAGAGTGACCTTTGCCAATAAGTCATTGATCAAGAAACCTTAACAAAAGTTCTTTGTTCTTTTGAACAAGACTGAGAGAAAACATTTTAACACTTCTAAGGAAAGATGGATATCAATTATACTAAATTTTCCTGTAAAGGGCATCAAAATGTGGGCATCACTTTTGTCTTTTTTGGCTGGACGCCTTCACGCGTTTTAATTGTAATGTGTGGGGAACTCATCATTTCTTATTTTGTAATTTTCCCATATACAGAGAACTTAGAGAACAAGTGCTTCCAGAACTGAAAGAATTAGTCAAGCAACAGGTAACATTCTTTTAGCTTTTATGACAGGCTGTTTAGCGAGACAGAGCGCGGAGCTTCGACTAGTAAAGAGAAATTCTCTTAAAGAACCACTAGAGCGGTTTTCACCTGAGTGTCGAAAGTAATTCGCATTTGCTTTGGTTTTGCATTACTACACTAGTGATTGGTTTAAAACACTCGCGCCACTTTCTCAGCCAATCAGAAGTGAAACCAAAACCAATCATGACTCGCCCGCGCACGTTTTCCCGCGCTTCGTGCCGGCTACATGTATTTGCTTCGGGTTTTAATTGAATCACTGTATTGTCTGCATCCTTTGTGATTGGCCAGAGTGATTACTTTGGTATGGGTTTTACGACACTCAGTGGAAAACTACTTTAAATTCTCAGATCTAACATTCAAATAATTAACCTATATTCTGTTAAGAAAAGTGATGTTTCTACCTTGAGAAGGTAGAATAAAAGTCGTAAGGTCTTAAAAAGTAAGCCACATTATTAGACGTTGAATATAGCATTAAAGTTAAAACTCCAAATAACTTGTGTTAATTATTTACAGAGATTGGATCAGCTTATTCAAGGAGCCCAGTTTGACAGGACCCCGGGGCGAGCACGCGGGAGAGGTAAGATGACCACTAACCTGTTGGCAGACTTTAAGCGTGACTTAGCCTTGCGTGACACAGTCAGCTTACACGGGTGTTTCACGGTGAGATTCAAAAATCATGACATAGCCCAACGTGACACAGGCTGCTAGCACAGATGTTTCATTGTGTTTATAGCAGGTTTAAATCGCGACTTAGCCACAGCTGACACGGGTGTTTCACTTTGTTGGTAGATTTATATAGCGTGTAAGCCGAAAGGCTATGTCACGCTTATAAACACCAATCTAAAATCAGGCAAGACTGAACAGGCTAGAGTGAACAAATAAAAAAAATACTAGTTGCTGCTATAAAAATGCAAAAAAAAAAACGTTTACAAAACTTTTATAAAAGACGTTTCAACCAAAAAAATTCGTATTCCGACCGGCGAAGGCCAAAGTTGTTTGGTTAAAGCAAGTGATGGACAGGGAAGCCCCAAGTTGCACAGGCAGACACAGTGTTCGACCGGTGCACGGAAGGTCATAGGTTCGACTCATGTTGGGTGAGCTCGGAAATATTTACCCCGAGAAGCTTAATGAGTCACTCAATCTAATATTTTCTTGTTTTTGTTTTTGTCACATTTCAGATAAAATCTGGTATTGTAGGTTGTCACCGAATTTAAAATTTCTCCATTATGGCGACTGTCAAGAGGGCCAGGCGCCTCCTCTTGAAAATCTTCCAAACAAATGTAAGTAATGTGGTCTTTCTTTCCCTCATCTTATCCCCTGTTGAATTTTAATATCCTGTCTTGAGAAAAAAGCCTACTGGATTGGTCGAATGTATGACCATACAAATGAAAGCTTTTGAGTGCCACATCGCCAAGTAATTGTATTTTGCTTGTCGTACACTGCCTGCTATGCTTTGCTTTTGAAGGCTTGGCCAAACGGAGGCACAAGAAGTCGCAAGTGGAACTTGCGTACAAACTCGCATTGAATGGCAAAACGTACTCACAAGTTTACTCGCAAGGGTGCGCGTTACAAAAAAGCCGCTTCGAAGCTACGGGCGTAGTCCCTCACGATCAGAATGTAACGAATGACATGCAAGTCACGGCGAGTGCAAGTTATCGCAAGTCAACACAAGTGCTAACCAGAGATGCTTTCGGCCATTTAACGGCCGGCTTCACTCTGCAACATCGGCATTACCTTCTTATCACAAGTTTTCTTTTTTTTATAATAAAGAACTCAACACAAGTTTGTCTTCACTGTTGCGTTATCTCTTATTTTATCTTGTTATTATTTTCACAGTACCAATCGCCAAAATTAAAAACCTGCTGGTTGGAAAGGATTGTCCTCATAGTAAAGATCGGAAATTCAGCAAAGTAAGATATTTTAGTTTAAGTTTTGCTTGTTGAAGATATTGTTGTTTATAAAATCATTGGGACAAAAATAACATTCGTTAGGCGTTAAAGGTTAATGAAATGGGGTGAAAGTTAATAGTGTTAAAAAGAAAAATATGCACACCACTAAACAGGCTAACTTTCTTTAATTTTTAATGTTCGTTTTTCTTTAAATACACAAATCACGTATTCCTTTCTCGTTCGCAAACAACGTATTTGATTTTTGCAGAAACATGTAAAGAGACGCTAGAAATCAGTCGTTGTTTGGTGATTTTATTCTCATGTATGTGCTCTTTTTGTTTCTTCACAGGCGTATGTAACTTTATGTTTTTCTCTTATGTACGAAAGTGAGACAGAGGAGAAACATCTCGACTTTATCGCAGCAACCCCAGCAACGGTTAGTGATTAGGATACACGACCCCACAAGCATTGTGCTTTAAACCCCTATCGTGTTTAAATAAAGGTTATGGTGATGATGATGATGATGATGATGATGATGATGATTAGAATTGTCAATGAAACAATTGCAATGCAATATTGTAATTGTTCCCTTCCTATCCACCTTTACTCACGATCTGCTTCCGTCTTATCCGACCTCGTACTGTAGTTGTTTTGTTAATGTGTTGCAGTGATGGGAGCATGCCTCCCTTTGCAAGACCCCCCACAATGTAGATGTAGGCCTACCCAAGAGGCCGTGGGTTCGATTTTTCTTTGCCTCGTGTGGTTCTCTATTTCCAATTTAAAGCTAACGCTCAGAAAGATATTGCTTGGTAATTTCCAGTATTGAATATCAACTTCTTGGGAAGACACTTAGTGTTACAGTGTGTCCACGCGGTACCGGTGAATTGTTGGGATAGCCTGGCTTTATTCAGGGGGAGAAGAAGTACTTCTAGTCGCTTCCTGCCACGGAAAACTGAAGTTGAACACCTACATAAAACAACCAAGTGAATATTCGTTTGTAAAAATGAGAGGATTTTTTTTTCGTTTCAGTTTGCCATTTGGACTGATGGCTTAGCAACTTTACTCAACAAAGAGGTAAGTTTGTGAATGTTAGTTTGCCCCTTACTCCTACATATACATCGGGGACAGTCTTTTGAAAACGCTTTGGTCCCTCGCCTTCCGTTTCCAGTTCTCTCGTGGTTCTTTTCCCGCGATGAACGATGAAAGAAATGCAATGCAGTTGTCCTCCCCACCAATAATTCATCATGAAGCACTGTAGCCAAACGCTCCAAAATGGCTTGCCACCAAAAACAATATTAAGCAAATCCTTAGCAATGGCTCTAAATCTGAAGTTAAGAAGGCCCCCCTTAAATTACAACATAGCGGTGGAACGTGTCTGACTTTGCTAACGTTTCTGTTGTTGCGTCCACACAGATGCCGTCTTCGGAGTCACACGAAGAACTAGAAACACTCCTCAATATGGAAATGAAACTCAGATTATTAGACTTGGAGAATATAACGATTCCTGCGACCCCGCCTCCAGTACCGGCAGAGCCCCCGAATTTTAACTTTGTCTATGACTTTAGTTAGCTTTGTAGTAACTGAAGGTGTGCCTTTTTTGGTTCAAGTCCGAAAATAGGTTTCTACTGTGAGGTGTTGTGTATAGCTCAACTGAACTATGAAATCATCAGTAACATGTCTCGAGCGATTTTCTCACATTTGCTGCAACCAAAGTTGCGTGCACTATATGTTGCACGAGTTTTGTGTAAATGAAACATCTGCGCTGTTGAAAGGACTGTGGCACGGTTGGGTTCAGTCTTTTTAGAGCAGTTTTCAATTGAGTGTCGTAAAACCAAAACCAAAGTAATTACTCTGGCCAATCACAAAGGACATAGACAATTCAGTGAACCAATCAAAACACGAAGCAAATACATATAGCTGGTACGAAGCGCGGGAAAACGTGCGCGCGCAGGTCACGATTGGTTTTGGTTTTACTCCTGATTGGCTGAGAAAGTGGCGCGAGATTTTTAAGCCAATCACTAAGCGTAGAAATGCAAAACCAAAGCAAACGCAATTAACTTTCGACACTCAAGTGAAAACCGCTTTAATGAAGTTTTCCCAAATATTTGCTATGAAGAAATTACTTCTATGCATCTAAATGACAAAACTGTAGCTTCGTTATAATTATCTTGTTAACTGTTCAACCTAGCTGTTTTTGCGCAAGAACCCATATAGCAATCTATTTCAATCTTCTTCAATTTTTGTCCATCCGTACCTTCTGTTGTATTTGCTGTGTTGAAATGTCCCTCTTACTGTTTTGTGGGTATCTTTGAATTTCACTTAATTTGATGCCAATTAAGACTAAATTCGGTTAAAACCCGCGACACAGTTTATTTAAAACAAATGGGATCATTTATGACAATTATAAACATTTGACGGATTTTTTTTCGTGATGCTTCACATTTTTGCTTTCGAAACTTTCGGAGTTGAACCTAAAAAAGTACCCTTCATTTAAATAGTTAATATTTACTAATTAGTGGTTATAAAATGAACAATTAGTTTAAAATGCGTTTTAATATTAAGGTATTTTGATACATAGTTTGCATGATTAGAATATACCCGGGCTATTTTTATTGTTTGGAGGAAATATGTCCAGAAAGAGGTAAAAACGAGAATCTGGAATTATAGGGTAGCTAGATGTAGAATGTTTAATTAATGCATTTTGAAATTTTGTGATAAGAAACGAGCCACAAAGAGCACCTTTCCTGTTCAATTCTATGAACAGAATTGATTCTCGTTGCAATGTTTTTGATACATTTGAAGAGTTTCTCAAGAAGGTCTTGCTTTAACACTGTTTCGCCTAGTCGGGCTTTTCATTCTCATATTAAATCTGTCAATTTAACTTCGTTGCAAAAAATAAAAGAAATATGAAATAACTACTAGGGGTTAATTACAAAATAGAAAAATAACGCAGGTGCTTACACAGCCTAAACATTTCAGGTTGCATAGGGAGTTCTGAAACCCCGTGACCCTGATGTTGTTTTTTACTATGGAGCTAAGAGCTAAGGCTGTGCTCTTCTTAGAGCCCAGACCGAAATGCCGTTAATTCTGAGCAGAAGCATATCATGCTTCTGTTCTGAGGCAATGCAATAGAGCTCTGAGCCCTATTTTCTATGGTCTTGTAGGTAAGGTCTTGGAGACCGGAGCCCAGTTCAGTAAGAGTACTTTTAAGCCGCAGTGCCAGAACTATTTGGGGACATTTGCGTAAATTTGTGACATTTTGTGTGTAATCCCGAGCTGTATGCAAGAACCGTCCCGCATTCTCGCTGTGTAAACACTTGTTGGTAACTTTCTATTTCTTTTGTAAAATAGAGTAAAATAAATCTGGCATGACGTCATCATCGTAAAATGACAGGAGCTCAGTAATAGATCCTGATAATGAATACTTCAATTTTAAAATGCCCATTATTTAAGCACGGGAAGTGTTATATTTTTAAAACGAACGCTTCAACCGTGTTTACGAATATAATACTTTTTTATACTAAAGCAAAAACCAAAAGTAAATAAGAGCTCAGTTTTACAGCGCCATTGAAATCAGGCTCTTCGTTCAATCAAGTCCTAGTTCCGTAAGAAGTAATTTTAGATACTAAATAGCTAGTTGAAAATCTTTATTGCTAACAAGATTGTCAATGCTGCTTTGCAGTCGTAGTAACGAACATCTGTTCTGCTATTTAGTTAATTTTTTTTCGCGCACCGTCATGCAAAACTGTGCCCCAGTGTGCTTCGTGTAAATGATAAATTTGTCTCAATTATGGTCGAATTCCATGCAGAATAGTTTTATTTTGTATCACTGTAACTAAGCATGTTTTTATAAAAATTCAGCTATACATACCTCGACCTCTGTTATTAATTTGGAATATTTTCAATAAAACAAGCAAGTTTTATAACGTTTAAAAAAACTAAAAAGCTGTTGTCACTGACTGAAAAGTTATAAATGGAGGTCTCGATATTCTTACTAAAGAAAATCTGGACTTGGTTTTATTCTAGCAAGCATTGTAAACTTTCTTTAAAAAAAACGTTTATAACGCTTGCAATTCTACTTCAAAGTGTCCTGATTTTCTTTAGTAAGTATAGCTAAATGTTATGCATCGCGGTTTAAAATCGTGGGGGTGTGCGCGTTTTCTTAGTGAATTCAACAATTACAGAACATTCTACCATTCAAAGAAAGAAATAAAAGATCAAAACTTTACTGTATTTTTGGATCCTTACAAACATGAACCCAAACAAGTGATTCGGGGTTGGGTATGATACTGCAGTAAATCTTATATAGATTCTCAATTTAAATGCGATGAAGGAGTAAAACTGAACGCATCCTGTTGTCGAACTCGCGGCACGTCCCTCGAGCCTACAATGCGTTTGGTGTAAATTAAAGGCGGCCAAGGCCCATTTAGGAGTTTCACATTTTGTTAAGCCTGTATCTGAATGGTAAAACTGTGTTCTTTCAACCATTTTCGCCAGTAGGGACCGAGAGTGAGGCAGTATGTAACAAACGAACAAGGTACGTTTGTAGGAAAACCAAACTAATCATTAATTTGAAGTTGGGGAGGTAATTTTGCTTTAAATGCTTTAGAAACGTTTTCGTATTGCATCTGTGTGCTGCTAGCGAAACGTGATAAACCTTTGGCTTGCTTATTACTCAACAGAGGAATAATCTAGTGTTAGGTGAAAATCCAACCTAAAAGTTAGCGTTTTCAAAAACTGAAAACGCACAAGTGCTGGAGGAGGTATTCTCGCCAACCCAGGGGCGCGGTGAGGCGAATTCGAGTAAATTCGGGGTGATATTGGCGACGAGGCTACCCTGGGTGCGAGGCGCGCGGTCCGGGCAGTCAGTCAGTGGCCGCCACTCGGGCGACGGCCCGGCCGCCGAAGACACCGCGCACGAGAAAAAACCCGGACCCGGGTACGACGAGGCTAAGTGATCTAAGCAGCTATATCAGCGCGGTGTGCAGCGCGCAATGTTTATTACACCTTAGTGGGGAGAGGGGTGCCGGTTGTAGTTGGGGGAGGGGAGAGAGATGAGGCACACTAGAAATCCGAGGTCGATGTATAGTGATGGCCGTTTAAGGGCTCAGTCAAGAGAAAATAAAGAGTTCACAAAACAAGCTGTTTTCAGATTCACTTGAGGTATATTTTATTGTTTTCTCGAATCTATAATTATAAATTTCCCATTTCCCTGTAGAATGATGTGTGCAAAATAACTTACTTTCCACAGAACTTTCTTATAAAACCGTATCATCAAAACCCCGCAATCTTAACATTTTGCTTGCTGCAATCATCAAAAAAAAATACAATTAGGCATTCCTGCATTCTAGAAGAGAATTTTACGACGTAAATACCTAAGGTAAACTCACAGAAAGCGTCATTTACATTATTTTAATGGCCACTCGCTTTGTCTGCTTGCTAGGCGGAATGATTTCAGCTGAAAACATAAAAAACCGATCTAATTCGAAAGCCCTATCCCAAAACAAACTAATCTGTCATTTTTGAAGACAATTGTCACGTGGTAGCAAACAGATAAAGCAGTCCCTTAGCAAAGGAAACTATTTCACTGCCACCAAGTTTCGATTCGCCATAAACACGATCAACAAATGTTATTGGAACCTGAAAGAAAATGGAAAGCCAGAATTAGGCACTGCTTTGCATAAAACTCCTGTTTTTGAGGGGCCTAAAGAGGCATAATGACAACTGAGACTTGCCTATTATGGGACTGGAATTTGGACAAAAAAAAAAATTGGCTGGGAAATGCAACCTTCAGGGCCCTCCGTTTTTATAATTGGAGGAAGGGTGGTGACTCTCGTTGAGAGATAAACCCAAGCACGACGAGTACGAGATTGAGTACGAGTTCGACTTTTCAAACCTAGTACTTATGTTTTTTTTCTTCCCAGACGACGACGGGAACACCAGTGGAGACACCCGGAGAACGCCACCACAGAAAGACCAGAACGAGTCCAACGGAGACCCCAGGACAAATGAGATCCACAAACAAACGACGACTGAATGGGAAGGAGAGGAAAAGAGCGACCACGGGCCACAGGAGGACCGGGCCCCCCGGAAGGAGAGCGATGGGGCCGCCGCGGGTGGCGACGAGGAGGAAGCGCGAGCGGCGGCGAGAATGAGCAGGCCAGAGACACTGCCCGCACGAGCGGAGGGCGCGCGGACCTGCAGCACGGCAAACAGGAGACAACCGAGGCCCCCACACAAGGAAGAGAGGGACACACTAGGACCCAATAAAATAAACCCCAAACCCACCCCCTACACGCACCACCCCGCACGGAGAAACACTATTTTTTTGAAATAGCTGCTTGTCGATTATCACATTTCACACCAATCTTTTAAACTTATCTGCAATAGGGAGGAGTGAGGGCTTTGGAAACGTAACTGCTGGAACTCGAACAGCTTACAGTACTCAGTCGTTCTTGTTCTTGTACTCCCACTCCGATTTGAAGGTAAAGGTACAGCCTGCATTCAAGCCTAGTGGCGCATCAGGCTGAAGCTTATCCCATTTTGAGCAGCATGAAGTGACTAGGAGTATTTCTAATCCCTCCTGGATGGGATGCTAGACCATTGCAGGGTCACCCCCAGCATTAAATTCACCGGTTCCCATTTATACAAGGTGGGTGGAGAGAGGCACTATGAGAGTAAAGTGTCTTACCCAAGAACAATACACAATGACCCTAGCTCTGGCTCAAACCCAGTCCCCATGATTCGGATTCCAGCACACTAACCATTTGGTCTCCACACCTCCCACAACTCCGATCTAAAGGTCCCTAATTGTACTTATGCACCTATCAATGTTAGCCCGAGGGGGGGGCGGCACCACGGGTGACGGAGGTAGGTCCCCAGGGAGGGAGACGACGTGATGGCCCCGGGTAGGGATTGGTCACAAGAAGGTGAGGACACTGCCACCCATGGGGATGACAATTAGGGGGTGGGGTGAAAGAAAATGCAAAATCCCCCCGCCCGCCCCCGGGCTAACATTGATAGGTGCATTAAACCTTTGTCTTGACCTTTCATAAGCCCGTTAGCTTTGTTAACTGACCTCTCCTATGGTGTAACCAAACTGTCTTGCACGCACAATCATCTCCATCTGAAAGATATAACCTTTTGAAATACAGGCAGACACCAGATGCTCTAGAACGTCCTTCTTGTACAATCTAATTGAAGACAAGAGAAATAACACTTTGTTAACTCATATTGCAGTACCCCTTTTTGTTTCCAACATTAACAGTATCAGGTCGAATAAAATATGTTCCCAGTGTACACTAGGCAGTACAAAACAACACTTCCTGAGTTTAGTGCCTGCGTTAGGGGCTTGTTTTTTTTCAAGGCCTTTTGGCAGGGTACCTTTAATAAATATAATCACAGTAAATATGAAAAAATCATTAAAAGGGAACTACGGTACAAAACTAAGACTTATTTGAGATAAATGGGCTACCACTCAACGTTCATTTTTGGCTAGTTTGTTGATCTTTTGGCCTGGAGATATTAGACCTAAACAGACCCTAGATGTTCAGACATTTTTATGTTCAGAAACTGCCCTTGGCTACCATCTTAGAAAGCCAAGGGGGGGGGGGGGGGGAATGAGACATAACTGAGCAAAACAAACAACAACAACAAAAGTAACAGATAAGGGGCTTAAAATAAAGGCCCATTGTTTTAGTACCTAAAACTGCCCGTCAGATCAGACGCTCCAGGCCTGAGAAGGATCTGTGTTAAATAATTAGCCCCACGGCTGAAAAAGAGAGAAACATAATATTAAAAAGAATAGAAGCTGAGATAGAAAAATCAAAATGCATGCCTGGGAGAACTTGGAACTTTGTTTGAACCTGAGCTGTAAACTGAGCATAAAACAAGTGAATTATTGCTCTAGCTCACGCTCACATCAATAGCATTTTTTATGACAACAAATGCGGGCAATGAATAATGTGACCCAGCATGGTAGCACAACCTCTGCATTTAATTTTCTTCAATGCCATGAAGTGCACCCAGTCCCCTAAACGTTTCATCCTAACACATTTGTTGAGTATTTCTGTGCAACACACTTTATGAGTTGGTTGATGGCAAATCCTTGGTAGATATATCAGTGTCTTTCAGAAATGTGGAAAATCATAAATAAAACACTCCATTGTGGTCCACAAAAGAGGCACAAAGGGGCATACATGTAGCTGTTCGAGTAATGTCTGTGACACAAATTCAAGAACTAACATAATCAACATTCCACATATTACACTTGTCTGTACACACATGCAGTTGATAAAAAGGAACACCAACAACCATATACAGTCGAATCCCAATTACTCGAATCTTCAAGGGAAAACGAAAAAGGTTCGAGATATCGGGAGCTCGAGTTATCGAGGGTAAAATTAGTAAGAAAATGACCTGAAGGGAAATCAAAAAAGGTTCGAGTTAGCGGGAGTCGAGTTGCTGAGGGTTCGAGTTATCGGGATTCAACTGTACGTTGTGGAAGATTATGACTTGGGGCTCATAAGAACATGTGGGTTCCGCAGCTTTTTTTTTTTTTTTTTTCTCCACAGCTTATTGCAAAAAAAAAAAAAATTAAAATAATTATATTTTTACTACCTGTAAATCATTATCATCATTTTATGTTATCAAATTTTTCATGCTATTCACCTTATTAATTTTCTTCTCAGATCCCAGCCAAACACTCCTCCATCTCCAATATATCTTGTACCAGACACAACGTCATAGTTACCTTCTTTCTGTTTTCTTTTGAATGAAACAAAATGAAGAAGAGAAGAAGATTTTTTATAAACAGACAAATTCAACTGCACACAATTCCAATCAAACAGCCTTGAACAATAATTAGGACTAATAAAACAAAACAGGCTAGGTTTGTTTGGAGCATAGAAACATGTAAATATGAATTGTGTGGTTCCAGAACATGCCCATACTCCCCCACAGAAGGGATTGGAAATTCCTGTGGGTGGGAGGGGCCTCAAAGGCCAAAACCCTTAAGGTTCAAATGTACATGTGTGAATTTCCAGAAGGGTTTGGGGGGGGGGGGGGGGGGGGGGCTTAGAAAACATCCCTTCCCATGTGGGAGGTATGGAAAATATTTTATTTATGAACTACGTATACATTGTACACTTTGTCTGTGGCGATCAGTAGACTTGATTTTACTAGAATGATTCATCCAATCTTACTTTTTAAAAGCAGCAGTTTTGACAACAAGACTGTAAATACTAACCTGATAAATTCTGGAATAAATTTTGGCTGTTGAGATAAAAACAAATAATTACCGGGTAGGTCAGTTCTTTTTAAGTGAAAAATTTTGTGGTAAAATAATTTTTTAAAAGATCAAAGTCATCTGGGGGAGGGGTGAACTACTTCCCACTCCCCTACTGTGGGAAAAGGGGAGGAAAGGAAGAACTTTGGTAACGATACCAACACCTTCACCTAAGATTTAACATTGGGAATTAAAATATGTATTTTTATTTGATAACTTGGGAAAGGAGACTCAATGTTGTTTTAACATTTAGAATTGTGAATGACTGAATATTTCTTTTTGCCAAATCAATCATTTTGTAAATGTTTAATCTACCAGGGTATTTATTCCTTGCTGGTTTCCCTAATCTCTCCAGTTATCTGTCCCTCCATTGCAGTATATCCCCTTGTTACCCCCTAAATTACAGTAGAATCTGACTTCCAAACCCTCAAGTTGTCTAACCTCTTGCTAACTCAAACCAAAAGTTGTTTAGATTGGATTTGTTTTGCTCAATCAATTAGCTAAATTACAGTGTACCTATTGTGTAATTGTTTTCCTTGGAGTTAAAGAAATCAGAATTCCACTGTACAGTCATGTACTTGATGATCAAGAGTTGTATAAACTTACATGATGAGACAAATCTGCATCCATGATTATCACATAGTTGCCAGTTGCATGTTTCATTCCATGAATGTAAGCAGTACCTAAATGTTAACAATGACATTGTCTATTTCCTCCTCCAGGGATACATTTCTTTCTTACGCAAACAAATTGGGTTTATCATTTACAGGGTAAAGAGGTAAAAGGGTTAAGGTGCTGAAAACCTGAAGACCTGCAGGAAGTTAAGGAAGATTTTCAAAACTCGACGGGCATAAAGGGAAGAGGAATGCTCATTGTCTTGCTTGGGGGATAAATTACAGATTTTGGACTCACGAAGGGTGGACAGAATGACTTTAAAATATTTCTTTATATTTAGAGAGGAGGCCACATCAGCTCTAGCTAGCTGGTTTTCACGTGAGTCCTACATCCTAATCGAATTGGAATTTGGAAATGTTGGTTTTTTAGAAGCCGGGAGGAAAATTGTCAAGGTCTGATTTAGAGTTGCCTGCAATGAAATTTAAAAAAAATGTACTGTCTTGACAATCTAGACTGATCAGGCTTGAAAAAATGTTTCTTTTAGGGGTAATGCAATAAAAGCTTTAGCCATGCTCAGATTAGATTCCTTTCAGGATTTAATTCAATTTTCTGCCAAGCATATATCCCCATTCCTTTTATATGGGAATCCCCACATGGGGATTTTTTTTCAGGCTTCCTTTTACAACTGCTATGTACAACTGCAAAGATTCCATCCTGTTTTTCCTTTTCACTATAATTTACATATAAGATTTACATAAAAAACCGTGAAGATCTCATCCTCTTTTGTCAATAACTACTGCAGTGTGCCTTACCTAACCCAAGCTTGCTTGGTCTTGGTTTGAGTCTCTGTGATAATTATTAAACAAGTTATGAAGGTTTTATTAAATTCAAAATGTGTCAATCGACAACTAAAACAACAACATTACCCACTGCAGCCAGTGTAACACTACCAATGTTTTTAATCAACAACAAAAGGTAAACTAGTTGAGTGACTGTTAAGTATGTATAATAAAATTAATTTATTTTCTTACGGTACTTACAATTATATCAGTGCTATAAATCTTTTCTAGTTGCTTCGCTGCCTCTTGAGTGCCATCTGGACTTCCATCGTCAATAATTATTATCTCGTAATCATGCCCACTATAAAAACAATCAAAGAGTCTTTTCAAATGACAGAGTTGACAGTCTTCACGACCGATGTAAAACAGGCAATTGGGCGCTAAAACGGAACAATTGATAAATAAAATTGTAATTGGAATAAAGAAGCCTTTCTTACCATTCTGAGAAAGCTTTAACAATCAACCAAACGATCAAGGGAAGGTTTTCTCGCTCGTTATATGTGGGTAATAAAATGGAGTACTTGTCCTTTTTGGCCGCCATGTTGAATTTACGTGGCAGGTAAGCCGCTGGCCTGTCCTCAAAAGAACGCTGTCGCTTGTAGGCACGCAATGCCTCCCGGTCCACAGACCTGAGTTCTTGTAAAAGAGCGAAACGATTGATCTAAAGGTATTAAATCTCTTTTCCTTTTATTTAATGGGTTTTTGGTTCCTTTAGATCCTAAAAACATGAGATATAATTCAAAATTAATAATACTTCTATAGTTCATTTTCTGGTTGAGATTCAAGCAATAGTGTTTTGTCAAATTGCTCTGTAATACTGGTCCGTTCCAAGCGGTTCAACCTAATTATCAACTATCTTTGAATGCTTTTCTCGTGGTCCAGGTTAAGATATCGTTTTCACTGTCTAGGAGGTCATGGTATTAAAGTCTGCACACATGGAATATTTATTTTGTACCTATATTTACCAGCCGCTCTCAAATGTCTAAAGTTGTGTACAAGGCAAGTTGCTGGGACTGTAATGATTTTTATATTGGAAAAACAAAGCGTCGATTACATGAAAGGAAAACTGAACATTTTAAAGCACTATCAAAGAACAGTCACGCATCAGCCATTGCAGATCACATCACATCAACGGGTCACAACATCAAATGGGATCACTTTGACATTCTAGCAACAGGACGATCAGATATTCATTGTAAAATAAAGGAGACATTGTTGATTCGTGATTTAAAACCGGCCTTAAATGAAAACGTTGGCAGTGAGAAACTTTTTCTCTACTAGCCATAATATTTGTTTTTTCTTCTGCAGATTTTTAAGTCTGTTTGTTGTTAATCAACAACATTGTCATTATTTTTAAATTAGGTACCAGTCTTTATTTCACGTTTAATCTTATTGTAATCTTTTTAACGGTCACTTCTGAAGATGTATTTTTCCGACATGCGTTTTCTTGTCATGTTTGTCACCGCAGTGTGTTTTTTATTTTTATTGAAGTTAAAATGGCCTAAGAATAAGAATGTCTACTATATTTACCAGCTCATAAGTTTCTACAGATTACGCTGCGATACGCTACGAAAATGCTAAAATTTTGCTCCAAAAATGCTCGAAAGATAACATTGCTCGAAATTAAACAAATTAATACACATATGATCCACTTGTTGTTGTTGTTGTTGTTGTAAGCTGAGTAGAGTAGATAAGTAATATAACCAGTATCATTCATGTTCGAAAAACTCAATATTCCCTTAATAATTAATGTTTTGGCTGAAGATAATTACTGGAGATTTTCCATAAATCCAAACGCCAAAAGCTACCAAAAGCGAGCACAATCTGTAGCAGTCTACCTAATAGCCTTTTATGATTTTACTTTTGTCATTCCCAGGCTGCTTTTGCTTCCTAGTACCGTGCGCGGGAAAGGAATTAACTCGGACACGCAGAACTCGCGATCGCTTCGCCAGCAAAACTTAATGTTGATCTTTCGGCCAGCATACCGCTAGTTCAACCACTTAACCGCGATACTTGGCCACTCAAAAAAACTTGTCAGATGCTGTAGGTCGAAACTGCTTGAGAAATGACGTTTAAAAGAGGGGCTTTTACGAAATGCCAGTCATCTTCGTCAGTTTGGAAAGGGTGTGGGCGACAGCTTTTGTCAGTCTGAAGTACAGTGATGTCAGAGAAAAACGTCTGTGAACAAAAACAACACAATACTAACATCCGCAGCGTCAGAAAGAATATTCGCAATGTGGGTTGTGTTCACAAAGTTATAAGGAGACCAAAAAAGCTTTTTATTGAGGTAATTGGCGACGGAAGTAATAAGGGCGAGGTCGACACCCACATAATTTAACCTCAAAACTTAACAGCATTCTCAAATTGCTACAATCAGTATTTATTTCGATCAGCATATAGTTTTCTTTTTACGATCAAAAATAAATAGTCCAGCAGAAAAGTAAAGCTTCAAGAAGAAAGACTATGAAACGAGTGTCTTCAAAGTTTAATTTTCAGGTTTAACCGAAATATTTGGTCCTAAGGGAAGATATAGGCTCAATTTCTAGCCGCTTTTCGGGAAGAATAACACCATTTCATGTAAAGCTATTTAACACGTTTAATATTTTAGGCGGAAATCGAGCCAAAACGGTAGAGTATTACAATATATTTCGGTCTCCGCTATGTTTTTTCGGCCGGCCGCACTTTTTTAAGTGGACTAGTGGTCTCTTTATCGGTTCGATCGCAACAGATTTTCTGATTTTATCAAAGCGATGTTGTGATCATGAAGTTTTGATCTTGCGAATTAGCCGCAGAATGAGCTGATGAGTGCGGCCTTTATAAATGTAAAACCTTCAATGTTACAAATAGCCCCAGAAAATTATACTAAACCGTAGCAGAATGAGTTTAATTCTTCAGTTGTAAATGACACTATATACAAAATGGGGTCGATTTCTTGCCCTTTGAAACAAAAAAAGGCTCTTATACCCAGTAATTATTATTTTTTATTCAATTCTGACCTAGTCAATGCCGGTGGCCTCCGGCATGAAATTGGCAAGCATTTTATAAACATGACGCTTTTAAAGCAACATGCTTTTAGTTTAAAAAACATGTCAAATAAAGTCAGTATTCACATTATATGAATACAATAATTAGAGAAAAGAAGATGCATAAATAAAAGTTAAAAACAAGCTATTAAAAATAAATTAAATCCTCTTTATGACTAAAAGCAATATATCCTTTGATTTGAAAACAATTTTATAGCCTTTTAAATGCGGCACTTATATTCTCTATTCGGCTTTTTCAGAGGATAAACAGATAGGTGAAAATGTTATGTTGGCTGTAATCCATCACTTAAAATCTTGTCGGTAAAAAATCAAAATACAATATCGTCGGACGGATATTGTATACAGAGAAAATGTGTACGTAAATCCAGGGTTCTCAAAACGTAAATTGGCGTAACTGATCACAACATACGTGCGTGAGAATTCTGATCAGCTGACTTTTTTCTGCCCGAACTTGAACATTTGTTCTTGCGTTTGAAAAACTTCGTAGCTTTCTCCTGCTGTGTGTAAAAATGCGTCGTGTGTCTCTTCGTATGTACCCAATTTATCTTTCGCACTTCGTTGAAGAAATCCGCATAATGCAGCCTTTCTCCCAGACGTTTTGCCCAAAGTTCCGTTAAGTTGCTGCGAAGTTGTGTGCAATACAAGTTCAAAATATTTCCCCTCAGCAGCTCCATCTGTTAAAATCCCTTTGATAATTGTGCGTCCTTCTCTCGCAAGTACATGTCCTTGAAAAGGCTCGCTTACCCTGTTGCCCATATGTTGTACGATTTTACACCTGTGCGATCCAAAGAAAGGAATTTTAGCGCGCCTTCGCGTGTCCACAATCCAGTACCGTGTAGATGAGGGCGGTTGCGACTCGCACGGAACAAGTAGAATTTTAATCGAGGCTTCACTGTGCAAGTCCAGGCATGCACCCATTGTCGTATTCAAATCGTTGTTGTGCTTTGTGTTTCTTTGCTTTCTTCTCGGCGGCTTTTGTAAACTGGTATCGCTTATTGCACGGAATAAACTTTTCATAATGCCACCTGCATGCAGACAAGTTTTTCACACGGTAAGTGCGGATAACCTGAAGTTTTTCCGGCTTATTGTGGCTTTAGCTTGGGGTTCCTGTTGATCAGATGAAGACTCAATTATACAGTTTCTGTTTTTTTGTATTTAAACTTCAATATTGAATAATCTTAGTGCGATTATAGTTCTGCAGGCTTTATATTAGCTCTTGCCGAAACTTCGAGCATATTAGACAAAGACATTAAATTGTCCGTAAAATCCTCTCGACTTCAATCGATTTTTGTAGGTCCAAAATGATATTGGTTTTAATGCATCGAAAACAGTTAGTGTTTTTCGAATAAAAACATTTGCATTTCGACAAAAAAAAATAACAGCTTGAATCAATGAAAACAGATGCATGCCGCGCGGATCGAGTACAGTTTATAAAGAGATTTTAAACGTTTCCCAAGGCGCAAAATAGAATCTAATCATTTATTTGTTGATTTCGGAACTTATTTTTCAGAGACTCCTTTAAGCAGCGCAATTCTGTTTGCAAGGAAACGTCTGAACAGTCGAGAGGGCTAGGCGCCAAGAGATATTCGATTTTAGGTCAACTTATGCCGGTTCAGTTGATAGCAATAAGTTTTGAAATGAGTTTACCGATAGATTTAGATGGCAGACTTTCGTCCGGTCAAATTCAGATTGAATCTCCCAGTGAAACAACAGCGCCGATAAAATTAATTCAAAAAACATCTCACCTTCTCTTTGCATCGATGGCTTCAGACCGCTTCACGATAGCAACGGAATAAATCGTTTCAGCCTCCTTCTTTTCTCAACTGGGTGATAAACCTCCCAGACTACTAAACCTTGCGAATTTGAATTTATCTACCTTCTAGCTGCGACATCTGTCACTGAATGTTGCCACTCGCGTGGCAGTTCAGATGCAAATGAACTCAGTCTTTGAAAGACTCTGGACCGGAACTTAAGTGATGCGCTAAACACAGTTGTCGAGTTATTTATCAAGTGTAATTCACTTGGCACGTGTCACGGCGGAAATTCACTTTTATCTGACAGACCTGTTGGCAGCAATTATAAGCGAAACTCTATCCTTTCCGGCTAAGTGTACATCTTGGTGTTTTTAAAATATTAAAAGGGCTTTTCAGGTGACAGATTTATAAAAGCCAACCGAAAATTAGAGTAAATAGCTTTCGCGCCAAGTGCAAAACTATTAACGCTTTATTTGTGCCAAAAAAATTAATGGAGGCTGAAAATAAATAGTGCAAATGTAGCAGATGTACTTTTGTGCTCAGATGTGGCACATATATAAACATTTTGTTCTTCGAGGGCAGAAAACAGCAAAGCAGAATAAAGTTTTAGCGTTATTAAATAATGTTCCTTAGGCGAACCTGCTTTTGATGATAAATGAAGTGTCAAAAGCCCTGCTGAGGAAAAGAATGGCTGACCCAAATGTTTGAAAAAACAAGGCTTATTTTAAGAGGCCAGTCTGCATGAGGGCTTTATCCCACACGCTTCTATGTCAAGAGGTTAGAGAAAGGCATGATGCCAAATAACAAAAAAAATGCGAACTAAAATTAAAAGGAGCAAACGAATAGAACATTTGTTATTACTAGTTCGCGCTTTTATATCGCCATTTCCACTGATTCTGAGTTGAAGGGATTTCTGGAGCGTCTCGAAGCTAACAGAAAGAGCAAATTGCAACTTCTTTAGATTCCTTTTTGCGTGGTTTCCGCGATATTCGCGCGCGAAATGCGCGTTTGTCGCGCGAAATTGCGTTAAAACGGCCATTGAACATATTTTGCATTACACTTGATGGTGGGAAGCGAATAAGCTACGCTCTAAGTGCAAAATAAAGGATTAGCACTTCGGTTCAACGGTGAAACCGGACCGAAAACTTTTCAAAACACAAGATTATACGTCACATCCTGGTTCACTCCGCACTTCCTCTCGATATTAAATTCCTTTTAAAAGTTTTCAACAACTGAATTTGTAAACGTGACAAATTTGTTTTTTCTTTCATCGAATTATTCTTATCTCAAAAGTAAGAGAAACAGTAAAGTTTTGTAATAAAGGCATTTGCGCTAAAAATTCAAAGCCTTCCTGGTGAACTTTCACAGACAGGATCGATCTAGTTGCCTGGTTACCGGCCGAGAATTCAATTTCAACAGATTATAAAGACTATAAACGACTCCTGATTCAGCTGATTTTCAGTTCTCCATGGAGTTCTCAATAATTTGTTATTTATAGACATTGTTGGATAAATCTGAGCGTTTCTACAACGAATTCACGGCCATTGTAAGTTTCAGGTTAACACACACCTCAGCCAAAGACATACCTACATACAGATAATCTCAGATTCACCATATTTTCAACGCAAGTTGAGCCTCAATGTTTCTTGCCGGCGTACTTCTTGCACCAAACTCTTGGTTTGTCCGGCGTGAATTGAGTCCAATTCAACGATCGAAACTGACTCTTTTTAAGTTCATGATGGACGTTTCGGTTTCGCCGCGAAATATACAAATAAATTGATCTTAGAGCCTTTTAAGGTAGATCTCTTAGACTGTCGAGACACAGTCAACAAAATTATATCAAAGTTTGTTGGCCGAGTTCCGACCCTTGCGGGAAGCCAGTATCTAGTACTCGGGAGATCGGCTTATCTGTTATAGAGTCCTTGTGTTTATATGAAAACGTCGATAAGTATAAGGGATTGATCTGTATTGATAAGAGTCCGATACGGAAATTCTGCACGATAAAGGAGGTTTTGTGTATGCTTTCAGTCTGATACGGAAAATCTTAGGCACGGCGAAGTATACCTATGTAAAAAAGAATAAGGGCTTACGTGAACAAAACAACATTAATCAGTGCACTAATTAAATTTTCAAATTATCAAACCTTTCCAGACTTGTTTTGACTCCAGTGAGGTATTCTTTCATCTCATTATTTGGTGGTGATTCGTCGTCTTCTTGTGGCTGAAAAAAATTCAACTTTACACCATTGCGTGCGAACTAATTCCACTGTAAAGCTTAAAGCTTATAAAAAGCTGACGGAACTTCCAAATTCGATTGGCTCAGCGCTTTAAAGGTCGTCTACCTAAAAAATTCCTCTCTAATCAAGTTCACACACTCTACTAAGCTTTCATCAAACCAAAATAAAATCAAATTATTATGTACAGAACAATGTGGAACTGAAAAGAAATTTGATTCCTTTCGGAACAGGTGTGAAGCACGGTTTCCTCTGTGTTAGGTTATTAATTAACCACCACATGCTCATAAAATTGCTAAAGTAAATGCTCTGAAAACGGCTAATTTATTTAATTAAGAAAATAAAGGATTTACATGCATTGCTGTCTGCAAGTCCAAAATCCCCTTTCATATGCTAAAGCGGAAAGCTAGAAAAAAGTGTCTGCAGCTGCGCTATTTTGACGAGCCTAGAACTGAGATATGTGCATGATAAATCGTGTCGGGAAATGTGATAAGTTTTGAGAAGCTAAAAATTGGCAAAGAAAAGCTTTTGAGTACCTTCCAACCAATTGTGTCATTTGTTCTTAGCTTTGTGGTTTATTGGTGTGTCAAATGCGATCAAACGAAAGCCTCAGAGCGCTCAGTTGACATGTGTTTAAAATTGCTATCAGTTAACAACTATTATCTCAGCTCTAAGCCGGAAAATAGAGGAATGTATATATCCTTTCTTGATTTATTGTATATCTCGGATGTGGTCATAGCACAATTTGGAAGGATTAATTTAATTTTGGAGCTAACGTATACAATATGCGTGTCCTCAAATATTGTTTTTGTTTCTTTGCCGAGGAAATTCTTTTAATTAGAAGAAAAAAGTGTAATTTAAGATGAGCGAGACAAGATCCAACGTTTACGAAAATCTTAATTACGCGAAAAAAAAGTAAGTGTAGAATTGAGACCTCATTCGAGGGATCAGAAATATTGCAAAATAAAATAACCTAGCCTGCGAATACAGCCGCCTCTCATTCGCGTCCCTTGGTGTTTCGCTCTTCGTTGCGGGACGCGAATGAGAGGCGGCTGTATTCGCAGGCTAAAAATAACCTTAGTTCAGGAGTTTTTGTGACAGAAATATCGTTGTACTTTATCAGATGCACGTACGTAATATAGTAATTAAAAGTTATTGTTATTGTCATTTCTTTAAAAAAAAAAAATGGGAAGATTTCAATGTCATACCATGATATCTGGAGACATTACGTGTCCAATAACTGGCCGAGCCCGCAGTTTTGGTCATCGGTGTTGCTAAGCAGCATGACGTATTTGGAGTGCCTTGGAATGCTCGTGAAAGCGTTTGATTTGAGGGCGTTCACAGCTTTATTATTGATGTGGAGATACCTGTTATTTTAATAGGACAATAAATAAAACGGTCCATCCCAACGGAAATTTTCAGGAAAAAAGGTAATGGCTTCCGAGGTCAGGTATAACCTTCCACTTACCGCCTTTTACCGCAACAACCGGAATTGTCTGTATCATTTAATTGTTCGCATTACCAGACTCCTCGCGAAATAATCTTAACATTACGGGCTGCTCACCAATTAACAGAACACTACTGGAACATGCTAGTGAAATCATGATAGTTAACAAAACTAAATAAACAGAACAGAGAGGATTTAGCCGGATACTGACTTTATTTGACCATCTTCTAAAAATTAATCCTCAATAAAACCTGTCGGATTGTTTAAATCTAGCTCTCATCTTTGCCCATGTTTCTATCTTGTTCAGTGATGTTAAGCCACGCAAACTATCCATACTGCTATCCAGAGTATTTCTTTGGTGTTTTCCTATCATTTTAAACCATTATAGTAGTTTAACTTGATTGTAAGACCAATTTGTAAGGATCACAATTGCCAATTGTCAATAGCGTGACTTTTAGTATATGTAAAAAATTGTTCAATCCATAAACACCTATTTATCGCGCGTCATTCCACTTCACAGGGGGCGTGTGGAGATAAGTTAGTTCTTTAACCTTTCAGTACATTCTCGAACGTTATTATGATAATATCTACCATCTTCTTTTGGCCCTATAATATTGGCACAGTGTTACAAAAATAAACATGAGATCCAGTTATATTTTAATCTAAAAGAAAATTCTTGACAAGTCAGGAGCCCATTTCTTACACGTTGGATCCCGGGGCACTGCCCTAAAAATTTGGGATGGTGTGTCCTAAACCCTTAGCCTAGCTATTTCAGACCAAAATATGCGGTTTTCTCTACCCTATTTCAGACCTGATCAAGGAATCGAAAACCCTTTTCTGACAAGATCCTGCTTAGAAAATGTTTTGGTTTGCATAAACATTCAGTCAGAAGGGCTTCAAATTCCCGAATAACAATGACGAAAACTGTTTCTTTCAAGAATTACATCGCGTTGCTGACCAGAGTGCTCAAACCATACCCTATTTCAAAACAAAATGGTCAAAATCTTTATACCATTCCAGACCAGCTAAAACGGCTGCAAAACATGCCCTCCATTAAACACAGACATGCACCTCAAGGACCTAAAAGCTCCAAATACTGCACAGCATGAAAATATAACTTTACCGTGTTGTAAAGCTTCAATAAAGCTGGAATAAATGTGGAATTTATTCAACTATACACTGACTTTACATTTTTTAAAGCTGACCTTTATCCCAGCTTTACTCTCAAGTATAAAGGCAGATAAAGAGACTCCTTTACACCAACTTTAAATCACATTTACACACGGTAGTGTAAAGCTTGGTTTAACCACCTTTAACAACATTTATTTGATGGTGTAAAGTCGGTTATCCAACTTTACACCAGATTTAACCACCTTTAATTTAATGTAAATCCCAATTTTCGTGCTGTGCTGCTCAAAATTAAAATTAAAATAAGCTACTGATTTATTGTTGCAAACCACAATAAAAAGGGCGTTAAAAATGACAGTCAACAGAAAGAGCAACTGTTCAAAATCACCAAGGGAAAAGCCCTGGGAACGAGGTTGCTTTCTTCTATGGGTAATTTTAATTCGGACAGTAATTTCTTAAAAGAAGCGAGATCTTCAGCCGGAATTCAACAGGTAAATCATTTCAAATGCGTCTAATCGATTCTCTAAAAGAATGTTCAAGCCATGCTGTTGAAACGGCTGAATTATTTGCCCAGATACTGGTTGGGCGCTCTAACCAACTGAGCTACGAGAGACTCGTTGTGAGCTGGGCCATTTACTAGGTTGATAAGTGACACTCGTCCTGCATACTGCTAGGATCAGCAATGTCGAATTCATCAAGTTTGTAGTAAATAATGAAGATGAAGTATTCAACATGACACGATTTATTACCGAGCTTGAAATTTACCATCTTTATTATTTACTATTTGCCCGATATTTCCATTTATTTGATAAGCGGGATGTTGTTCACATAGCCGCTTTTCCTCGCCGTTTGCATTTCTAGAACAATAGGCCACGCGCGCCGCGCGCGGCGTTTCGTGTTGCGCCGTCACTTGTGCCAGCCAGCGGTTAACTACCACCACACCCAAAAAGCATTGCGCGCCCCTACTCATCCGGGACTTTGTTATAAATTCGTCCTTTTCTCGCCGATTCCAAGATGGTGAGTCCACGTGTGAAAACACTGCAAAGTATTCGACGAAATAACTCACCTTACTAATGCCTAATTGTGCTCATCTTTTCTGGACGAATGCTTTAGGTGTACAAGCGTTTAGTGGAAATTGGCCGTGTGGCTCTCATCAACTCAGGACCCGACGAGGGGAAACTTTGTGTCATCGTAGATGTTGTGGACCAAAATCGAGTAAGTTATGAGTTCGAGTGCATTTTTGGAGTTTTAATGGTATATTCGGAGGAATTATAGTTACAGTTAGTTCATTACCTCGAGTATGCCTTTATTATGGAATCATCAGTAACTTTGTCGGGGCAGAAAGCGGATTTCAAGTCAATTTTTATCTTGTTCAGTGATCGTTCGAATTCTAAAATGAACTGAGCTTAGCTGGAGTAAATCATATTTAATTGTCCGGCTGTAAAGAAAGTTATTTTATGGCAAAATAAATGCAGATCGCTTAACTTCTTGCTATTGACTCTGTTTTACGATCTAAAACTTAGTGTTAGTATTTGGGCAGTTGTTTCATTTATCAGAGTGTACATTGATCAATACATTTGACCATTAAATGCTCCAGGATATTTCTATCGAATTAAGACTAGTAATAGTTCTCACTATAAAGCTGCCCCCGCCTTTTTATAATTTGTTTTTTGTCGCCTTTAATTATTAATGCCGATGGACTGCACAATTAGGCTTCTTTTTTACTGTGTCATGCGGAATTTCTTGTTGTGTGACACCGTTGCGTCCTAAAAATATTCACAAGTTCAAGTCGAATTATATTACCTAGCGCGCGGAAATAACACCTAGCGGAAATAACACATAACACATTATTCGTGATGACACACACAAGCTTATTCCCGGGCTTATAACATTCAAAATAAACTTACAATAATTTCCAGGCCAAAAAGTCTAAAAAATTCCACGAGTAACAAAATATGGCACATTCAAAGATTCGAGAAAACAACCCACTCTTTGGATCAAATAATCTGACAGTTTGTTAGCGATACGAATTACGTTGTACCTTGTACTACATGACAAAGTTCACGCGTTTGTTTATTACTCGTTGTAACTTGTAAGATGTATACGATACAACAAACCTCCGAAAGCAAACCTTACAAATGTAACGCTTGGAACATAGGTAGCCGGCACGTAGCCAAGAACACGAAACCAATTGCTCGAAATCTTTCGACGTATTACTAACATTTGCTTCAAATATCACTTAACACAACCAAAGCAGAGAAACCGCTCGAACAAATCTGTGAACACGCGTAGGCCAAAACCGGAAAACAAAACGCTGCTAGCAGATGGCGAAGCTCGAAACGCGAAGGTGACCAAACGCGACCTCGTGGTTGCAAGTACCCGACACCACCGTGCGCGCTTGCTAAAATATTACCCGTCACGACCGTGCGCGCCTAGTTTTGTCAAATCGAGAACGCTTCGCCCATTACAAACACATTTCTTACATTTTCAACAAATATTCTTTGTCCTTGTATGTATACACGCGGGGAGTCCTAGGGTGCCTCCTCGGGTTTTGGCCTCTGGACCAAAACCCTGCGGGGGCAATTAATAGCTACTGCTTCAATGTTTAAAGTTCCTTTAAATGGCACAAAAATATACTGAAATCAAGACATCATGAAAAATCTCAAACAGTTGTTGACACCTGATGTTTATTTTTGAATCCCAAAACTCAAGTTTGACTTCTGCTATCTCTGTTTTAAGGCAATTACCCTAAACATATTTCCCTGGTTATTCCTTATTTATATGACTATCTGTAATTCCAAATCAAATTGACAGTAGTCATTCCCGTTAACTTATTTTCTTAATTCTTGCGAGGGAAATAGTAACAAACAAATTCAATGCTTAATAATTCATTTAAGACGGAATCCACTAGGAAGTCGAGTAATATTTATTAAAGTTGGACAAAAATCAATTTCCAGAATAATTTAAATCCTATTGCGTTATTTCCTACCCTTAATAAAAGGTAAAGATGTAAGTAATTATCCGTGATAACACCAACAAAAATTTCTTATCAGAGTCTGAGAAAGTGAATTTCAAAGTTTACAAGGTATGGGCAAAATCTCACGTGTAGCCATTTTGTAAATTCGTCTTAAGCGATTCAGTGGAATTCAGCGGAACTTCAAAATGTGTTTTCGATGTGTGGTGTTGTTAGAAAAGATTTCTTTTGATAAGATATTTGAAGCAGTAACAAAAAAGTTTGCAATAAGGTGGAAATAATTCTGGTACAACAATTTCTTATCAGAGTCTGAGAAAATGATATTTAAAGTTCACAAGCTATGGGCAAAAGCTTACATCTTTTAAGCGATTTAGTGGAATTCAGCGGAACTTCAAAATGTGTTTTCGATGTGTGGTGTTGTTAGAAAAGATTTCTTTTGATAAGATATTTGAAGCAGTAACACAAAAGCTTGCAATCAGGTGTAAATAGTTTTGGTACATAATTTTGTCCAATAATTACTCGAAGTCCTGGCGGATTTCCTCTTAATTTGCTTGTGCTTGTCATGCTTGTGCCTGTGATTTTACTTGCATCATTGTATCACCCATTTCAACCAAAATAGCAAACCCAAGTGATTCCTTATCCAGCCTCTTGGTCATTTCCAAAAGCGAGTTTATGTTTATGATGCAAGTAAAAACATGAGCACAGTCTTGATCAAAATTTATAGGCACCGCACCCATGTGTTGCCTTGTGCATGTTTATCGCACTCGTGAATTTCCTAGTGTGTATGTTTGTGTCATTCTTGTCAACTAGCCCTACAGTGCAGCTACTCAAACCAGGCCATGTGGAAGGAAAATGACCAATCAAAGTATTAATTGATCTTTTTATAAACAGACCAATGACATTAATGCTGCAGACAAAAGGTCAACAACAAATTTTGTAACCAAGACGAAGTGAAGGCAAATGTTACCTGAATTTGCATACTACAGCTGTATGTTGTATATACACTACAGATCCCATTCATTGTGACAAAGAATCATAGTTATTATTTGTAGTTGAAAAGCTTTGCTTAACAATGTCTCATTTTATGACTGTCAAACCAAAATTGTTGAAAACTGCTCAAAATGTAGAATCAAAACTAACCAATCAAAAATTCTAAAGTTTCCCTGAGACATCAGCATCTTCCACAACTTTGTCTGGACTGGTTCTCAAATTTTGTTGTTAAACATTTGTTTGTATTCTTCAACAGTTTTGGTTTGTGTACAAAAAAGAGTCACCATCCTTTGTTCTCAATATTAACATATGGATTGCTTACTTTTGTTTAAAGTGGCCTAGTTCTTGTAATCACTGTAAATTTTTATGGTCTGCGAGAGAAGTTTATTGTTGTGTGAATCTATAAGGAAAACTAAACTGAAGCCTTTTTTACACAGGCATTGATCGATGGGCCTTGTACCAATGTCTGCCGTAAGGCCCTTAACTTCAAGCACCTGTCCCTCACTGACTTCAAGATCACAGTAGGACCCTCTGCCAAGACTGGCCCAGTTAAGAAGGCCTTTGAGAAAGGAGAGATCCTTGAGAAATGGGAAAAGACAGCATGGGCTAAGAAGCTAGCCACAAAAAAGAAGCGAACAACTCTCACTGACTTTGATCGCTTCAAGCTCAAGCTGGCCAAGCAGAAGGTAGGCCATTGTTACAGATGCATTTGTCATCTTACAAGTACAAGTATTGTGTTTTATTGTACTTTTTAATGTGATTTTATAAGTGATTTAACTTTGTCGACAAATGATTCTTCTGGGAGCCGAAAATTAATGGCAGCCATATTTGCATTGGGTCTGTTTAAATTATTTAAAACTATTTAAATAGTTCTACTTAGTGTGGCATTTGGTACCTACATGTACATGCAGGCTTTTAGTCAGGTGGGAGTCCAGGAGTCATATAGATGGCCAGTTTTCAGAGAAAATTAATATGAATAACTGTAAACAGAGGGCTTTTTTTAGCAAATTTGGAAATCTTTAGATACCTTTGCACTCACAACTGCAGAAAAACACCTTGCATGCTCCTCAGGCCCTCCTATGGGGACAAAGTCAGGCCTTGTAAAAACTTTGGATTCCCACTTTTTAAATCCTGACTCTTAAAGCCTGCCTGCATGTAGGAAAACCCTTGCTTGTGTATTTGGCACAGGTTCACTGTCTGCATGTATGCAGTGTCTGAGTAAAGCTTTTGTTTTACTTTAACAGAAAAACCGAGTCCTCAAAGCTGAACTCAAGAAGTTGCGGAAAGAGGCCAAGTTGTAATCTTGCTGTTAAGATTCAAATAAAATTTTTTGTTTGAGAAGATATGAAGGTTTTGTCTTTATCTTGTCATGCCTTGAACAATAAAATACCCATCTACAGCTAGAGTTGGAGCTATAGTGGTGGTTGTAATATATCAAACAATAGAGGCAGTGTTTCATAAGGATATCCAAACACCAAGAAGACAGTTGAAAATACGACGTAGCGGAGTATTTTTGGCGAAATTTGAGGTGTTTGGATAGCCAATGAAACACTGTCTCTATTGTTTAATCTACATGTATCTTCTCAATCTAAACAAAATATACAGAGTAAACAGAGAAATAAAATTGTAAAAATAAATGCTAATTAAGACCGGGTATCCAAACCTCCTTCACGATGAATTATAAGTAAGTTTGAGGTGATAATAATTTATTATAAGGCAAGTGATTCTTCAGGATAAAGTGAGTTCTCTAATTGGCTGCTACTCAGTAGGAATCTTTTTTTGACTTCCTTGAAAATCTTTATTGTTTGTAAAATATGTTAAAAAAAGGTTGAGGCTGCACTTGGACCATACAAAATTTTCTGATTTCTTTTACCTTTTGCACGGTTCCTTCCCCTTGCATTTTACCTCGTAGTCACAACTAGAAGCAACGATGTACTCAATGGAAAATGCACATACTGTATTTGTAAAATGTGCCACCTTCCATATATTAAAATTCAATTTGGTAGTGAGGCCTATAGGGCACAATCAAAAGAAATTTTACAGGCATGTTCATTTCTTTTGTTTTTGTCCTCCAGCCTTGCTTTTAAGATGAATTTTATATCGAAAGCAGCCTGGCGTATTTAGAGCAATAAAATACCGGTAGGAAATCAATGACAATGTCAAGGTCAACACTAATTAATTGAAACTGGAAATCAATGGACAATCGATATTTTTTTTTGAAAATTCACTTTAATCCCTTGGTTTTTAATACCAATTGATTAATAATTCAATTAACTTTCTATTTTTTACTATTATCATTGGTGGTGGATTTGATTTATAGGGAAGATGTAAATAATATGGTTTTTTTATTTGGATTATACATGCTGTCAAAAGATTTACACTAGCAAACTGGAACATTACACAAAACACAACAATTGATGAAATTCACTAGAATAAAGTTGATAGTTTGTGGGGTAAATTTTGTGATAATCAATAATTATTGCTGATTGATTGTTATCTATCAAAAGACCACATTCGTATTCTCTTTGTTGGACTAGAACGTCTGCAATGTCCAGAAAAGTTAATGCAAGAAATCTTTTCAAATGCAAATGACATCAAGCTCTTTATTATGATATACCCTGCATGAGCCTCCATTGCAAGCTAGTTCCAGTCCAGGGGGGGGGGGAAGAAACGAGGTCTGGGTCCGAGTAGCGATGCTCTCACAACTTGCAAAGAGATCAATTCACGATGTAGTCAGCGGTTTTTGGACGATGATGCAACAGGCAATCTTTTCCCGCGAAATGGAAGCTGCTATGTCGTGGAATCACTTATTATAAAGGGGTTCAATTCTCTTAACTAAAAATCTAAAAGCAGCGTGTTTAAATCCGAAAATTTCGTCATCGTCGTGTAGTTTTAAGAACGCAGAATTTTGTGATGCCGTGCTACTTTTCAGTGCTGAAATGCAAATGTTTGACATGTTTGTACCACGATTTTCAACTGGCCCACATGGGGATTGTAAATGAAGTAAAACAAAGAAAGACCAAGTCAACAAACAACCTCAAACAATAGAGCGGCAAGAACAATAGCTCCGACCAGCGCGGGAATATTCGATCGCCACGTTTTCATTACCATTCCAGTTATGGTTTTATTTCATAACAAACACCACATTTTGACACCAAGAACCTTTCCGGAGAAATTTTCGCTGCTTTAAAGACAAAACTTAGAAAGTCTTTTTTATTACTACATATATAAAAAAAAATCGAACTCCCTCACTGGTCCCATGTTGTTTTTATTTTGGCAAGTTCACAAAGAAAGGAGCTGCTCATGCGCCTTAGAGACATCCGCTGACTACCGCCCCGATGATTGCTTTGCAAGTTGTGAGAGCATCGCTCAGATTTCATATAAGAGAATGTATGGGAAGTTGCTTCCCCCCCCCCCCCCCCCTGTTCCAGTCCAATACCGAGAATATGGTCTATTGATATTAAATTAACTTGTGATTGGATATCTGTTGATCCATTTTCATGGAAATGCCGGGAATTATGGAATGGCAAACTCAGCATCTTTTTCTTTAGTGGGAGAGAAGGGATTTTTTGAAGTGGCGACAAAAGAGCGGGAAAACTGATTGCAGAAAGTAAAACTTTGATTTCTAATTAAGGTTGCGGGAACTGGGTAAATAATGTTGCGTTGTGCGATGCGCAGAGGCGGGCATTATAATGGGCAGCAACTGGGAGTAAAGAAACGGGAAGCAGGGAGCCGAGTACCCCTCCTCTCCTTGCTAGCCGTCTTCCCCTGAAATTTTCGTTGCGTTCGTCTACCTTGACAACAAGATAGCTTGAAGCGGTGATCTTTTACGTAGACTGACAAATCGCTTCTCGAGAACGCCGCGCGCGGGTGACTCGCACTTTCTGAAAATTCTGAAGTCACGCAATCGTGACATCACTTTGTATACAGTATAACAAAATAATCTCAGTCAATACGGGTTGTCTTTGTTGTGAACTGCGATCTGTGAATATGTGCTCCAAATCTGATCATCAAGGAAGCCGAACAATTGACAATAACTTCAAGAAAAATATTCTGCGAGCTCTAAACGCAATGAGGAAAGAAAACAGCCTTTGTGATGTCGTTCTTCGTGTCAACAGCACCTTCAGCTTTCCCGCTCATCGATGTGTCCTGTCGGCGAGCAGCTCATATTTTAAAGCCCTTTTTTCTGACGATTTTCTTGAGAAAAGGAGCGGTGTTGTGGAATTAGAGGAGATAGGTGCTACAGAGATGGAAAAAGTTCTAGAATTCATTTACACGGGCGAGGTGGACATCGACTTGTCAAATGCAAAAAATTTAGTCATGGCGGCCGATTACCTGCATATTTCAGCGTTAAAACTGAATGCTTCAGCTATGATTGAAAGGTCGATCAATGTGTCAAACTGTCTTACTCTACAGAAATTTTCTACTAAGTTCAATTGTGCTCAGTTGAAAGAATCATGTACTCTCTTCATAAATGAAAACTTCTCGAAAGTGGCGAAATCACATGATTTCGGAGACTTGAGCTTCGAGTCGATAATTGACTTCTTCAGCCGTGACGAGCTTAATGTCGCGAACGAAAACGAAGTGTTATGCTCAGGCATTTCTTGGGTAAAACACAATCTTCATGCAAGGGAGAAACTTCTTCCTGATGTTTTAAAGCATGTTCGATTCATTCATATTCCTACAAAGCACTTGGTTGATATTGTCAATAATGAAAAGTTGCTTCAGTGTAACGCAATCTGCTTAAACTTGTTGCTTAATAATGCTGCGTGCGTTTCTTGTAATGAACGTCGACCGGCACAGATGCCTAGGACAGGACCTCTTGAGACAGTGGTAATACTAACGGGAGGTAGATCAGTTTCCAGGTATGGCCTGCAGAACAATGTTTTGGCATTCCTGCCGTTGCGTGACACTTGGGTAACGCTACCCGATCTTCATCTCCCTCGTCATAGTCACGGCGCGGCTGTCTGCCAAGGTTCTCTGTACTTGGTTGGAGGAGTTTGGGGAAACATTCCCGCCCATCGCCATGTCTGTCGATTCAATCCCCTTGTAAATAAATGGCATTGCGATGTTGCGGATCTTCCTCACCCAGTCTCGTGTTCTGCTGTTGTTTCTCTTCAGAACAAGTTGTTTGTGATTGGTGGAAGAGACCAATGTAACACCACACTACGCAAAACACAGTGTTATGACCCTCGGCACAACCAATGGGAGAACGTCTCGGACATGAACTTCCCACGTGACAACCACTGTGCAACGGTATTGGACGATTCTATCTACGTCATAAGCGGTAACGAACAGGACTTTAGAAGCTGCGAATGTTATGATTCGTCATCGAATAAATGGAGCGTTTTGCCAGAAATGACACTGCCGCGCCAACAACCCGCCGCTCAAGCTTTTGGCGGGAAAATCATTGTAGTCGGTGGCTTCCATGGTGCAAACTATAGAATGCACACCACATGCGAGATCTTTGATCCAAAGCAAAACCTATGGAGCCTGGTACCTGGTCTTGTTGTACCACGGCAGCGTGTGCGATCACGTGCGTTACAGGTCACGTGTATGTATTCGGTGGGTCGAATGGCCGCTCAGTTTTAAACACGCTGGATAGTGTAGAGTGTTATAACTCTGAAGAGGACGAGTGGAAGAAAGTCTCAGTTATTCCCGAAACTGTAATTGCGCCGCAGGTAGCTTTAATTAGAATGCCGAGAAAATATTTAGTATGAAATCGTTTTGAACTCAGGTTTAACAAATGATCTCGAAAATGACCCAGAATGTATAATTTGTACTAGGAATAGCCAAAGGTCGATGTATTAAAATTCTAATTTAGCTCCGAAACTCGAGGACCAGAACAAAAAATATCACACCGAGGGTAAGAGATGAACAAATTATTTCTTGTGTTCCCTCCAATACCTGCCCTGCAAGATAATTTTAAGGTTCAAGCGTAAATAAATAGAAATAAATAAATTACCTTTATTTAAACACGGTGAGGTTTAAAGCTATAAGCTTGTGGGGCCGTGTATTCCCGATCTTATTGGAATTTGGGCGGAAAGCCAGAGAACACGGAGAAAAACCCTCAGAGCAAGGACGAGAACCAACAACAAACTCAATCCACATATGACGCGTTCATGGAATTATAGGTTACCTATTTTCTCTTGAGGTTACTAATACAGAAATGTAAAAAATGGGTGGTCATATCCAAAAGAATAACCCTAAAACTAAAAAATTGCAAAAATATAAAATGTTTCCTATGGAAATTAAAAAATCATTTGACTTAAATTTTTTTGCCAGGAGTGGAACAACTTAGTTTTTTTTCTTAGGATATCTTTCCACGACACGTATGGTTAAGTTCGCTCGATCTTTCTCGTCCGGTGTATCTCTTGATAACGCAGGGAAATCACTTTAATGATAAATTAATGAAAAATTGCTCCCAAATTGCGCCCGGTAATTAGTGAACACAAATGTTTCCATTTTGTCGGTTGTCAAAATTTAGTCAGACCACTTTCGATATTGAGTTGTTGATGGTGACTGTTTAGGAAACATTAATCGCATTTAAACTCACGTAAAATGTTTCGTGGATATTATTCGTTCACTCCTGCGATAAGGCCAAAGTTAAGTTCGTAATTTGTATTTTATAGCAAAAACGTCAAATGTTTCCTGTTGCAATATAAAATTAGAAAATCATTTCACTTGAATTTTGTCCAAATGTTGTTTACTTAGGTCGTTTTAAAAATTCTAGCAGGTTTTAGGGATTTTAACTAAAATATGACGCGAAATCATTTCCCAGTCATAAGTTCCTTTGAAATCACAAGGTTCTTTCCTATTTGAAAAATCAACATTTGGCAAAATGAAATAATGCTTAACTGCAAAGTAAGGAAGTCATAAAAGGCCGGGATATTTATTGTCTAACTTTATGCGGAGGGAAAAAATTGAAGAAAACAAATCACTTTTCAGACCACTGAAGCGTTGATTTCCGTTAGTGGCAATTTCTAGCTAGGAGACGTTCACCGGGCGGTAATGGCTATGAGAATGACCCAAAAACAATACTGTACTGTTGGTATAGATTATCAAATGATAACAGTATTTGGCGTATATTTGTATTGAAAAACTAATAATTGCGACGAAATACAATACCCCATAATTCCACGAGCTCCATATCTTAAGGACGTTCACACTAATTGTTTATGTGCATCCTCTCTGTGTACCTAACTTCCACGCCACATCACGCAATGAGGAAAGCCTTTGACAATTTTCTCTTCTAATTCTCAACAGGTCGTAAAAACATGAACAAAAAAGTCAATGGGGGGAGTTAAAAATTTAATATTCCTTTTTTTAAGCCCTCCCCCTCTCTTCAAAATGGTCGACAATTTCAGAATTTGTCAGCGAGAAAACAAGGTATCTTTACGTTTAAAAGTCATCTACCATGTTTGCTTTTTAAAGTTAACATTTTGAGAAAGTTTGTTGCTAATCAGCATTAAACATTTAAAGGTTCACTTTATTTGTTTTGTAAGACACTAACAGATATATGGTTAAATTGATCGATGACATTTCATCCACAGTCTCAAAAGGTCTATACTTCCTTAACTAACACAAGATTTAATTCTGATTCTAAATCTTTGGCAATACCTTTCGTCGATTCATTAATAGTCTCTCGCCAACACCAAAAATAAGCGAGGTTTCTTGTTAACAAGTTCCGGTGGATGGTGAAAAAGACAAGTTTATGGTAAAAGGCCTGAGTAAGTCAAGTTCTGTCTGTACGCAAACGTCCTGGAGTAATATTTGAACAACACTTTGTGGGAGTCCAATTTGTTTGATAACGAGCTCGATAACAAACTAAACTGATGTTTTAACTATTACCAATTAATCATATTAATAACAAACCTCGAGAAGAAAGAGACCCTTATATTTATATCAGACAACACTCGGGGAAAAGTCATTATTTCAAGTGGAATACGGCGCGCGAATCACGTAGCTGCACGCGCTCCAAGTTCAAGTTGGTAAAACAAGGGCGTGCTAAGAACCAAGATTTGAATATGATTAGATATGATTATTCAATGGAATTAGGACTAAGTGGTAGCCACATTGGTCTGTAATCATAATCATATGAGTGATTTTAATGTTAAAACAGAATCGGACGACCGTTAACGAGTGTCCCATTTGAGTATTAAGTTTGGGTGGAATTTGTCACACACAAGGATTTATTACCAGTTGATTAATAATAACTGATATCTCTTTGACGAAATTGAATGGAAATAAGGCCACTTTCCGAAAAGTTTGGGAAGTACATAGAGGAAGTCTTACAGTCGGCAAGAAGGAACCGATCAAACTCGTGCCTGGCAAGAAAATTTTCTTCATCGGACACCTTATAGCTTTTATATATTTGGACGGCCTAGTTACTGTATTGGACCCTTAATTGTTGGACACTTTAGTTGCCCGCGCTCTAATTTGTTGAAAAATAGGACATACTAAGAATATTAATAAGGTTCGAGAATTTTGCTTTAGCTACAATGTAGCCAAGGTTAATCGGGTGACATAACAATAGCCATGCTTTAAAACAAATAAAAGCTTATAACAATTTGTTATTTATTGCAATAACGCACCTGGTATTGACATTTCTTTTCTATTAATAAAAATTTAAAAGACGAGTTTTGGAAAAAAACGACAGATTTTTCTACTACCGGAATAATTATAAACTTAGATAACGGAAAAAAGGAAATTTCTTTATAAAATCATGTAGAAGAACAAAATATAGTATGAAAAAAGAAATAAATTTCGCATTAATCATATCTTTCTCAAACTTGCCTCTGATCTAATCTCATATAATAATCATATAAGGTCATATAATAATAATCTCATAAAATGAATAGGAAATCAATCCTTTCCACGGATGCAATAATACTCGTGAAGATTCGTATCGTTCTAATATAGGAAACGTTGCTGATACAAATCTATTTCTCTTTGATAATAGCCTTAAAGGCATAGATATAAAGCCTGGCGATAATTTCGTTCGAGATCAGTCTGCAGCAAAACGGCTTTTTCGTTGGGGAAAAACGTAAGTTAACGCTAGACCTTTTTAAAACTTTATACTCATGTAGCAGGGCTGTTGCCAGACGTTTGAATAGCGAGGCAAAACTTGCGAGCGCCGAAGGTGCGAGCCACTAGGGGTGTCTGGGGCATGCTCTTAGAAAAGTTTGAAAACTAGAGGCCCTGAAACACTATTTTCAGCAGTTTTCGTGAGGTATATCTACGTACAGAAAAATTGATCTCGTTTGATGGGGGATTATTTTCCCACCTGAACGTATTTTGTTTTTAACTTGGGGTTAAAACTAGAAGAGAAAAGTGTCTCGTCGTTTTGCCTCTTGCTTGGTACAGCGATGTAGAGAGACGTTTGCTGTAAAGAGTTAAGGCATGGCTGCGATACAATAGGTGACGTCAACGGTAGCATACTGGTTGTTTTCATCTAGCGTATACAAAAACAGTAATCGGAGTTGTTTCTATAAAATATAAAGAAAAGGATATGTAGAGACTTCGGGTTTCGTCGCCGACACGACCCATTGTACGTAAAAAACCGTTGTTTTGTTAATGCCAAACATTCTCTTTCAGCAATAAAACTGATAGTTTCAGTTTAAGCATTATTTAGCAACAATCAGTTATTAAGATTTGTTATTTTTGCATGCTGTTTCTCTAACTTGTTGTTTGTCTATATGTCATTATAAACCTTAATCTTTTGATCTGTGAGAACAGAAGATGTCCACGAGCTGCCCTAGCTTCAGTCAGGTTTAGGGCTCAGCAAGGAAATATGGTAACATGTTTATATTGATTTATTTTTTCAGTTGTAGAGATGGTTTGTGGAGTAGCGTTGAAAATGAATCTGCTGACCACACACTTGTTGCTGGCGCTTTTTAGTGAGTCTAAACAATTAATCAAACCTCTTTTTTAAAGTTTAATAATGTCTCCCTCCCCCCTCCCCCACTCTCTGAAAAAAAAGCCTTTTGAGGAAAAAAATAATTTTGCTCATCACAAAAAAGCTAGGAGATGGGAAACAGACGAAGTATATCTTGGTAATGTTGAGGGGGGGGGGGGGGGGGGGGGGGGTTGCCGTGCCGTAACTGCAGACTGGTTTTGCAGCAGACTTAGATATTTTGGTTTTAAATAGAAGACCGAAACATGCAATCGTTTTCTGATTATTTTGTTTCATTTCTAAAGCAACCAAATCACATCATTCACAGTGTATTCGAATTCGTTTAATCTAATACGTTGAACACAAAAGAACCTAAGTAAGACACAGTCAGTCACTTCCCAAACTAAGAGTGTTTCTGTACTTTTCTTAGTAGACTGGTAGTTGCTTCTGCCAAGTCAGTAAACATAGAGACTGATGTTTATCTTTCTTTCTTTTCAAAGGTTTTTTCTTAGTTGATGTCGCTGGGAATATCTGTCGAGAAAGTTGTGGTGTCGAATTCGTAACAATTGGATGCTACAGAGACAAAGGGGTATAAACAAACATCATCACTTGATAAAACACTATACATTTTTGTGTCCCGGATGGGATCTACTTATTATATCTCGAGGTCCAAACTTAACCCGTCCATATTCCTTCGATACTGCATCTATTTTTTTAACTGACTTAACGCTAAAATAACCTTCTTTAAATGCTTCGATAAATCAACCGTTCGTTAGGTTTGTGAAGGAAATTTGAAAGGCCCATTTAAATTCCTAATAGAGAGTTTTCTTTACCCTTTTCTATTCTCCTTCATTTAACAGCCTGTATGAGCTAGAAAAAGGGTTGCCCTAAATGCAATGACGATTAAATAATCCTGGGTATATTTATTGAATCCATCAGTCCGACAGAGCTCTGCCCAATTATATATACAACGAGCGCGACTCGAGCATCCAAAACTACGGTGGCAGAAAGATTGACTGGTGGAACTGGAATGTCTATTACCCAGGATTCGCTTGTCGCTGTGCACAAAAGGCCAAGGATTTAGGATACGATCTTTTTGGTCTTCAATACTATGGTATGTTACGTTGTTAATAACTGTTAATAATGATTTCATGGAGCGCCTCCATATACATAAACACCCCACTATAAGCTCCTATACATATACACCCTCAGTAATAATAAAAGGTAAATTTGTTATAAGCAACCTTTCCAGTTGTAAAAAGGCGTTTTACAGTACGCCCACTTCTTCCAAGTTTGTCTGGTATAATTGTCCAGATGGAGAAAGCCTAGAAAGAACCTGTTGTTGGTGGTTGACGTATCTTTAAAGTCAAGTGAAAAGTTGCTTGTTAGTCGATGATGTTAAAGTCTGGCCCGTTAAAACTGAATGGCCAGTTTACCTTGATGTTATTAGATGAAAGACTCGTGTAGAGTTCGTCAACAGTGATTGTTCAGTTTTAGTAAGACAGATGATTTGTCTTGTTCCGTACGTCGGTTTTGTTAAAGAGTCGCGCCCCTTGAATTGTGAGATGCTGGTAGTTGTTGGAATCTACTGAGAGGCGTTTGTTTTAAATTATGACCTTCGATGTTTAGAAATCTTAACGTCGCTTGTTTGTGTTGAGTCAGCCTCAAGTTAACGTAATTCTTAAAGCGCTTCCTGCCTCTCTTTACAAACAAAGGAGCAGGGCAAGCGTGGCCGAGTGGTTTAGGGCACTGGTGTAATCTGGAGGTCCCCGGTTCAAGTCCTGCCCCTGCCACTAGCTGGATTTGTTTCTCGGTTTTCCCAAGTGCAAATCCTCGATCGCGCTTTGTATATAGCCAACTGGTCTGCCTCCTGCCAGTTGGGATTTTTAACCTTGTTATGTTCATTTATAAATTATTTGTTTCCTCTGTTTCAGTGGCATGCCTGTAAACTAGCTATCTCGTTGAGATATGAAGCTAAGTGCATGACCACTATAAACACATTTATTTTTTTTATTTTTTTTATTTAAAAAGACCAACCAGTCATACTTGACTTTCCATGTTTTGGATGTCCAGAGCGTAGCTTGCCTTTCAGCATGGCGGATATTGGACCATGTGACGTTAGCTGCAAAGGGTCCAATTACCTGGCTAGAGAAAGAACATTTTGAAATTTGTGATGTCCCGGATAAACGTGTTTTTTTAACTCTCACAAAAGGGATATTTTTTTCGCATTTTTCAATTTTCAGTAGAATCATTGTACAATCTTATGACGCCATAATTGTGCCTCAAAGAGGGACATAAACATGGTGGCTCCATACGAATGTATTGAATTTTCTCAAATTAGTTTTTGTAATACGTAAAGTGCGAAAAACGCTACGGAGCTTAAATTTTGACAACAGTCATTTCTGCTTGCTCTATAAAGACCGATGATTTTCTGATTTTCTTCATGGAAATTTTTTTTGTAACACTGATAAAACCCGACGCTATGTCTGTTACAGAGTTCGTGGGCAGAAACGTACTTCCAAGATCGCAGGATATTTACATGATTTCATTGTTTACTGGCAGTAGGGTTTTATTCCAGGAATAACACCTTGATTTTCCATGTCTGATCGAGCCATATTTTTTTTAACTAGGAGAGTGTTGGGCTGGTCACAGTAGCGAGCACAACTTTGCAAAGCACGGCAAAAACGATGAGGACGGCTGTATTCAAGATGACTATGTGTGGTGTAAGACTAAAACTTCTCGCTATTGTATGGGTACGCCTTGGCACAATATGGTCTATCAAATTGGTAAATATCACGTTTTAATTTTTTGTATTTTTACATTCAACAGGGGCGTTGCCAGCATTCTTAGGAGCTGTAGGCCTGACCGCCTCTAGCTATAGGGGAGGTTCGGGGGTATGCTCCCAATAAAGACCCTCAAAAGTGTAATTCAGCAGCACCTAAATTTGGACATTTTATTACAGAGAATGCAACAATTTTCACTCATTGCAAATATATAAACGCACTTATCGTTTTCTTGGACATACCTTTTACTTAGCTACTCTATAGAAGTCTCCCGAGTTTCTACTTGCTTGAGACTTGACCAATCGCGAAAGGGTAGTTACGATGTTTATATTGCATATTGCTTTCTATTTCATCTGGAAAGTGCTCAAGCCTGAACTGCTCTCTATTGCACATTTTTAAAGTACGGGTGGATTAAAAAAATTTGTAGGCCACGGTTTACAGGCCTATATAAAGGCTAGCTATGTCCCTGTTCAAGATTAAAGGCTAGTGATGTATCTGTAAGCTAACTAGTTACACTGATCGAAGAAAGATATATAGATAAGCTTACCAATCACAGTAAATGATAAAAAAAGTTAAGTCTGCGTTCGAGCCTAGGGGCCCATCAGGCCGAAGCTTATCCCGATTTCCTTAGCATAAAGCTACTAGAAATGTTTCTTGCTCTCTCCTGAATGGAACGCTAGCCCATCGCAGGGCTACCTCTTTGCCAGTACGCTTTTAAACACTAGGGTGGAGAGAGTCACTATTCAACAAATTGTCCACAAAACTATTTTTTACATAACCGCAGTTTTTCAGGTTGTAAAATGTCCTTCTTTGACAATAATTTGTTGCCTGAATAATAAAACAAATATCCTCGTCAATCTCGTGGAATATCGTCCAATCATAGAGTTGTTGCAGAATACCCGAAAAACTTAATTTTATTTCGAATTTCCTCATTTTACAGTGGACACTAGCTGCCCCGAGGTTTCATTTGAGAAGGTTGACTGCTTTGAAGATAACCACATTGTTAATGCCCGACCACTGCCAGACTATATCTTCAACGATCGAGACCCCAGCATTGACAATTTCAGCGGAAGAAAGGTTGATTGGCGAAACTGGGATGTATATGTGCCACAGTTCGCCTGTAGATGCGCAGCTGAAGCAAAAGCCTTGAACCACACCTTTTTTGGCATGCAGTTCTACGGTAAGTGAGACTGAATTATTTACAGTACAATATATCTAGATAACGCTGCAAGATACTCAGGCAACTACAAGTAGCAGGCTAGGGATCATAGGGTTTTTGATTAAAGCCCATCTGGATCATAGCTCTTAACGCTCAGTTAACTTTGATTTCCCTAACATAAAGCGGTTAGAAGCATTGTTGCTCCCCTGGATGGGATGCTAGTCCATCGCACGTTACTCTCCAGCATTCCCTCTAGTTGCCCCAACACTTCATGGGTAGCCACTTATATTCCCAGTTTGAGAGAGGCACTCCGAGAGTAGAGTCTTGTCTAGGAACACAACACATTCATGCAGTGATCCTGGCCGGCACGAACCCGGATCGCTCGATTCGGAATCCAGCGCACTAATGATTAGGCCACCGCGCCTCACACATAGAAAACTGTTTGAAGCTGTTTTCGAAATAAATTTCGAAAACAATTTTATGATAAAAATGCGCCAGGGAGCATGCGAGGAAATGTTTTCCGCTAATAGTAGAGGTCTGCAATCTGTTAAAAATGTATTTGACATTACCTGTGGCATCGGCGAATTCAAAGCGTACATTTTCTGCTCTCCGATGTCTAAAAAAACAACCCAAAAAGCATCACGAAGCAGGATCGTCTGAACTGCCTAGTTTTGCATTGTCCCAAATCGATTACCGACACACCAGGCACTGTTAAAGACAATTAGGAAAATTTGAGTTGTGGGATGCCCCCACACCGCCCCCACCCCCCACGTTTCACAACGCTCCGCCGCCTCTGTGATTGTCTATTTAACCGATTCCTAGATGTGTATTTTTAAGAAAAATTAAACCATTTGTGTGCTACAGGAGAGTGTTGGAGCGGTGCAGAGGGCCACCTGACATATAATCGAGATGGCATCAGCAAGAGCCGCTGTGTGGATCGGTGTTACCAGCCGTGTACCAAACAAAGCGAGTTCTGTTCTGGCAAAAACTTTGCGAACTACGTCTACAAAATAAGTAAGAAAGACAATTTCTGCACAACTCATTGATTTGTTTGTCCGCCCACTGTTCTGTCTGTCTGTCTGTCTGTCTGTCTGTCTGTCTGTTGGTCCATCTTGACCTCTCTGTCAGTGTCTGCCTTTCTTCCTGTTTGCCTGTCTCTTTATCTAACTGCCTGCTTGTCTTTATTTCTGTTCATACCATAACCGAGAGAATTATCGCGCGCTGATTGGTCCAAAGTTATGGTCGATGAGAGTATAGACCATGAAAGTGACGTCAGATCCCGCCACGCACACGCGCGGGCTAGACTTGTGTAAGTTTGGTCTCCATGAATGAAAGCGAATTTCATCGTGTTTTTGTTTGAATCAAATACGCATTTGTTTTCGGAATTCAGGATTAGACTTTTACTTAGGTGATCTGTCGAAAGAAAACTGCCCAGGCTTTTAAATTTTTGCTCTAACTGAGAAGAACGGAACCACGAGCCGTAGGCGAGTGGTTTCACTGCAAAGTTTTGGACATTTTATGGCGTCATTTCTATGGTCTATAAGAGTGTAGACCATGGAAAAATGTGGTCGATTTGTTAAATGTCTGTCTGACTGTCTGTCTGCCTGTCCGTTTTTGTGTTTGTCTGTCCCTCTGCCTTAAGGTCTGTCTGAACAAAAACCTTGAAACTGCGTCTTCAAAATAACTTAGAAAGTCTCTGTCTGTCTGTCTGTCTGTCTGTCTGTCTGTCTGTCTGTCTGTGTCTACCTGTCCGTCTGCCTGCCAATGCGTTTGTTAACGTTTTTTGCGTTTTGTTAATCGTTATTTGTTGTTTTTAGAGGGATCATGTGAAGTAGATATCACTCCTGTGGGATGTTACAAGGAAGACGCAAATGACCTCGCTATGCAAGAGATATTCCATAATGAAGCGGCACCAGCGAAACCAAATTTTAATGGCAATTTGCTTCCGTTGTCGAGTGAGAAGTACCAAGCCGAATTCACGGACTTCCTGTGCAGATGTGCAAGAGAGGCAAAACAAAATGAATGGGAGTACTTTGGAGTAAGGGAATTCGGTGAGTACAAAGATAGTGCTAAGTATGTGTCCATGTTTCAAATTTGAAAACTATTTCCAAACTGTTGGGTAAAAAAATCTGACCACATGAAAGAACTGGTGAACATAAAAAGTTTCTTAAAACCATATATACCTGTATATACTTCTGGCTTTCTTACTGGTCCGCCCATGTTGGTTGTTTGTCAGCTGATAGCTTTTATTGTAACTTTATACCTGTACCAATGTTTAAATATATTGATTATGGCATCCTCTTCACTGCTTTTTTTTTACCTCTATTCAGGGCTTTGTGTGCGCAGCAGTCCCACCATAACAAACTACAACAAGTATGGACCATCGAACCAGTGTATTGAAGGCAACACTGCAAATGCGTGTGTCAGCGGATCGAAGCTGTGTGCAGGCAACCAGACCGAGGCTAACTACGTGTACAAGATAACCTTTCCTGGTATGTATTCTATTTGGTTTTTTCATTTACTGGTGAGCCACACCTAAGGAATGAGGTCGACTGAACATTGAAACAGTCTTTTCTTTTTCTTCCGAGTACCTTTGAGCAAAGTGAGTTAACGAGTTATATAGAACTAAACAATGACCCTCACTTGGCAAAAAATGTGTACCGATTTTTGTACGTGTGTATGCTCTTCCAAGGGCATAGCTCGAGGAAACATGTGAGTTTCAAGAAACAAAAAATGACCATGTATTTGAAGCCTAATTTGGGAAGAGGGGGAGGGGTTATTGTGTTTTATTACAAGCTGTTAAACGTCAAATGTATTTTGTCGTCCTTAGAAAAAGCTTTTTGACCGCTCAAAATATTTAGCGCTATTTAATTTTAATTGTGTTAAAACACAACAATTTAGATTTGATGAAAAGCAATTGTTGAAAACAGGGGATATCACTTGAGGGGATATTGTCCGATACCCAGTCATATAATCAATTGTTTTGTCCAATGAGCGCGCGCAGAAATATATCGGTGGTAGTGTAAACTTCGGATAATTTTTTAATAATATTTCATTAGATATTCGTCAATATTGGCTGCGTCACATGACATATTAAAACCAATCAAATGCCAAAGCCTAGTTGAGGAAATTGAGTGCAAATCCATAAGTTTCATGCATTCTATTTATCAGGTGCTGCTGAGCCTTCAAGCGAAGTGGCTCGAGATGACACAGATGACTTTGCCTTCACTCGCTTTTCCCCGAAAATTATTCGGCGAGGCCATAGACATCCTTGAAACTTCAAATCAACCAGTTGGAAAACCAAACATCTTGAAATGTAAATGCTCGGATATCGACAGATGAAAGGACCTAACATTTAAAAACAGGCTTAGATACGTAAGGTCAAGGGTAAGGGGGTTGAAAAAAATTGCAAGACACGCAGTTAAAATCAGATAAGATTAAAATAGTAATTTTAAATTAATAATATAAAGCAAGATCTGTTGACTTGTAAACCCCCTAGACTAGTAAATCAGAGTGTCATTAAAGGATGGTCCTAAAAATACATTGAGTGAATTTTCGTTAGTCTTACTTGTAAGATTTTTAATATCTTCTGTTAGTAGAAACTCAATCATGTTCTACTGAAAATCCGCGAATCTGATTGGTTCCCCCACAGAACATAATCGGCAACTTCTTGGCAACTTTTCATCTTTCAAACAACTTTTTTCCTTTTGAGCAACCTTTTGCAATTTCTAGTCCGAAGATGGTCCGAGTGTTATTCGAAGACCGTACGAATATTTCCGAGCATTTTTCGAACTTTTCCGGAGATTAACGAAATTTGAAATTTGCCGAAGATTTTCGAAGAAGGTCAGAGGATGCTTCAACTTTCGGATCATTCAGCATTAAAAACTCGTAAGCAAATTTCACGATTGTTCTTTAGTGAGAGAAATCTTTGTAATTGAACAAATGGTGGCCTTGAAAGGTTATTTGGGTGTTTTAATTGCAGAACAATTGCATGAAAATGCTTAGCAATCTTACCTTAAAAGGTAAATTAGCATATATTCGGAGAATCTTCTTATTTAAAGGCAGCATTTTGGATTTTTTTGTTACAACTTTCGAGCAACTTCTTGGATTTGGAGCAACTTTCGAACAACTTTTTGGGTTTGGAGCAACGTTTGAGCAACTTTTGGGAAATCTCGAGCAACTTGTGAAAAGCCCTAACCCCGCCGGCGCTTGGATCGTTCTGTAAAAGCAAACCAGGATACATGCGAAAATCAGGCTTGTTTTGCTTTCCTAATATGGTAAAATGACGTCATAGTGGAATGATAAAATGAATGACAAATTGCTCCCAAATTACACCCGGTAATTAGTGAATACTCACGGAATACAATTGTCCCCATTCTGTCGATTTAGAAATTCAGTCAAACAACCTTCAATATTAAGCTGGCAGCGATGACTGTCAAGGAGACATTAATCACATTAAACGCACGAAACAGCGTTTTAATAAGTGGATATTTTATTCAAATGCGTGTGCAAGCAAACAAATGATTTAATGGTAGTCGCGACAAAGTTTTCAACCCTGCGAACCAAAGATGAAATGTTGATTCGTTTAATATTTAGGCATATGTGAAATTCGTAATTTTAATTTCATAGCAAAAACATCAAATTTTTCCTAGTATAGAAATTTGAAAATAATTTCACTTGAATTTTGCAAAATTGTATTTACTTGGCTCGTTTAAATTTTAAGATTTTGTGATGAAAAAAGTGCGAAATCATTTCCCAATTTAGTGCCTTAGTAATTACGGCTAGTCATTTGGCCATGCAAAGACCTCAGTTACGAAACTCGATCTCTATGAGATCCTTTCCTACAATTTTAACCTGAAATCAACATTTCGCACAATGAAATAAATACTAATCTGCAAAGTAAGCAAATCATAAAATGCCGGAATATTTATTGTCCGTACTGAGAAAAGAAAATTAAAAGAAAACAAAAAGCACTTTTTTGACTACTGCAGTGTTGATTTCCATTAGTGTCGATTTCAAAGTGATATTCACCGACAGGTAATAGTAATTTTTACAAAATTAAAGTGAAATTATCGTTCTTCCTAATTTCACTAGTACCCACGGTAATGCAATGAAATAATTACAAATATTACTGAGCTGGGTGTTCCAATTTTTTTATGAAGGTCTAGGTTTCTAGAGCTTAAGCTCACCACTCTTTTTCTAGAACTCTCCAATTTGACCGGTGATCTTAAATAATTAAATTTGACATTGAAATTTCCAAGCGAATAGAGCATATGGCGTTACGACAGCCATATTGGTGTACCAAGCCATTCCTCCGGGAATTAAACTATTAAATTAAAAATAATCTTTTGTTTTAGTAAGCCAATATGGCCGCTGGTCACGTGGGTGGAAACGCTCAAAATGAACCTAGGAGTATTGTCAGTTTGCAAGTAGGTTTAAAAGTTGGTGAGTTGGTAAATTGAACTCATAACGGACACGATTACTGCTATATTGTAAGGCAAAGTTGCATGTGAAGTTAACATGGTTTCTTAAAACAACCCAGCAATGCTGATTAGGTGCCAAATAAGGCTTTCCTCGAAGCAATCAAAGACTAATCAAATCGAAATAAATTGTTTAAGGTGTGTTTTAATGATTATGACTTTTTTTATCTTTTTGATTAAATATTACGCCTTTGCTTCGAAGTAAAACTTAACGTTTAGCACAAGATAAAAGAGGTACAAGATAGGGACCTCTGGCTCGAACTGAGCCGAAAAGAACGACTAGTGCTGTCAAGTGCACCTGCGCGAATTCTGTCATTGGACTCCTTGCTATTGGACAGCTTAGCTGCTTGTGCTCCAATTTGCTGACAAAAAGCGAGCTAAGAATCAATTACATTCGGGAAATAGATATGATCATTTTAAAATGCTAGCAGGACTGAGTGGGGTCCAATTCGGTGTGTAATCATACCGGTAAATTAAATCGGTCAAACGCGTAGTGGGAGTCCCATTTGTTTAATCACGACTATGTTTACAGGCAGAATCTGACGACAAAAAGTTCTAATTAACAAATAGAAAAAACGGGAGAAGCAATAAGATTCGCGGATTTTTAATAGAACACGACCGAGTTTCTACTAACACCAACAATTAATTACGACTATAATTAAAACCAAAGAAAAAATATATAGGCGAGGTGAAACTTGTTAAGAATCATCTCTATGAAAAAAATTCTCTGCGTAGAAAGTCATTTGAAAAAGTTTTAGGAATTTATAGGAGTCATTTATTGTTAGAAGGAACAAAATTAAGCGCGCGTACTCCAATTTGATGAAAAATAGAGCATACTAGGAACCAATCCGATTCGAGAATTTGAATATCAAGTAGCAATCCTCATGCTCTGAAACAAAAAAGCCAATAAGAATTTTTCCCTAAGCAGACTCGTATACTTCGAATAACTGTGTGTAAAAACTACTGCATTTCTAATTGGGAGTCTGTACTTGGTTGTTGGCTTAGAAATTTTTGTCTGTGCTAAGCCTGCTGCAATGCCTTTTTTTTCTTCTATGCCAAGATCAAAGAATGATCTCTCACTAAGCAACAAAAAGAGATTTTGTCAGTGTCGCCTGAACGAGTTTATATCAGGTGTCTTGTTAAAATTATTGTGTTGTTAATGCATTGTAATGACGCGCTTAATACTAACAGGGATTTTTAGTTTAAATAATATATACGCATTTAAAAGATGAGTTTTGGAATAACGACAGATGTTTTTACGACCGGAATAATCATAAAATAAGATAATCACAAATGCCATAATGGAATAATGAAAATCTCGATATCCCTCTCACCGCCTTCAATTAAAAATCTAACATCAAGTGCACACTGAAAGATCGAAAGACAAGATTAATGCAGTACACATTTAGTCCCTAATGTTACTTGTTTACAAAGCTTTGTATAAGAACAAAATATTGCATATTAAACTGTGAATACTTATATTTTTACGAAAAGGCCATATTATTAATTAATTTCGTATTAATCATAATCTTCGCAAACGTGCCTCAAATCTAATTTCATTTGTTTTTTTAAGTTAAAATAATCTTCTTAATCACAACAAATATACCGAGTAAATAAATATGATATCAAGCCTTTTTACGGATGCAATAATACTCGTGGAGATTCATATCGTATTAATATCGGAAATGTTTCTGATACAAATCTCTTTATAGCCTCCGCATAAATATAAAGCCTGGCTTTTATTACTTTCGAGACCTCTACAGCATAAGTCCTTCTTCCTTGGGGATAAACGTAAGTTAACGACAAAATTTTCAAAAATTCTAAACTTTCATGTAGAGAAACGTTACTTTGCTTTTAAGGGTTAGGGCATGGCCACCAATTATAGGCGATGTCATTTGTGGCGTACTGGTCTTTTTTCAGTCTGGGATGTACAAAATCGTTGATGAATTATTTAAGAAACATAAAGGGAAAGGTTTTAAGAGACTTCAGTTTTGTCGACACACTTATTTCACATGAAAAAAACAAAACAATGTTTGGTTAATCCTGGCCAAACACTCTCTTTCAACAATAAAAACTAATAAAATTAATAATTTTTTCCACACAGTTTAAGCATTATCTAGAAACGCCAATTAATCAGATAATAAGGTCTGTTTTTCACATGTTGTTTTACAACCGTGTTGTTCGCTTCAACGTAGTGATGAATACTTGTCTTTTGATAGTGTGTATAAGAATAGACATATCACTAAAACGTTTTTTTAATTTTTACTTTTTACTAGGGTCTCTGTTAATAACAGTTCTAAATGTAAAGCTGATAGAGTCACCCTATTGAAATAAAGGCTAACTTACTTACCCACTAACAGAAGGAGACGTCTACGATCTGCCCTAGCTTCAGTCAGCTTAAGAGGACAGCGAGGAGATTTTTATATGACACGTATATATTGTTTTTTTTTTTCAGTTGTACAGGAGGTCTGTGGAATACCGTTGAAAATGAATCCATTGACCGCACAGTTGTGGCTGGCGCTTTTTAGTGAGTCGAGTCAATTTATCAAACTTGTTTTATTGAAGTTTAAAATATGTCTCTATGATGGTGTTTTCACAGCAAGAGCATAACATTTTTCAGACTACAATCTTTAAGAAATACAAGCTTTCCGATAATAATAAAGTCCTGGTTCCCCCCAGTAATAACCCCCCACCCCGACTCGGGAAATAATTTGTCGATCACATAATTTCTTGGAAATAGACAATAGACCAGTTTTACCTTGGTAAGGTAGAGGGCAGTGGGGCTTGGCGGGGGGGGGGGGGGGGGAGGGGCTGCTTTATAACTTTGCGCTAGAACTGCGGACCATTTGGCAGCTTACGATTTTAGGCCGTTAAAATTGGAAACGCCAAAACATGTTATTGCTTTCTATTGTTTGTGTTTTATTTCCTTATCCCATCACTTTGTTCGATTGAATTCCACTATCCGAATACTTTATTTTAATTTTTTAAATTAATTTCATCCATTTTCACTACACAATATAAACTTAAGAGATATACAGACAATACAAAGACGCAGCGAGGAAAGACGGGAAAGAAGGGAACATTAGAACCATACGTGCTAGTCCACCCAATGATTGATTTAATGCAAATTGAACATGGTTACTTTTAACTCACTTGTAACAGAAACCCCTTCACTAAGACTGTTTCTTTACTTTTCTATGTATAGACTAGAATTACTTCCGTCAAATCAGTAAGCAAAAGGTCTAATAATATATATTTTTTTCTTTTCAAAGGTTTCTTTGTAGTTATTGTTACCGGAAATATCTGTCGAGAAAGCTGTGATGTCGAATTCATAACAAAGGGATGCTACAGAGACAGGGGCGGGGTATGAACAGATGCAATCACTAAATAAACCCTATTAATACTAGGGGGTACTTAAAAAGATTTTTTACGGAACGTACAGCCCCAAGGTACAAACCCTTTTATATACCTATTTGGACAGAGAAGGTACCTCTTTCATATTCTTCGTTCTTTTACAAAAAAAGAATGTACTGGAATGTAATAATTGCTTTCGTTAGTTATTTGGTGTTCTGGTCCCAAATTGTTGGACGACAATCGCGTTTCTAATTAGCTCGTGCAGACAATCGCTCATCATTCGACGTGATTCGAGAGTCTACGAAATATTCATGATTGCTCAAACACAACCTTATACATGACCTACAGGAAGGATTGCTCCTTGGATTGCCCTAAATTTAATGGTGATAATATAATCATTGGTATATCTGTTGAATCCGTCAGTCCAACAGAGCTCTGCCTAATTATATATACAACGAGCGCGATCCAAGAGCCAAAAAAACCTACGGTGGAAGAAGAATTGAATGGAATAACTGGAATGTGTATTTCCCGGGATTCGCTTGTCGCTGTGCACAAAAGGCCAAGGAGTTAGGATACGATCTGTTTGGTCTTCAGTTCTACGGTAAGTTTTTAATTACTGTTAGTATGATTTAACTAGTGTCCTCCGAGTTCCAATGAGCGCCCCTATGGTTAAACACCCCTGGCACTAATGAAAGATATTGTTGATGCTCAATGACTTTTGGAAGTCATCTTCAGATTCAAGTGAAAAGTTGTTGTCAGTCGATGAAGTTTGGTCAGTTTTGTCGTGAAGTTATTGGCTGTACAACTTGTGTAGAGTTCGTCAACATTGATTAGTCCATTTTAGAAAGTGTCGATCCGTCTCTTTTAAGTCAAATTAAGTCGTTCTGTTTAGGGTTCCGTTAAGGTCTTCGCACACGTGGTAACAAGACGCAGGGACATGTGGCAGCAACATGTAGCAGCGACAAAATCATGTGTTGTTCACACTGGGGGGACATGAGGCAGGGACGTGTAGCTGGGACATATAGCAGCAACAAAATCAAAATGTGTACACACACAAGTAACGGGGACATGACCCAGGGACATGTTGCAGCGACGCATCTCCTAGTGTGTGCTGATACATTTTGGCAGGTGCAACATGAATTCCTGCAACATTTTGTCCCTGCAACATGTTGCACGAAGTTCAACGAGTTGAATTCCGTGCAACATGTCGCAGGGACAAAACAGCTTCAAAGTTCGTGTTGCGCGTGCAAAAATAATCAGCACGCACGAGGGACGTGTCACTGCGACACGTCCCTGCTACATTTCTTGCGTGTGTACCCATTGTGATTTTGTTGCTTCTACATGTCCCCACTCCACTTCCCCAATGTGAAAACATCACATGACTTTGTCGCTGCTTCATGTCGCTGTGATGTGTCCCTGCGACATGTCCCCACGTGTACCTTTAGTCGGCTTTGTTTACACCTAATTGCGATAACGTTGTCATAGAAAAAAAAAAAGAAAAAAGGTAAATAGGAATTAATTAATGTAGTTTCATAACTGATAACATTCACAGAAAACTCTCGAGTTATAATCTGCACGCTTTGAGCATGTTGAGTCCACTTTTTTATGCTGTAACAAGATAAATTGATTTATTCGTATTGTGAGGCATTTTAAGACTGTTTGTACGAAAAAACTTTTATGCATGCGCCTAATTAATTCCTATTTGACATTTTCCTTTTTCCTTTTTTCTATGACAACCTTATTGCAATTAGGTGTATGTCGTGAATAAGAGGCCAGTTGTTGCTTATATCTGTTGAGAGACGTTTAATTTGTCTAGGCACAAACCTACCGGGTTAGCAGGGTCTTTTATTAACCTTGGATCGAGCATTAACTTTCCTTCTTTCATCGTATCATATTTTTTTAACTAGGAGAGTGTTGGGCTGGTCACAGTGGTGTTCACAACTATGCCAAACACGGTGCTGATGACAAGAAGGGCTGTATTCAAGATGACTACCTGCCGTGTAAAACAAAAACTTCTCGTTATTGCATGGGTAAACGTTGGCGCAACATGGTGTATCAGATTGGTAAATATTATGTTTTAAATATTTACACATCATAATGAAGTATCTGCAAGCTAGTTAGTTTCCTCTACAAACTGTGGTCCCACCGATGTAAGATAGCTAAGCGTGCCTGGCACAAGAAATAGTGATCGACTGATTAATTGATTCAACGTATCCATACACTTCGTATACGACTAACTGATAGAATTTGATGTATTGAGTTGGCCTTTGCAATCAATGACCTCGAAATAGAAATTACGTAATTTGATTTACGTTGTCAGATCAAAGTTTTATACGCGAAAAGCCTGAATAACACTGTCAAATGCTAATGGTCTTAGTATTCACTGCATTTTTTTCGCGTCGTGTAAATTAACCTTTCTTATCCTTATAACAGACGCACGCGCGTGTGAATGGTCCTAAGTCATGTCGTAGGCTTGTCGAATGCGAGAAAGTCGTACTGTGTAAATTGGCCCTTACAGATGTCTTGCGATATATGAAGCTTGCCAAAATTCGTCCGAAGGCCTACAAAGCAATGCATACACACAGTTTCTCTGGCTTTAACATGCGTTTCGTTGACAATCTCTTGAATAATTATCGTTGTCAATCTTGCGGAATATCGTTGCAGAATACTCGGAAAACATAATTTTATGTCGAATTTCCTCTTACTATAGTGGACTCAAGCTGCCCTCAGATTTCTTTTGAGAAGGTCGACTGCTTTGAAGATAACCACATTGAAAATGCCCGACCACTGCCAGACTATATCTTCAACGATCGAGACCCCAGCATTGACAATTTCAGCGGAAGACGGATTGATTGGCGAAATTGGGATGTATACTTGCCGGAGTTCGCCTGCAGATGCGCAGCTGCAGCAAAAGCCTTGAACCACACCTTCTTCGGCGTACAGTTTTACGGTAAGGGAGAATTGTTCAAAATAAATTTTAAAAAAATAAAATGTTGTTTATAGCGGTCATACACCCAGCTTCATATGAGATATCTTGATAACAACGTTTTGCAGTATCTTGATAACGTTTTGCGGTATATTGATAACAACGCATTATGGGTAGTTCAAAAGGCAGCGACGAGTACTTCATATGCAAAACCTACTAAAATGCTCTCAGAATGTAATAAAAATTAATTCAAAGAAATATGAAAAAACGTAAAAAAAGTTTGTATGAGTAGTATGGTAGGGATGTTTTACTTCCCTTTATTGGATTGGAAACAAGGGGCGCATGGATTTTTTATAAGTTTAGACAGTATTAGCTATTAAATATTCGAAAGGATTAAAAGAACTGAAAGCTCCGTATTTCCAGGGACAACATTGAAATCAAGCCGAATTCAAGTTGAATAATGGGATTCGACTTAAAGGGACTGTGTCACGGATTTTAGCCAAATTTAGGCATTGGAAATGACCATCAAATTGCGTGAAATATGAAAATGACCTCTTAAAACAGTAAAGGAACGTTTCAATAACACAGCAAATACAAAAGAAGGTACGAATGACCAAAAGTGACGAAAATTGAAATGGATTGCGATATCGGTTTTATTGTTGGGCTGAAGAGTTTTCAAAGTTAGTCTCGTTTGCTTGTAACTTTAAATTATAACGCCTGGGAGAAACATTTGGTTGCAATGAAGTTATGGTTTTGTCATTTGGATGCATATGAGTAATATCTTTACAAATATTAAGTGTCATAGCTGAAGCATTTGGCAAAAAGCTTAAAAAAAAATAAACTTAAAGCGGCCGTGATACAGTCTCTTTAATCATCATAATCCTTTACTAAAGTGAAAGTAAATAATTAAAATGAGATAAAACCTTTTTTGTGTTTCAGGAGAGTGTTGGAGCGGCGCAAACGGCCACCTGACATATGATCGAGATGGCATAAGTAAGAGCCGCTGTGTGGATCAGTGTTACGAGCCGTGTACCAAACAAAGCAAGTTCTGTTCCGGCAAAAACTTTGCAAACTACGTCTACAGACTAAGTAAGAAAAACAATTTTTCCCCAATCGTTGGTTCATTTGTCCGTCCATCTGACTGTGTCTGTCTTGTCTGTCTGTCTGTCTGTCTGTTGGTCTGTCTGTTTATCTATCTGTTTGTGTCTGTCTTTTAACTTTAAATTATTAATTGTAATAGCTGTACAATAATAGGTTTAAGTTTTTTAAAGTTTTTTCTTAGTCAGGTGTCCACAATTAGTAGAGGGGACTTTTCCCCTCAGCTAAACATTTTTAGACACGATAATAAAGTTATTCATTCATTCATTTATTCTGTCTGTCTGTCTGTCCGTCCGTCCGTCCGTCCTTCTTTCTGTCTGCCCGTCTGCCTCTCTATTTATCTACCTGCCTGCCCATCTGTTTATTTGTTTGTCTGTCCTGCTGCCTTAAGGCCTGTCAGATCAAAAACCTTGATAACAGTGCGTCTCCAAAATAAGTGGTATGGTATCTATGTATCTGTCTATCTGTCAGCCAATCTGTTTGTGTTTTATTAATAGTTATTTGTTGTTTTTAGAGGGATCATGTGAAGTAGATATCACTCCTGTGGGATGTTATAAGGAGGACGCTAATGACCTCGCTATGCAAGAAATCTTCCGTAATGAAGTGGAGCCAGAGAAACCGAATTTTGCTGGAAATTTGCTTCCGGAAGCGAGTGCAGACTACGCAGCCGCATTCCCGGACTTCTTGTGCAAATGCGCAAGAGAGGCAAAAGAAAATGGATGGGAGTACTTTGGAGTAAGGGAACTCGGTGAGTAACAAGATTTCGCAAAAGTGTCCATGTTAACATTTAAATACTACTTTCAAAATATCGAAAAAAATTTGACCACATGAAGGCATATATGATGAAGGGTTACTTTAAATTGGTATTTCTGGTTCCTAAATGGTTCACATACTACGAGGAGTCAAGAATGGTCCCTCAAAATGTCGCAGTGCTCGCAATGGTCGCAAAATTTTAGTGGGTGCTCGTTTGCTCGTGCTCGCACATTTTTACAAGTGCTCCCATGCTCGGTTTTTAGTGGAGGTAGGTTTTTGAAAAGTGCTCGTTGCTCGCAAGGCTAATTTTTGTCAATGCTCGTGCTCGCAAAGAAAAACGCTGTGCTCGCAGCTCCAATGCTCGCAAAGACCATTTGGTACCCCTACTACGGTTAGTTGTCAGTTGGTAACTTCATATTTTTATCAATGTTTAAAAATATTGACTAAATATTTAAAAATATCGTCATCTTCACTGTTGCACGTTTTCATCTCTATCTAGGGCTTTGTGTGCGCAGCAGTCCCACCATAACAAACTTCAACAAGTATGGACCATCGAACCAGTGTTTTGAGGGAAACACCGCAAATGCATGTGTCAGCGGATCAAAACTGTGTGCAGGCAACCACACCGAGGCTAACTACGTGTACAAGATTACCCTGTCAAGTAAGTATTTTATTTATGTTTCCTTTATCTACTGAGCCACATCTATGGAATGAGCATATTGTGCGTGAGACTATCTTAAACGCAGAGAGCGTTTCGTGTACTTAAGGTATCACGGAAGGAAAATTGGCGTTTTCATTCTAAGTGAAATTGTGTGCAAACCATCAATGGTTCTTTTCTTGCTCCATTAATTTTTTTATGAATCTTTAAACTTTAAAATGGCGTTTTTAGGGCTTCTTTAGATTAAAAATTCATAAAAAATTAATGGAGCAAGAAAAGAAAAATCTGAGACACCGTTTTTTAGACCAATCATGTAGATCAAATTTCACATAAAAGTTTTGGCTCTCATGTAAATGTGTTCACAAATAAACCTAAAATTGCGCAACACCATAATTGCAAACGAAATGCTGACGTTGCTTATTATGGTCTATATGATCAAAACAAAATCCAAAATTACAATCTTTATTCAATAAGCTTTCAGAAAATATATACTTTATTGGGGTTGCCATTGATGGTTTGCACACAATTTCACTTGGAATGAAAACGTCAATTTTCCTTCCGTGATACCTTAAAAGTGTAGCCACGATTGTTTCACCCCAGGCGACCTTCAGTTTGCTTGACAGAAAATAATACTGTATTACCAGACGATCTGTTTAACAATTATTCAAAGAGCGCGCTTTGGATATGAGATGGTAGATAGCCAACGAGGCGCGTAGCGCCGGGCCGAGTTAATTGGCTATAACTATATCATATAAGCGCGAATGGAATCGATTAAAAGTGTTTACTTTTAGAGAAATAAGATAAGTCGACATTAAATAGAAATAAAGGCTGAATACCACTAAAAAACTCTATTTACAACACTGTAAAGTTTTTTTTTCCGAAAAAAAGAACCTAAATTGCCTAAATTTCTACTAATTACAATTTATGTAAGAACCTGTTAAGGCTAACTTGGGAAAGTGCAGGTTCATACTCGCGAGTTTTTACTGTATATCATTGGATATTCTCCAAGTTTGGTTGTGTCATGTGATATATTTAAACCAACCTCCAACTTGAGTAAAATGAATACTGATAAGTTTCATGCGTTGTATTTAACAGGTTCTGTGGTGCCGTCCAGGGACATGGCTCAAGATGACACAGTTGACTTTGCCTTCCCTCACTTTTCATCGAAAACTATTAGGCGAGGCCAAAGACATCCTTAAAACTCCAGATCAACCAATTCAAAAATCAAACACCTCAGAAAGGAAATGGACAGACTAACGGACCTAACATTTAAAAAAAAATTAGAGTAAGGGGGTTGAAAAACTTGCGAGGCAGTCAAAGAATCTTATTAAAATCAGATACGATTAAATTAATAACTTAAATTTATTTAATATTGATCTGGATTTCTTGACTCATATAACAGGACAGATGAAACTGAAAAAAATCGTTGCTTTACCTTTGATTTATGAGTAATGTACTGTAAAAACTGCCACAGTTTTTCTTGTAAACCGTATAGATTAGTGTATCATAGTAGTCATTAAAGGATGGTCCTGAAATATCGGCTCATGAGTGACTTTTTGTTAGCCTTACATAAAAGGTTTCTTAGATGTTGTGCTGCAAAAAGACCCGTTGACATGCCTACCACAAAATCCTGGCTCGAGATCAACGGCCTCGAACGATTAAGAAGATATAAAAAAGAACCCGTCATTTTAAGGAATATATTAAGTGTTAACTGGTTTTCAACTGCTAGCCCCTCTCGTAAACAACTTGGTTTCTCTGTCACCGTAACGAATATCCACAAGTTAAAGAACCTGAATCATTATTAGCGACATTCTTAGCCTTTATAATCGCGTCTGAGAAAGTTAGTAGTTCAAATGTTCCCTTTGTTTGTTTGTTTTTGTTGCCGTTGTTGTTTCTTTTTTAATGTTTTACAATTCCGCGTTTTAGGATATTCCGTCATTCCGCGTTTTAGGATATTCCGTCATTCCGCGTTTTAGGATATTCCGTCATTCCGTGTTTTAGGATATTCCGCCATTCCGTGTTTTAGGATATTCCGCCATTCCGCCATTCCGCGTGCCGTTCCGTCATTCCGCCGAATAGGGTCACCCTTGTCCAACCTTGAGCCTTGTCCACTCGAATGCGTTTTCGTTGATGCATTTTTGCACTTCACGCTCACACGATAGGGCTCTGTTTTCAAATGTCGTTCCACTTTGAACAGCGTTTCAAATACTGTATATGCGGTTTCGATGAAAAGATGAGGGTAACTAGCTTATCGTGGTAACTTAAAACATGCTACAGGAAGCTAACTGAAGTAAAATAAAGAAATCAAGCTAAAAGAAAAAGCAGCTGTACATTTTATTTACAACGTTGCAAAATGTATTTAACATTCATTTCTGAGCGAGGGAAGATTCCTCTCGAACTTACTCATTCCGTACTTGATTACAGGGACAGTAAGTTTCGCTAATCCTCCTCAGTCCTACTCTATATAAGTCATAAAATTGAAGAAAACAAACCTTTGGATTACAGAAGAGAATATAAAAAGACTGAGTTAAAAGCCATTCTGTTTAAAGTAATTTAACCGCAATCGCTCTAAGTACTTCGACACCGTGAAGTAGACTTAATACTACAAACAAGGCGTTAGCGATTTAAGACCAGCTTTTCCTGTGGTTCTCGTTTGAGTTCACATCTTTTTTTACTTTCCAAAGAAAGCTGACATGTATCTGGCTTTATGCATTGAACTGGAGGAGAAATCGTGGCTACGCTAGGTGTTCCACGGTCAGGAAAACAAACTTTAGATTTGCGAAAATTAATAAAGTGAGTAAGTTTAGATTGTGCATAGTACAACACGTTCCGACAAACAACATGTCCTTTGTCTCACGCAGCCATTAAAGACAGTCGAACAAACGCACAGGTTTCTATATGAAAACCAATACAGCTATGGAAATGCCATTTACTCCGTCAATTATGGGAACCATATCGATGACACTCTTTGGCACAACGCCTGAGATTCTTGAGGTTCATCTGAGGATTTTCTCCCAAAGAGATTGCCTCGACTACAGTGTAAAAGCAAGGAGTGGTGTAATCTCGTGAACTTTATATCCGAACTTTTCTGTGTTCCAGTGAAGAGTACAAAGCATGATTACTTCTTTGTAGAAATTACAGTCCAAATCTGAAGGGGGTACGACGTGGTGTTGCAGGGGCTTTGCGTCCTGGTGTGACGATTTGCGATCTGTGATTTAAAGCAAACTTTGTTTCAGTACATTTTTAAAGCGCACTGGTATAACGTCCTTCCCCATTTAGAAATGAACACAACTTACTTTCTTTTGCAACTAGAATAAGAAACCAGTTTATCTTACCACAAATGGCACCGAAAGGAAGGGCAAAGACCAACTTTTAGGGCCAAAATCGTTGCCGGAAAAACGAAAGGGTTCAATTGCAATAGCAACTCTTTCAGTTCAGTTATTGATATGGTTTGGTAGCGACACAGCAAAGTCCACAAATTATTCCCGTCTTTGAACTTTCATGTCTCTCCGTAGACAAATACTTTTTTAATCTGGGCAGCATTCTCACCACAAACATACTCTGCACTGTTCGTAAGCGACAACACCTCACGCAACTCAGAATGCTAAGTTGATAGGGGTACGTCTTAGGCATGAAATCGTGTAGCGTTTTTGTGTTAGAACTCTCTTCATACACCGTTACCTAATTGAGGCTGTTTTAAAAAGGAAACGAAAAGTTAATCACAATTAATGTCGAATGTTTAAAGCTCTGCACGCATTGCGTGCCTGCTTACATTTAGCACTGCACTGACCTGGCTGATGGAGTTTGTTTGGCCAGCTTTTCCTCTTCTCTGGCTTTTATCTGCGCACTAGCAGCCGCCATTTCTTCTTCCATCGCCGACAAATCTTCTCGAGCGCGCCTTCGTTTCTCCTAAACAAAATGCAAAGCAATCAGAGTTAACACAGATTAGGAAAAGAGGATCACTTGATATGTCAACAAGGACGTCGAAAAGCAAACGAAAATGCTACGCTATACTTCGAAGTCGTCGTCTCCTTGAAGCATTTCAGTGCTTTATTTTTGTATTCAAAAGGACAGTGTACTTCATAACATTGGTATAACCCATCGTCATCCAAACCCAGCCTTATCTTTTTGTTCTCTTAGTTGTCTCTTGAAATTCAGGAAGCCAAATCTTGTCCATCGATCAACTTTGTTGGTTTGTTGACCCATTTTAGATCACGCATACTCTACGGAAAGTTCCCTCGGAAACATAACAAGATCTCAAATATGATACTAGCATACGAAGTTAAATGATTTTGTTAACAAAACCATTAAGAACTGACCAGCCTGGATTTCGTGGACTCCTTTACAGTGTAAAACATGGGTCCCAGTTCTGCCAGCCAGTTACCGTCCACAGCTGTGACACATTGCATGTATTCCTGCATTGATAAAATAAAAATGGCTTAAAGACACAGTTTAACGAACAAAACCAGTGAAAGCTCTTCTACAATAGCAAGTCAAACACAGAAACTTTGCTGAAAAGCGCGGTAGGCGAAATTTCGCAGCATTGAGTTCTGGCTTTAAAGGTAGCAACGAGGACCAGTCATATTCCACGCTCTGTTATGTTAGGCAACCAATGTCGAGAACAATGTATTAAATTAATTCAACTTATTCCGAGGAGACTCCAGCCCTATCCCCCACCAGGGGGTAAGGAACTAAGTATTTCAAGGAGACTGCATTCAGCAATGTAATTGGATGACATGGTACCGGTAACTAACTATGCACAATAAAAATAAGAGATGATCGATGAGTATGTGTTTGGCTAGAATATGCTCATTTGGTTAACGGGTAAAAGCAGTCAAACAGTTAAGGTAATATTAATGTATCGAGACATCTTACGTTACGGTGCCACGTGACTATAAAAGAAACGTCAGGTATTATATTTATGTCACAAGTTTGTTTCTCACCTTGGAAGTCATGACAAGTTCATGGTAAACAATGTAGTCTGGTGTGTATCCCATACCAAACAGTGCACTTGTAGGGTGGAGATGGCACGGCATTCCTGTTCTCATGTTAACATACTCTCCGATACCCTGCGGGATAAAAGAATTGGAATAGTTCAACATACTGAAAACACGCCGCCCCCTAGGAGAATCTTCACAGACGAAAAAAAATCTTCCAGTAATAAGCATCCCATCCCCACTCTCTCTATATAAGCCTTCGGCTTGTTATATAATATCTTCCCTAATACTATATATTTGCTTTATACTGTGGAGCTTGCTCTCCACCTTATTTTATCGCGGTATAGGTTTATAAACTGCTATGTTCATTTAGCGACGCTAGAATCTGTTTTGTGTTTCACATCAAATTCAATTTGTTCAGAGAGCACTTAAATTACGTACTTTTAAATATTTTAGACGTAATATCCTTCCTCGATATAAGCCCAACATTTTTTGAAAAAAAAAAAAAAAATTCCTCCAAAACAAAGCTGGCCGGCTAAGACCTCTGTCCTCTTGACAGAAGCCCCGAAAAAAGGTAAGAAAGAGGTGGCACTGACTGATTTACGCTTGTTAGGTCTTTCTCACCTTCAATCTGGCGGCTTGATGAAAGTAGGAAGAGCAGATACATTTCCTGATGACATCCCAGTCATTTCCACAGGATCTGAGCGGCATTTTCTGTTGTATCATGATATCCTTAAGCTGCCCACGGACTTCTCGTACCTATAAAAGAAGAGAAAGAAACCTTTTTTAGGAGTAATGTCGGTACAAAAAATTAATATGTTCAAATCTTTGCGCAAAATATTTTTCCTTACAAAGATTTATTGATCAGTAACACTAATTTTAACTACCATGTATGGGAAATTTGTTGTAGCCAAGATCGTGCAAAACGTTCCTTCGTCTTTATACATGTAAAAAACACTTTGCACAAGACAAAAACGTTATATAAACCAGTATTTGTTCAGGTTAGACTATGTAAAACAAACAAGAAAACAAAATGGTCATAACTCACCTTTCGCATAGCTTTGATATGAATAAAGTGTTCGTTACACCACTGGGCCGAGTAGCTGATAAAACAAAGTAAAAAAAAGAGAGAGAATAAATAAAAGCCTGAAAGCGCACAAATAGCACAGCCAGGAGTTTACAGTAACATTAGGGTGATGCCAATCATGTGCTAAGAATTTTCTCGAAACTGTATGTTTTTTTAGCGATCTTCCTAGCCAAAGCTCGCCTTACAAATGACATACACGCAGATTTGATGTTGATGTGATTGTTTTAGATACAACTGCAATTTTGCTGTAACTGCTATTTTTTCAAAGCGAGGGATCCTCACATTAAACATGACACAGGGGCAATGACGGCCAGGAACTGCGTAGTGTCATTAGCATCAAATCCCAAATGCTTTTGGGTAATTTTCTTGACCTACTTGTTACTCTTCCACTGCATGTAGACGTTAAGATAAGTCAAGTGATCGCTCTCAGGCACAGCGAATTTCTCTCTGGCTGCGTCACTTTCCTCTTCTCTGCCTTTTGGACGAAAAAAGATGGCTGGTACTGATAACATGGACACTATCGTCTGTTGAGAGACAAAAAAACTCCCTGACACTGTTATGGCAAGAATCGTGTTGAACTAAATACAGACTGCGAATCTAACTAGTTATAGTTTTAACTACAGCTGCCCCCGCCTTTATATAACTGTTGTACTACAGTATCAGTAATCAAAGATTCATGAGTACATATTGTCTCCTTCAATGATAATAACTGGACATGGTCAACATTTTGGTCTAAAGTGTGGTAACGTTCATGAACTACCTAAAAAGGTTCTTCTTTAACTGATGTATTGTTACAATGATCCTTGTTGCGTTACACCGTATTATTTTTTTTAAAAAATTACAAGTCATATACAATGTAATTTTTATTTACATTCAAACTTCCTGCGCGACATTTTTACTATTAGCGACTGAAAAAAATACCTTTCGTTGGAACGGAAGTTAGATAAGGACCGCGTACAAATGCAAAATCAAATTTGGCAATAACAACATCAACGCTGACAATGGCAAAGGGATAAGTGTCAACACCGTCTTTATACGTTACGATTCCTGCAGTCCTGTTAACATTTGAACATGATTACTTACAAGGGATTCGTCGCTGCATTCCATATCCACAGCTATGATCACCATCTTGGACAGGGCGGGGTCCAGTGGGAACTCTACCATCTGACGCCCCAGGGGAGTGAGGCTTCCTGTGTTGTCCAGCGCACCTAGAATCCACAGCTGATACATGGAGTTTAAAATGTTGTCCTACAAGTGAACGTTGAAATCAGTACATTTTTCAGAGCTGGCAAATGCATTTTATTTGTTGCCATTTTGTCAAAATGGGACATATCGCTGAAACATGCCCCTTCTGCAGTTTCTTGTACGTGTACACATTGCGATTTTATCCATTCTCAATGTCGCTGCGACATGTTTCTGTAACATGACGGTTTGTTTTTATTCACCTTTGGCAATACCACTGTCCGAAAAACTATCCTGCACTATTATCCTCGCGATCAAACGGAAAAAGCACGTGCAAACTGCATGATAGTTGGTGATAGTCGATATAGTGAGTGAAAGTTCGTGTTCAAACGAGCGGGATAGTTGGAACTCTCATCTTAATTCAACTATCATGACCGTTTGATCAGGGCTGACTTAGTAAACGACCTCTCCCTGCCACTCAATTCAATTACTGCACGAGAAACACGTCCGAGATTCAATATGTTTTGATGACGTCCTTCTAGAGAAATCCGTAGTGTTTCTGATCAGTTGTTTCTCGGTCGTAACAGTTTTTGTGCAAGAGTAAAAAGAAACTAGACGCTACACATGCAGTTTCAAATTTTACGTGCGTGAAAAACTTTAGAGACAATGTATGAACGACTTGCGTAAATATGTACGCGAGCCGTTGATACATTGTCTCTAAAGTTTTTAACGCACGTTAAAAATTACGCGTCAGTGGAAATCCAGCATTAGACGTTTCACTCGCGGAGAATAAAATGCGCGATGTGAGACTTTTTTGTTAGGCAAGCGATTTACCTGAGGAGGCGGGTCCATGAAGTGAAACTCCAGCAGATTTTGAACTCCCAGAGACTTGAGAAGAAGGACAACATTGGCCAAGTTTGTTCGCTGAATTTCTGGCACCGTGGCCACAAGCAGCTCGTTTTTGTAAGAGCTCTCCGTGAAAAGGCGAAAACACTGGCTGAAAACACGGTACACAAAGCAAATATGTTATTTAAAAGGAGAATATTTCAAACATAATAATTCAAACGGAAGGGTTGACGATTGAGAGAGAAGCATTGTGAAAATGAAGTGTTAATAATGTGAAGCGAAAATGGAACTGAAGATTTACAAAGGAGGACAAAATTGTATTCTTTTTTTATTATTTTGGAGGGAACGATTGGATTTCTATTACATACAAACAGGATGACTTGAAATACTCATTGTTATCTCCAGTAAATTTATTAGCATCTTTTGTAGCATCAGTTTTCACCATTAACACCAACGGTCTTTTTTTTTTAATTACATACAAATTCAGTACAAGATGCACATTTACGTTCCTTCTGAATTTAAACTTTTAAAACGCTGTGTTTATCTTGTACTAAACTCACCCAGGCCCGGTCCTGCCTGCTCGTCCAGACCTCTGATTTGCATTGGCCTACAAAAAGGGCAAAACTCAGTAATTAAGTCCGTCTAAATAGAAGATAAAACGCGAAATCCGCTTTACAGAAGCAGTCAGCTGGCACCTGGTCACAGAGGTTGTTCAAAGCACAATTAAGCTAAACACGTATTTGCGTTAACTTCGAATTCACGTTCGCATTGACTAATATTTCTTGTCCAGTTACTCAATAATATACTCTTGTAAATCTCAATAATCTATTTAACATAAAAAAAGCTATAAGAAAGGTTTCAGTTTAAAAAGGGAAATCAGTACGACTTTACGGTGTCAATGGGATGGTAAAATGCAGTACCTGGCTGATGGGGTACACTTGCAAGGCATCCATACCAATCTTGGGATTAAACACTTTTAGCTTGCAGTACCCAGAATCCACAACAAACATGATCCCGTCAACTGTGAATAACAAAACCAAAAAGTCATATTAATGATGAAAATTCGCGCTAAAACAGATGTGAAAATAGAAATGAAACGAATAGTAAAAAGATTTAAAGTGGAGAAATGATCTTTGCAGTGAATTGCAATTAAAGAAATTGCAAAGAAAGAAACCAGAAAAATTCTGGCTTCAACAGGATTCGAACCCGTGACTTCCGCGAATACCGGTGCAATGCACTGCCAACTGAACTATTGAGGAGCTCACGGGTTCGAATCCCGTTGAAGCCAGAATTTTCTCTGGTTTCTTTCTTTGCAATTTTGCAATTCACTGCGAAGATCATTTCTTCACTCTACATCTCATCCGCAGTTCACATATATGAATTATTTCATATACTTTACGTCAGTAAAAAGATTATGCATTATTATTGTCCCCGCGTGTTAACATGTAAATCAGAGTGAATATTCGATGATGTGTTTTGGTGGTCTGAAATGGATCTACAGAATGGCAATTTTTTTGACAAGAGAAGTACAAAGTATCAAGATCTCAACCAAAAGCTTAACGCTATCTTAAAGTCCTTAAAGTTATAAGCTAATAAACAAACCATAAACAGATGGTAGGATAACTTTCAAAGTAATTACATACCTGTAAGTGAAGTTTCTGCAATGTTGGTAGCCACGATACATTTCCTGACTCCATCAGGCGCCTTTTGAAATATCTTGGCTTGCAAGTCTGACGGCAACTGTGAGTAAATAGGCAGTACTGCTAATGGAGGCGTCTCGTCTATCTCGTCTAGACGCTCTGTTAATACAAAGACAGTGAATCTTACTGGATGCTGTAAGCATCAGTTTTGCAATGCTATTCTAAAAACAGTCGAAAGAAGGCGTGTTCAAAAATGGATTTGAATTAGCCGTGGTGTTTTCCTGTCGACAGTTTCAAGGAACAAGACGTGGCAAAAAGCACATAAGCCAAGTGACGATTAACCAATCAGAGTGACTTTGACGTCCGTCCTTTCAGCCAATCAGGCGACAAACCGAAACCAATTGTGACTGGCTGATGCTAGTTTTCCCGCACTTTCCACTAATAACACCTTTAAGTGCGAAACGCTGTACTGATTGCTTACATGATGACTTGGCCTAACACAATTCAAGCTATGCTGTGCGAATATTGCTAAGTGACGATAACGCTTCTTGCAGTACTGTTTCTTTATACTTCGCAAGAAAGTCGAAATATAAGCTCGTACGTTCCCGCACAGTAAATGGAAATCTGACAGAATAAAATTATCTGTAAGTCCAGAAGTTACTGTCTTGGTTGACAAACCTGTAATAAGATCGCAAGTGACTTCAATATCCTCTTGACCAGGCATGAAGATCAAAATATCGCCTACAATGCAACAAAATACATGCGAGTGAAAGGAGATAAATGACACAATAGTCTGAAGTGCAAATTTAAGAGCGCATCAGACTTGTGTTAGTCCGATCGAGCAGCACTCAAAACACGCTCCAAACAGTGGATTTCTGGAAGGACAAATAAAGAATGCATTCAGTTGAAAGTTGTGCGCGAGAAACCGTCTGAGTGTTTGAATTTTTTGGAAACCCCGAGGTTCAAATAAATCTCGAACATAGGAATTCTGCCCATAAATATACGTATCCCTTTAAAAAAACACATCCGCAGATTTGTCTTATTTCATTTATCAGAAAGAGAGGCTTTGCATAAGCAAATAAAGTCATTTCTTTGGATTTTCCGTCGTTTGAGTCAAGTCTTATGTGCTTTCGAAAGCTTTAAAGAATGCTGAAAACCAAGTGAAACACTAGCATTGCAGATTTTTTAGACTCAACTTTATGTACTTACCTTTGGCCGGTGTAAGGTGGATCTGTAAGGCCTGTTTGACAGCGCCATCCACATAATCTTCAACCACGTTCTTGCTGAACAGAATATCCACAGGAAAGGTCCGACCAGGAATCTAAAAAATTAAAATGAAACGTTTTTCTTGTACTACTTCTGCCAAAAATGACAAAATTTCGCAGTTATTATGGTCAGAGGTGTCGCTAAGCAACATGACGTGACGCTACCGCGTTATACTGACGTTGCTAATCTCCGAGTCCTTGCGTGTGGTCGTAATCATTTCTGATTGGATAATGACAATCGGAAATTCTACGAGTGCTTTTAAGAAGAATTGCTAAAACCAAAAAGGTTCTCTGACTGGTGGACTAAGGAAGCAAAGATAAAACAGGACAATGCTTACCTGAAATGTGGGAACATTCCCAAAGAAGTCGGCAAATTTTTGAGCGTCCATAGTTGCAGACGTAACAATGAGTTTCATGTCTCTTCGGCGAGAAATGACCTGAGAGTGCAAATCAAAATCTTCCGGTTATTACAAGTACAAGTCATTTGTAAAAACCATGGTCAGAAAAAAGATGCATTCGGTAAGTGAGGGTAGAAAAACACAAACGGCTGCTAGATAAACAGTTATTTCTATTTTACGCACGATTTGGATAACTTAAAAATATCAAATCTACTTTACAGTGCGAAGCGCCTCACCGTGGCCACCCAACAAACTTTTTTACAAGTGTGCTATCGTAATAACATCATCTCTTCGACGAACACGCCTCCTTGCAAAGTTGTATATGATTCAATAGATACTCGTTACTTCGCATTTATCAACAAGATGGCACTTGTAAAAAAGTTTGTTGGGTGGCCACGGTAAGGCGCGTCGCACTGTAAGTGGACACCTTTGAAACAAGAATAAATTATTCACCTAGAAGGGGTGCAATGGAATGTTTAAGTCGTAGTGTTTGTATGGTACATAGTTAATATAGGGAAATGGTTAGGAAGCCCGGCAAACATCAAAGGAGCAAACAAAGAGGCCAAGATTTATGTTGGAAGGTCCACGACCCTGCACATCTTTTGTTTTGCGCTCATACACTATGCATGAATTACGTAATCGCAATGTTTTTATTGGTTAGTTACATGAACACACGTAACCACCTATTGTATTTTGTCAGGTTTTGTGCAGGGTCAACCCCCAAAATAGCGAACAAAAACATACAACAAAGAACTTTGTAGGGATTCCTAACCATTTCCCTCTATTAACTATGTATGATATTAACATCTCACATCTCTAAGCAGACCAAACAGTACATCTGTGTTCAGTGATCTTTCGTGAGCCTCGTCCATTATAACAACACTGTAATGATCAAGGTCTGGTTCACGGAGGGACTCTCGCAGAAGAATACCGTCTGTCATGTACTTGATCATTGTACTCTGAAAATAACATAGGTACAATTGTATAAAATTTTGGCTATGCAAGGTGTGCTCTGGTTGGCCGCGTAGTCGTTTTGCAAAACTCAAGCCATGTAAACACAGTTGCGACGTGTAACTGCTTTCTGCTGGGTTTTATGTTATAAAAGAAATTTAAAACGGTCTCAGTTTGCAAAGGGTGATAAAAACACGAGAGGAAGTTTGGGAGATTTCTAAAATTCTTATGTACATGTAAGTCCTTCATGCTATTCGTTTAACATACATGCAAGCTATTGTATCTCCAAAGTTTTCTCTCGTGTTTTCATCAGACTATGTTAACTTCGGCGCTTCTTTAACAAGTAAATGCATCAGCAATAAAAGATTTCTTGGAATGGAAAGCGATTTCACTCGGTCGAACTGTCGGTCGATGGGCGGTAAATCTTCTTTTTGTACTTTCCGCTGACCAGTGCATAAGGCTTGCGTGTGAACTTTATGTTATGGCACACAGCGGTCAAACGCAGCGCGCGTGCGCAGTTACTGTGCAATTCCCGCCAAACTTCTCCATACAAAGTCTTAAATTTTCCGAAAACTTTCGCTTTAAAGCCAAAAGTTAACGCCGTCCCTGGAAAGTTAAGGTTTATACGCCGCTTATGGATTGGAAATTTAACAATTTCCTACAAAAGTTTGCACACTTTCGAGACAAATTTTCAGAAAAGTTCGAGGCGCCGAAAAACCGGAGGTGACGTCATTTTTACGTTTGACCGCTGTGTGATGTTATGGTTAAATTAGAGGCTAGTAGAAGGCGGCGTTTTTTATTAGACTTCATATGCAGTCGGTTCATAGTAGCTGGAAGAAATTCTGTCACCAGCAGGGTGACCGTTGTGAAAAAAAGTTTTACAATTTATTATTTTCAACCGAACTACCCGTTTCCTACCTCCGAGGTGACATCTTCAAATCGAATGGCATATCCAACTTCTTCCCCCAGTTTACATCCAAACTCTTCACTGACTCGCTTAGCTACTGACATGGCGGCCACTCGTCGAGGCTGTGTACACCCAATCATGCCATAATTTGTGTAACCATCCTCGTGCATATACTGCAAGGTTAGAGAAGACAAAGACGTTAAATTAACCACAGTAGCAATGATACTAATTATTTCAAACAACGTTTTAAGACAACTTAAGAGGACTTAGGGCAGTATTTAAGGATAAACAATCTTGCTATGAGAAACTACTGACAAAAGCAGACATACCATCGTTGTACAACAGGCGATTACAGGACATTGCCATCTTTATGTATAAAGTTAAGCATAAATTGCTGCCCGAGAGACTCAGTAATCTTTTCCAATTTGACAGTGGCTTATATAATTTTAGAAAACGTGAATTTGTTCAACCCCGATTCTCTTCGGTAACATTTGGCAAACACTCTCTTTGATACCTAGGGCCCAAACTGTGGAATGCTTTTACACCTAGATCAAGAAATTTACCCTCTTTAAAACAATTCAAATGCGTTATACGTGGTCGGGACCTCACTGCGCTGGCTGCTAATATCAGTGACTGTCGGGGATGCAAACTATGTCAACAGTTAACATTATATGACATAATTTTTACTTTTAACATAATTTTAATTCTTATATTTTAATATAGTTAAAGAAACAGAATTTAAATATATTTGTACTTAGGTTTTTTTTAAATGTATATAAATATTTTCTTTTTTATATATATTAATTACGTTTTTTTAGTTAGGCAGGTCAGGTGTCCGCAATTAGTAGAGGGGACTTTTCCCCTCAGCTACTACAGATTTGACACGTTAATAAAGTTGTTATTATTATTATTACTGGTAGAAAAACGGGAGGCAGCAAATTCTTTACAAAGTAAATCTACAGCGATTTAAGAGGTATTCAGCATATGAAACAGTCAGCTGTTTGCGGTTATGGATACGAGCCTTTAAATGTTTTCATGCTAGATGAGTAAACGTTTCTAATAAAAACTCTGGTCAAAATAGAGGGCTGTGAACAGTCTAAATCAACATCGAATGGACAAATCCCTGCCAGAAATTTTTTCTTGAGAAGACTCGTTTTCCTGTGAAAGGTCCATTTCTGTTCTTACCTGAGTGAGCTGCGTTGTTTTACCAGATCCTGTTTCACCAACGACAACAACAACCTGGTTATCTCTTACAATGTTCAGTAGCTGGGGAGAAAAAGCAGTGGATTTTTTTTTTCACGATAGAAAAGAAATATTGGACGCAAACTTAAAGCGGCGTGCTTCAAAGAATTAATCTTTTATGTGAGTTTTGATATGAACGAAGAAATCGCGAAAACTAAGTACACTTGCAACTTGATTTGAATGCTAATGGTATCAATTTTGTGTCGCAAAATATAGCCCCGCCAAAACGCAAAATTGAGTTTTAGTCCCCTTTAAATGATACTGGATTAATATTGAGTGATGAAAATTGAATGGGAAGCTGCGAACAATCGGAGCAAACATTTTGGATCGCTGTCCTCGTGTAATTCGCTTCCTATTCTAAAATCGCCGTGAAACATGTACTTGTCAACTTGAGCTTTATAGAGAGGTTTGTTAACGGTTGTACAATTTTGAGTCTTACCTCCTCTCTTATGGCAAATATGGGCAGGTACTGCCTCTGTTCCTTGAGAGATTTCTTGGAAGCGAACTCACTGCTGGCTTCACTTTTGTCTTTCATGTGTTTAGCAAACTTCTGATGACCCTTGTAATCTTCTTCACCTCCTTTTGTATCCTAAACAACAATCATGTCCGTTGTAAGCTGCAGTTAAACCTGATTACTCTAGCGTAAAAGTAATCATAGTATCTTGGATTAAGTGCCTACATGTACAATTATTGTGTTTGAAATAAAATGTTTGTGTGTTTTAACACAGCTTAGTATCTCCAAAAAACAAAATAATAATGATCTAATATGAGAAAATGGGGACCACCAAAAATGCGCAAATTTAAATCAGTGTTTTTTTTTTTTTTTTTGGGGGGGGGGTGAACTTCGGTAATTTCTTGACAGTCTCTGTCTTTGCTATTCTTTATACGCACGATTTTGGAGTTAAAATATTAAAAATATGCGCGCCGGCGCGCCTGTAATATGGTCAACTTGTTCCCGCACCAAATGGAACCACTTAACAGGGCGACGAACAAAACTTCCGGGCCAAGAGAAAACGTTTTCGCAGCATTGTTGCGTCACCCAGTGAAAAAAAAGGAAAAACCATTTCACGGGAACTTTAATTATACTATACCTCCTCTTCCTCTTTTTTCACTCCCAAAATGTTGCCGAGTTTTGTTCCTGCCAGCTCCCAGTGTTTGTGTTGAGATTTCTGCCGCTCCTTCTGTTCTCTGTGTACACGAACAACGTGGCAGCCTTTTCTTGAAATCATGGCCATGTCTGATGTAGAATCCTGTTCACAATTTGTTGAAAGTCATGCACTTGTTAGAAATAGATGTCTCTTTGCTTGAATCAAATAAGACACAAGGATGACTGGGCTACATGCTACTAAAGCACATGCACTTTATTACCATAATGGTAAATTAATAGGACTGAATGAAGTCCAATTCGATCTGTATGACTGAGGGATTAAAAAATCGGACGAAGGCGTGGCGGGAGTGCAATTTGTTTAATCATGGGAATGATTACAGACAAAATTGGACAACACTAAGTTTTGTTATCATTTACTAACTGTTGCCAATTAGTCAATACTATAACAAACGTTTATTAACTATAACCAAAAAAACAACATTAAAGTTGAGTCTGCTTTTGACCGAGATGTGTAAGATACCAAAAACAGAGAGAGAAAAACCAGCACATACTGTCCAATTACAAGTAAATCTGCCATTTACTTGGCTCAATTAAAAAAAAAAATTGTTATGTGTCAGACCTTTCATTTAGTTTGATCAGCGATCAATATATTAACAATTGCCAGACTATAAATTACAATTATACAGTAGAAATTTTCTAATTTCTTAAACCTCCACGAAGGAAACAAAAATTGGTTAAAAAAAATCGTAGGAGTACGAAAAATGGCGGTAAAACTGCAGTGTGTGATTGAGTGAAGCAAATCAAAGAAAAACGACTTTAGGCTTTGATAAAAAAGACGTCATGACACAACATTTTACTATTATACACTCTGTGTTCATACACAGACTTGTAAACAGTTGCAAAGAAAGAAATGTACTGTATCCACACAGCTGTGCACTGATAGGCTATCAGTGCCCTGAGATCTGTATTTCTTTTAACTTAAAGCCTGGGCTTTGTCACGTAATTTTAGGCAATTTTGGCCCTGACCAACCGTTCATAGAATTTACTGGAACAACACAATAACAACTTAAAACTGTACATAGAAGAACTCAAAAGAAACACAGAAAGGCCAAAAAGGGTAATGGATGGGCAAAATGTGAGAAGATTAAAACGGCTTGCGTTCGGGTAAATTCGAAAAACGTCAGCCCGACTTTTTTCAAGTTTATCTCAATTTGTATAAAAGTGTCAGTTACAATGCTCGAAAATTATCTTTGTTTGTTATGTGGCCGTGATTCTGCCAATGAAAGACTTTGCTTTGCCAATTTAAAGTTTAGAGCTCTTAATTAACGAAAATAAAGAGAATTACCTATAATACCGTGACATAGCCCCTTTAAAGAAGTAAAAAAATCATAGTAAAATACAAATAAACAAACAAAAGACAAACAAACAATTAGCTTTAATCACAGTACCTTGACTGGAATGACTGGTTCAGGTTGTTTTGTGAAGACAATTCTTCCATCCAAGAAAGGTGGGACTATGTTATGAACCAAGAGGTGGACTCGCGCTTCCTGGTCATCTTCAAAATCATCGTCAACCTCTAACTTCTGCACTACGCCACTTGTCAACATTCTGTTGGTTTCCCACAAGTCATTATCCTAAAAATAAAGAGTTGCTTTGAATTGTGCATGACGAATTTGAATGATCTTCATATGAAAAAAAATAATTTTATTTCAGTTGGTCGCACAAATGCTGTTATACGTACATGTCCATTGTTAATTTACCTTGCTAAGCAGTGCATGCAGAATGAAAGGTGCTTATAACATGATGCCTTCTAAATCATTCAAGAAATTTCTTGGGTTGAAGTCAATTCAAGTCTGAGTCTTGTATTATAAACTATATGACCTTTGGAATATCTGACATGTGCATGTATCGATCAGCTCTTAATGTTGTACAGATTTTTACCTTGTTGATCTGACGCTGTTGTGCAGACATCCTCTTCACTGCCTTTTTAGCCATGTTTTCTTCCTTCTTCTTTGTATATTCATCACTGACATCAGCAAATGGATTCTGAGTTTCGTCATAGCCAGAGTCCATATCATACCAGGCACGGTCAAGCCTCTACGGTGAAAAATAAAGTATATATAAATATATTACACAATGTTGAATCTCAAAATTATGGTTTCTTTTCGTTTAATTATAATCACCTAAAACAAAAAAAAAGTCTTCAACTTTTAACAGCAAAACCAAGCTCCAGTCTTGATCCAGATTGCTTTAAATTTGCACAAATTATTTAAAAGTTGAGCAGTGAGATGAGGACTTAATTTACCTTCAGTTGACAGAAAACCAGTCTAAAATATTGTAGTCTGGTGAAATACGTAAATTTGCTTTTACAAAACACAGGTTTACCCAAACGTTAAGGTAACGACAGGTCTGGAGCACAGAAACAGCCTGATGCCAACCCTACACCTGTATGTCCTCGTCGTGGGAGACAGAAACGGGTAGTGCCAGCTAACAGGGCTGTGGCAAACTGTGTGTGGGGCTAGCAACCCCATCACAGTAGATAATTGCTACGGAAACTGAGGATCAAAAAAATACACAACCACAGCCTGATGCACAATTCAATAATAGAATTGAATTTGTTTACGGCGACTACCTTTTGTTCTTCCTCCCACTCATCCTTGCCAACATCTGAGGGGAAACGTGATTCACTGTCATCGTCAGTGCCTATAACAGAATATTAAGCTTCCGTAAATCAACTGATGCTGTTAGTTAATCAAGGGTCATCACAAAGTGTGACGCAGCATAGCATGCGATCCATTCGGGTTACCCTAGATAGCACTTTGGTTAGCCTAAATAGTACTCTGGTTAGCCTGTAGTTACCTAAAGGTAGCTTGTGGTTAGCCCGCTTTTCTATTTGGAGTAGGGATTTCTGCCTCACATGCCTCGCCTTGTGCGCCTTGCTGCCTTGCCTCGCATGCCTTGCACGCATTGTTTTGCACATTTCGCAGGCGCTGCCCAAACTGACCCGGGTAAATTTGAAAACGCATCTGTTTTCACCCGGATAGGCCGACCGTCCACACTGAAAAGGCGTTTTCGGTCACCCAAACCAGTACTTTTCAAAAATGCTCTTCAAAGTGGGCAAATTTAAAAAAGCTGGCTAAGTGGTGTAGTGTGGACGATGAAAACGGGCGAAACTGGACTTTTTGAAAACGCTGACATCAAATAGCCATGTACATGTACATGTATTCTCTGTCAAAACAAAAGGATTAATTAGCTTAACAACAGCTCTGTGCATGCGTTGTAACTTTGGGTGCAGTGAAGCGTGTCGTTTTCAAATTTACCTGGGTTAATGTGGACGGAAAACATAAATTTACAACATTTTCAAATTTCTCTGTTTTCAAATAATATACTCGGGTTAATGAGGATAGGGACTGAGTCAGTAAGACTAAATATTCATGGTTTCAAGAATGCCAGCATCCAAGAGGATATTTATTTCTGGTAGCTCTATAAATTCTCCTCTCTATTTACTTTAAAACAATAAATTTATCTACAATGTACACTGATTTTCAAATAACTTTTTTTGACTGTTTGTCAAAGTGTAGCCTCCCACACAGACATTTTCAGATCGTGTTTCACTCCAACCTAAGGCTAGTCAAAGTGCTGTGTATTATTTATTGTATATTGTAAATATTATCTTACGTTTTCCTTTAGAGAATCTCGGTGTGGCTCCAGTGCTTCTGCGATCATCTTCCCAAACATTGTATTTATGTGTCGGTGTAAAACGAGGAGTATCATCAACTCGGCGGTGAGATCTGGGAGAATTACATTGTATAATAACACTAAATAAATACTGTAGATGGTGTTAAGTGTTAAGCATGTTCTGCTTGTTACGTTTAGTTGTGGAAGTGAATGGTTCAGTATCAGCCGCAAGGTTCAAATGAAGTTTTGTGATTGATTTTAGTTTGACCCCAATTCGCTGGCTCATGACAGTTGATTTGGAATGGCTTTCTGAGCACGCATTAAAAATTGCATTTGGCTATAGACAAAAAGAAATTGTTTTTTTTTTCTTTCTGTTCTACAAAGCCTATGTGAATCAACAAAAATCCATTACTTGACTTGTGAATTCCACGTTATCGTGAATTCCGATATCGGTTTTTCAAGTGAAATTTAATGTGGAATTCACCAGTCAGGTAATGGATTTTCCTATACAATCATATTATGTGCATCAGATACATGCAGAGTGAGTACCTGCGTTGAATGAAGAAATACCTGTCAACAAATGCCAGAAAAAGATCACCCATAATATGTCAAAGTTGGTTTTCATCATATTAAAGAGCTCAAATTGTGGGTAAGACTGAAGTATTTTCTGTTTCAATGTTCATTGACTTTACATTCGATAAAGAAGACTTCCTTAAGACTCAACTTTGGATTTTTGACTCAACTTTGGATTTTCTTTGATTTACTTTCAAAAAACTTTTTTCCAACATTTGAGTTGTTAAACTCGGGGTGCGGCTTATATGCGGGTGTTTACGGTACATGACGAATATTATGGCAGACCATGTTCTGAAACATAATAATAACATTTCAAAATGCCCTGGCTTTCTATTGAATTTGAAGCATTTTGCAGATGATGATGTATTTACCTTCGTTCACTTCTCATGTCTTCACTAATTGATCTACTGGGTGACGGCATTTCCCATTTGGATCTGCTTGGTGTTGACTCTTCTTCATCCCAACTACTCCGTGAAGGAGTTCTAATATCTGAGACCAAGATGTTAATATTAAATACATGTACATGTCTGTCAGGTTGACAATTCTTTGATTTACCATTTTCATAAATTTAGACAATTGCATGCTTTAGTTAGCCTGCATCATATCACAGATGAACTAAACCCCGGTATAGTCCATCTGCGCGACGGCGCCCAAAAGCCTGTTCCGCTATCCCGCAAGTTTTGTAAGGATCAGTGTATTCATTTCTGATTGGCTAGTTTCATATTACTTTCAAACATGCTTTGCCATTACACAAAATCAAATGAAAACTGGTCACGCAAGACATGCTAAGCTAAAAATTAATTTTATTTTGAAAGAAAGAATAAATTTATTTTGTTAAATAAAATAAAAAAATCAAAGATTTGCCATAGCCTGTTGGCAATTCATGATGTATTATGACCAAAGAATTGGATTTAATTGCGTAGCAGTCAAGGTGTACTTGGGGGGGGGGGGGGATTGAGTACATCTACTCAGAGTTACATATTTGCATTGCTTGGATTTGTCAGCAGAAATTACCTTTCGACTTGTGCCTTGGGGTGTAACCTTCATCTCTTGTCGATCTGCTGCTTCTGTATGGAGTTTCTTCCCATTCACTTCGGCTTGATCTTGGCTCCTTATAATAATTACCCTTGTCATCTCGAGATCTACGACTACTTTGCTCTCCTTTATCATACCTCTTTTTGTCTCGATCATCATATTTGTCTCTTCTATCCCTATAACCCTCTCTGTCTTTTCTAGAGTCTCTTTCCTCTTTGTCTTTCTTAGATTGCGCATACACACCGCCTCTTCGAGTTTCACGGTCCCTTTCAAGTCTCAGAAGTTGTTTTTCTCTTATTTCTTCATTAACACCTCCAGTATGCGAAGGAGTTTCTACCAATCCAGTCCTGTAATGACGTGATCTCGATTTATTTCCTGAACTAATTCTCGCCTGTCCTTGAAGCTCATCATCTCTCGCATCCGACTCTTCCAAATCTGCTTCACGATTCGAGGAAAGAGCTCTCACTTTTTTCGTTTTATCGCCTTCTTCTTCTAGCTTTCTCTTTCGTTTCTCTTCAGCGAGCTTCTGTAGTCCTAACACGCTTTCCTTGGGAGGTTGAGTCGTTTTCTTGCTGCTGCCTTTTAAGATCAAGCCTCCAACAACAGAGTGAACATGTGTACCTTCGAGTCTGTCTGTAGAAGAATCGTCGAATCCGATGTCTGCCATGATGGTGAAAGAGTAAGCAACTTAATCAAGGAATAATAAGACTAACCAAAGCTGGAAAACAACTGATAATCCAATAATCTGGCCTTGAAAGGTAAAGAGTTTTAAACGAAATTACAACGTCAAGTTTGTCATCTGTCCGCCATTTTATTTCTTCGTTCGTTCCCAGATCTTGCGCCACTAAAAAGAGAAAGCCTGGGAATGAACGCCATAAAAAATTGCGTGACTTTGCGTGACGCCGGTAAAGGAACCAAAAATCAAAACTACCGCTGTTCTACGAAAAGACGTATTGGCAACATGGCGTCCGTAAAGGAGGAAAGTTGTTTGAGTTCTTACAGAAAACTATTGATCGAGATATCGTTAGACCTATCTCGCCGTGATTTAGAGATGCTTAAATTTGCTGCTGTGGATTTCATTCCTCGCGGAAGAACAGAAAACATTGGTAGCGGATTACAATTCTTTGATGTTCTCGAACAAGACATGAAAATTGGTCCAAGGAATCTGTCCCTTCTGCAGGATATGTTTAACACGATTGGCAGGGTGGATCTTGCACAGAGATTACAGTCTTATTTAACATCATTCGCCGCTGTTGAAACTGATGGTAAGCTTTTCAATGATCAGTATGAAGTCCAAGTTTTCAACAAGTTCGTTTATAAATATTAATGTGCCACGAATATTTACCTAGATAGAAGTGTTGAAAAACCCAAACAAACTAAAACCCCAGCAGTCTACAATTCTCATATCTCAACTATGCAATTATTCCGAGAATAGTCGATCTTTTCAGAAATTTCAAGTGATATTTCAAACATGCATTAGTTTGGCTTTAATGTAGTTGGTGAATTTTCAGAGCCTGTGCTAGTCTGTTTCAGGCGTTCGGTTTTTCACTCGCCAATTTCATCTGTCACTCACTATGCGCGCGTCGTTCCCCACTAACCGAACGCCTGGAACCCGGGGGGGGGGGGGTACTCCCATAAATTTCGGATAGGGGTGTGCCGCCAAGGTTCTTAAACCCTGACCCTATTTAAGGATAAAGAAAGCGAAAATTGATACCCTTTTTAAGGCCCAAAACCGAAAAATGACGCCCTATTCAAGGGGAGGAGAAGCGTTCCATGACGACCCAAATAACGGCTAACCGCGCACGGCAAGACACAAATCTCTATAAAATCGTTTTACTAATACCTGAACAGAAAATTCAGTTTTAAGATACCTTTTTTGGTTTAGCTGGGCGTTTATTTTAGCTTATAGAATTTAGGTACCCTATCTAAGGATCACACCGGGAACTCATTGCCAAAAGGAGCAAAAATGATACCCTATTTAAGGACCGAGAACCTCAAAAACCATACCCTATCGGGCGGCACATACCTATATAGGCCACATATGGGAGTACCCCCCCCCCCCGGGGGGGCCTGGTACAGGCTTAGCCTGGGCATAGCATAAAATCTTAATGTTTTCGAAACTCAGAAAATTACCATGCTTACGAAGTCAACTTTCATAAAATTTCAAAAACATATATCATTGACACTCCCGATCTCTGACAAATATTGTTTATGATACTGTAGAATTTCCACTCTCCGGAACGGTTAAAAACAGATTTCTAGGTAGTCTAGGCAATGAGTGGGAAATTCTCATAGAATTTCCACGAAATATCACAGTTAATTCTTACGAGAAATGTCGGCACTCTTTGATTTCAAACACTATTTACTGTGCCGATTAATCGACTCATATAAAATTACGGATAAATCGGTAAAATCTGTAAAATTGATTTAAAAAATTGATTTGATGATATTTGATCAATATCCATTTTATCGATCGATTGGTAAAAATCGATGTCAAACTGAAAATAGGTACCGATTTTACCGATTCTTTAAGTAAGTAACAATAATCAGGTGCTATTGATTCTATGCAGGGACCACGTCTTTGTGTATAACAGCGGCTTTTATACATTTAAGAGAGTGATAAGGTGGTGGGGGGTTTGGGGTATAGATCACGTTTCACGGAAAATAAAATGGCCCTTTACAAGTCACCAAAAATATAACATTGAGACTTCATGCTTAACGGAAAATAAAAGAGAACGTTTTTGAAAATTACGGTTCACGGCTACTTGAGTAATTACGATTGACTACGAAAAAAGTAACCATTTCACGGGAAATAAAAACGGCCGATCTCGGGTCACGAAAATACCCTTTACCATCCTCATATAAGACAAAAGCATACATTTTATTGTTGGTGTCAGTTGGACATATGCTCGCGTTTTGACTTCTTTCTTCCCTTTCGTACAGAAAAAAAAAACCCTCTGTGTATTCCATGTATTGAGTGCCTGGGCTGTCATTTCTAAGAGGGTCTCAATGGGGTGGTGGCTTTTACGGTTAACGGTTTAAATTTTGACTTTTTTACGGCTAACCGTTAATTTATTTCCATAACGGTTAACAGAAGTTAAAAGCTATACTTCATTGTTTTAAAAGGTTAAAAATTAATTGCCATTATTGAAAAACATGTTTTCGGTCTCAGGGCCATTCTGGGACGATGAGGTGAACTAGTTTGGTTACTTTATTGTTACTGACCGATTTTTTACGGTTAAACATATTTTACGGCTAACGGTTAAATTTTTCCAATTTTTACGCCTAACGGTTTAATTTTTGGGCCGTTTTACGGCTAACGGTTAACCCCATTGAGACCCTCTTCTTAACGGCTCTTTACTGTGCTACCCTTGAATTTCACACGTGGGGCCTGAACACAAAAGGGGTAAAATAGGAACTGGGATTTGTCTATTTGTTCCCTGAGAAGAGGGTATTTGGGGGACTGGGAACCACAAAACAAAACAAACGGGAACTGGACTGTCGACCGCGGTCAAACGACAGAAATACGCAAAAAACAAGAAAAGTACATCAAAGATAAGGTTTTCATTTCACAGTACAAAGATTGGTGCATTACCTGTATCCTGACGATTTTCTAAGTTTTTTGGAGCTTTACTAAAAAAGTTCTACGTGTTTAAAAATAGCGCAATGCGGACTTGTCGTCGCCATTTCGTCAAAGCACTTTGGTGCGGATGCGGAACATTTAAACTCTTTTACCTGAGGAAATGGGAATATGTTTACGTTCAGTAACTATTTTATCGATTCTTGCTTATACTAACACTGACTTCAATATGTACAAAATTCCCCGAAATAGAAAGAAAAGCTTCCTGAGACGTTTGACCGCGGTGAAACTGGACTGGGATTTGGGAAAAACATACACTAAGAAGTAGGATTTATAAGCAAGTTGATGGCAAACTTAACACTGATGTTAAGAATTGTACCTATTCAGATTTCGAAATGTTACTTAATTTTTTTTAATTTGAGAACTTATCCGTCGGTCTTCACTGAATTTAAACTTAGGTCAGAGGGATGACACGGTTACTGACGGGGGTGGTGATCAACCTCAAAACGATGCTGCTATCACAGAAAACAGTGGTACAGGCCAAGGTACATTTGTATAAATCAGTCAATTAATCAATTAATTTAATATATTTTGTAACTAATGAAAAGTCAGACTTTTTTATGTAAATTGTAAACGGTGTTTTCGTTGTCTCAGATTCCCGAATTAAGTTCTGCGTAGATGCTGACTGTTGTCCTGTCAAATGCCGCACACTACAGCCTTTAGCGAAGAAGTGTGTGACTGCTATCACACTGATGCGATGACTCAAGATTCCATTGCAATTATAAAGGTTTTACCGTTAAATCGAAAATGTAAGGTCAAGGACATCTACAAGGGCTAAATTCCAAAAGAAACAAAAGTTTTACGTTCACTTCATTCAACAGCTGAAGCTGGTCTAATAACAAGAGGTGCTGCATTGCCATCTGTCCAGCTAGTTCGTCAGCCATTGGTGAAGAGTGCAGCTGATGCCCCTGTAGCCTTCAGTGCCATCGATGGCGGTCATGGAGTTCCACAAATCGGCCAGTGTTTAGCTGTAATGTGCAGCAGCGATGTATTGTCATCTAGTGGGAACAATGGTATGTGAGACTCAAACGTTTTGAACGTCAGGTTCAGCTTTCTTAGATTTTAGATCATTAAATATAAGTAAAGGCAATCCAATAATTGTGTGACCGCTCAGCGGTGAACATTAGTAAAATTACTTTCGCCGGAGGGACGTTTGATATAATTAAGTTGTTTCTTTTCACAACACAAGTTCCGGCGATTAGCCCCATCTCGTTTTTAATTCCTCGTAAATTCTAGCTCCTTGTGTAACGCGTAAGCTCACAGATTCTTTCATTCGTCTGTTTTTGCGCTATCAGTTCATAACTGTTATCATACGAATCTCTATCTCCTTCTCCGTACTCTAACGCTGTCTCTAACACAGGTTCCACTGCCTTTTCATTACGCGTTTGATCCCTCTATATTTCGTTATCTTCCTATCACGAATCTAACTTGCATTGCAAAGCAGTGCTACGATTCTGTGCTCTGCATGCCGCCCTGCAACATGAAAACTTAGCTGAGTACTGTAACTGATGGATGAAACAGGTAGTATTCTGTCAGAAAAATCATTTGACTTAGTGTCCACCATAAAATAATGCAGATATAACGTAAACATTCTTTCGACTTTTGTTTTCTAGGTGCCTCGTCAGGATTGATGGCCCCAGCCCCAGCCCCAGCCCCAGCCCCAGCCCCAGGCCCAGCACTGGCGGGGCAGCGTGGGGCTCAGGTCCTTTCTGGGCCTGGCCGGGTCCAACATGATCGATCTGCAGGGCCAGCACCAGTGCGATATGTCAACTTTTTGGCTTGCGAGGGCTACACTGTGGAAATAATAGGCGGGAAGCATTTCAAGACTCCGGAAGGAGAGTTTGTCGAAATGAAGAGCGGGACGCAGTATAAGATACATGTAAAAAACACACGTGCCTACGGTAAGCACTATTTTCAATTAACACTTACAATCAACACTTTTCCGCTGGATAGAGATTTATTCAGTGGATAGCGTTATCCATCTTTTGAACAACCGACGATTGAGGAATAGTCAAACTGGGACGTAATACGGCATCTTTCGAACAAATGTTCATCATCGGAGAGGTCAACTCTGATGCCTATCTATATATTAACAGAACAAATGTCTGAAAAAATCAAATGCCCCGAGCGGGATTCGAACCCTCGACACCCCGATCTTGGGGAAGGTGCTCTAACCACTGAGCTACCGAGGCAACCACAGCGAAGTGAGTCGAATATTTGCTACAAAGGAAACATTGATTACCGGACATTTACTCTCAGGCCTCTCGAACTGGAAATCAGTTCTGTAGGTCGTCAAGACAGTACAATGCGCATCGGTCCAGATGTTATAGACCATTAAAAGGTACGTAATACGGCATATTTCGAACAAATGTTCATCAGAATTGACCTCTCTGATGATGAACATTTGTTCGAAATATGCCGTTTTACGTACCTTGTAATGCGTTTTCAATGTTTTTCGGGCGAGTGTGGACGGAAAATATTTCATACGGCGTTTTCAAATTTCTCCGTTTTCCAATTTATCCGGTGGATCAATATGGACAGGGCCTAATAGGCTTCTACTCTGACTTGTAGGTTGTAACTTGGATGTATCCATTGATGGTTATGACGTTGGAGGATGGACCATCGATGGAAGGCAGGAGTTATCAATAGAGAGACCTGTTTACGAGGCCAAGAAATTTACCTTCTACCGCGTCAAAACTGCACCAAAAACGGCAGGCATTGAGTCAGGCCGCTTAGAAAATGGTGTTGTGAAGTGTGTGTTCACACCAGAAGCATTTCTGAACATTCCAGTGATTGTTTCTGGTTTGCCTCAGCCACTGGATATGAATATGCCTCCATCCGCGACAGTTGGTGATCTAAAACGTGAAGTACAACACCAGTTGAGTAAAAAGAATGACCCGGATCAAGTTCTTGTTATCGATGACAAGGTGCTATCTAATCGTGCGCGTTTGAGGTAAGTAAAAGTACATGGATGCGAGGCGTCTAAAACTAGATTTGGCGAAACCCTGAAGTTTGCCAGGGAGTCGATAAAAACCCCGTCAGAGCAAAAAAAGACAAAGATAAAATTTGCTGGGCTTTCCGTGGTTACACGGAGTGATCTCTTGAAAACCGCCAAGCACGTTCGACTCCCGAAATCTGCGTAGATGACCATGAAAGTATCATAATTTTATAAGTATATACTAAAACAGTGTTTCCCTTGGAGCTAGTCGTTAAGTGCTCTGACATTTGCCAAAAATGCCGAACTCGAAGTTTTGTAGAATAAACAACACGAAAATTCAATAAGGACTGATTGGTGATAGTTTGAAAGGCAGTACAGTTTAGTAACATCGTTATAGCTAAAACTACTTTCAAACCTGTTTTTTTTTGGATAGAAATGAACTTGAACGGACTTCTGGCAAACTGAGATTGATTGATGTAGAAATGCAGATTGCAGTTAAGACATCTTCCAGTGAAACCTTTTCCGTAAAGATACATCCAGGCAAGGCGAAAGTCCACGATCTTATGAAACAGATAGAAGGAGAGCTTGATGTCCCCTTCAGAGACCAAAAGCTGTACTTTGGAAGCGCTCTTCTTTCAGATGCGCCACGTAGAGGCCTTCCTCGTGAACTCATCTGCAGTGCACAGCCGACTGTTGATGCCATTGTCCCAGATTATATTCACATCACAGTGGAAGATCAAAATGGCGTCACACACGACATAAAGATAGATAAAGAAAAAAGCCTGAAAGCGCTTATGGAAGAAATACCTTCTTGCAGAAACTTGCAAGAAAACGAAGAAGCCATGTTCTATCTCAACGAAAAGCAACTCTGTCCTTCCAAAGATAAAGGAACCTTAACTAGCCTCGGTGTTTGCTCTGGATCAAAGTTGGAGTTGAAAGTAAAGATTACCTTTATTGAAATCTTTGTCGACGTTTGGTTTTCGGTCTGTTCAGTCAGTGTCACATGCAGTCCTCAAGGAACATTCAAGGATTTGGTAAAAAAGGTGGTAATGGCCGAGAACAAAAAAGGAAAGCTGGGGAAAGTCACCTTTGCATTGGGGGAAAGAGTGTTTGATCCGGAACAAGACACGGGTCCGCTACAAGGTATAACGTACTATTTTTTTAACAATTTTCAGTTTGTAACAGTACAGATTAAGTAACCGTTTTGTTATTGACAACTGACAATCATTTCAAATGATAATAAAGCTTATGCATAATAACGTCATATGCTCAAAATTCACCACCAAGCCTCGTTTACGCGAATTACTTTCAAACCTCTGGCAACTTAATGCAGGTGCCACGTGGGTATTCTTTTTATCTTTAATGCATTGTGTATTCGTTGATAATTAATTTTCAAGTTTGTACTTCGAAAGCGAGACTTGGTAGTGAAACTAGCCAGTCTGTGTAAAGGCTATTTCTGTATCGATTCTGTAATCAATTTTCTACTCTTTCTACTCGATTTCACGTTGGCGACAGTCAGTTGGCATTTTTGCATTGCATGTACATTACTACTCGGCAGTTCATGTGCGTTATTACTCAAGTTATCGCAATTTTAAACTTGTATGGAACGAGCCACGAGTGGTAAAGAGTTGCCAACCTTATGTTAGTCAGTGAATATACTTAATGCATGTTAGTTGCAAGAAATCAAAACCATGATATATATCACGACAAACTGATATCAGATTAAATTCCTTATTCGTATGAATATTTTTACAGACAAGACCATGAAAAGTGAGGATCAAGTGTGGTCAAGTGTCTGAAAGTATTTTTCCCTTTAGATTACGGAGTTACACATCGATCTGTGCTTCAGATGAGAGCGGTCGAACCTACTCCAAAGGTTGCTGTTGATGATTCTAACAGACCTCTTGGAGCTGAGGCTTCCAAATCTGAAAAAGAGTTAGTATGAAACATCTAATACTCTACCTTATTTTGCCTAACTCTCTGTATAGAATTATTAACAAAATCGCAGTATCGGCTACAAATGGTAGACCTCTCTGATTCGGGCATTGTAGGTACAGAACACAGGGTCCGTAGTGAAGAGGTGGCCATAGTATTGAGATATGAGCGATATGCAGTTGAAACTCACTATGTCGAACCCTCGTTATCTTGAACACCCCGCTATCTCCAACTCAAACTCCTTGTATTTGCTTGTATTACATCCGCCATCTTGAACTCCCTTTTTTCCAACTATTCTTGTTATTCCATGATAGAGTTACGAAGTACCACGAAGTACCTCAAATCGAATTCTTTTTATTGAATTTAGTTACTGGAACCGGTTTTGTCCGTTATTTGTGTTATGGCGATGTCTTCCACTTTGATGCCATGATATACAAAACCTTATTTTGATTTCGTCAAAACTCATACGTTTTAGTATATTGCCATGAATGCAAAGTGGTGTAAACTAACTCAGTTGTCTGTTACGGTATGTACACAGAGACGTCCTTCGCGCATTGGCACACTCTCTTCACGCATCAGGAGACTCTCTGGAGCAAAGAAGCGACTCTGTTGACGATAGAAAAGGTAAAATTACGTGAAAAAACGACGTTTCGGTGTCTTCATGACGCCATTGTCAAGTTAAGTGTATAAAATAATATTACAAATTCCGCGAGATGTTAGGCTAAATTTACATAATGCACATATTGAATCTGATTGCACGTTGAGAGCTAGTTTGAGTTCTCTGATGAATAACATCTCGTGCACTAAGCAATCAAAACGCCTCAGTGGGTGTTTAGGGACCTTTCCGTGTTTGTCTTGGTAGTGTTTTTATATTGTCAATGACTGTTGGACGGTCCGTGGCTTGTCCTTGTCCTGGCTTGTCCTTCCACACGTGTGTGTAAGTGTCCGCTCGTATAGCCTACATCCGCTCGTATAGCCTGCATCACATGAGTCACATTAAAAACGACACACAACGCGTTGCTGGTTGACGGTCCGTGGCTTCGTCTCCTGAACTTTAAGATCTTGATCTTAATCAAGATCTTAATCTTGATCTTAATCTTGATCTTGATCTTACGGCTAACGAACACGGGTTGGACAGTTGTCTGCACCTTTCGGCTAAGGTCCTTGAGTTGTTCCTTTACACAATTTGCCGGTCTTGATGTTTGAATGGCATGCCACTCGAACAATGTTACTGTACTGTTAGCTTATTAGATATTTTTATCCTTCTACAGAGAAAAAATCTTTTCTGACTGCCATTAAAGGAAGGTTACTTGGAAGGACTCATAAAGTTACTAAAATACAGGAAATAAGTAAGTTACCGTTATTTAAACACGATAAAGTTACAAGCTTGTGGGTCGTGTATCTTTAAAGTACCATTATTTAAGCTCTTTACAATTAAATTAAAGATGAAGTCTGGGACCGAGTAGAAATGTTCTCACAACTTTCAACGCGATCAATTCACGATCTTGTCAGCGGTTTTTGGACGATCTCAATCCACTGTTTTAATTCGAAAATTTCGTCATCTTCTTGTAGTTATAAAAACGTTCAGGTCTACATTTTTAACATTTTTCTTTATTTTTCCAGCTTTTTTAAACAGAATTGCACGATTTGTTTATTTTTACATTCCAAAAGCATTCTGGCTTGATTTTGCATCAATTTCCGTGATTTTATGACTTGCTAAGAAAATGTTGAAATCCAAGATGGCGGCTCTTATGACGTCACGTGACGTCATATGACGTCGCAGCTACTTTAAATTATGTCATCTTGTAGAGTGAGCTACAGGCTTTCTTCTTAATGCAAAATAATATAACGAGGGGTCCCATCTATCCTCCTCTTGTACGATGGTGGGGGTATGAATTTGCTTGTACGTCCGAGGGTTAAAGACACAATTTAGAAAACTTCTTTTACTAATGAAAAAGTAACCGAGCTCTCCCACTGGTCCCTAGTTATTGTTGTTCAGCATGAGAGGAGCTGCTTTTGAGTATTGTCACTCTGTAGTTTTATAATGCGGGGAATCGTAGAGGGGATCCTTTCCGATCGATGAATTTATTTTATTTACTAAGGCTATCTCCTCTATACATGAAGTCGTTCAACGGCTTGATTAGATTTTTGTTTAGTGTTTCGTGGTATTTCTTTCTTTTTTTGGTGGCACCACATCTGGGGACAACTTTTTTGGGCTGGGGCTCTGGTGCAGGTGTTGAGCCGTAATTACATTTGCAATGGGTTTAAAATGTGTTTCCCTTAATATCAGAGGCATAAATAAGTCGATCAAACGCAGAAATTTATTTAGGTGGCTCCATAATGGCAAATATGACTTAATTTTTCTGCAGGAAACCTACAGTGACAAAACAATCGAAAACGTTTGGCGTGCAGAATGGGGTGGTGACATTTGCTTTTCCCATGGCTCTAAACATAGCAGAGGCGTGATGATTCTTTTTCGACCAACCTTAAAAGCAGAGAATATTTGCATTACTAATGATAAGAACGGAAGAATGCTTATTGTTCGCTTCACACTCCAAGACGAAGAATTTTGTTTAGCCAATGTTTACGCTCCCAATGACCAAAATCAACAATTAAATTTTTTTAACGAATTAACGAGCAAGCTACGTCCTCATGTGAATGAAAATCTTATAATGGGAGGCGATTTTAATTGTCCACTCCAAAATATTGATAAAATAGGTGGAAAAGATATCAGCGGTAAGAAAAAAGTTATCCACAGCATAAAGGAAATGAGCGGAAACTTAAATCTCGATGATATATGGAGATTTCATCATCCAAATGATAAGCGCTTTACCTGGCAGAATAGTTCAGGAAAAATAAGATGTCGATTAGACTATTGGCTTATTTCAAAACATTTAGTTCCACGTACTAGTATGACGGATGTGCTATCATATTACGACTCAGACCATTCTCCAATTTATGCTGAAATCGCGTATAAAAATAAGCAAAAAAAAGCTGGCCCTGGGTTTTGGAAATTTAACAACTCTCTTCTTGACAATGAAGAATTTATAACAAACCTAAAATTCTTTTTACTTCATGCCAAGAAAAAGCATAGTGGAACAAGTGACAAAAGACTCTATTGGGAGATGATTAAAATGGAGATTAGAGACTTTTGTATCCGTTTCTCTAAACGTCTTGCTAAAGGAAAAAAATCAAAAGAAATAAATTTACTCTGCAAGTTAAAACAATTAAATATGCGTTTGGATCAAAATCCGCTAGCAGCTAATTTAGCAACAGACATTGAACGTGTCAAGCTTGAACTTCAAAGAATCGCTGAACATAAAACAAAAGGCGCGATTATAAGAAGCAGAGCACGGTGGTACGAACATGGCGAAAGAAACACGAAATATTTAATGAATCTAGAGAAGCGCTCGCATGAAAGGAAGCATATTGTTAAATTGAAAACCGATCAAAACGAGTATGTTGAGGAACCGAACAGGATCTTGTGTGAGATGGAAACTTTTTATAAAGCTTTATATGCCTCACAAATAACAGATAACACATTTGATGCTTCAGCCCCGTCATTCTTAAATCTTGACAATGTACAGAGACTTGATAGCGAGCAGCAAAAATCCTGCGAGGGCCTTATCACTGAAGAAGAATGTTTAGCCGCTCTTAAAACGTTTGAGAAAAACAAAACCCCAGGTTCAGATGGACTGACTACAGAATTTTACTTATGCTTCTGGGATTCCGTGGTAACTCCTTTAATAGACTGTTTAAATGAAGCCTATCATAGAGGTGAAATGTCGATCTCGCAAAGGAGAGGTGTGATTTCTCTGTTACCTAAAAAGAATAAAGACACCCTCCTTCTCAAAAATTGGCGGCCAATCACGTTGTTGAATATTGACTACAAAATAGCAACGAAATGTATTGCAAAACGATTAGAGAAAGTCTTACCAACGTTGATAAATAATGATCAAACAGGGTACGTTAAAAACCGCTTTAATGGAGAAAATATTCGGCTAATATCTGATGTAATTGAGTTTTATGAGAAAAAACAACTACCTGGCATGTTACTTTTCATAGATTTTGAAAAAGCATTTGATTCCCTAGAGTGGAAGTACCTGTTTAAAGTCCTTGAATTAATGAACTTTGGGCCAATTTTCCAAAAATGGATCCACACCTTCTATTCCAATATCACCAGCTGTGTGATAAATAACGGATTTGCGTCCGATTTCTTCCAGCTTCAAAGAGGAGTCCGACAAGGATGCCCCTTATCGGGGCTCTTATTTGTCCTGGCAATTGAGGTACTTGGCCAAGCGATTAGGAATAATGAAAATATCAGTGGTTTGAAAATAAACGACACCGAATTAAAATTAAGTATGTACGCGGATGATATCACAGCCTTTATAAAAGATGATCGCTCAGCTAATCACTTGTTTAATCTTTTAAATGATTTTGGAGGCTGTTCAGGTTTAAAAATAAATACTTCTAAAACGGAGGGTATGTGGCTGGGCAGTCTTAAATGCAACTTGGGTCAACGTTCTAAATTTAATATTTCTTGGCCTGAAAAATATGTAATCGCGCTAGGTGTGGCCTTCGCATATGATCAGTCTGTTAGTTACAAAATTAATTTCGAGGAAAAACTTGTTGCGCTAAAGAAAATTTTAAACCAATGGACGACCAGAGGCTTAACTTTAATGGGAAGAATTTGTATCATCAAAACCCTCGCTATCTCCAAGCTTGTTTATAATACCTCCGTTCTCACAACACCACCAAATTTTTCTTGTGAAGTTAATGATATTTGTTTCAAGTTCATATGGAAGTTTAAGCCCGATAAGGTCAAACGTAACACGCTTATTGGTCCTATAGAGAAAGGGGGCCTTAACATGGTAGACTTCAACATGATGAACAAATCTTTAAAGGAAGCATGGGTTAAACGTTTATATGAAGCTGGTGATAACAAATGGTGCTCCCTCTTCTCATCTGCTACATCCCAATATGGTGGTTCGTTTCTTTTGGAATGTAATTTTAATGTATCTGATCTTAATTTCGTCTCGTATGTACCGTCCTTTTACAAGGAAGTATTGAATGTCTGGCAGGAGCTACATTCTAAAGACCCTTCTTCTGCTAAGGAATATGAAAACGAAATTATTTGAAATAACCGCTATATTAAAATAGATGGTAAATCAGTCTTCTATCCATCTTGGCATAGAAAAGGAGTTATTAAAATCGGTCATCTGCTAAATGAGAACAGAACGTTTTTATCCTGGTCTGAGTTTCAACATAGATATGGTATGACGGTAAACTTCTTAACGTATTACGGCCTTCTCACCGCGATCCCTGAAGAATGGAAAAAATCAATTTTAAATTCCGAACGAATGCTTACCGATGTTGACAGTAATGAGCTTCCTCTTGCGAATGTCACCGCCAAATCTGCTCGCGAACTGCTTGTTATGAAAGTGTTTAAAGCCCCAAACATAGAAACTAAGCTTATAGAAAAACGTCTTCCTGCTAAAGCCATCTATGAATTGCCATTCAAAGTTACAATAGAAAATAAACTCAGATGTTTCCAATACAAGGTCATACATAACATTCTACCCACTAATAACAGACTTTACAAAATGAAATTGAAAAGTTCTCCCAGTTGTGATCGTTGTAGCTCTTCATACGAAACTTTACCTCATTTGCTGTATGAGTGTCCGACGGTACAATTATTCTGGAAAAAAGTTATTGCATGGTGGAATGAAAAACGTTCAGAAAATATCACCTTAATTGACACAGATATTTTTTACGGTTATAAACCAGATTTAAGTAATTTTTATGCCCTGAATCATTTCCTCATCATCGCCAAGTATCACATTTTTCTGTCCTGGTTGAATTCAGCATATCCGAATCTAGATATCTTCCTTCTCTTACTCAATCAAAAGATTCTCTATGAACGCACAATCGCTGTTAAAAATAATAGTTTGACGAAATTCAAAGCAAAATGGACAACACTTTGTGCCTAAGGTCCCCCAAGTTACCCCGCCCCCTGCCCAGAGGTTGTGCCGCAATCTATTTATTTATTTATTTATTTTTTTTATTTATTTTTCGTTTCATAGTAAAATAAAATACATACAGTTAGTATTAGAGTTAGTAGTAAAAAATTGAACTTTGTAAATAGATTGTAACTTTAAAATGTAATAGTAATATAATGTAATATTTTTTTGTAAGAGCGCTATTTGTTATAGTAGGTATTTTAAGGCGTGTTATTGCGATATTATTATTTAAAAAGAAAATGTATATTAAATAATGTAATAAGTAATGTCTTGTAATTAGCATCGTAGGTAGTGTAGGTATTTGTTAAGTAAGTAGTGTTCTTTGTGTGTCAATAAATAAATTAAAAAAAAAAAAAAAAAAAAAAAAAATGAGAGGAGCTGCTCTTGCGCCTTTGAGGCATCCACTGACTACCGCCCCACTGATTACTTTGCAAGTTGTGAGAACATCGCTCGGATTTCATATAAGAGAATGAATGGGAAGTTCCCCCCTCCCCCTCCTGGTTTAAATCCGACGAAAACTGAGTCATCAGATTTAACTAATAAAAACAACTGCATTGTTACGCGACAAATTCGAATCAATCAATACTTGAAGTGAAAAACGCAACCGGTGCCACGCCCGGGAAAGAGCACGCATGTTTAGTCGATGAAAAAATAGGAAAGTTCAATCAAAGCAAACATAGCGCTTTTAGAAACTGTTGAAACACGTAGCTGATATATGAAGGGCCTGTCGAAGGGTAAACTTTGTAGAGTAAGCCATTTAGATTGTACAATTTTGTGATGTTAGCAAACTCCTTAGAATAATAAAAGGTGACTAAAAAATTGGAACCAATAGATGCGTTTGATAATTCGTCACTATTTGTATTTCATAGATTAAAGTGTTCCATGCTGTTTCATACGTAGGAAAACCGTTGGTTTGAGGTGGTATTGGGATTGTAGTCTATAAAAATTTAAACTAATTTGAATTCTTTTTATTTTTATTCAGATTCGCAGGAAGAAAGTAAGTATTTATTGTTCTTCAGCTTGTGTACATGTCGATGATCCTTACGTGCTAGCAGAGTAAGCGATGGTGCCCTCAGGGGTTGTATAATCACGCTAAAACAATCGTCAGCTACACCTGCTATTCTTTTCACTTTTGCTAATTCGCGTAAGATTACTTAGGCATTCATAACAATACGACGTGAAGTTCAAGGGAAGTGAAACGTTTGCAAGCTCACCTCTTTATCCCATCGAATTCGACTGGGTTCCGGCTAGCACTACACGGATTTCTATAAAACATCTCTCTTTAGCGAGGCGTTTGAACCGTACTTTTTTCCTGTGTAACCCTCAGACGTACAAAGAAATTCATACCCCCACCATCGTACAAGGGAGGGGGGGGGGTGGATGCCCCCCCTTGTGTTCTCGTTGTATTAAGAAATTATTTTGCTCTGAGTAGAAGGCCCGAAGCTTACTCTACAAGATGACGTAATTTTAATTGGCTCTGACGTCATATGACGTCATTAGAGCCGCCATCTTGGATCCGCCATCTTGGATTTCACCATTTTCTTAGAAACTCAGAAAATAACAGGCTGCTGAATATACAGGCTGATTAATTAATTCTTTGCTCTTTACTTTTTTTTTGCAGAAGAGAGTCTGTCCTCGATTAGTAAGTAATGTTTTCTTTTCCTGCAATGTTCCAGTTCCTACTTCAGCTAAAGTTGAATAAGTAGCTGTATCTTAGCTTGCTGGATTTGTAAAAATGCGCTTGAATTTGCTAGCATTAGTGATCAAAAACATCCTCGTACCCAGGGTCTTCGTTCCCTTTGACCAACGGTCAGGAAACGAGCGACTAGAAAGTTCTGATTGAAAGTCAGAAAATAACAGACTTCCAGTTGAATTTTGCATACCTAGCTTTTAAAAGCATGACTCAACGAACATCGTGGTGTTTTTCCTCCAGTCATTTGTTTTGTTTTCGAAACCAATCGAAACGCATCCTCCAACGGAACTTTCGGGAGTCGCTCGTTTCCTCAAGCTTGCGCAGTAAGGAACGAAGACTCGTACGAGATTGGATAAAAATTTAAATGCACTGCGCCTGCGCATTTCAACTTGTTTTTATACACATCGTACGTGTGGACACCCTTATGCGGATATTTGCGCCTCTGCTTCTGTTTCCATCGTACATGTGAAACCGGGCTTTATATAAAATATCGCACTTGAATAAATGAACAATATAATAATACAAGAATGCGTAATTAGATTTCATATTAACAGCTTTCAAAAAATATTAGTTTCGGAAAGCAGCGTGACCGGCAGGTTAGAGCGATGGATTTGAAATCCGGAGGCAGTTCAGATTTTAATTCCTCGGCTACGTCTATAAATAGCAAACTGGTCTTCCTCCCGTCAGCTCGGCCAAACCGTGTTATTTAATGCTTATTTAAAATATTCATTTTAGTTTTTGTTCACATTGGCCCTAAAAAGCCCCTCTCTTGGAATGGTTAATTAAAAGTCATCATCATCAATCTAATAAATTGCTATTATTTTACAATTAAATACAAACAATAATGAAGTACCAATGTATCATGGGCTTTTTTAAGTCAGTGTGCTTTTTTCTTCAGATGAAGAACTCACTGGCGGCTGTTTTTTCCCCTTTTAAGTCGTCCGTGCTCTTTCTGTCTCTTCCTTGTTTCAGAACTGAACCGAAGTGTATTGTTACATTAAATTTGTTCTTATCTTTTACAGCTAAAAGGACATCAAATGGTAAGTAACTTAGTTGAGGCAAATTATTGACTAGAGAGAAAAAAGTTTAAAACTTTAGTTCAATTTATTTTTCTGGTGTGTTTTCATTCGTATCTCCAAAGCATAGGAGTAGAGTTAATTTTAGTTCGTACAGTGTGATCGTCCTAGTGATTATAAGTAGTTCTGAAAACAACTGTTGATAGGGACTGACGTTTCGACAACCTGAGCGGAAGTCATCTTCAGAGTCAAGTGAAAATTACTGTTAATCGATGATGTTACGAATCTTACGAATGTTACGAATCTGGCCCGTTGAAGCTGATTGGTCAGATTTGCCTCGATGTTATTGGGTGTAAGACTCGTGTCAAGTTTGTCAACAATAATTGCACTGTACTATTCCTATTACTTCTTTGTTTTCAAGTACGGCATGAAACGGTTGTCTTGCATAATCACTCCGCGGTGTTTTTACTGCAAAACAAAACTCATTTAGCGTAGCAAGTGCCCAGTTTTCATCGCGGTCAGAAAACTCCTTACAATAATGAAAGGTGAATATAAAATGAAGCGAATAGGTGCGCTTGTTTACACATTGGTTTTTCTAAAAGTATTTGAAACCCGTCGCTGTAACGTGGGGCGGGGATTGTAGTCTGAGGATAAACTTATTTACATTTTTGTTTTCCTTTTACAGTTAAGTCGCCTCGGCGGGAAGAAGGTAAATATTTGCTCTTTATCAACCTGTGTATATGACGGTGTGACTTGCGCGCCAGCAATGGGAGGGGTGACGCCCTCAGGTCGTGCGTATCACGCCCTTGTTCACCCGGCGTCATTGTTCGTATGGTGTTAGCGCGTTAGGCTAGATTTCCACTGACGCATAATTTTTTACGTGCTTTAAACAATTTAGAGACAATGTGTGAAAGACTTGCGTAAACTAATTTGTAATTCTTTTTTTTAACCTATTTAATTTCAGATTTGCAAGACGAAAGTAAGTATGTGTATACATGACGGTGATTGCTGCGTACTACCCGGCGGAAGGAGCGTAGATCCCCTCAGGGGTTGTATAATCGCGCTAAAACAATCGTCAGCTACGCCTGCTATTCTTTTGAGTTTTGCTAACTCACATAAGGATATTTATATGTATTCAAAACAATACGATGTGAAGTATAAGGAAAGTTAAAAGTTTGCAAGCTCACCTCTTCATCCCATCGGATTTGTTTGGATTTCGGCTAATTAATTTGCACTGATAGTGTCTTGCTGTGGTTGCTGCATGCGCGCGATTATTACACTACACGAATGTCTGTGGAGCAGTGTTATCAGTATGCGATTCTTCTTGTGTAACTTCACACGTCTCTTAAACGGGAGATAACTTAACCCCGATTTTTTTAATGTTTAAAATACGCATCCAAGTAGCATCTATATACTCTGAAAGTTTTAAAAGATTTCACCGTGGGAAATTGAAGAAAATCGCACTTAGTTCCACCTAAGTACAACAAAAATTGTAATCTTGGAGGAAGATATGTTTCAGGCAGTGATACCAGCTAGTCGAAACAGGAGTCGAACCTATTACCTTCCGCACACTGGTCTACCACTGAGCTACAGCAGCCTCTTGGGAGCCAGGCCATATAACTAGGTTCAAATGTGACAAGTTTCCCGCGTACTACTAGGAATAGTATTGTCGAAGAGTGAAATATGTCTGGAAATAAAGAATGGCAAAGGATGGTAAATTTGGGTGAATTGATTTCTTACAGCTACAATATACCAGCAAGGTGCATTTGGAAATGAAGATGGAGGTAGACTTCTTAGATTTGTTTAATATTTGATTAATTTCTTAGGAGAGATTTGAAAAATGATTTTATCTATAAAGTGGTTATATCTTTTGGCACTCTATCGCATCTACACCATGCAATAAGATTAATGTACAATGTATCTTAAAAATCCATTTTGAACATCAAAATAAGAATAGACACTTATTATATATTCGTTCTAGAAAATTTTTGTTGAAGTGTATATCTGGGCTTATTTATTAACACCTTTGCTTTATGCTTTTCAGACTTTTCACTTTGTCCAGAGGAGATGAATACGCAAATGCTGGGTGAGATATTTTTCTTTGTTTGGTCCAGTATAATTTAAGGTTGAATGAAAAATACCTATATTTAACAAAAAATGCGCTTATGTTTTTAAGTACGACGCGAGCATAAGCGTACATGCATAGTTAATCATAAATTTAAAGGCACTGCACCTGCGCATTTAATTGTGTGTTAATTGTGCCTTTGGGTTTATGCTTGGGTTTCTGCTTCAGCTTGCATCGTACGCGCAAACCACGCTTTATATGAAATGGCGCAACAGATCACTTGTATAACGTTTCAGTGGAGAACTTTGGGTTGTAGAGAGTGGACACACGTGTTAATTTTTTCCTCTGTCAGCGAGGGGGGGGGGGGGGGGGGGGGCAAGTCAGACTTCCGTTACAAATACAGACTAACCGGACTACCTGGAAGACGCTTATGTTTCTGCTTCTGCTCGGATCGCACGTTTACTTGAATAATTAGGCAATAATATAAGATTGTAAATAACGACAGCCCTCAAATCATATTCTTTACTATAAATTTCATTTATTGTACAATGGAATAGCATTGTTTTACCTATGTTTAAACGGATCTCACGAATGCTTGAACCGTTATCTTGCACTTAAAAAATTGAAAGATCAAAGCAAGAAGAAGGCAAATACACACTCAAAAAGGGAAACACTCTCCAGTGGCTAGTGTTTTCCCCTAAAATTCTGACGTAATCGTTAATATTAAATTTTATTTTTATCTTTTACAGAGAAGTTGAAACGACAGGGTTGTAAGTTTAAAACTATAGTTAAATATAGATTACTTCATAGAAAGTGCGGCGTACGGAATTTTATTCACGAGTTGCAAAACTTTGCTATATACTGAATTCTGATACGTTACATTTTAAAAGCAAAACTTTTCGCATCGCATCGAAGAAAGGTCGCCACAAGCGAATAAACTACTGGCGGCGAAACAAATGGCGAATTTTGAAAAAGTTGAAATAACACAAGGCGTCGGTTAATAAAGCCATAGTCTGATAGACAAATTCGGTAACCGCCATTTTTTTTTACATTTTTGACATAAGTAACTTGTAAACTAGCAGTGATTAACGTTTAAGAAAAATTGTAATGCTGGGAGATTTTCGCGCGAACGTTCTTAAGAATGCCGGTCGCTTAGAATCCAACATTTCGTGGCAAGAGGATGGAACTTCGATTTCTTTCATACTTTTATGTTAGATAGGCTAGGGTATAACTTAAATCACTGTATAGTTCTTTCGATTGAATATCCTTTTATTTTAAAGAAAAATACAAATAACAAAAATCCGTTAAAATCGTCATTTGAGGCGCTAACTTATTCATGATTTTTGCACGAGTTTGAGAGCCTCGCGTGCAAAAACAAATCACTCAACCGTCTTTTAAACACTCAAACCATAGTTAGCAATCTCTAAACATCTACTGAAATGATTTTGGGAAATATTGCGTTGTTCTTTGTAGACAAAATAATTTTATTTCGAAGGCATACAATTCACTGCCGTAAAAGTACTTGGTAAATAAAATTAATTTTCACCATGTGCGAAACCTTCAAATCGTTTAAGCTTCTGGTGGTTGAATGTTAGAAGAATGGTGTATAAATCCCTGTAAAAATTTCTCCGGGCAAATGATTAAAAGCGACGTGAGATCTTTTCGAATTCGGTTAAATATGCAAATATTTGACCTTCCGCGGTCAACTTTGAAGTTACGGGTCAGAAATAATTTTTGTTCCGTGTTCCAAGTCCTAACCCATTTAAGACCAAATTAAGCATATGAAAAAAATATGTAATTTTCTAACCTTTATCTGCTGTAAAAGGTAGGTTCGAAGGCCATTTTAGCATGATTACGGCTCTTATCATTCGTCGCATCTGAGCTTCGTTTTCCTTCCGCGGTCAACTTTGAAGTTACGGGTCAGGCATGAATGACATGAATATTTCAACTCGTGCACAAGTCTTAACCCATTGTGGGTCAAAATAATCACACACAAAAACATTATGAAATATTCTAACCTTAATCTGCTGTAAAAAGCAGGTTCGAAGGCCTTTTAAGCACGATTCCGGCTCTAAGCATCCGTAGTTATTTGAGCTTCGTTTGTGCAAGTATGTCATATTTAGTGGTCGAAATCCAACCTGTGATCAACTTTCGGCGCTTCTCGTCACCACTGCATCTTCTTCGACGGCATACGCCGATTGTTAGTATTGCCTCGTTAATAGTACACAAAAAAATAACATCTGATCGCTAGTCCCATCTTGCAATGGGCCGTCTGTTCGTCACGCAATACTGTGTCATGGACATTTTTTTAGGGGGTGGTAGGTGGGTGTGGGAAAGGTTGAATATGCGGAAATGCTTGATTTAATACTTTATGACAAGTACGTACTCGAGCCAGCAACAGCAACAACAACAACAACAACAAGTACAGTGATATCTTTAGGCAGACAAGATAAAGCACACGTACTGTCAGTTGACAAGCGTTTGGTACAGTGTAATGCAACTGTTCGCGAATTCTGTTGCTCGCGCGGGGTTGGTTGTAATACCGGGGGTGGAAGGAGGATATAAATCTTTACTAAACAAGTAGAGTTTTTAAGTAGTTATTCCCTTTTTTACTGTAGAACCGAAAACGAAGAGAAAAACTCGCGTCTATGTTTTTTGGGGGGCGAGGGGGTGGGGGCCGGGGGGTTCTTGGTTGGTTGGTTAGCAAAGTTTTATTTTTTTTCACAAAGATACCTAACCAAATATCGCATGTCCTGTATAAATGGTTAATGATAGAAGTAACGATAAGTTTTGATTTTTTTTTCGTAATCGAGTGGCAACTTAATAAAAACATTGCATCGCAATTTTTTTTTCGCCCTACGGTAAATCTGGGTGACCTGTGGCTTCGGGTGGTCATTCGTCAACCTGTAACAAAGTACTTTCTTGGGGTGCCGTTTTGAACATGCTGTCGAATTCATGATGTCTAAATTCAACAATAACTAATTTGAAGTTTAAACGAAATTAAAACATGTTTTAAAAAAAACTCAGTGCTAAAACTCTTTCCTAAAAAGGATAAGCAAATTGCTATGGCAATTCGGCGTGTGAAAAAATCGCCAAATTTAATTTAGTGGCTTCCTAAGTAAACAAAACCTTGGTCGTGCTAGTTATTGGCACCGTCTGTTTGCTTAAAGGCAGCGCGTGAACATTTTTTTCAAAGTTCAGTTTATTTCACTGGAAATGGAAGGTTGTTGTTCTTTTAAGGCCCTTGTTCGTGGAGCTCTTGACAACCTCGTTATACATATCCTCCTTCCACCCCCGGTATTACAACCAACCCCGCGCGAGCAACAGAATTCGCGAACAGTTGCATTACACTGTACCAAACGCTTGTCAACTGACAGTACGTGTGCTTTATCTTGTCTGCCTAAAGATATCACTGTACTTGTTGTTGTTGTTGTTGTTGCTGTTGCTGGCTCGAGTACGTACTTGTCATAAAGTATTAAATCAAGCATTTCCGCATATTCAACCTTTCCCACACCCACCTACCACCCCCTAAAAAAATGTCCATGACACAGTATTGCGTGACGAACAGACGGCCCATTGCAAGATGGGACTAGCGATCAGATGTTATTTTTTTGTGTACTATTAACGAGGCAATACTAACAATCGGCGTATGCCGTCGAAGAAGATGCAGTGGTGACGAGAAGCGCCGAAAGTTGATCGCAGGTTGGATTTCGACCACTAAATATGACATACTTGCACAAACGAAGCTCAAATAACTACGGATGCTTAGAGCCGGAATCGTGCTTAAAAGGCCTTCGAACCTGCTTTTTACAGCAGATTAAGGTTAGAATATTTCATAATGTTTTTGTGTGTGATTATTTTGACCCACAATGGGTTAAGACTTGTGCACGAGTTGAAATATTCATGTCATTCATGCCTGACCCGTAACTTCAAAGTTGACCGCGGAAGGAAAACGAAGCTCAGATGCGACGAATGATAAGAGCCGTAATCATGCTAAAATGGCCTTCGAACCTACCTTTTACAGCAGATAAAGGTTAGAAAATTACATATTTTTTTCATATGCTTAATTTGGTCTTAAATGGGTTAGGACTTGGAACACGGAACAAAAATTATTTCTGACCCGTAACTTCAAGGTTGACCGCGGAAGGTCAAATATTTGCATATTTAACCGAATTCGAAAAGATCTCACGTCGCTTTTAATCATTTGCCCGGAGAAATTTTTACAGGGATTTATACACCATTCTTCTAACATTCAACCACCAGAAGCTTAAACGATTTGAAGGTTTCGCACATGGTGAAAATTAATTTTATTTACCAAGTACTTTTACGGCAGTGAATTGTATGCCTTCGAAATAAAATTATTTTGTCTACAAAGAACAACGCAATATTTCCCAAAATCATTTCAGTAGATGTTTAGAGATTGCTAACTATGGTTTGAGTGTTTAAAAGACGGTAGAGTGATTTGTTTTTGCACGCGAGGCTCTCAAACTCGTGCAAAAATCATGAATAATTTAGCGCCTCAAATGACGATTTTAACGGATTTTTGTTATTTGCATTTTTCTTTAAAATAAAAGGATATTCAATCGAAAGAACTATACAGTGATTTAAGTTATACCCTAGCCTATCTAACATAAAAGTATGAAAGAAATCGAAGTTCCATCCTCTTGCCGCGAAATCGAGAAATTGTCTGATTCTTAGAGACCGGTATTCTTAAGCAATTTTTAGCCCGAGAGACCTAACATTATTTTGCTGCATTACCTGAAGCTTTGAAAACGTTTGCCACAGAGCCCAGGCCTCTGCTTTAACCCTATTCAGACAACTGTTGTTGGTGGCTGACGTTTCGACAACCTGAGCGGAAGTCATCTTCAGAGTCAAGTGAAAGTTACTGTTAGTTGATGAAGTTACGAATGCTCCGAATCTTGTCCGTTGAAGCTTATTGGTCAGAGTTGCCGTGATGTTATGGCTGTAAGACTCGTGTTAAGTTTGTTAAGAATAATTGCACTGTACTTTTTCTATTACTGTTTTTTTTTAAGTACGGACGTTGATAGTTGTCTTGGGTAATCATTCTGCGGTGCTTTTACTGTAAAATAAAACTCATTTAGCCGACCAAGTGTCCAGTTTTTACCAGTATCAGAAAACTACTAGCTAAGAATAAATAACGAAAGGTGAATATGAAGCGAAAAGATGCGAATGTCTTCAAACAGTGCTTCGTGCATACACGTTTAGTTGTTTTCTACGTGGGAAAAAAGTCGCTGTAAGGTGGGGTGGGGATTTTAGTCTGAGCATAAACCAATTAACTAATTAATGTCACTTTGGCGGCCGAAAGAAGATAAATATTTGCTCTGTATCGACTTGTGTACATGAAGGTGTTACTAGCGTGCCATCAGAAGGAGGAATGACGCCCTATCGTGCGTCTCACGCCACGTGACGTCATCGAAATTCTAAAATCCAGAATCGCAAGAACCTGAGTTTTAATCCTTCACTGGCTATTAGACGTCCTTAATATATATCCAGTTGAAGGTTTTGACCTTGATAGCATCCGCTGTCTTTAAAGGTCGGCACACACTAGGGGACTAGTCACAGGGACCTGTCGCAGGGACTTGCTTTGGGGAACAGTCCTCTTGTGTACTCGCATTTTGCATCGAAATTCTAGTCGCGGGACCACATTTTCGGTCCCTGCGACTAGTCTCAGGAATTAAGCTGATTTGATTTCTGGAACTAGTCGCAGGGACCAATAGTCCCACAAATCGGGCATTTTTTTAGTGTTTACACACTAAGGGATACGTCCCTGCGACTAATCCCCTAGTGTGTGCCCAGCTTAAGATAGAGCATTCTGAATTTTGGAGTTTCACGCCACACAACATCAAGATGGGCGCCAGAAGGCTGACACGTATGCCTTAAAAAGACTCATCCGGCCTTTTGCACGAACATGGCGTTTCCTTACGGTGTTCTCTAAATTTGTGTGGAACATTTTGACTCGAGTACAGTACAGACCTGAGTCTTTTCTACAATCTGATATATTCTTGATTGTTTTTGACTCAATAGCTATGGATTTACTTTATTGCGGCGTGACAGCAATTAACCCGGCGTTATCTTTCGTGTGGTGTTAGCCCACTAAAATAACGGTCAGCTGCGTCTGTATTTTTCAGTTTTACTGACTCGCATTAGAATATTTACTTTTATAAGTCTTATAATTTACGATGTGCCGTTATTTAAATTTGACGTTTTATACAAAGAGTAATTTGTTTCACTCAACAATTACAGCTAAGAGTAACAATTCAAAAGGTAAGGAGTTGAACTTAGAGTATAGATTATTTCAAAATGCGAATACTTAAGTTCCGTTACTTAACAATTATTCGCCGAAGGCGAAGTGATTATATACTACTTATTAACCGAGAGTGAGGTCATTACAGGGGAATCTCAGACCGAGGCCTTGATGTATTGACCGAGCGACAGCGAGGTCAATACATCAAGGTCGAGGTCTGAGATTCCCCTGTAATGACCGAACGGACGAGGTTAATAAGTTATTTATTATATGGCCTTTAAGCACTATTCAAAAAAAGAGTATAATCAAGGGAAAAAACCCTGGAGGTAAAACTCGCTCTCGCTCTCTGTGGGTCTCTTCGTCGCTCATACTAAAGAATGCTTATGTTTTTCTTTCAGTTATTGAAAAGATAGTTATATTTTGTCAGCATTTTTTGTTGTTTTTGCCCCCTCGCTAGTAGCTTTTACTCACAACTCAAAAAACCGTCGAGCCGAGAAAAATTTTCATAATGCCCGGTCATTACAAGAAAATAATGCCCGCTCAGCAGCCAATCAGAGCGCACGTACTATTGTAGCCATATAATAATGTTGAATAATCCCCGAGACGAAGTCGAGGGGATTATTCAACAATAATCACTGAGCCTGAGGCGAATAATTTTATTTAGTATAATTTTCAGAGGTGAATATCAAAAACTGCAAAATAACAAGCGAAAACACGAAAGCAACAAACAGAAGTGCTCGCTTGCATACGTGTAAACCAGTTTAATTCATCGATTGAAATCATAATTTACACTCAAGTTTTAGCAATAAAACGGAACAAAACAGACACTACGAAAAAGATAGATATCCGGTACCTTTGTTTAATCGTTGGTGACTTCTGAGCAATTGTGGGAATCCTCTCGAAATTACTAGCTCCAGTGAGAAGAGAAATAATGTTTTGACTGAGTCGATCTGACTGAGTACATAGCCGTTGCGATCTCCAAAACCACCATGTTTACGATCAATTCTAATGCCTTGAAAACCATCTCTTGAAAACATTTTCGGTCCAAAAGCATTGGTAGTAAATTTGCAAAATTCCCAAAGATGGTTGTTTATAATAAGGAGATTTCGTAAGCAAACATTTGACTAAATCATGCATACGAAAACTCTGCCGATGCGTCAACGTTAAAGACATTGTTTCCGGATCGATCTCTCGTATAACACCAGAAAGATTTCGTCCTTTACCACCACTAAGTACAAATCATAATTCTTTAACAGATCTGACGTTGTATGCTAGTTTCCCTGCCCCTCTTGTCAAGCAAGTTACATTGGTAAAACCGAACGCACACTCTACGAACGCAATACAAATAGCGCAATATTAATTTTATTCATTTGAATAGCTGCGCCAATTTTCAACCATGATTTTTTAGCGCTCTGCAATTTTCCATGATAGCTGGACACAAACAACCATTGTCCAAACACTAAAGAATTTTACCTCAGCACAGTGAGGAAAAATACTAGCGTAACTGACACGGACTGTAACTGGTCTAAGTGGAATATACTGTTATTCGGATTGAGTTTCGTCCTTTACTATTTATATCAAATTTGTAGGCTGGCCCTGGATTTTAATATATTGGTCTCGCCGGGGGTATTTTGGCTTGGCTGCGTCTTGCCAAAACACAAACTAAAAATGGCTTGACCAAGCAGCCTGATATACCGTTGAAGCGTACCAGAACGGTTTGCTTGTAAAGCCGGGAGTTGCCAGTGGGAGGTACTACGATATTGCAAAATTATGTAAATTATCCACGAACGGTGCGAGGAAACGGTGTGCGACAAAATGCAAACTAAAATCCTGATATGTTCAGGTTGTAAAGCATGTAAAGAAGTCTAAAGGACAACGTCTGAAAGGACATTTAATCCATTAAAGTAAGTTTGTTGTGCAAATATATTATCACAATATGGGACCCCACAGGTTGGAGGTTGCAATTAACATAAAGGCTGATTGATTAACTTTTATATTATTTTCTTCGTTCTTTTAACAGAGCAGTTAGCCAAGTTTTCCAGGTTTGGTAAGTAATGCTTTCTTCTCTTGCAATGTTCCAATGGCCCACATTAGATAACGTCGAGTAAGTAACTATCCCAGCTTACTGGAGTTTCTGAAAAAATGCGCTTGTGTTTACGTGCGTAGTGATCAAAATTTATATGCACTGCGCCTGAGCATTTTACGTTGTGTTCATACTTATCAAACGTGTGAATACCTTTGTGCGTATTTGCGCCTCTGCTTCTGCTTGCATTCCGTACTTGAAAAATGGGCAATTTTTTCAATCAGCCCTTAAAATTAACAGCTCTCAAATGAGAGCTGTCTCCAATAATTAATATTATTGGAGGCAGGGGAGAGCTGGACTTGAAATCCGGAGGTCGTGCGTTCATATCCCGTTCTGCGGACCACTGGCTGGTTTTGTTCTCGTTAGTCCCGAGTTCAACTCGGCTACGCTTGTAAATAGCCAACTGGTTTGCCTCCTGCCGGATAGGATTTTTAACATGTTATGCAATGTTATTTTAAAATATTTCAGTGTTTCAGTGTATGTTCACATTGGCCCTGAAAAGCCCCACTCGGGAATTGGTCAATTAAATATATTGTTATTATTATTATTATTATTATTATTATTATTATTATTATTGTTATTATTATTATTATTATTATTACAAGTGAAACCGGTAAAAACAATATATAATTATATATTCCATAGAAAACAGGAAAATGTGAAAAGGTTAAAAAAAATAGATTAGTGTGTATCAATCTGCAGCTTACATTCATAAGTAAATGCCTACATTGTGCGGTTCCAGAAAATTCCATACAACAGAATTTTGTCGCTGCGATGTGTCGCACGAATTCAAACTGGTTTGAATTTGTGCGACACGTCGCAGCGACAAAATGAGCGATAGCAGCGTTGTCGCAGCGTGTGTACACGTCTGAGACAAATCGCGACAAAATATGAATTAACCAATGAGAGCGCGTCATGTATTTTCGCCATATTGAATATGGAAAACTAGTTTGCATTCGCACTCTTCCAAATTCGCTGTTTGTGCACGAAACACACCTTGTTGCAGCGACTTAGTTGTAAGCAGTACACACGGAGCGACTTGTTGCCGCGACCTGTCACTGCGACTTGTCGCATTTTTTTTTTTTTTTTTTGCATTTAATGAATACTTTATTTACAACAAAGGAACTACATAAATACGATTTACAAATAACAAATAAGAAAAAAAACTGAATGTCAGTGCGCTCCCTCTACAGAACATTGAAATTAACTAATATAATTCCTCGAGTTACAATGCATTACTTAAATTAACTTATTTATTAACTACTTTACTTAAAATGTTAAATGAAGCCAAAATAAAGAAATGTTACAATTACAATGGTGTGGGCAGGGAAGGGGAAGAGAATAGGGTAATAAGCGAAATAATTCATTACATTAATTTCTCTATTTTGTATTTATAGATAATTTTATTAATAAAGTCCGGAAGTAACAATGAATCATTCCGGAGTTTTCTTTTGTAAATGTAATAACGCAGAAACATGATAGTATTGTTTATTTTTTTACGAAGTGTAGTAGATGTGGTTGGAATACCAAACAGAAATTCCTCAGTGGTAAGACTGAACGTAGAATTGTGAGTTGTGTTAAACCACTGCAATACCTTCTGATAGAAGGACCGAGTGAACTGGCAATTTATAAAGCTGTGATCAATGGAGTCTGCTTCACGACAATAAATACAATTACCATCATCTTTGATTCTAAATCGGTATAGTTCAAATTTCAAATTTATTCACAGAATCATCGTAACTAGAATTTAAATTCGCGTGATCTCCAAAAGAGAGTTTCGTATTCTTTGCTTTTGCTAGTAAATGATTGGAGATGGCACTGGTTACTTGATAGTAATGAAGAAAGTTTGTCTTTTTCAAAGAATATTTAGATTTAAAATCCTCAAATGAAAGAAAATCGCCATTAATATCTAAAAGATGCATTATAGTTCTGATTCCTTTATTAAAGGCGACTTGTCGCATAGTTTGTCCCGACCTTTACACTATTGAAGACACTTCAGCCTGTGCTAGAGTAAATTTATGGTCTGCGATAATAATTTCGTAAATTCTCTGTAATTTCATTATTTTTATTGAAACAAAGGAGCAATTGTAGAATACCCCGCCATTATTCGTCTGCTCCCGTGGTCCACAGTCCGCAGTGAAATTTTGTTGTTAAGTTATATTTCACTCATAACGCAGTCCGCAGTCATGCAGTCCATTGATCAAAATTGGATTTAATTGTTATAATCGCCTGCCACCGCGGTCCACAGTCCCGTAGTGCTTTATTTGAAAATAATACAAAGTCTGCTAATCGCCTGCCACCGGGGCCCGTAGTACCGTAGTCGATTCTAAGAAATGCTAGTAAATGTTATAATCGCCTGTCACCGCGGTCCGCAGTCCCGTAGCTGTAGTTTAAAATGCTACTGAAGGCCATCCAACAACTGAAAATACATGCCTTAAAAAATGTCAAACAGCTTTTTTATAAAGTAGGCAAATGTCTGGTCAAAAATTAGATCTTTTAAAAATGTCTCAGGTAGTGAATGTGTGTAGAGAGGAGGATGGTAATTGCTGAGATTGGCTGAAGAGATCAATAACTACCTGAACTTGTTATAATCCATAGTTTAACTCACCAGTAATTCAGAAAGTCCTCAGTTCTGAATTCTGTAAATCCTGTTTACAAATTAGACATTCTATTAATCCCACAAATTACCTGTATACAACATTAACTGTATAGAAAAATGCAAAAGAAACGTAAATCTATGTCTGGCAATACAATACACATCATGGAAAGATAGAAATTTAAACTTCAGAAATGGTCTCATTTATTTCTTTGCGGCCGGAAATGACCACATGGTCAATATTTTGACAAACATTTCCTCACGTATAAATAATGAAAGGATGCGATTCTTATTAAATTGAAGTAGCTTAACATTCAGATGACAAATATAAATAACAATTACATGCCTCGACGAACTGAGTGACATTACTATGACACTATCGCCTCAAAATCTACAAGATCTATTTTTTTATCGCCGAGCTCGGCTTTAATTCCAGTGAGCTAAGTTTTAGTACGATTCTATCTTTAGCACTTTTATAAATCTTCACATAAACGCCGATGAGAAACGCTTACCTCAAGTGACCTCAGGTCACCGTAAGTTTCTGTTAGAAATGTTTGCGAAAAGCTTCCACCGTTTCTCCTCATTCCATATTCTTCTCCAGTATCGGGAATACAAATAAAGGATATCGAATACCCTTTGTTTCGGGACTCGTGATCGCGTCAAGAAGAAAGAACATTGACAAAACTATCCTATAGAACTCAAAATTGCAAAATCACTCGACGCCATTTTGAAAATACGCCCGCAATACGGACCGCGGGGAATCTGCAAGCAGGGGGGGGGCACAGCTTAAACTCTCCCCAAGCGCCACTCCTTTGTCCGAAAGAAATTACATCCAACCTCGCGAAAAGCAATTAAAATGAAAAGAAACTGACAACGCTATCATAAAGAGCATACACTCAAGCCTTTGGCAAAATTTTCTTTTATTTCAAATGCAAATGGTCGTTGAGTAGAAAGCCAACAAACTTTTCAATTGTATTTTTTACTGCCGTACTTTTTCACGAAAAAGTAATAATGGCCATTTTTAAAAACACTATTTAAAAAACTACAACTTTGCTCAAAAAGATCCTAGTGATATTGGGGCAGTTGTTCCTCCAATGACCTTCTGATCCACAAGCGAAGCAAGTTCCTCTCCTGAACTGAGTTCTGGGCAGAAAAGCGGCTTGTCGAAACTGAAAGGGCTGACGAAAGGGCTTGAAAGCGTCGTCGGTTCCGCGGCGTGAATCAGGAACAAAAGAAAGAGAAGCATGATTAGACTTGTAATTTGTAGAACCTGATTTAGCACGCGATTTCTCTCTTTTAGATTCAAGGGCCTTCTTCGCTGACTTTTCAGCTTTAGAAATTCGCCGTTCATCATCAGGAGTATCCGCTAAATCATCCGTCACATAGGCCGAAACCGTGGCCCAACCACACTCCGATCGATCGGCAAGCTTAATCAATTTTTGACGATCAGACAAAAGCTAAAAAATGCCGTGTCGTACCCCACCGAGAGTTCAACAACAGTCACTCCAGTCCATCAGCCGGCCATTCCCGCCGCACAAACCATGGACAATGACCCACTCTCTTTATCGGCGGGCCCGCCCAGGTACCATGGCCTTGACGATTTTTCATTTGCAAAGGATTTTGGGAAGGTTTTTTATTATAATTATATATTGTTTTTATAATTATTATTATTATTATTATTATTATTATTATTATTATTATTATTATTATTATTATTATTATTTACCGTAAAATGTCCACGTTCCCCTCGTTTTCCGACTGCTGGTCGAAGGGGAACGTGGACTCTGGGAACGAGATTGGCTCAGAACCGAAAGTTGAAAATTTGTTCTTTCACTAACGAATGCGAAAAATGTGTCAATCACAACAACGCGTAACCGTGCCCCAACTGGAAGTTAACAATTTTGTTCTTCCAGATCCACCAACAATAATTGAAATGCAATCAGCAAAGCAACGCGTTAAAACAGAGGATGTTCTGTCAAAATTTGGTTGAATAGGCCTTACTTATCACGGTTTTCAACGCCATCTTGAAGGGTAGGCAACGCGGTTAGAAATTACAGTGTTTCTATGGGAATCCGACGGCAAATATATTTTACAAAAATTGAATTCTGGACAACACTTATGATTTGTAAAGTTACATGTAAGATACAAGGCAAAAGTTTTTATTTGCCAAGTTTGAAGGATGTAGCTGGGCTACAACGCGTTCCGTTACGATTTTAATTTCCCATACTTACGCAACTTGGCGCGGTTCGCGGGAAAAAACTCGGCCTAGTATCTTAACTTTACAATTCACAAGTTACAGATTCCCAGATTCCCATACAAACAGTGTAATTTCTACGGCTTTGCCTACTCGTAAAGATAGCTTCGTTCTGGATTTTGTAGATCAAACGTACCTTAACACAATGTAAGATCCTTCGCTTGTGTTCGGGGTTCGAACAAAATGGAAATATTGTCTGCTCAAAGCAAACAAATCGTTGGAACAGACAAAAGCCGTACTTAAAGGATCTGAAGGATTCTACGTGCAGAGTTTCATGTCTAAATATTGTTTCGCTATCAAACAGATTGAAATAAAATTGAAGAAGTAAAGTTCATTTTGTGGAAAGTTGAAGTTGAATGTTGTTTTGAGATAAGTTATCAAGTCATAATTTTAGCTAATTTTATACTTTAAATAAGCTTTTTAGTACATCACTCTAATAGAGTGTGTTCATGGCGGCCATATTGGAGGAATGAAACAATAGAATGATTTTCCTTTGAGAAAAAAAAATCATTTTTATGCAAATATCTTTTATTTTTTCACTCCTCCAGCATGGCCGCCACGAGCACACTCTATATATCTTGTAATTGCAATATATCTCACAATTAATATTTATAGAAATGATTTCTCTGTGAATAATTTTCACTTACCGGCCATGGATCGAACCTGGAAACGTCTTGAAAATTGCAGCCGCTTGCAACTGCTCCATTTAACATATTGCCAGTTTAGTGTTTGCAAAATTTATGTACTTGGTTCCTGCTTCTGGTCAATTCTCAAAAGTGTGCAAACTCGCACGAGTATCTGGACTTACCATGGCACAAAACCTCTCCTTCCAAGTCCCTTACAAGACATCAAAAACTTTTGCAGTCTGTCCAGGCCCGCACTTTCTAACCTGTGGTTACCACTAGTTCATAAAAAGTAACAAATCTGATTTGAAGATTGTGTCAAAAGGACGTCCGTACTTCAACGTTAGTTCGTACTTTAACGGTTTCCATTTATTTTGTGCTGTTTCCTTATTATTATGCATTGTTTCCCCAATTCAGACCGGGCTTTTTGGGATCTTTTCAGACCGGATTGGGGAGGGGGGGGGGAGCGGATTCCGCCTCCCCCCTCCGTAACGTCCAGAATATTTAAGCAATCACAATGAAACTTAGAGGATGTCCAAAAATCTATCTTTTGATATAGGTCACGTGGGATGATAACGTCACATCACGTGACAATTACATCATAATGTCAAAACAGCCGCCATCTTGGATTTAAAATTTTTTCCAGAATGACAGAAAACCTCCCAAAATTACTGAAAAGTACTCAAAATCAATAAAACGGTGGAAAAAACCTAAAAAGGTGAAAATAACTGCATTTAAGTTATTTTTCATCAATATGAAGACAAAAATTACAAATTTTGGAAAAATGGTCTGTCAAAATGGTGTTTCCATGGTAACGTCAAGTTTCCAACATAACAACGTTTCCTACCAAATTTTTCCCCGATAAATTTTAGATAAACTAGCAAAGTTTGGCAGCGCCGATTCGCAAACCCCAAGAAAAAAACATTGAATAGGGTGAGGGGGAGTATAAAACGTGAAATACGCTTGTTTCAACGTCTAAAGAAAGCATTAATTTTATTGTGCAAAAATAATAATATGAATATACAGGCTAATTAATTAATTCTTTGCTTTTTACTTTTAAATTTTGGCAGATGAGAGTCTGTACTCGAGTGGTAAGTAATGCTTTTCTTTTCCTGTAATGTTCCAGTTCCTACTTCAGATAACGTTAAAAGTAACTGTATCTTAGCTTGCTGAATTTGTGATAAAAAACATCCTCGTACCCAGGGTCTACGATCCCTTTGACCAGCGGTCAGGAAACGAGCTACTAGAAAGTTCTGATTGAAAGTCCGAAATTACCAGACTTCCGGTTGAATTGTGCGTAGATCTACAACACTTTGACAATGTTATGACGAAATTCATCATCAATAACAGGACAGACGCATAAAAAACTGATATCAATTTGTTTTTTTAAAATAACAAAAAACCAAAACTGATTTTAAAACGAAGGAAAGAAATGCACGAGGAAGATGCGATTGCCATACGGCCGCAGAATCTAAATTTCGTTGCTGAAATTCGGAGAATCACATTAACAGGCTCGTAAATTAAAAGTTTTTTGTGGGAGGCGCGGTGGCCTAATGGTTAGCGCGCTCGCCTCCGAGTCGAACGGCCCGGGTTCGAGGCCTGGCAGGGGCGCTGCGTTGTGTTCTTGGGCAAGACACTTTACTCTCACAGTGCCTCTCTCCACCCAGGTGTATAAATGGGTACCGGCGAATTTACTGCTGGGGGGTAACCCTGCGATGGACTAGCATCCCATCCAGGGGGGAGTAGCAATACTCCTAGTCGCTTAATGCTACGGAAACCGGGATAAGCTCCGGCCTGTATGGGCCACTAGGCTCGAAGCAGACTTTACCTTTACCTAAATTAAAAGTTTAGTAAGAATACGGACAGAAATACAAGAGAAAATTCGAATGGTTCAACTAATCTTTAATCCGGTGAAAAGTGTTCACAAAATAATCCGCTAAAACGCGGTTCGTCTTCTTAATGACAGCACACATTCCCGCTCAACGCCGATTTTCAGGTCTAATCCTCAATAAACATCCTCATCTTTTTGCTCTCAGGTTTCAATAATTTTTTTAAGTTTTAACTGATAAATTTTAGATGATTTCCTCATTGAATACTTCTAGTTTCGTGGAATAATTCTCGCCTCATCAAGAATACAGCGCTAAATCAGTGCTGAAAGGTTTGACAAACTCTTCGCTGATTGCGTCAGCAACGAGTTTCATGCGTCTGTCCTCTTATTGACAATGAAAATTTACCAATCAGCGCGCGAGAATTCGCTCAGTTATTGTAAAATTAAAACTTGAAGAAAATACATGTAGCTGGCGCCAAGCGCGAGAAAACGTGTGTGAACGAGTCATGATTGTAATGTTTAGCGTTACATTGTTGCGTGACACGCCTACACGCCTAGCCTCATGTAACAAAGCATGCTGGGATTAAAAAGTAATTTTACATGTGCTTTCAATATATATGGCCGGTGTGTTGACTGTAGTTTGACTGTGTGTTAGCTTGTGTGATTAACACCCGTGTTCTGAACATTACATTGGCGACGAGGATCGGCAAATCGCCGCAGAACACTCACTACTGCTTGTGTGACTGAGTGTCTACTCCTTGTGATGGCTGAAGCAATTCCGAACTTCGAACCGTTCGACATACATGCGGATGGCGCGATTGCACAACGATGGCGAAAGTGGTTGAAGTGTCAAGAAAACCTTTTCGTGGCCGCTGCTATTAGTGATAAGAAGAGGCAAAGAGCTCTTTTACTATACTACGCCGGAGAGGAGGTCTCCGAAATCTTTGATACCTTACTGGAGACGGGTGACGATTTTGAAAGGGCAAAAGCAAAGCTGAATGAATACTTCGACCCGAAGAAGAATGTGGAGTTTGAGGTATACACTTTTCGGCAGGCAAAGCAAAACTCAGGTGAAACCATGAATTCGTACCACTCTCGATTGCGACAGGAGGGCTGCTACGTGTGAATTCGCTGACGTCGATAAGGAAATAAAATCTCAAATAATTCAGTCGTGCACTTCGCAGCGTCTTCGCCGAAAAGCACTGAGGGATTCGACCATGTCACTAGAAGCCCTGTTGGCCGAAGCAAGAGCGTTGGAAGTTTCGGAGCAGCAAGCAACTGATATAGAATCCCCAGGAAGTGCCAATGCTGTGTTTCCTCAGAAGTCCAAGACACCTGACAAGACAGCTCATTGTTTTAACTGTGGTGGAAGTTGGCCACACGATGCTAAAGCTGGGTGTCCTGCTCAGAATCGAAAGTGCAATTCCTGCAAAAAATATGGCCATTATGCGCAGTATTATCATAGTTCTCGAAAGGGTCAGTCTTCTGGGAGAGGTAGAACACCTTGAAAAGGGAACAGAAAGCAAAAACGTCGAGACTTCAAGCCTCCACGAACCGTTAACCAAGTGAACGAAGAGTCAAAACCACGCTCACCTCCGTCGAGTTCAGATGATGAGTACACGTTCACGTTGAATTCTCCTACCAAGGTCAGTGCTCCTTTTGTGTCATTGAAAGTCAATGGTGTCACATGCAAGTTCTTAGTGGACTCTGGAGCCAATGTGAACATTGTGAGTCATAGTGTGTCGAAGATGTTTGACAGTAGAGCTAGAGCCTTGTGACACTAAAGTGTATGCTTTCAACTCATCTTAACCCCTTCCCGTGCTGGGTAAATTCAAAGCTTTAGTGGAATCCAAGTGTCGTTCAGTTGACTCTGAGTTTCTTGTGGTAGATGGCAAAACATCTCTTCTTGGATACACAACTGCTACAGACCTTGGAATACTGCAAATTGCAAATGCTGTGTCTGTTGAAAGGAACGTGTTCCAAAATTACCCAAGTCTTTTCAGTGGTCTTGGAAAGATGAAGAATGTTGAGGTCAAGTTGCATATTGATGAGAATGTGAAACCTGTTCATCAGTCACACAGACGTATCCCATTTCATCAAAGAAAGAATCTTGAAGGCTGTGTTGAATCCCTGCTGCAACAGGACATTATTGAGCCTTCTGATGGACCCACCCCCTGGGTATCTCCTGTGGTCTTGGTGCCTAAGCCCAAACAACCTGGTGGAGTACGCTTGTGCGTGGACATGAGGGAAGCTAATAAAGCAATAACCCGAGAAAGACACCTCATGCCTACCCTTGATGAAGTGGTGCACGACCTCAACGGTGCAAAAGTGCTTAGCAAGCTGGATCTCAATCAAGGGTATCACCAGCTGGTCCTGCACCCAGACTCCAGGCATATCACCACCTTCTCAACTCATCTTGGTCTGTTCAGATACAAGCGCCTAAGTTTTGGTGTAAATGCTGCCGCTGAGAAATTTCAAGATGTAATTGCTACTGCTATTAGTGACATCCCCAATGTCAAGAACATTAGCGATGATGTCATCATCTATGGAGTTAACACAGAGGAACATGACAAGACCCTGCATGCTGTCCTTACCCGTTTCAAGGAGTTGAACTTGACTCTGAAGAAAGAAAAGTGTCAGTTTTACATGCCGCGTATTGAGTTCTTTGGCATGGTCTTTAGTGCAGATGGCATGTCGCCCGACCCGGCAAAGGTGGAAGCAATCAAGCAAGCAGAAGCACCTACCTCCGTGAGCGATGTGCGAAGCCTGTTAGGCATGACCAACTATGTATCTCGCTTCATACGTGATTATGCTGATATTGTGGCCCCTTTGCGCGACCTCACTCACAAGGGCGTTGAATTCAAATGGGAAGATGTTCACCAAGCAGCATTAGATCGGCTCAAACGCATTCTCACCTCGGATGAAGTGATGGCGTACTTTGACCCTAGCAAGAAGTCTGTCCTGCTCGTGGATGCCAGTCCTGTTGGACTAGGTGCTGTGTTAACTCAAGGTGGTAAAGTGATCTCCTACGCCAGCAAGGCCCTCTCTAGTGTGGAAAGGCGTTACTCTCAAATTGAGCGCGAGGCATTGGCAATCGCATGGGGTTGTCATCATTTCCGTATGTACCTCCTGGGAAGTCCCTTCAAAGTTGTGACGGATCACAAGCCTTTGCTTTCCATTTTCAATAGCCCTACTTCCCAAGCCTCAGCCAGGATTGAGAACTGGCGTCTGAAATTGCAGTCGTTTGACTTCGAAGTGTTGTATTCAAGAGGTGACCTGAATCCAGCTGATTACATCTCAAGGCATCTCCAGAGTGACACAAAGTGTGATCTCATCGCAGAGTCTGCGGAGCAGTATGTCAACTTCGTGATGTCTCAAGCAACACCTAAGGCTTTGAGCAGAGAAGAGATCATTGAAGAAACCCGAAAAGATGCCACTCTTCAAGAAGTAATGCGCCTCATCTCAACTGGCCAGGGGGATAATCTGAAGCCGGTGGAGGATGTTGACACGAGCACTCTCAAGATATTTGCCAATGTCCGTAGTGAGCTGACGTCAGTGGACGGTAACCTTGTGCTTCGTGGAAGTCGCATTGTGATACCTGATGCACTCCAGAAACCTGTGGTGGAATTGGCACATGAAGGTCATCAAGGGCTAGTGAAGACTCGCTCTTTATTGCGTTCAAAGGTCTGGTTTCCAAGAATGGACAGCCTAGTTAACTCATTAGTGAGACAGTGTATTACATGTCAAATTGCCACGCCCAGACCCTCCCGTGAGCCCTTGCAAATGACGCCTCTGCCCAACGGTCCCTGGGAACAAGTGAGCATTGACTTTTGTGAAGTGGCTGGACAATATGCCCTTGTTGTTATTGATGACTACTCAAGATTTCCCGAGATTGAAATTGTACACTCTACTTCTGCCAAAGCTGTGATTCCTAAGCTGGATCGTATATTTGCTGCATATGGTGTGCCCAAGGTCGTAAAGTCAGATAATGGCCCGCCCTTTAATGGTGGCGAATTCGCTCAATTCGCCAAGTATCTTGGCTTCAAGCACCGAAAGGTGTCACCTTTGTGGCCCAAAGCCAATGGAGAAGTGGACCGCTTCATGAAAACCTTTGGAAAAGTTCTGCGTACCACAGCACACTGGAAGCAAGACATGTATCAGTTCCTTCGCAACTATCGTGCTACCCCCCATTGTACTACAGGTGTGGCCCCTGCAACAGCCCTGTTTGGGAGGCCAATTAGAACCAAGCTACCAAACCCTGTTGTCGCAACAAGTGGTGAGAGTCATGACCCTGTAACCATGCGTGAGAGAGATGCTCAACAGAAACTTACAATCAAGAGCCGAGCTGAGTCAAGAAGAACCATCAAAGATTGTGACATTCAGGTTGGAGACACAGTCCTAGTGAAACAACCTAAACGACATAAGCTGTCAACGCCATACCACCCAACCCCATTGACGGTCACTAAGAAGCATCACAGTATGCTAACCGCGGAAAGTGCTGACCGAAAGGTTACACGTAATTCATCTTTCTTCAAGAAGCTTCTGGCTGATGACCCGACATTCAGAACCAGTCAAGCGTTTGAGGGAGAGACAGTTGACCTAGACCCTGAGAGCAGCCCTCCTGTCCCTTTTCCAGTCTCGATTCAGGAGTCCACAGACTTACCAGTGGACCCCAGTGAAAGTGCTGAGATCCTGACTGAACCTGTGCTTCGAAGGTCTACACGTGTATCTGTACCCCCAAGGAGACTCATCCAAGAAATTTGATTAAGGATGATTGACCGATGTTAAGTGACTTTGAACATTTATTTGATGAATGCCCTGTTCGTTACTGTTTTTAAATAACTGGAGAAGTGATTTACAGACATTGTTTGTGATTTATGAACTTTCAATCTTTTGGAACATTTAGTGATTGAACTTTTAGATTGAGAACTTTGCACAGGACTACATTACCCCCTGTTCAAGCTTATTTGCATAGTCTACGCCAACATAGTTCTGTTACATAGTGTTTATTGTTGTTGTTTCTTATTTCACATTGTTTTACTTTGATTGTGTGATTCTCAACTAAAGGAAAGGAGAAATGTAATGTTTAGCGTTACATTGTTGCGTGACACGCCTACACGCCTAGCCTCATGTAACAAAGCATGCTGGGATTAAAAAGTAATTTTACATGTGCTTTCAATATATATGGCCGGTGTGTTGACTGTAGTTTGACTGTGTGTTAGCTTGTGTGATTAACACCCGTGTTCTGAACATTACAATGATTAGTTTTGGTTTTACTTCTGATTGGTTGAGAAAGTGGCGCGAGTTTTCGGCAAACCAATCACTAAGCGTACTAGTAATGCAAATCCAAAGCAAACACGAATTACTTTCGACACTCAAGTGAAAATCGCTCTAACAGCTCTCAAATAATATTATTTGAGGAAGGCAGCGTGACCGAGAAGTTAGGGCGATGGATTTGAAATCCGGAGGCAGTCCAGTGTCTTGCGCAATCATTTTGCGGTGTTTTTACTGTATAACATTCTCGTCCCCATAGCCCTTTCGTTTCTCTTAGCCGGCTTGGCTAAAGACCGAAGACCGGATGTCCTAGAATCTAGGACTGGAAACTCTGTGTCCCCAGAGCCCCTCGTTTTCTCGTGCCAAGGCCCAGCCGGCTAAGAGAAAGGGCTATGGGGACGAGAATGACCCTTATTCTTATTAAATCCAGAACAGCAAGACCCCTGAGAATTTATCCTTCGCATCCTTAATATATATCCAGTTGAAGGTTTTTAGCTCGATAGCATCCGCCGTCTTAATGATAGAGCATTTTTCTAATTTCGGAGTTTCACACCTCACGACATCAAGATGGCTGTCAGAAGGCTGTTACGTATGCTTAAAAACATGCGTCATCCTGTGATTTTTTTGCGAGAAGAGTTGATGTGAATGTGTACCTGTTCAAATTTTCTTGGTGACCCTCCGCTTGGGCATAAACATGGCGTTTCCATACTGTGCTCTCTAAATTTGTGTGGAACATTTTGATGTCTAACTCGTACGGAATACCGTAAAGACCTGAGACTTGGACAAGAGGACTATCTAGTAATTTTCTACAACCTGTAATATTCTTGATTTTTTTTTTACTCAATAGTTTTGGATTTACTTTTTTTTTGCGGCGTGACAGTGAAAACCAGCAATTTATCCGGCGTCATGTTTCGTATTATGTTAGCGCTTTAAATAACAGGCAGTCGAAAACTGCAGGTGGATGCCGGTAGTGGTATGAAGATTGAAAGCATCCAATTAGGCATGTTAAAAGACCGCAATTTGTAGTTTAAGAAAGAGCTTATCAGAGTCGATAAAATAAGCTCAAACCAAACTTGAAAACAGTGATAAAATTTTCTTCACCCCCCGCGCGCCATTTTAGAAGCTCACAAAAACACGAAGACTTCATAGAAAATATAAACTTAACAACACCTCAAATTCTTTGACAACTGGTAGGTTTTTAATTCTGTATAACTGAAAATTACATCAATTCGATTGCACAGTTTCAGAAAAGCGGTAATTAGAGATGATAATCGATAGTATGAGAATAGTTGAGAAGCGTCAGGGCGTATTGAAATAAATCACATGAACTCTGTAACAGTAGCCCGACGTTGTTCTTTTAAAACCTGAAAAGTTCACAGTACCTGGACTTTCTACTGCTGCTTTGCTTTGCGGTTTCATTACATTATGATTTAAACAGTAATTTAGAAATGTATTGTTCTATTTTCACTCGACTTCTCAATACTGTAATTTAAATTGATTAAAATGTACACTGGATGAATTGAAAAACAATTAACACCGTTTTTTCCTAATTCTCTGTCATTTGTTCTCAACTTCTGATAACTCGAACTACCGATAACTCGAACCTTTTTCAATTTCCCTTGAAGGGTCGAGTTATCGGGAGTCGACCAGGCCCGTAGGGTGGGGGGGTTCGGGGGATTCGGAGGAACCCCCAACTGACTGAAAAGGTCCGGTCCGCGGAATGATACAGCATATTGTCCGCTTTCAAAGAACGTTCAGTGACGTTATCTGCATTTTTTTTCAACAAAAAATAACAGAATAAATTGGTAAACCTTTCACCTGTATTTCCCTCTTTTTCGGTTTTCAGACTAGAACCAAAGGCAGATCGTGACACAAATGCATCTCATATTGATTCCACTGATTTGAATATTGCGGCCGTTTAACAAATAATTTCAACAAGTTCTGAGAATTTGGAAGGGTAGGCTTAAGCAAACTGCTTAAAATCTAACTCTAGTATGCAAAAGTCTCATTTTTAAAGCTATCAACACTATCATGTTGTGGCAACTAAATGCGAGCATCGAAGGGGATAGTCGCTTGTCTAACCTTGCTCTTCTATGCATCGATTATGATACCCCTGTGCACCTTGACGCGAAAGTAGGCTGTGACAAAAGCTACTCGGAAAAAAATCCGAGTTCTTTCAACAGATATCGAACATATGACCTTCCGCTTTGTATTTTTCAAACTTTTCACTTTCTTCAGAAGACGTGAATGATTTTGATGTGCTGGGTGAATAATTTTTCTTTACTTTGTTCCAGTGTCATTTAAGATTGAATGAACAACTACCTAGTATATTTAACGAAAAAATGCGCTTATATTTACAAGTATGATGCAAGCATAAGCATACATGCATAGAAATGAAAAATTAAAGGCACTTGTCCTGCGCATTTCGCCTTGTGGTTATAGCTGTGGCACGTGAGAACACCGTTGTGTTTATGCTTTCTTTTCTGCTTCTGCTTGCATCGTACGCGTAAACCAGGCTTTATATAAAATGGCGCAGCATATCACTTGAAAAAATGGGCCATTGTATACCTTTTCAGTGGAGAATAGTGGCTTTGTAGAGAGTAGACACACGTCGGTTAATTTTTGTTTCTGTCAGCGAGGGTGACAAGTCAAACTAAAGTTACAAATACAGACTAACCGGACGTCCCAGGAGGTGCTATATTCCTGCTTCAAATACCATATAAGTATATTCTAAATACCATATAAGCCCTAAAGCCCTAGAATGGTTTACTTCATACCTCTGCAACCGCTTACAGCAATGCTCCATGTCAGGTTCATTGTCCAGCCCTCTAGAACTCAAACTAGGGGTCCCACAAGGGTCCATATTAGGGCCTACTCTCTTCTCCATCTACATCAACGACCTACCACTATCACTTAAGAAAGCCGAAGTAGATATCTACGCAGACGACACAACAATCTGGTCAAGTGGTAATACTTGTGAGGAGATCCAACAGAAATTACAGGATACGTTAGACAGTGCAGGAAAGTGGTTTAAAGCTAATGGTATGATGCCAAACACAACAAAGACCAAACAGTTACTAATTGGTACAGCCCAGAAGGTCTGTCATGCAGACAAAAACTCTCTGGATCTGTTCCTGAACAACACCAGGCTAGACGAAGCCACTGATGAAAAGATTCTCGGAGTAAAGATTGATAAACATTTAAAATGGGACAAACACATTGACTATCTAATTAGTAAACTAAATTCCAGAATTTGTCTCTTAAAGCGTGCAAGATGTTATTTAACAACTCATTGTAGGAAGCTGCTATATAATGCCACTATCAAGCCTATCCTTGAGTACTGTTGCACTGTCTGGGGTAATTGCTCCAATGAGAATTTAATTAGACTACTAAGAATCCAAAAACGGTGTGCACGATTAATACTTGATGCTAAGTTCTCTGATAACTCTGTGAAGTTATTTACTAAATTAGGATGGCTCCCCATAGACGATATTATACGTAGCAGAAAGCTTTATCTATTACATAAGATTAGTTCTGGACACTGTCCAGATTATTTCATTCCATATATACATCATCTAAAGGACACGCATAGCTACAACACCAAAGCTAAAACAAAGAACAACGTAGTTATTCCTAAATACAAAAGAATTTCAGGTGGCAGGACCTTTCACGTCAGCGCAACCCGCCTCTGGAACAATGTTGACGTCTCTATTCGTAATGCTGCATCGCACAAACAGTTTACAGGAAAACTACACCAAACGCTACTAAAACAAAATGCTGGACTAGAACATTTTAAAATCAGTAGCACTTTTTAGCTCTTAGTGTATTAAATTAAGTTTAAATTTTTATCATTTAGTTAGGTTTATATAGAACTTTTTAAAATCAGCAACATTTTTTAACATTTTTTAGTTCTCATTGTATTGAATTAAGTTTAAATCTTTATCACTGTCTTAAGTATATAACATGTAGTTAGGTTTATAATATGTAGTTAAGTATGTATTATGTAATTAATTAGGGAGGGCCATATTGTAAACTACTGGGCCACCAGTAAATTATGTTACCCTCATTAAATAAAGTCTTTATTATTATTATTATTATTCTACCCGCACCGTCCGTGTAAACCATGAGTGATAATAAAATAATATTTAATTACGACACCTCTTTAATCGTATCCCTGTCATATTCTTTACCATAATATAAATTGCATTATCCATGCGCTTTAGAAAATTGAAAGATCGAAGAAAGAAGAAAAAAGCAAATAAAAACACAAGAAGTAAAGTGAAAGGGAAAAACATTCGCCAGCGCGGCTGATGTTTGTTCCTAATCTGTTGCCATGCACATCCCGCTAATGCCTTCTTCCTTGCTGTATATATTTATTGTTAACATAGTTTTTGCTCTTACTCTATTTTTTTACAGGTGAGATGCATATGATAGCACACGGCAACCGTAAGTAACCGTTTTAAAGAAAGAAATTTTCAAGGAAAAAAAAAGCTAGGGCTTAAAACTATAAAACTGGTTGTACCATTTTTCCTTTTTGTCAATTCAGTCAGACAGCTCATGGAATACGGAATCAAAGCAAGTGTATTCTTTTATGTTGTGGAACAGCCTACCCCTAGAATTACGGCAAGCGACTTCGATTCTTTAAATATTTTAAACATGGTCTCCAAGAATAGCGGCGTCTATTGCTTTGTATTTTTTTTTATTTTATTGTACTTGTAGATAGGAAGGTAGGTATGTAGTTAGTTAATAATAGTTTTTTAAATAGGCTGATGGAGATACTATTCTAACTAAAATCAGTGTACAAGTTTTTTTTTTTTTTTTTTGCGCCTTTACGAAAAATCGTGTCAGGTTGGAATGAAAAAAGGACTCAAAAAAGACTTGCCAAAAAAAAGGAGTATTTTTTTTACTAGATGTTGAGAATCCATTTTGAAGATATGTTTACAACAGTGTGCTTTTTGACTTTGGTTTTGTTTTTCCCTTTCTAGATTCTCCACCTCGAGGTCCACCACTCCGGGCTGCCCCTAGTGGTAAGTTAAATTTCTTCTCGAAATGTTTTTGTGTTGTTGTTTGTCGCAACAATTGTGATGATGATCAACGGTACAGTGATGACTTGATTTTATTTTTTAATTTGGCTTAGTTTATGTTATTCTTAGTTTTAGATAACGGGATTAATATTAAAGCAATTTTTAGCCTGTGAATGAAATACTTTATTAAAGTGTCTGAAGTATTTAGCTTAAAAAAAAAAAACTAATTGTGGACACTATTTACATTATTATATATCTAAGCTATTTAAAGTTAAAATATTTACACTTAAATTCTAAGAAGAAGAAAAACTGAAGAATCGTACTACATACATTAATAAATAAATAAATCAATAAATTACAATAGAATATGAAATTTTATCATAAAAGTAGGTGAAAGATAAAAATTGCAGTTAAGAGTTAAAAATTAAAAATTTAAAAATGTATATCGGCTAGCTGCATATGTCACATTGACACTCAGTTTGTATAAGACGGGTGAGGTCTTTTTTTAAAATACTGTTTTTAAAACTCGTGACATTATGTTTTTCTCTATCACTGTGGTCTAGTTTGCTCCATAGATAAGGCCCGAAATATCGTAAAGGATGTTTTCCATAATGTACTGTGCGAAAACGTGGAATATTAAAATCAGCGTTCCTCAGATTATATCGTTTCGGGGCTGTATTAAATATTTCTGTTATATAAGTGGGCACAAGTCCGTGTTTTACTTTATACATTAGAATGGCAATGTTTTGTAGACGTCTTTGGTACAGACTTGGTAGACCTGCTCTTTTCAGTAGCTCACTGTAGGTCTCCGATTGGGATTTAAAGACTGCCCTGGGTGCGCGCTCTTGAACTCTCTCCATTTTCTTCTTATCGGATGATTTGCAAAAGTGCCATACAATATCACAATATGTAAGGTGAGGCAAAATACTAGATTTGTACAGCTGTAACTTTGCAGACCATGGAATTAGATTACGTAGTCTCATTAACACCCCAACCTTACAACTAGTTTTCTTGCAAATATCACTAATGTGTTCACTAAATGTCAGTTTGTTGTCGATGGTTACACCAAGAATTTTAAGATACTCCGATGATTTGACTTCATGACCATCGAATTCCATCTTCAGTGCATATTCAGGGGTTCTCTTGGAAGGTTGTGGATCAAGGGTAAGGATCTGGTATTTCTGAGGGTTGGCTTGCAGTAGGTTCTCCTTGTACCACTGTGACACTGCCTCTGTTTCTCTCCTAAGAGTTTGGGCGGCCTTCTGTATATCATTATCATTGGCGTATATTTGGTGATCATCAGCATACATAAATAGACTAGCAGACTGCCTATGTAGCGAGAGATCATTTTGGAACAGATTCCAGAGAAGAGGCCCGAAGGAGGAGCCTTGTGGACACCCCCTTTTTTGTTCTTTCCATGCGCTGTGCGCTTCTTGTAGTTTGACTCTGTTTCTTCTACGCTCAAGAAAGGATCGCAAAAGATTTAGTGCTCTTTCAGAGAAGCCGTATGCTTTAAGTTTCTGGATCATTAGTGCAGGGTGCAATGAGTCAAAAGCTTTGCTCATATCGGTGGATAGAACAGTCACGTACTCCTTATTATCAGCAGCCATTTTCCAGTCCTCAGTTAGCCTTATCAACGTAGTTTCACAGCTATGTGTCTTTCTGTAGGCAGACATTTTCTGATATAGATGTGGATTCATGGTTTCCATGATTTGCTTGGAAAGCAATGACTCAAATACTTTATCAACAGAGTTCAGTACTGTTATAGGTCGGTAGTTTCCCGGATCGGTTTTATCTCCTTTCTTGAAAACAGGAGTCCATTCTCCCATTTTCCACGTGTTAGGCCAATTTCCCTTTCTAATAATGCTGTTGTAGAGACTTGTTAGGGATGGTGCTAAACCTTTGGCAGTTAACTTTAGAATCTTCGGGGAGATTCCATCCCACCCTGTAGCTTTGTTTGATTTAAGAATTTTCAGTTCGTTTTCCACTTCACCGGAGCCAATTTCGTTAAAACCAAATTGAAGGCCTTGATAAGCTTGCCGAATGCTCTCGACACTCGCCTGTCAGAGACCTAACATTATTTTGCTGCATGACGTGGAGCCTTGAAAACGTTTGCCACAGAACCCAGTCCTCTGTTTAAGGAAGAGGAGCCCTGACGCTCTAAACCTCTTTAGAACCATGAGCCTTGGGGAAAATTGCTTTTCTTAAACACAGTCGACGCTCTCGTAAGCGGCCACCTCGGGAATTCAATGAAGTGATCGTAACAAAAACTGCTGGCGAGAGTCAGTGAGCTCTCGTCAGCAAGCAGACGCTAAAACAATAGAGGCTGGTCGCTCAACCGATCTTTTAGAATAAAAGCTTGCTAATTCCATCAAATTATTCCACTTATCGCACATCACCTTGAATCAAGATCCTTACCGACGAAAATTACAAAGCGATGCTATATAGTGGTAAATGTGATCAATTATTGTAAAAGTAAACTTTTATTTAAGTGGTGACTAATACGAATTTAAGTCTTAATTGACTGGTTACTTACTAGCGCTGAAAAGCAAAGAAAATCAGCAGTTGACAATTTCCAAAAATCTTAACAGAGTTTGTGTGTCAATTTAAATGAGGATTCACAGTTAGGAACATCAAGGAGTTGATTATTGAGTTCGTGATAAAATTTGAAACGACATTTCGTATTTTCTCGTTTTTATGGGATGAGTGATAACGAAATGCCATAAAACTGCAATAGAATTGTTTTTGCTTTCAACATTGAAACAACTGTCTTTTTATAATTTTTGGGAGACTTAATTCGTAATTAAAAGGACAACATAAACAAAAGTGAGATTTTTTGATACCGATTACTCTCTTCTTGGTCATAAACAGCACGTCAACCACCTCCCCCTCCACCTAGCCGTGGTAAGTACTTTCCATCTTTCACTCCTTTAGCCTTTCTTTCATTCCTTTACTACATCCATACCTCATTGCCGCAAATTTCAACAGTCCTGAAGTCCCTGCAACTTGTCTTGAGCTCTATCCACATTATTGAAATGTTTATACAACCAGTTAGAAACAGAGCCCTTTAAAAAGAAGTACCCAGTATAACAAACGATATCCATCAGCCTGGCCAAAGTTACTTACAGCAAAATGTGTTGGTGCGTGATGCTTAGTAAAATATCTTATTTTTAATTACCGAACATCCCTTTGGAGAAACTTGGAACCAGTGAACAGGAGAAATGTGTGAGTTTGGGGTTCACGTTTACTACTACCTCTCTTGCAACTTACAGTGTATTTTTTCGGTTTTTCTCGCCTCTGACTGAGTTATCTCTAGAATTCACCGTCTAGCATGTCTTAAGATTCAGGATCGGGATTGATCATGAAAATTAATGGATATATTTTCCTTTTCTCTGGCTTGCCCCCCTCCTCCTCCTCCTCCTCCTAATCGGCCTCTCCTATCTTATGGTGAGTTGTATTTATTTAGCTACTTCTAAAGTTGCCTTCAGGCTCTCAAAAGGAGGGGGAGCCCCAAAATCTTGACCGTGGAGCCTGGCGTCCTTTCTTTTTGCTGCCTGCATCCCTAACATTATTTTGCTGTAGTACGTACATGAAGTCTTGAAAACGTTTGTTCCAAAGTCCGGAGCCCTGGAGCGAGGCGTTTTTGAAGCCCTAAACTCCTTTAGAACCTTGAGCCTTGACAGCAAATAACCTTAGTTTCTTATAGCGGTATTTTTTTAGTAGCCTGTGCACTGTACAGAGGGGAGAGGAACAGGAGGGTACATCTTCCTCCTCCCTACTTTTTGAGCAGGTTTATCCCTCTTCCGTATTCTTTTTCATATCGATTTCTCCCTCCTCCCTAGGCCTACTTCTTTGGACTATTTCCCCCTCCTCTCTATTCTGTTCCTCCCCCCTCTGTACACGATCAATACCCTTCAAATTGAACAAAATTCACTTCCACTGGATCTTGAATCATGGAAGGATGCCAAACCTGTTTTCATACCATAAACTTCGATTTCACTGAAAACTACATCATGCGAAATTTTAATCTAAACCCATCATTTCACATCGGTCTGTCCAATCAGCGCTCAAAGCTGCAACCATTTTGATCGCCACGACAAGTGAAAACTTTCAAAAGAGGTTAATATTATTTATTATGACGGTATATCATTAGTTAATTAGGTACACTCGTCTAGCTGAAAACTTGGACACAAAATCGGATTTTCTGCAGTTTTACTTTAAGAGCTTGAAACATCACTGTTTTGAAGCTACATTACTAATTCAAGCTGTCTCGAGTTGCCTTCCTCTGTTATGAGCGCTAGCTTTGAACTGAACGATCTGTGAGTTCTATCATCGTACATCTTCGATGAATCTAAAGTTTTATTTCATTTCCTCGTTGATAGAGATGTTCGAAAACCCTTTGTGCAGCGTACTCACCCAAGGTGACCACGATGAGGATGAAGGCGAAAATGAATATGAAGGTAGCTGATGTGTTGTTTTTACTGCAAAAGAAACATTCTACTTTTTTTTGTGCAAACATGTATGTTACACAATGGTTTACTTATAAACATATGTAACATGATACACCCTGAGAAGACTTTCCAGAAGATGCTTTATATTAGCAAACGTTGCCAGTCTTTCTGTGTAGGATTGAACATCGCTGTGAACAGTATTGCATTAAAACAGTCCTATATATAAACAAAGGTACTGTGTCTAACTTTCAGCCTGATAGAAACTCTTGATAAAGCAAGTTTTTTTAATGCTGAAGTTAAGGATAAACAGTTCCTCGCACAACTTTTCCTTTTCTTAAGGACAACCGACCTTTCAGTGCAAATCAAGATAATAACTAGCCAAACATTTTTCATACCATGCGAAATTAAAGTTATAAAGAAATCCCAAAATAGCTGATATGTGCTTGCCTATATTTAATTCCGAGACCGAGCTTTCCCAGAGTTGAGAAGTGCATAAATCGCCTTCTTTTGTCAATAAATTACTTTAAAAATCCATCTTTGTTGGAGCGGTGGTGTAATGATTAGTGCATTAGACCCCGGATCAAGCGGTCTGGTTGGATCCCTGACGCGTGAGTACCTCTCCTCTCAGGTATATATGTGGATCCCGGCAAACTTAACACTGGGGACAACCCTGTGATGGAATAGCACCAAATATTTCCAGAAACCTGATAGTCGGGCGACGGCCCTGGTAAATGTGCCACTACTGACTCGAGCGCAGACTTTATCCTGAGCTCTTTCCAATTGCATTTTACTTTTATTTCATTTTTCGTTCAACATAAACAGACGAATGGGATGAAGATGAGTCACCCTGGACAGAGGAATCAGCTGGTAAGTGATTTATTTCCCTTTTTTGTGTGATGTAATCTCACATAACCGAGTTTGTGTATAGCCAAAGCCTTCAGTATTCAAATGGTCCACATTCCGTTATTTTTAATTTGCGTCAATTATCCATGACTCGCGAAATTAACGAACCTAAACTAATTGTTGCTTGCTTAAACTCGCAATAGTGTTGTTAGATGATCGCAATTATTTCGCCATTTAACCACTGGAGTGGGAATTCTCATTTGGTTTGAACAAGGGATAACATATTTTTGTTACAACTTAAACTGGAGAGGGGGACGGGGAGAGGGCCCATTTAAAATATACCTGGATGATCGTCGAAAATTTTGAAATACCTTTGAACTTCTCCTTACGGACACCTACATATACAGACACCTCTATACAACGGACAGTTTACTGGGTACTACTGAATCTATAGTTATGGACACTTCAATAAAACGGACACTTAAGGCCTGGCTACACCAGGAAACATTGTTGCGGAAAAATTGTTCCTTGTCTTGTTTCCTTGCTGGCTAAATTAGATGGAAGCCAGGAAAATGTTTTGCTGCCCGAGTGGCTAAACTAGGAAACAATGTTCCCGGAACAAAGTACCACGCATGCGCACACTAGTCAACATTGCTTCCACGGTGGCTAAACTGGGCAATATATGTTTCGGGAAGAAAATTTGTGTCGGGAGCAAAAATGTTTTTGACTTGAGGCAGAAACATTTTTTGTTTCCGTAAAGCAAAATTTGTTTCTGCAACAAATGTTTCCCGTGTGGCTAAACTGGGAAACATTTGCGTCCACAACAATGTTTCCTAGTTTAGCCAGGCCTTAAGCTTTGCCCGTTTGGTGGCCATATTTAACGTATTAAAGAGGTTCGACTGTACCAGAATAGGGTTAGGTAGCAGCCCTCGTAAGGTCTCACAAATATGGCTTACCAACCATCGGGAGAACAATAGAAAAAAACGGCAACAGGAACAATGCCCCTAACCCCAAAAACAAAAGCAACTGCTACACTAGACGAAGCTTACGAGAGCTGCTACTCTACTGCCAGATTTCACTCCTTTAAGGTACTCATTCAACAACGGCTAATAAGCAGATTTAATGCCTAAAAACGTACGATGATGACCACCCGTGACTTTTGCATGTAAGACTCCTCGGACCCCTCGGGCCGTTCGCAAACCTGTGTTACGTTCATCCTCTTAACCTCTTGTTGCTTCAGGACGGAAGGAGGTGGGTAAACACCGGACTGGGAATGTTGATATTTTGCCATCTTATGGCAACACTAACAGGAAAATTTTCTTTGTAAGTACAAGACCCTGGTCGCGTCACTGAGCATGACCCAGCCTGGAGAGCAGGCGGGACAACATTACAAGGCCACAGTACACAACAATTCACGGAAGCTGATCCAATCAAAGTGGATCCTTCAAGGAAGGTTGAACTGGTGCTGAGGCTCGTGGCAAGGTAATACTGAACTAATTGCACGTTATCACCTTTATTGATAAGTTGTTTTGGCTAATAGTCAAGGATGTGAAATTCTCTCGCAAAGCAATGACACCGTAAATAGATACAAAAACCTCTTTTAAGCCATATTTGTGCTCAAGTGGATTTTGACCAACATACAGTATTCCTTCGAGTGTTCCAAAAACACGACAGTTTCCATACCTGAGCATGAAGTTTGTGAACTGCAAAGATTAGAAAATGGAAAAGAACAGATTAACAACTTAGATCACGAAATAAATGAGCAAGAAATACGTCAAGCGGTAAAGAAACTGAAGAACAAAAAATCGCCATTTGCTGACAAAATAAGAAATGAAATGATCAAAGCGAGCCTTGAATCACTTATGCCTGTTTATATCAAACTTTTCAACCTTATTCTGCGATCAGGACATATGCCAGATGTTTGGTGTCAAGGCCTTATAACCCCAATCTACAAATCAGGTGACAAGAGTGATCCGACAAACTATAGAGGCATATGTGTTTCTAGTTGTCTTGGTAAGCTATTTTGTTCCATTCTGAATCAAAGATTATACTTATATTTTGAAGACAACAAGATTTTACATAATTCACAAATTGGCTTTCTGCCTGAAAACCGCACTGCAGACCATGTTTTTACCTTACGAACCCTAATAGATAAATATGTCCACTACCACAAAGAGAAAATCTATGCTTGCTTCGTAGATTTCCGCAAAGCTTTCGACTCCGTTTGGCACGAGGGATTATTTTATAAGTTACTCAAAGTGAACATAGGAGGAAATGTTTACAATTTAATTAAAAGCCTTTACTGCATCTCTTCATGCTCAATAAGAGTCGGAGAAAACAAAACACGATCTTTCGCATACTCACGAGGTGTACGTCAAGGGTGTATCCTAAGAGTAGTATAGTAGTTGGGGGTACGAGACCCAAAAATTTTTGGATCTCTTACTCCCCAACTACTATACTACTAACCAGTGCTGGATTTAAAACTGGATCCAAAACTGGATCCAAAAATGGATTTGAAAAATGGATTCAAAAAATAGAATCAAAAATGGAATCAAAAATGGAATCAAAAAAATGGAATCAAAAATGGAAATTAAAAATGGAACCAAATATCAAAATCTCTTATACTCTTTTTCAAAATTTTGGATACAGTGCGTTTAAACAAGCCTTGATATCATAACTGAAATATCAATCTGGAAAACCAAGCGAAGCCGAGTTTTATGATGTTTTTGAAATTTATTTCAAAATCTCTTATACTCTTTTTTGAAAATCTTGCATCTTAGTGCGTTTAATTATTCCTTTTATCAAGTTGGATTCTAGTGCGTTTAAAATGAACGTCTTATATTACATTTTCAATATAATATTTTTGTATTTTTATCAGATTTTTGAACATGTTTTTATGTAGGATCATATTTGATATAATACCGAGATCAGTACAAATGTTAACTAATCTATTTAATTGTTCCTTTTCGCTTGATTGTAAGAAAAGTGTATTGTCTTTAATGCAATGTTTTTCTATGATATTCATCATCTCAACGAATTTTTCTTTGATGTAATTTGATGTCATTATAATATTTATTATACATTATTTTTTATATCATTTATACAGTGCGTTTAATCTGATTTTTTGTTGTAAATGATGCTGTTATTAATATGCTTTTGTGTCAAAAGATGTCTCCATTTACCGGATAATTTGTAGTTATAATTATTGCAAATGACACAAAACCATTCCTTTTTAGATGCATATAAAGTCTTGGACCTTCTTTTTGCATCCATCTTGTCTTTTTCAGTAAAATATCTTCGGACTTCAACCATTTATATATATACTTTAGAAATTTTTATATATTTTTAACCGACAGTTATGGTAAATTTTTAATGTTATATATTTCTTGTGATTCGTTGTTTTTTATATATATTTATGACTTTTTTAAAATTATGGTGATTAATATTTTATAGTTCAAGGTTAAACATCTGCATTATTGTCATGGTTTCATAATGTTTGGTTCAATACAATAGATTCGAATGTTCTATTGTTTATATTAACTAACCAATCATATTACAATAAACTTTTATACAAACTTTTATATAAACGTTTGTCATAAAATAAACTTTTATTCTCAGAATTGATTCAAGATGCCTAAGTCAATAAGCACGAATTTTATATATGTTGTAGATCCTTCATTGGTATCCAACTATTAAAATCATCATTATATCCTTTCCACTTCACTAAAGCTTGTTTCTTCTTATAATCCCTCCGAATGACTTTATCAATTCTGAATACGTCCTGTTTTGCTTTTAACAGTTCAGGTTCATAAAAACTTCCTTGTATGTCTTCATTATTGAGATCTTTCAATTTGTAAGTAATAGGATTAGTGTATTGTATCTTATCGATGGTAAAAATTTCTTCTGTCCAGTTTGGCGTGTACCCTTTATCGAAAATATTTCTTTTATACTTCGATATTCGAACCTTATCACCTATTTTGAATTTCGGTTTCTGTTTTGATGTTTTCATATCACCGTATAAATTGAAATATACTAAGCCTTCATTCTTTTTCCTCGATGCTTCTACGGGTGTCATTTTAATGCTTGAGTGTTTGGTATTATTATACTGTTTTAACAGCTTGGGTAGCATATCGAGGTACGTCGTATTACCTTGAGCAGTGAATTGTTTCCACATTCGGGTTTTAATTGTCCTATTCCATCGTTCGCATACGCTACTTTTCTCTTCATTTTCGGTTGAGTATAGTGTTATACCATTCTTTTCCAAAAGCTCCTTCATATTTTTATTGTAATACTCTTTCCCTTTATCAGTCCAAAGATATTGAGGTTTACGCCCCTCTTTGAATATGGTTTTGAATGCTTGAGTTACAGTTTCACCTTTTTTGTCTTTTAGAGGCACTATCCAACCATATTTACTGAAAACATCCAGTACCATGAGAAGATATCTATATCCCTTGTTCCATTTACTAAACTGTTGCATTTCGACCAAATCCGAACACCATATTTCATCAATATGGTTAACTATAACACGTCGTTTAGTAAAGTTACGTTTTATTGCTGTATGTAATTCATCAGCTAATTTTTCTTGCCATTTTTCTTCACCTGTCGTTTTTTTACGTTTTTTTTGGCTTAACACCTAAACCCAACTTTTCCTTTGTTGCAATGGTATTACGAGCAATAGCATGACCCCATTGTCTGTCTTTCCACGGAATAGAATCGAGGGCTTTTACCATCTTTTTATCAGCTTTGTTTTTGCATTTAACCTGATCTTTTGAGGGTTTATTTGCACAGACGCTGTAATCTACATCATGTTGCATCGATACAGCATCTGTTTTACCAGTTGGTTTTTGATATATCTTAAGTATTTTACCAGTATTTGGATCCCATTTGACCTGTTTTTCAAGAGGATTCCCGGGACCGGTATATTTATGGCCGGGTATAACAAAGCCTTCTTTTGGAGCTACTTTCAGAATAGCTTTGTGGATATCAAAACCCTTACCATTTTTATAGTAATCAACATTGTCTTTTACACCTTTGAGAGTTTGACCTGCTAAAATTCTTGCCATTGAAGCAAAGCTAGGTGATGGAGTTACAAAATTTGATGCTACATAGGCTATTTTATCAACAGTAGAAGGGCCTTTATAACGAGCAAGAGCTCCGCCACTTTGACTTTTGACAAATTTAGTTTTAGTAATACCACAAGAAATGCATTCCGATTTGAGCATTAAACGATTGTTTTTTGTTCTCACATATTTTTCAGAACCAGGAACTGAATTAGTTTGTATTTTTTCACGTACACAATACGATTTAACCATTATATATATATTGATTAGATATTAATCGCAATAATGATTAATCCATTTACCGTTTTTATATTCACTGTAATTGCATTTTGGATCGGTATTTTCGTTAGCATACGAACCTGCTGGCTTCCAAAAACTCTTTGTTTGAATACCGCTACGAGGGTTTACTATGCCTTTTACGATATCTCCCGACCAATACTTTTTAAATAAATCCTTATCACCACCAGTTATACGCATAATGAAGCTAGCAATGTCTTGGCTCTGTTGAAAACCAGGAATTTTTTCCCCGACCTTTTTGTTAATCGTTTCACCAACTCCTCGCCCCTTTTTCTCACTGACAAATTTGGTTTTAAAGCTTTTACATTCAGAGCATATGCATTTCATCATAGTTCGGCCATTTTTGGTTTTAAAATATTTTTCACTTTCTGGTACACATTCTGTCTGTTTTTTCTGCTTTACGCAATATGATCTAACCATTATATATATTGATTATACAATTTCATCAAAATTTTTTTTACAGCTTTTCTTTTCTTTATCAATGAACAAAAATTCGAAGGGCATCAGTTTGTCAAATAAATTGGGATCTATTCTATTTTCTTTGCCGATCAGATTGGAATGGTTTTTTGTGGCTGGTGGATATAATAACATATGTGAACTGTTCAGTCTTATTTTCTGAGGCACATCATAGTAACTTTGACTCAAATAAATGGGAGTTATATTATGATGTCTTCCGTCAGTGAAATGATTCGCTATTTTGGATTGAATTTTGTCACAACAATTTATCAAATCATCGAAGACCACTATTTTTCTGTTATTGTTGGGATATTCTTCAGTATCCATTATTTCATCAGCAGTCTTAATCTCTAACACATCATAACCAACCTTTTTTGATATGTCATCCATCAATGATTCGAGATCTTTTATTTTGTCTTGATGTCTATTCGGAGTATAAAATATTATCTTGTCATAAAACACGAGCGGTTTTCTCAATATGTGCATCAGAAGGTTTGTTTTACCACAATTGCTTTGACCGCAAATGAGCATTCTGAATTCTTCATTCAAGAAGTTATTTAAGCTTCGTTTTTTGGCTTCTTTTTTGATGTTGTCATAGTTTGGAATCTTCATCAATATATATATTGTGTACATTAAAATATCTGTCTTCCAGCATTTATGTCAATTGATATATTAATTTTGTCATTTATCTAAACTATTATATATGGATATCGAAAAATTCAGAGAGAATCAGAAGAAGCATTATGAGAATAATCTTTTGAAAAGACAAATCAGAAAACAAATAAAAGACACACTGGATGAAAAACAATCAAGACAATTTGAAAGCAAGGAATTATTCAAACCCGTTATAACATCTCAGAAAGAGGTGAAAGAAACCATCGATAAAAAACAAGACAAATTAATTGAAAACTTGAATGAAAAACAAGAAAAATTAATTACAGCTGTTGATATGTTGAATGAAACAATGTCATCATCTGGTTCACAAAGTGGGGTTCAAAGTTGGTTAAGTGATTTACCATCAAAATTTGAACCTTTAGACATATTACCTGAAGAAGATGAAGAAGAAGATGAAGATGAAGAAGTCCCAAAAAAAGAAGTCGTTGAAGAACATATCTTTAACCAAGGTGAAAAAACCATCATAAGAAAATATGGATTTGATCCTGATTTGAATGATATTCCAGATGAAAAAGAAGTTAGATCAGCAATATCTCATCTAACTGGAAAAAGACGATCTTCAAATCGGATTATTAAAAATAACGCAAGGAAAGATCAAGAGATATTGAGTAAATATCGCACTGTTATAAAAGGAATCAATTTCAGGGAAAAAACAGGCGATGGTATCAGGTTTTACAAACAGCCGAAGCGGAATGCTTACAAGATAAACAATGGACAGTATGGCGGTTTACTCATAAATGTACCAAGATTAATCAATGAAATGGTCATCGAAGCCGTGAAAGATGGTAAAATGGTTTATGAAGACATTGCTGACAAATCACTCGTTGATCTCATCACAAAGAGGTTTAATCCAAAGAAAAAGTATTCATCAAAAGCAATCAAAATATTCAATAATCTCAATATGTTATCAAACATCCCAAAACATAGATCATCAGGGAAATCAAAACTGATTGGAGGTACAATGATATACTCAGACCCAAACGATTTGATGAAAAGATTGACTTTGTTGGCTGGAAGCAAAAGGGCTGGTAATACAAGTATTGTTCTCAGAAATGAAATGTGGCAGATCATTGATTATTTACTCAAACAAGGTGTGATAGCTAAAACACAATACGATAAATTTGTCAGGACTCAATTAATGTAATCTAATGATATAATGGAAATCCCGATGTTTTTGGATAGCAATGATGGTATAAGAGATTCAATGTCTCATGATTTTACCATCAATCATGTGCCTGAAATAGTCCTAGACAGGAATAAAACATATTATTTGGCTCTTTACAGTGCTGAAATGACTTATAGCTGGTTCAATGTGTCTTCAAAGTATGGAAATAACAAAATAAAATACAGCAAGGATTCTGGAGCGAATTGGGTTGAAATTGTTTTCCGTGATGGTAATTATTCTTATTCAGACATCAATGAGTATATTTCACAAATACTCGAAGTGAACGGTGATTTAAACGATAAGGGGAAAGGTATCTCACTTGAATTTTCATCATCATTATTGAAGGTGTATATTGAATTGGAAGAAAAATATCAATTGGATCTCAGAGAAGGTGATTTCTCAAAACTGATTGGTTTCAATAAAGAAATCATCACATCAACAAAATACGGATCCAATGCTCCAAACATAACTAGAAATGTTGATAACATTTTCATTCATTGCAATCTTCTGAGCGACTCACTTGTTTCTGGGACGCAAGGTGATGTACTTTATCGTTTTAGTGTTGCCAATTTGCAGATATCTTATCCATTTGAAATAAAAGAAACAATACCTCGACCCCTTTTCAACAAAATCAATACCAACATCATCAAAGAATTGAGGATATATATCACTGATGGATTGAACAACCCTATCCATCTCAATAATATACCAATTAACTTGACTTTGCTGTTGAAAGAAGTGTGATATTATATATCGTATTCGTATATGAGCAGAATCAGAAAAGTGAGAGATATGAATACCGGTATGTCATACTACATCGACATTGAAACCGGTGACCCAGTTGATGATCACCAAAAAGGAGGTGGTATTATGAACAGTTTAATTTCCACTGCAAAAAAATCATTGACAAGTAAAACCACCAAAGATTTGGCAAAAAAGCCGGTAAAAAAAGGAGTACAACATGTTGCACATAAAACTGGCAACATCATCAAAAATAGACTGAATAAAGCAACCAAGAAAGAAACAGAAAAACTGAAAAAATACACTGAATCAGAAAATAAGGGAGACATGATCGTCAGCTTATTACAATCACATCCTGAAAACAAAAAATTCCAACCAGAAAGAACGAAAAATACGGAAGAACAATTGAGGAATGATATCCTCAGTCTGGAATTCGACAAATTAACCAACATGTAAAATAATGTAAACCATTATTATATAATGTCTTTCAGAAGTTCGAAATATTGCAAACGATACGAATATGTCTCATTTGATTTACAAAATCCAATAACATTACCTGCAAACAACCAGTCTCAAAAAAAGAGTGGATACAGGTTCGTTATTGATAGCAGTAGTGAGACTCACCCTTTCGACTTGTATAATTCATACCTTTCTGTTGATTTTAAAATCACAAAGATGGATAACACTGGATATAATGCAGATGATCAGGTTGCAACCGTCAATTCCGGTTATTCACTTATCAATCAGTTGAAGGTTGAATTAAGCGGAGTTAATGCTCTCGGTGCACCAGGGGTTAATCATGCTATCAATGTGAAAAATCTGACTGAATTATCATCAAGTTACACTGAAACAGTCGGACCAAGTATGTTCAATTACCCAGACACTAGTGTCGGTGCTGTATCAGAAAAATATACTATGAGAGAAGTACAGCACGGTCGAAACGACGCTGATAATGCTTATGAAGCAAGAAATGTAGTTGATGGAGATAATGTAAACTACAATGAGGGTTTCGCAAAAAGAAAAGCATTACTTACAGCATCCGCTGAAAATAACATCGTACTACCATTGAACAGATATGGTTTCTTCAACTCTTTTGAGACAGAAATAGCACCGAATGGTAAAGTCACCATTGATGTCAGTCTTGAAACTGATAACAATGTGATATTTCGTGCTGGGGGTGACCCAGGAAGGTTTATTGTCACTAGGCTTGTTTTATGGGTACCGAAAATGATATTCAATGCTGAGGGTGAGCAGATTTTTCTTAAAACATATCTAAAGCCACATACATGGTCATATCTCAAAGAGAGAATTGAGATTTCTCCATCAACAACAGCACGTCAAGGTACATTCAGGATTACTTCTTCAATTCGAAAACCGAGGCATGTTTTTATATGGGCTCTTAATGATGCAAAAATGAATGATCAAACACAAAATCCATTTCTATTTAATACATATAACATCGCGAATAACCGAACATTTTCAAATGCAAGGCTTGAACTGAGCAACGGTATTTTTTATCCAAACGAAGAACTGAAACCAGATACAGAGATCGTACAAGCATACAGGACATTGATGGAATATCAAAAAGATTTTAATGCTTATTACAGTTCTCCAACAATAACACTGAAATCATTTCAAGAGTTGTATGGGCTCATCTATTTTGATCTTAGAAACCAAGAGGAAGAAATCAAAAGTGGTTCAACCAAGATCCAATTCATTTACAATTTATCTGGGAATCCAAATGCAAATTACAGCCTCTATGCTTTGATTCTCCATGAAGAAGAGCTAAGTGTTGATATCGTCAATGGTAAAGTTCTCCTCAAAGCTTGGTTCGTTAATCAAATGTATTTTATGTAACGTTAATATATATGACTGAATACAAACCATACACTGTATCACTAAGCAGAAACCAGAAATTGAAGCTTACAAAAGCCATCATGACCAAATCTCCAATAACACTGAGATTGTTGTCTAATGATTTGTCTGGAAACGACAAAATGTTTCTGACAAAAACACAGATCAATAAGATCAAAAAATCGAAAACCCTCAATAAAGGTGTTGATATAAAAATTTCAAAAACACAAATTTCTCATATTAAACCAATGATACAATCTGGGATGGGGCTTCAAAATAGACCTTATCCACCTCCAATAAAAAGCCAAGGTCAAGGATTGCGTAACAGACCATTTAATATCAACGATTATGCCCTATACAAAAGTCCCCCTTTCATTGGTACTTGGGATAAGAAAGGTTCAGGAATAAAAAAAAGAACCATGAAGAAAAAAGTAACGCAACCAACCATTCCAATAATTGGATTGAGATTGTAAATAAACCAAAATTCATTAATAAAGCTTTGACCGATAGAGATTTGATTAATTGGTGTGATTATTTAAAAATTGATATTACCGGCATATATAGCAGAAACCAACATATGCCTAAAAAACATAGTCCATGTGTTATCAATTTAGATGATTTGAATAATGCTGGAACTCATTGGACTTGTTGTGTAAAAGGTAAAAATGACAAAACATTATGGTATTTTGACAGTTTTGGGATGCATTATCCCCAAGAATTTAAAATGAGAGCAAAAAGAGATGGTATCACCAATATTCTTTTTAATAATTCTCAATATCAAGACCTCAAGTCTGTTTTATGTGGTTATTATTGTCTTTATTTTTTACACCAAGCACTTGTATTCAAAAAAGAATATTTTGGCATCTTGAAACCATTATCAATGACAAACACCAATCACAATGAAAAATTCATCAAGAACTATTTTGAAAATATATAACATAATTACATATGGGATTTTTCGACGGAAATCATATCGCAAATTCAAAGACTGACAGTGTAGGAAAAGAAGGACCAGCTGGAGTCGGTTTTAAACTGACTGATGATGGTAATTATGATATGGAGAATAAAAAAATATTCAAATTGAAGACGCCCAAAGACGTTAAAGTAGATGATGATTACGATTCGTATGCTCTTGATTTGTCTTCAGGTGTCAACAAAAGCTATCTTAAATTAAATTGTTTGACAAAAGATGTTGCAGGAAACAATTTTGATGCTAATCAAGCAACGATAAACAACAGTGCACCGTACTATGATGGATTGTACCAAAAAACAACCCTAGTATCGAAAGAATACGTTGATTTAATGGACACCAATCTTGAACAAAAAATAGATAGTAAAATACAAAATAAAGCCGATCTTAGTACCAATAACGAACAAACGTTTAACAGTATAATAAACGTACCTAATTTTGATCAATATTACAGCAATTTGTCTAACGTAATGAATAAAAGGTACATTGATGCCCAAGACGCACTAAAAGCCGATAAAATTTATGTCAATGCTACTTTCCAGACAAAAAAAACAAGTGCTATTTTAGCCGCTAGTATCCAAAACAAACCTTCAAAGCAATATGTAGACAGTACTTTTCTAACTAAAGCTGTTGCCAATGGCATAGTACAAAACGTACAAAATAGGTTAAATATCCATGGTAGTAATTCAATGCAAGCTGATCTCGATATGAACTCTCATAAAATAACAAATATAAAAACACCAAGCAATGATACAGACGCTGTAAACAAAAAATACATGCTTGATTATGTTGGTGAAAGTCATGTTCAATCAGCTAATGGTGAAAATAAATTCAAATATATAATGGATGATCCCAATGCACAAGTGAGTGAAGAAGATGATGTCGAATTGGGGAATGTTGTAACCTTTCAAAATTCACCACATAAGGTAAATAAAAAGGTTGTTGACATGAAATTATTGCTTGACAGTTCTAAAGGCTATTACAGTTCAAGAATTGGACTAAATCTGTATTTATTGACCAATGATCAATATACTGCTGTTCTTGAGATTATGTGGGTTAGTGATGATATTGACCCTGACAGTTTGGAAATATATGGCACATCATCCATAGAAACTATTCATAACGTTAGCAGAAAAACGTTTAAAACACAAAAATATGTCAGATTGATATGCCAATTCACAAAAAGTCAAAGCATCGGAAACAATTACTTGTATCTCGATTTAGTCATGAAAAATAAAACAGGAAGCTCTTATGACCCTAAACTACAGACATATTTCACTGTTTATGGAATATCTGGTCATCAATCCAATGTCGAACCAAGTATTTATGATCAAATATATTATATAGCTAATGACCAAATTAATTTCAACACAGCGATCAATATGGATAATAAAGCTATTTATGGTATTGAAGAGGGAAATAGTGATAGCCAAGCCGTCAATTATAAACAACTGAATAGCTTCAATGATAATCTTAAGGCCTATCTTGAAACAAAAATATTATCACTCCAACCCAAAAGTTATTATAATGAAGTGTTTGAATACTTTTTTGATTTATTAGATGTATCGAATTTTACTATGTCAGATAGCAACGGCAGTGTTGTTTCTGGCTTAGGTAGTAATCTCGTTTTTCAAACTACTAAATTGTTAACAGAATTTGAACCAAAAGGGGGCTTTATAGGTGTTTTCGTAATTAATTTAAATGAAAATATCACTGAATCCAATGACTGGACTATATATATGGCATTTAAATATGACTATAAGCCCAGTGATAATAAAAGGATTAAAATTGAATTTATCGATGGTGATAGCTTTAGTTTTCCGTGGGTTAAAGTGGAGCATAATAAGCTATTCCTCGATTATGATCTAGATTCATATACAGAGCAAATTAGAGATGGTTATATAGGTAAATATATGAATCTCTGGTATACAAAGATACAGGATCAATTTAGAATCGCTGTTTGCGATAATGTTATGAGTATTGATCAAACATTTTCTGGGTTTAATATCAATACATCTAGCATTAAAATCAGTTCAGATTACTATGTACAAAGAATCGCTTTTAGTAAAACTACATATCCGATAAATGGTAGAGAGTATCATAAAATCCAATTTTTAGATAAAACAAAGGCTGTATTCTTCGAATAAATTATCTAACTCACTATTATATGAAAACTGCAGATTTAATACATGAGATGCTGAAAACTATTGAACGGTTGATTAAAAATATCAGAAAATTATACAACAGATTTAAAAATAGAAAGAAAACATTGTCTAATCAATAATATATGACAAAACAACGCAAAAATATATTCGAATGGAACCATATTAGTGACAAGTTAAATCAATCGCAAATTCAAGAATTGAAAGAATACTACAAAGTTTATCATAAAAAGTGTTGGTGTTATAAACAAGCTACAAAAAGCTTTAGAAGGCTGAAATTAATAGGCAATTCGCTGGCTATTTTATTCGCTTCAGGAGGCATAGTATCGTCCATTTCAACTGGTGGTATCAGCCTGATTGCAATCAGCACGGGAGCTTTATTGATACAAGGTTGGCTTCAACATCAAAATCTCGATTTGAAAATTCAAAATTGTATATATGCAACCCAATCCTATATGCATATACTTAACACACTAAAATTTATTTTGCGAACGGGTGAATTCGACCTATCCAATATCCTAATAACAATGAAAAACACCGATGACTACATAAGTGATAACAGCCCGATTATAGATAAGTATATGGTAAAATATGATAAAAAATTCACTTCAGAATAATTTTAATAATTTCATCAAATTTCAACAATAAAATCTCACCCCAATACCGATCATTAAACGCTAGTGTTTTTTTTGATTCAGAAATCTGTATAAAATTGTATGGGATACCGAGCATTTTAAACAGCTCTCGTATAATATATTTACTTGAGATCATCCTCTTTCTTCTTTTATTTATAGATGGAAGAATACTATCGATTTCATGAAAAACCTTATAAATTTTATGACGATGATTTACAGTCAATTGCACCCCATTTTTAATACAAATATTGTTTAATACGTTCTCGATATGGTATTTTCTGTTATATATGCTTTTATGCCATATTTTGTCTCTGTTCTCGTAAAAATCAAAATACTCGCTAATATATTTATAATTCTGAGTCCCGCAATTTTGACATACTTTCATATATGCATCTTCCAAAATATCAGGTTTATCACAGCAATGATCAACAACTTTATCGCCTGTATATAATAACTCATTGCAAAAAATACAAGAACCCTCGCCCATTATTTTTAAATCGCTATGTATCTGTGTATCACAAAACATCTCATATATAAATATATTTATATAAAGATGGTTCAAGGCAATAGAATTAAGTTATGAAGACTATCATCGAGTTTGTCTCTGTTTGCATGCATTGTTATATCGTCTAAAATGCAATTATGGAAACACTCGTAATTGAATACGCAACGCATATAAACTTTTTGAGTAAACTTTACTCAAAAAGTTTATAATAAAAAAATTCTTACTCATAATCACACCAGATTAAAATACCTGCTGACGCGTCAGCAGGTTTTTTCGGTCAATGGTTTAGTCATTAATCATTTATAACTTATGGCTAAAACCGTAAACTGAATAATTATGTATTTAATGTTGATCCTTACGAGGTCTTCCACGTCGTCGTTTCTGGTCTTCAGGTATACACTCTAAACGTACATGATTTTTGTGTTCATTTGATATTTCAGATCTGCTGTTAAGGTCTGAAGATAGCATTTTAATAATACAAATATTTGTTTTAAGGATGCTCTGAATAAAATACATTTTATTAATGAAGGCTATATCATTCGAGCTTTGATCAGATTCTAAAAGGTGTTTGATATTTAATGTTATATCAGTCATTCTATATATATATTAAAGAAAATAATTATCACTTAAACGCACTATAAAAAACTGAGGGAAATCATACAACTTAACAACTGGGGAAAATCCCCATCTCTTTTTTTAATTGTTAGAATCTTCTCAAAGGTTTTCAAAAAGCATTTTAAATATTAATCATGTCACTACCTGTGGGATACCTTTTTTGATTTTCATATTTCAGAATAATAATCATATCGCAGTTGTTTTGATGAAAATAGACTGAATTTAGAACTATTATTGATATAAAGAATAATTATGTATCTTATATTGAGGAAGGCCTTTGAGAGGCTGATTGCACAGCATATTAATAGCTGTTATTGTTACTTGTACTATCGGTAACCAAATATATAATTATATCTGGTTATTTAAAAATAAGAATTACTATAAACTGATATAAAGAAATATTTTATAATATAAAATAAAGAGAAAATGGCTGGGAAATGCAAATACGATAATGACGATGATCGGATAAAAGCTATTCGAAATTCAAAAACCAAATACATGCTTAATAAACAGTGGAGATGCGACGTTTGCGATTACGATAGCAATCTAGCATCTAAATGGATGCATATGAAAACTAAAAAACACATCACAAATAGTATATTAGCTGGTCTACGAGAGGATGATCGGTTTGAAATAATCGATGAAGAATGATATATATAATTAACACTTCATGCACTTTTACAATGACTAAATATACAAATATATCTAGTTATTTAAAAATCTGAAATCAAAAAAAATGATTTTACTATAAGACACTTAAAGAATTGGTTATACTATAAATTAAAAAAAATGGAAAATAAAAATATCTCATCTAATAATATGAACGAATCAGATCTAGCTAAGCTATCGAAAACCGATCTTATAAAAATGATATTATCACTAAAAGCAAACCAACCAAGAGTTTACAAACCTAGGCAACCAATCCCAACTCCTCGTAAGAGTGTAAAACAGAGGGTGCAGGATTATGAGGAAAATATCATTCAACCACCTCCTGAATTTAGGGATGATTATAAGCCTATACCAATGCCTAGGACTATAAAACAAAAATCAATTCCATTACCAAGGACTAAGATAGAGGAAGTTGCTAAAGCTATGAAAGGCTACACAAAGTCTTTTGAAATTGGTATAAAAAATAATAAAGACCCGTTATTACAGCTTCAAAACACAAGAAAAGCTGTAGAAAATCACATAATAAAACAGCTATCAGCAATGAAAGGTGTTAAGTTCATTGAAACGCTCAAGGTGAAATTCACTAAAATGTCTGGGGATAGTGTAATATATAAAACCGCTTATTTCAACAGTAAAGCACAGACCATAATTAATAATCTGGAAATCGTTGAATCACTACAAGCATCTAAACAACAGATATTAAATTTCGTAGCTCAATGGATATCTGAAGGCTCAGGATGGACTATTGAATCAGTTGATGGTCATTATATAAATTTAGTTAAATATGAACCAATGAAAGGCGAATCTTATATTCAGCTACCACCAGAACTTAGAAACAGTGCTAAAGGATTAATAAACATGAAAAATGAAGATAATGAATGCTTTCGGTGGTGTCATATCAGATACATAAATCCTCAAGATAAATATCCTCAACGAATTAAAAAATCTGATAAGGCATACATCGAGAGATTAGATTACTCTAAAATTGAATTTCCAGTAACAATAAAACAGTACAATAAAATTGAGAAGCAAAATGACATTAATATTAATGTTTTCGGTTATGAAAACAAACAACCATATCCCATCTATATATCAAAAGAAAAGTATGACAATCAGATGAATTTATTATTGATAACTGAAAATGAAAACAAGCATTATGTTCTAATAAAGGATTTCAATAAATTCATGTATAACCAAACAAAGCATAAAGAGAGGAAACACTTCTGTATGCACTGTTTGCAATGTTTCAGTTCTGAAAGAGTATTAAACGATCACAAAGATAATTGCATTCAAGTCAATGGGACACAAGCAGTTAAAATGCCTGATAAAGACAATAATATACTAAAATTCAACAACTTCCATAAACAGCAACAAGTGCCATTTGTCATTTATGCCGATTTTGAAGCTATAACAGAAAAGATATCCGGCTGTAAGCAAAATAATGATAAATCATATACTGAAGCCTATCAAAAGCATACTGACTGTGGATATGGTTATAAGGTTGTTTGTTGCTATAATGATAAATATTCCAAACCGATACAAATATATAGAGGAGAAAAAGCTGTTTACAAATTCATGGAAAAGATGCTAGAAGAAGTTAAATATTGTAAAAATACAATGAAAAAATACTTCAAGAAACCATTAAAGATGACTAAAGATGATGAAAATGAATTTCAAAAAGCAGAAGCATGTCATATCTGTGATATAAAATACATAGATGAAGATATTCGGGTTAGAGACCATTGTCATATTACTAGCAAATACAGAGGGAGCGCTCATACAGAATGCAATCTGAAATTAAGAATAGAACCCGATAAAATAAAAATTCCAGTAATTTTTCACAACTTAAGAGGTTATGACAGCCATTTCATAATGCAAGAGATAGGAAAAATTGTAAAAAATCATACATACAAAAATAAAAAGGGAGAAATTAAAGAAATGAATATCAATGCTATACCAAATAATACAGAAAAATATATGGCCTTCATGCTCGGTAATCATTTAACCTTTCTAGATAGTTTTCAGTTTATGAGTTCAAGTCTTGAGAAGCTGGTTAGTAATCTACCTAAGGAATCCCTAAAATATACTTCTGAAATATTCGAGAGTAAGCAACTCAATCTGATGTCAAGAAAAGGAATATATCCGTATGACTATATGGATAGCTTTGACAAATTTAATGAAAAACTACCCAAAAAAGAAGACTTTTACAGTATATTAAATGATGAGCATATATCAGATGATGACTATAAGCATGCTAAAAATGTGTGGAAAACGTTTAAGATCAAAAATATGGGTGAATATCACAATTTATATCTTAAAAGCGATGTACTTTTACTTGCTGATGTATTTGAAAGCTTCCGCAAGACCTGTCTTAAGTATTATAAGCTAGATCCATGCCATTATTTTAGCAGTCCCAGCTTGTCTTGGGATTCAATGCTTAAAATGACAGATATCAAACTAGAGCTTATGACAGACATTGATATGTACCAATTCATTGAAAAAGGAATGAGAGGAGGTATTAGTTATATAGCCAATCGATATGGTAAAGCAAACAATAAATATATGAAAGAATATGATGAAAATTCAGCCTCAAAGTATATCATGTATCTTGATGCTAATAATCTCTATGGTTGGGCTATGAGTCAATATTTACCAACAGGTGGATTTAGATGGTTAACACAAAAACAGATAGATGAAACAAACTTAGCTAAGTACAAAGAAGATTCTAATAAGGGTTTAATTTTAGAAGTTGATCTAGAGTATCCTAATGAACTACATAACCTTCATAATTCATACCCACTGGGGCCAGAAAAAGTTAAAGTAACTAATGACATGTTATCAAATTATTGTAAAAACATAGCAACTAAATACAATATATCAACAGGATTAGTTCATAAGTTGATTCCAACTTTAAACAACAGAGAAAAGTATGTACTACATTATAAAAACCTTAGATTGTACTTAAATCTTGGATTAAAGCTAAAAAAAGTTTACAGAGTGCTTGAATTCAATCAATCTCCATGGTTAAAACAATACATCGATTTTAATACCGAAAAACGTAAAAATTCTAAAAACGCTTTTGAAAAAGACTTTTTTAAATTGATGAATAATTCAGTATACGGCAAAACCATGGAGAATTTGAGGAAGCGAGTCGACGTTAGGTTAGTGACTAATAAAAATAAATTATTAAAGTTAGCTTCAAAACCAACATATGTCAGTAGCAAAATATTTAATGAAAACTTAGTAGCTGTCCATAAAATCAAAGAAACATTAACCCTCAATCGACCTTCATATGTAGGAATGGCTATATTAGATTTAAGCAAAACACTAATGTATGATTTCCATTATAACTACATAAAAGAGAAGTATGCAAACAAAGCCAAACTGCTATTCACAGATACAGACAGTTTAACTTATGAAATTCAGGCTGAAGATGTATATAAAGACTTTTTTGATGATAAAGAGAAATTCGATAACAGTGACTACCCTGAAAAATCACCATTCTTTGATAAAACAAACAAGAAAGTCATTGGTAAATTCAAAGATGAAGCTTCTTTTATTCCTATTTTAGAATTCATCGGTCTGCGATCAAAAATGTATTCTTATATTAAAGACAATCTACAAGTAGGAAAGACAGCCAAAGGAATCAAGAAATCCGTTATCAAAAAAGATATCACACATGAAAACTACAAAGAAACCTTATTCAATAAAACACAGATGCATCATACTATGAAAACCATCAGAAGTCAAGGCCATCAACTTGGAAGCTATGAGATTAATAAAATATCACTGAGCTGTTTTGATGATAAACGGTATATACTTGATGATGGCTTAACAAGTTATGCTTACGGGCATTATAATATAAAGCAATAATTTTCATTATGATTTCAAGTATAAGAGATTTTTAAACGCACCTTGATTTCAAAATTTTAAAAAGAGTATAAGAGATTTTTTTATTTTGATTAAAGGGTTTAGCAAGGGTTGGTTTTTAAGGCTTGGTTTTTTCATTTTGGTTTTCAAACTTGATTCCATTTTGGTTTTCAGTTTGGCTTCGAGGTTTGGTTTCATTTTTGATTCTATTTTTGATTTCATTTTTGATTTCATTTTTGATTCCATGTTTGATTCTATTTTTTGATTCTATTTTTGATTCTATTTTTGAATCCAGTGCTGTGAGTAGTATAGGAGTTGGGGATGTAAGAGATAATAAAAATTTTTATGATCTCGTACCCCCAACTCCTATACTACTCCTAAGCCCCCTTTTATTTAATCTCTATATAAATAATTTGCCATATTTATTTGAAAACACTCTATCTGATCCATTTGTACTTCCAAATGGAACAAAAATAAACTCCCTGTTGTACGCAGATGATTTGATTATACTATCAAGATCCAAAGTTGGATTGCAGAACTGTTTAAACGTCCTTTCGTCCTATTGCGAAACGTGGATGCTAAAAATCAATCCAAAGAAAACAAAAATAATGATATTTCAAAAACGCCAAAGAAAGTCCATTGACATCAGCTTCAATATAGGCACTGAATCAATTGAAATTGTTCAAGAATACACGTATTTAGGAACACGTTTAACCCCAACGGGAAACTTTACTCTTGCACTCGAACACTTAAAAGAAAAAGCGATGCATGCCTTTTTTAGTATACGAAAACACTCAACCCTTAATAGACTTAGACCTAATACTGCATCCCAAATTTTTGACACAATGATATTTCCTATCTTAAGCTACAACAGTGAGATATGGGGGATGTACATGAAACAGAATTTTAAAACTTGGGATAGTTCCCCAATAGAAAAAATTCATCTCAAATTTTGTAAACGGTACTTAGAAGTAAACAATAAGGCCTCGAACATAGCTTGTAGAGCGGAACTTGGAAGATTACCTTTAATTATCCCAATTAACCAGAGAATTATGAAATACTTTGTCTATCTAAACAAGAAAGACAACGACTCAATTGTCAAACAATCTTTTCTTATGTCAAAGAACGTACACTCTATCAACAACTCCGGATTTTATTCCAATTTTTTGAATTTAATAGAACACTACCATCTCCCCAATTTCGACCCGGAATCTTTAGATAATTATAGAATTAAACGATACACAACCAATATGAAAGAGAAATATATATCTTTCTGGCGACATAGCCTAGAACACTCAAGGAAATTAGAATTTTTTAAAGTTTTTAAAAATGAATACGTTGCATCTGATTATTTACAACAGTTAAGATATTTTAATGAAAGAAAAAATCTTATGATTGAACTGGGTAGATATCAGACTGACCATATACCCAGAGCAAATAGATTATGTCCATTGTGCAAGTCAAATCAAGTAGAAAACGAAACACATTTCTTATTAGATTGTAGCAAATACTCTTCCCAAAGGCGGACATTCTTAAAACGAATCAATGAGATAGTACCTGACTTTGAAAGGAAAACAACCTCAGAAAACATTAAACTTCTTATGAACTCTAATGATTATCATGTTAATAAGCTAGTTATGAAGTTTATTTCTTCATGTATGAATTTACGTGATGCATTGTTATTATCAGGTGAAAGCGATGTAACTTAATCAAGTTTTAGTATGATATAATAGGATCGTTTTGTTACTTTTAGTTTAGATATGCTTTTGCAACACTGTAAACGGTAACGGTCATGCAAATAAAGCAATTTATTACTATTACTTACAAAGTTTTGACGCCGCATCCCAGTGTTGAATTTTAAAAACCAAACGCAACTGGAACATTTCTAAATTGTGTTAGCACTGAACGCCCTTACCCTGAGTACCAGAAGCTTGTTCTGTCGCGTTGTGGACTACTCGGGATCGGTCAAAGGCCTAGCTAGCGTCTCACAGGTAAAGAGTCAGTAACCGAGTTTGAAAACCGCACAAGAAAAGCCTCTTTAGCCTAGGGTAGTGTGGTATTTGTTCTGAAAGAGCTAACGTCTGCATATATTGTTAAAGTTAGTCAAAATAGGCAGTTTTTGGTCGTTTTTTGGGGCCGATTTACACGGTACGACTTTCTCGCATGCGACAAGCTTTTGATAGGCCGACGACATGACTATATTTTAAGGACCGTAAGGATGTGGCCACGTGGCCTTTCATTAACACGCTTGCATGACGTTCTTGTTAATTTTTCTTTCCCTTGTTTTGTTTTCAGAGAAGACGAAAAAGACCTAGTATTTCCCAAAGATGAGTGTAAACCGCTGTCCACTCTGTATCCGCCAGCAGTGCCAGAGTAATGAAAGACTGGCTCAGAGTAAATGAACGCTGATCAAACTGTGCACGATAATGTTAGTTTAGTGCACAGTTAATAGAGGGGAATGGTTAGGAAGCCCGACAACCATCAAAGGAGCAAACAAAGATCTAGGCCAAGATTTAGGTTGGAAGGTCCATGACCGTGCACATCTTTTGTTTTGCTCTTGTATAGTTGCATGAACAGACGTAACCACCGATTGTATTTTGTCAGGTTTTGTGCACGGTCAACCCCCAACCCAAAATAGCGAACAAAAACCGATAACAAAGAACTTTGCCGGGCTTCAGAACCATTTCCCTCTCTTAACTATGTTTAGTGTTTTTATGATCTTTGTTGACAAGGAACTATTACAAACTGTTCGTATGAATCTGCTGCCCGAGCTACATATGATGCTCATGAGTAGTTTGACTATGACAAAACGGCTTTGATGCCCCCAACATTGTACACAAGAGTTCAAATTAAAGTTGTTTTCAACTTTGCTGCAGTTACTGTATCTTCCTCTGCATAATGACAGCGTAAAAAGTATGAAGAAGGAATCGAAGAAAATATAGCCGGGCACGCGCGAGGGTGGCGAGCGTAGCGTGTCGCGGCTTCGCCGCTCCCGTGTAACTCTCGTGCGTGCCCCAAGGTGAGCCTGCTCGCAGGCCAATAATAATTGGTTCGTTGGTTGGTTAATTGCGTGCATGAATTCATGAAAGAATGAATGACTAATTGACCGACCTACCGATCACCGAGCGAGTGAGTGAGCGAGCGAGCGAGCGAGCAAACGAGCAAACGAGCAAACGAACGAACGAACGAACGAACGAACGAACGAACGCACGCACGCACGCACGCACGCACGCACGGACGGACGGACGAACGAACGAACGAACGAAAGGAGGAACGAACGAGCAAACGAACGAACGAAAGAACGAACTAGTTCTGCTTTGCTGATTCATTGAAAATTCAGGACACAATATACGAACAGCAAAAACTGAATCACAAGTGGCTTAGCATTCGGCAATTTACATAAGCAAAGCAGAGATCATTAACTTTTGATTTCTTCGACACCAACCACTGTTTCAGTAGAAGGTTACAAATTGCGAAGTCTGCATTTTAAGACCGACACCCTGACCCGCAGTCCAGTTGTAAACAATACGATAAGTAATATTGCCAAAGTAAAAGCGACGTCAACAGAACTTATTTTTTATAGAATAAGAAAAACATCTAATTCGTATGTTCTGCATTTGTTTATTTTATTTTTACTTATTTCCTCATTTATTTGTTTATTTATCTTAAGTTTAAAATAAGCGATAAAAACTACGTTTCGATGTCATATTGACATTGTTGTCGCTGGTAACTGAGGCGGAATGCTATAGTTGGTCCCGAGGGTGTCAGATTATTAGATTTGTTGCAATCAAATAATCGCAATTTGCTGCATCGCACAAACAGTTTACAGGAAATCTACACCAAACGCTACTAAAACAAAATGCTGGACTAGAACATTTTAAAATCAGCAGCACTTTTTAGCTCTTATTGTATTAAATTAAGTTTAAGTTTAAATTTTTATCACTTAAGTATATAATATGGAGTTAGGTTTATATAGAACATTTTAAAATCAGCAGCATTTTTTTTAGTTCTCATTGTATCACTTAAGTATATAATATGTAGTTAGGTTTATATAATATGTACTTAAGTATGTAATATGTAATTAATTAGGGAGGGCCATATTGTAAACTACTGGGCCACCAGTAAACTATGTTACCCTCGTTAAATAAAGTCTTATTATTATTATTATAATTATTATTATTATTATTATTATTATTATTATTATTATTATTATTATTATTATTATTATTATTATTATTATCATTATTCCACCACATGACGGCATGACAGAAAATATAATGATGATAAACCCAGACCTCCAATACTGTTTACTGTGTTTAATCGTGTGTTGCCTCGACCGATAAGAAAATTCTGAAATATAAACAAGCTAACCATTCTCCGGCTAACCGGAAAGCTATTTGGGCTAGCCTTTGTAATATTATAGCCCAAAGGTAAAAAAACAACACCCCGATAAGAAAAAGCGTTTATCAGGAGCTAGGCCAAGACACTAAAAACACTTTAAAATCAAAAGAAAGAACAAGAAGACTGAATTTGGTCCAAATCGGCTAGCGGGTAAAGATCACCCGGTCGATATTCGTAAGAGGATTGACACCCTCCCCACCCCCTTCGCGAATTTGCGCCTCCCGGAAAAACTCATGTAACGCGTGATAAAGAGATCATACTTTACTTTCCAGCACTTGGGGTCGTCAACGAAAAAAAGCAAAGCTAATTTAACAGTAAAGGACTATTATGTCAATGCAAATATTTTGTGTACATCATTAGTTGAAATATAATTAAGGTACGTCCCAAAGTACATCAAAAAATCTTCACAAACGTTTATCGATTTTCTTTAAGGCTCGAGTTATGGAGACCGAAATTTCCGAAAATTTCAGTTGGGTTAATGGAAAGCGCCCATGGTCTGAGCCACACACAAATACTACAATTTTAGCCTCACATAACATCGGGCACCTCTCCTACACGTTCCCCTTCCCCTACCCTGAAGCGAAAGGGTCACCCCTTGGCGCCTTAAAAGTCTTAAAAGTTTGATAAAAAGGAGAAAAGAAAAAGCCTCTTGACTCGGGGAAGTAAGTACCACGTAATATGTGATATAAAACCACACTGACCCACATGGAGCAGAGGAGCCAAATTCGACCTTTGTAAACATTAAAATGTTCCATCATGGCGCTTGTCATACGTTATCCGATCTTTTTTGTTTACGCGACGGTTAAGCCAGCGGGAATCCTGTCTTGCTCGGAAAGCTAACGCTTTTCGAAAGAGTTTCCCGTTGGCGTAACTGTCACGTAAACAAAAAGATCGGATCGATAACTTATGACAAGCGCTACGAAATTAAGATCGACGACTTAATGTTTACAAAGGTCGAATTTGGCTCCTATGCTGTGACTGACCTTTACAAAACTTGGGATAAAAACTGTGATTTATACTTTGGCGCCTGTTGAGAGACACAAAAACTGCTGACCATAAATTATGTCATTACACAGACACAAATGGGGAATCCCCTGCATTAAAGGACTTTCGCTTTGCAATATTATAAATGATAATGGCGTCCGTACAAGACGAAAATTGCTTGAGCCCTTACAGAAAGCTTCTCGTAGGTTTATCGATTGCACTTTCTAGCAGAGAGGTAGAAACGTTAAAACTCGTTGGGGTCGATTTTATTCCACGCGGAACCACAGAAAAAATATGCAGTGGGTTACAGTTCTTTGATGTTCTCGAGCAAGACGGAAGAATTGGTCCGCGGAATCTAGCTCTTCTACACGATATGCTCAAAACAATTGGCAGGGCGGATCTGACACAGAAGATAAAGGCCTTTTTAGCGGCATCCGTGAACGATAAGACTGATGGTATGTAGTGAAAGCAGTTCTGAATTCCATTTATATAATTGCGTATGATAACGTTGTTTCAGTAATTGTCATAATTTGCTACAGTGGTATTTGTTGGTTCACTCCCTTCACTACTTTCCCGTTGAATAGGGTGTAATAAGTTTCGAAATTGTTTAACGAAACTTCGAGAATTGAGCCTTAAATCAGCCGCAATCAAATACCCGATAGTAAGATTCGAAATTGCAAAACTGTGTACGTAGTTAGTAGGCCACGACTTTCTGCCGTTTCATGAATACGTTCCAGCTGACCAATCTTAGTCGTTGAGCAAAAATTGTATCGTCATCAGGCACAAACTAATACCCCGTGCATGTTTTTACAGCTTCAGTAATGTAAACGGCCATGGGAAATGTGTTTTATACAAAAATCGAGGTTACTCTGTAAAGCTTTACTTTCCTGGCTGGCGTGTATTCATTGTTCTGCTTATAATTTAATGATACGCATATCCATGGATATTGGACACGGTAGACTTTGTTCTCAAATTAGCATGTTGTGAGCATTGTCGCCGCCATTTGCTCGGTTCTCTTACTCAATCGATGCTCGGTAATCACATTTATTTACTTTTAAAATGTTTTAAAAGTGTCCGGGCTTCCCGTGAATGAAAATGTAAGGCACTGACTTAATAATTCTATTTATTTTTTCCATGAGGGCATGGTAACGAATCCTGCGATCTAATTGGTTCTCAGCGCGGGCAAAATTTTCTTATCTCTACCCACGGGCCACGGTAACGCTTCCGTGAGTTTCATTTCTCGGCGAGACGAACGAATCCATGACAGTTTTGCTCTCCAAAATCGATCGAAGTTGCTCACCAGCTGTTGTAGAACGTTGTTTGTGCATTCGCACTGATTTTCACGCCATTGCGGTTAACTGCATGTCTCTTTTTTCTTCTGCTCTCCATAGCATAATATACCTTGTTTATTTTTTAACGTGCTTTGTTTGTAGTAAGTAATGTTAAGCTTGTAATAATTTATTGTTGTAGTGTAAGTAAGTATTGTATTAGTGTAAGTAAGTAGCGTTAGGACTGTAAGTAATGTTTAAATTGTAAGTAGTGTTTCTTTTTTCTTTGTAATTTTGTACTGTATGTTTGTATGGCAAGAAATTAAAAATATTAAAAAAAAAAAAAAAAAAAAAAAAAAAAAAAAAAACTGCAAGTCGCAGTTTACAGACCCGATTCATCCTTTCAAACACCTTGCTTCTCTGCTACTCTTCTCTAAAACTGAACGCTGCTTATCGCCCTTCAAGAATGAGATGCTTTATTAAAAAAAACAGTCAATTAATTCTCGCAATATTGTGCCGTGTGCAGGCGACCAAACTACACATATCTCAGCTTCATTCACTTTCGCAAACTTTTTATCAAAACAAAGTACTGTGGGAATTAACACAGAGGTTATTGACTCGTTTAATACAAATGTAAATAGCTCGAAAATATGTTTTAAGCGCTTTCCAGTTTGAAGCTAAAATGGAGTTAAAAATCTTTCGCGACTCGCTGATTTGTTTTGGTGCTACATTGTGTTTTTTATTTCCGTGAGTACTTTAGCGAATTAAATTTGTTTGGCAGTAAGCTCTTATAGCAAACATATCATCCTTCACTCTTGCCGTAACTTAGCGATGGACTCAACATTGGAGCGCGCGTATAATACAAACACAATTTGCACGACAATCTTAACCATACACATTGCATTAAGTAGAAAAAAAAAGTTATTTACCAGCTTAGGGTCGGTCCGTATAGCAAAAAACTCTGACCTCGGCCTCGGGCAGCCGGCACCTCCCTTCCAGACGGCGCCGGCATTAATAGCATACCGTAAAATTCCGGTTATAAGCCCTCCCCGGTTATAGGCCTATCTACCTGGAAACCAAAAAAAATACATCCGCTTATAACCCCCCCCCCCCCCCGATATAAGCCCCCCTCTGCCGTATGAGAGTACTGAAAAGGGCTAAATGTTGCTTTTTTATGCGTTTTTAAATAAAAAACGCATTTCGATCAACACTCCCGTGGTCCGTTTCGGAACGTTTTTTTATTCCCCTTATAAGCCCTCCCGGATATAAGCCCCTCCACTTATAAGCCCACCCAAAACCCCTTATGAAGTTGTATATTCCCAGGGCTTATAACCGGAATTTTACGGTATATTTCAGATTTGAAATGTATTTTATGCCTCAGCAAGATTGAATAACTTTTACTTTGTAATTTAAATAAATTTGTTTCCTCACAGAAAATACATTTCCTGATGGATTTATTTATAAATCAGAAAATGGAAGTCCTGCAATCCCAGTTAATGAAGGCAGCATCCCGTTCCTGAACAAAAAAGAATGTAAGTCGGTTATATAACTTAAATGTTTCTTTAGTCTTTGTCGGGTGCATACAATGAATTTCATTAGATAAAAATTTCTTAGTTTGTAGATAAATTATCAGAAAGATGTTGGTAGTAATTTCAATAAAAGTTATCTATATTTCTACTTCCGAAAAGGGACGATAGTATTAGGAAACAGTACATTTAGTATTTACCAGACTAATAAGACAATGAACATGACTGAAACCGGGAAAGATCGTTCATTTGTCTTACGATAGAATCGCTTTGAGGTGTTAATCGCTACGTTTTCACTGCAATACTGCTAGTCTGCATCGCCTTATGAAGACTAGCAATATTGCATTCGATGAACAATAACCACGTCTTTAATGACATGATAATACCAATCCTGAAACAACTGTTTATTTTAGCTCTGCCGAATGGCGAATTACAATATGATCGTATGCAATGGCAGCATCTAACCGATGATGACTCAGTCCCTGACGGCCCTGGGGATGACCCTCCTCCGAAGAATGAACAGGAAGATGCAACTCGCCACACAGACCATTTTAGAGAAATAGGTCAGTCTTCACTATCACTATCACTATCACTACCTTCACTATTCACTTTGTTCTTTTATTAAGGACTGCTCGATGTTTCTTACGGTGGATTTCCACTGTCGCGTAACCTTTACGTACGTAAAACGTGCGTTAAATAACGTGTGTTGACAAATTTCCACTGTCGCGTAAAAATTTATAAAAAGCGTTTCTTTTTTACGTGCGTTGAAGGTACGTAAATGCCTGTCATCCTGAAGTTGGCGCCAAAAAGCAAGGATATCGCGGGTAATTTAATTTTACTGCCGCCAAAGTAACACTACTAATGGCGTCCCCGTTTCCTTCTCCTGTTTTACCTACGCCAAAGAGTGACGTAAGAGAAGAAAATATCGCAAGAGATACTGGGTAAGAGAGCTGTATGAAGCTAAGTGGTTTAATACCACACGCTAGTAAAAGAAATGCGTGAACGTGACCACGAGTCATTTTATAAATACTTCCGAAAGACACCGTGAAGTCAACAAGAAGCTTGAAAAGCTTAAAATTGGGCCGATAATAATTAACTATCCGCTTTGACTTGAACGGCAGAGTTCAGTACACCAAAAACCACGAAGCAGTTACTTGAGAAACACTTAAGGTGGATTTCCACTGACGCGTAAATATTTACGTACGTAAAACGTGCGTAAAAAAAGGATACGTAGGCAAATTTCCACTGTCGCGTAAAAAGTAATGAAAAGCGTTTCTTTTTTACGTGCGTTGAACGTACGTAAATGCCCGCCATCCTGAATTATCAAGTTGGTGAATAGAGTGTGTTATTGGCGGCCATATTGGAGGAGTGAAACAATAAATTGTTTTTCCTTTGGGAAAAAGATCATTAACATTTTTATGCAAATATCTTGTTGTTTGACCTAGAATATGGCTGTCATGAAAACACTTTGTACCACACGCTAGTAAAAGAAATGCGTGAATTTGACCAAGAGGCATTTTATAAATACTTTCAAAAGACACCATCAAGTAAAAAAGATTTGAGGCTACCTTCCCGGATTGCCAGTTCAAAGCCTACGTGACCTGACGCCAGGCGTTTTCTTTCACTACTGCTTTCATTTAATTTGGTTCTGCAGTCAGTTCTATAGTTTATTGCTGAAAATGTTCGGACTTTCTCGATGAAAAGTCCTTCTACATCTGAATGTTTTCCCATATAAATCGACGGCGATTTAAAACAAAATGGTTTTCCACATGGTAAGTGGTGTCATGTGACAAAATCCAAAAGTATGATTGGGTAAATTGCTGCGTAACTGCAGACAGCGGCGAAAAAAGTTGAACTCAGTTCAACTTTTTTCAAAACACTCGCGATCGCTACGTGCGTATACGTGCGTGTAACGTACGTAAACACCAAGAAAAAAACGTGGCATTGGAAATTGGACAACGTAAATTCGACGCGCGTAATCGCGCGCGTAAAATTCATTTTTACGTACGTTTACAATTTTTACGTACGTTAACGTGCGTCAACAAAAACGCGACAGTGGAAATCCACCTTTAGTCCGAGGTTTGCGTAAGTCACACGCGCGGTTTGCATGAGCTGCGTTAGTGCGCATAACTTAATATCTAGAATGTTGTCGATTGCACTATTACTTAATGACATAATGGTCTCAATTTATTAATAGATTTCGCACAATTCAAATAAACGATTGAACTAGATGAAAAGAAAATATAAATTTTTAACACTTAGAAAAGTGCAGTCTATTCGCAATACTTCAAGGCGGGGTCACACCTGAAGGCCGTACGCTTTTCGGTATTTTCGAGCCATTACACTTTGATAGGACAGTACTACAACTCTTTATCGGGTAACTACTATTGTCAAGAAAATGATCACAACTTGTTGACTAATGATTGGCCGTTTGTTTCATACCATTACTGTCAAAGCAATTGGTGAAGAATTGTAGTGCTGACCCAAAGTATAAGGGCCGGGAAACACTGAAACCCATTACTAAACGGAAATGAGAGTAACTAATGTGCGAGCCTGCGAGCCAGTGCCACGAGCCGCAAGCCTCTTTTTGCGAGCCACTATTTTTCTGCCTTATTTTTCCATTTTTACTAAAATTAAATGCAAATTCACCCATTAACGTTGACAATCAAAGTATTCTGTTCAAATTTTACGCATCCACCTTTAGGTCCTTGCAATTTACCGCGAAACCGGGTCGCGTGACATTGCTGCGATGTAGTCCGATGTAAATAGTGTCACATCATCGGTACCAAGCTGGGTCACGGCTTATTTTTTTTTGCGCTAGAAACATGTCTGATGGAAATGTGATGATTAAAGCCATAAACCTGCCCGCACCCCTAAGAAGTTAGGTTTTGATTCAGAAAGTTAATTAAATGTTTCTTGAAGTACGTCAGACTCAATTAACTTCCACTTAATTCATGTTGTTTTAACTTTCTTGAATGAGTCATTTAAAATTGCTGGGTTTAGCTGTAAGGTTATAGCTTTACAATTTCTAAGATTTTTCGATATTTCGAAGCATTAAGCCCCCACCAGGAAAATTTAAAATATAGATCGATACTTGGAAATGCTATTTTCGGCATTTTTCATTCAATATTTGTATACATTTGCTGTCCGTTTTAGTATCCTTTTTTACTACTGAATTTACTCAGGAGTTTAGTAGCTAGCCCAATGACACTCGTTGGTCGGACGGTCGGACGGTCGGACGGTCGGTCGGTCGGTCGGTCCATCATCTGTAAAGATCTCATTGCAACTCCGCTGACCAGCAGATATACTAGAAGAAAGAGTGTAGCAAGACGGCCGTATAAAGGCGGCCTTTTAAATTTAAAGAGCTTTACAAGAAAAACAAGAAGCAAAGAAACAAAATATGGCTGACAGTTATGTGTGGGAAGTGTTCGACCGCCGAAAAAGTGGAAATCGAGAGCCGCAAAAGCGATGTAACGATTGATCTCTTTAGTATATATCTGTCGAGCTGGCGTCGTACATGTAGGAGCATTCGAAAACTAAATCGGGTTTCACATAAGCTTCATTAGAGCGTTGGCGTAGAGAGGATGAGCGCTTGCATATTAATTTTTATTGCTGCCCATTGGCTGTCCACTAGGTATGTTTTATAGAATCAGTACAGATATAATTGTATCAATGTGGGATGTATGTTTAATTTATGATTTTTATGCAGATTGTAACATGGCTCAAGCAATTGCAGAGATTGAGCTTGTTGAACAAGCTGGAAAAGCATGGGAAACTGTGAATGATTTACTACTCGCTGGTAAAGGGCAACATAACCTATTTGTTGGCAAAGCAGAACCCGGAGATATTCTATTACACCAAGAGCAAAGGCGTGCCGGTTCTGAATTGTTTCGTCGCGTCGAGTACGTTTTTCAATACAGTGGGAAATCATCAGCGGTGGGACTGGTCACAAACACGTTAAGTTGAGGGTTACGTCAAAATTAATGAGAGGATTCAACCACACTGTTTACGTCTATGGCAAAAAGTAGACATTTTTCTAATCAGTACTTTTAATATACCGGCTTTCTTCTAGCTGAACTGCGATGTCTTATTGCCTACTTTTAAAAGAGTTTATTTACTATTTAGTGAAAATCACAGTTTAGGCGTAGAATTTGTTTTGGTAGAGTAAATAAATTGATAAGGGATGGATTAAAAAACGTTTGGAAAAAAAATGTTTTCACCCCCCCACACAAAACTAGTTCTCTTTTAATTAACTGGCTGTAATCTTTTCTTTACTTTTACAATGGCCGTGCTTGGACGAGAGTGATTTTCGTAGAAAGAGATGTTCAAGTAAACAAGTGTGCCTTTGTTTTATCGTTGACAACTTTTTTTAGACGTTTGCTCTGAAACTTGTGTTTCAATGTTATTTTTCCAGCTACGAAACGATCAGTATCTAGGTATTGATAAACATTTAAACCTAGCAAAGAGACGTCAGAGCGTGAACCTTAAAAACGCGCAGACTTATTTAGACCTTTGCCCGGATTTTGTGATCATAGTACAATATCAGTGCATGCAGTTGTGAGTTAATTAAACGTGCTGAAATTCAACAAAACTTGTCGTCACTGAGGGATGTATAAAGAGCTTGTTCGCAATTGTAAGCCTGTAAAGCTCTCGTCTTACAGTTTACCTAATAAAACGTGTTTCTGAGCTTAAATTTTGGGGGGTTCTCCCCTATAAAAAGGACGGGGGTGCTTGTAGTACCTTTTAGAGGATAACATTTGTGGATTTGTACCGCTTAGGGTGCTAAAACCTAAACTGACCGCCGCTAGAGTTGTCGTGCGCTACCTTTTAGGGGCCTTTAAGGTTTCTGTTTAAGAATTGGTACCTCTCAGGGGTGAAAAATAAATTTGGGCCACACCCACAAACTTGAGATTCCGGTTCCTTTTTGGGGTGTTTTCGAAATTTCCTGACATCGTGTTTCTGCGCGCCTCAAAAAAGATGAAAAACGGATGATGTGATGGACACAAAAACGTGCTGCGTGGATCTCGTCACATGGCAAGCGTAACTGCATGTATCTCATAGCTGCTATCAGTAATGTCACGATCTCACTTCCTTTGCCTTTCAATATTTTCTTGCGTGAATGAGTCATTGATACCTTGTGCTCTCAGGCTTCGTGAGCGATTTTTTTGCCATCGAAATAAATGAAAACAGTTAACTTCCATCTTGCCAAATTTGTCCTTACAAAGAGTAAATCATCTCTCATTTAGTTCTGTGTACGCTGCCACAAGGTTGTGTTTTTCTGAGTATGGTACAATGAAAGAAAGTAAGGAAATTGCATCTTAAAAGCAAAGAGTCCAAAATAGTTCGCCCTCTCGTGTCGCTGTTTTTCTGTGCTCTTTTTTCTGGCACACCCAATTTCAATTTGTTTCCAATGGGAGTGACCTAATATCATTTAAAATTAATGTGACCTGACATGGCTAACACAACCACCATAATGATAACTTTTAGTCGAAAACGTTCGGTTTTTAATCTACCTTTTAATTTTGTGTACATATAGCCAAGGCCCGTACCTAGCCGGAAGGGGGGGGGGGAGATCGGGCAGCGGGGGCAGTTGCCCCCGCCAGAAAAACTAAAAAAATAAGCAAACTAAAGAGCCCCCGCCAGGAAAACTTGCCCCCGCAGACAAAAAATCCTAGGTGCGGCCCTGTAGCCTTGAAAATTTTAAATACTTTACCTTTTAGCGAACATTATGTTGAATGATTGCAATATTTTGTTATCATTAAACGCACATGGCAGGCTCGATAACAGGTATGTGGGCTTGCAATTTATTGAGCCACCATTCCATCCGCCCCCCCCCCCCCCCCCCAACCTTTGCTTCGGGAAACTTACGTTCTCGCTTCGGCAGCCATTCCATGTTTCTTCGCTGAGTGACACATCAATGTTGTCTTTGCACCCCACATCCTCCCTTATTCTGGTTACATTCTTTCGTTATTATAGGTGGTATGTCTGTTAATTAGGGTCCGGTCAATAAACCTGGAAATGTGTTTTAGGGGGTGGCTTGAAAATAATTTCAATGCTCTCCCGTATTCTATACATAATACTCGTACATAATTGAATTCATCTCCACAAGTGTATTTAATATTGCTGTTATAAAATTTAACATGTTTATAACCTTTCTTGAAATTTCTGTTGAGAGACACTGGTATGATTTGGCTCATAGTAAAAGATTATAAGCTAAATAGTAATTTCGGTTGATTTATAGAACAACATTGATAGTTCAAGCTTTAAATACCCTCTTAGTCTGTGTGAGAAAGTCACAGCATATCAATCTCCCAATGCATCTTCTTAATTTATTGTACATCAGAATCAAACACCCTGACTTCTAACGAGCTAAAACACTTATTTCTGAATCTGATAGTTATGATCCTGAAGGATCACCATGAAAACAACTTGAGATCTTTGTTGTCAAATCTACTTGTTGTGACGTTGACCTCTTTTACACAGGCTTTAAGAATTCCAGGTCCAAGATTACTTCTTGAATTCTTACTTCAATACTGTTTCCAATGTAGCCTTTGTCATGTAAGTACATCTATTTCAACGCTTAAAGCTTGAACTTTGAAATTCGTTCACATTCAAACGTTTCAAATGACCAATCTTTTTCCATTTCCTGTTTGTTTTTTTATGCTCTTTCTTCCTGTCTCTTCCTTTTTTCCTCATCCCTTTTAAGAGAGGTTCTGAATGTTTTCCACGCATCTTTCGTGCGTTTCGAGGACAGAATTATAAAAATACACAACAATGTCGAGTTTCACCGGCTCATCTGTAATATGTTTGGCGACAAACTACAATAAAAGCCTTCTACACGGCAAGACATTCATTTCTGCACCATACATTGATTTTTTATTTGAAACACTTATCACCTCCTTATCTCTCATGACAGTAAGTATCTGGAGCAATGTATAAAACACGATTTCTAAATCATAACTTTTTTATGCTGGGAAGGGGGCGGCTTGAAATCCTGGAGTATGAAGTCAGGCACGCCCGGGACATCAGTATTCTGGGAATTTCTCGTCCGCCGACCTCCTCCCATAATAAATGACCGGTCACTCGGAGCCTAGTAAACAGGAGGTGAAATGCAGCCAGTTGACTTTTGCTTATTAGTCAGGGGCGTCCTGAAAAACAATGGCTTGTCTTAAGGGAAGTTTTGAAAACAAGAAATCAATATTCTTGGAATTTTTCGCCCGCCGACATCCTCCATAATTAATGACCGGTCCCTTAGAGCCCAGTAAACAAGCGTGGAAATGCTTGTTAAGGATACGATGAAGGGGTTAGGAAATGTACTTTTTATTTTGTTTGTCTGTTTGTTTGTCTGTTTGTTTGTTTATTATTAATATTATTATTATTATTATTATTATTATTATTATTATTATTATTATTATTATTATTATTATTACTATTGCAAGCGACCACCCTGACTGATCAATAAACTATTCGTTAAAATTAACTTAATCAACCTAGTTATTAGCTTATATCTGTGAGGCCAGTGCTTAATTCTTCGTGAATTAATTTAAGTATGCATCAATTAAAGTTATTGTAGTTTTTAAGTATGGTATTAGTAAGTATTGTATAGATAAGTGCGACAATGTGAGTGTGTGTTTTTGTATTTTATTTCCTGTTGAATGTGGTGTTAAACAATTGAATAAAAAAAGCTAAAAAAAATAAATATATATAATATATATAATAATATATGTGCACATGGAACCCAAACGCTGTATTAGTTATTCATAATCTTAAAATAAAAATGCTCTTATTTAACTGCGTTCCTGTGTTGTTGTTTTTTTTACCGGTTTGGGGGCGATTTGAATCAGAGCGAAGGCGGTTTACGTTGCGAGTAATCGATCTGTCGCAATGTCAATACGACGCGCCTCAATTATGTCTCAAGTTTTACTTTAACTGTTGTTATTAACTATTAACTCCCCTCTTGTTACCATTAAATTGAAACACGAAACTCTCCGCGAGGAGAGTTAATAGTACTATATTATTTCTGCTGTCATTGTTATATGGCTAAGATATGGAGAGCGACACTCCGGTGAAGCCATAGGCGACACAGAGTGTCACCGGCGGAGCGGGAGATTTTTTTCTTCGGGCGTCCATGGAAACAAAGCGGTCAACAGCAAACGCGAAAGATACAAAAACAAGGAAAAATACGCCCGAAGACAAAATAAACGCTCCGCTGGAAGTTGAAGCACCGAACACAGATCGCTAAGGGAGGGAGGGCGGGGCGCGACATTTGAACTGTAGTCGTGGTGTTTTACCGTCGAAAGACCTAGAACTATGGTGCACTTTGTAGGAACGGTTAATATAGCACCGCTACACCAATAGGAGAGAGCCATGGGAATAATTAGCCATTTCCACGGGACTTATGACCTGCATGCATAATAAAGTACTATGCAAATGACTTTGAATAGTTAATGGTGTTAGTAACTTGAGTTAATAACAATCGAAACTTGAGGCGCGACCTGCGACAGATAATCGATCTGCGACAGATCGATTACCGTTTAAAACTTGCAACGTAAACCGCCTTCGCTCTGATTCAAATCGCCCCCAAAACCGGTAAAAAAAAAAACACCGGAACGCAGGTAAATAAGAACATTTTTATCTTAAGATTATGAATAACTAATACAGCGTTTGGATTCCCTGTGATATGTGTTGAAAATTCAAAATTAAATAAACTAAGAAAAGGGATATTCTCATGCTACTCAATTTTTACCCTTTCAAATTTTTCTCCTTCACTCGTCGCTGCGTTACTCTGTCGGGAGTCCCCTGACTGTATAGCAACAGCCCTGATTATAAAAGTTCTGAGATGAAAGGTTATATCAGTTCAGATGACGACGCACGACTAAAAACAAAATTACTGCATCTATTACAACACTTCTATTGTGCCAACCTTGTTCCCGGCGTCCTCTCTTGCCCAAAAGATGCGGCGGAACCGGTTCCTCTCCTTCTAGGCAACGTAAAGGAGTGGACCCTGGGAACGAGGTTGGTGTATTGCGGAAGCGGGCATCACAAGTGACCGCTTTTCGAGTATCTAAGGGCAAACGGCTTATCAGATTCGACGCCTGCTTTGACGTTATACAAAACTTCACAAAAAAACTGCGATTTCAGCGAGACAACGTAAACTTCCTTTAGCATTACTGAGCCTAGTAGTTCAACCTCTCTTGCAAGATGGCATTCGCATCAGGTTTGTTTTATTCTGTAGTCTAGTCGACCAAATGTAGTTATTATGCGATTTCCGTCATCGACTATCACTAAATAAGGAAGATTTAGTGCTGTGGCGATGGGATTTTCGGCTAAATGGACAACTTTTGGACGTTGGCGGGGAATGGTCTTAATAATTCTCTGAATTACGGGGGAAAATTTGCTCGGTAAAGCACCACTCGTCATGCGACATGGAATCTCGTCACCAATGATGGTTAAAGAAGATCTCCTTCAATCGTCTTCTTACGGACATCAAGGATAAGGCAAACCTTGGGTCCAACAGTTGTTTTTTTTTTTGCTTCAATTCATAAATGTAATCGACTAAAATTTACGATGTTTTGTGCTTATATATAATCCCGTGCATGTTCCTATGTTTACAACGTGAGAAACTCGTCAGTGAACAATACTGCCATGTGTAGAACACAATTGGAGCGGTTCGAGGTTTTCTTTGTTATACTAAATGATTGGTAGCAGGAAGAACCTCCCCGTGAATAGAACGAACGTGGAATATCCCCAACACGAATTTTCAACAAAGAAAGTATAAAAGGGAAGAGGAACACAAGTACACAGTTCAGTGCAAACGAATATCTAACAAAGGCATTAACTAAGGCAGCTGTACAAACATATAAGGTGCTACTGAATAAATTATGTGTGAATTTGACAAATTTACGGTTGCTTTTGCTGTAAAGTGGAAACGACTGTTGCCTTTCTAAATTTTTCTTGATAGCGAATATACTGTATTAAAAAAATGACTAATGTAGCAAAATTATCATAACATGACTAACTCCTCAAAACGACATGACGATAGAAATTTTGTAACTTGATAACTGTACAAACATATAAGGTGCTATTGAATAAATTATGTGTGAAGTTGACAAAATGACGGTTGCTTTTACTGTAAACTGGAAACGACTGTTGCCTTTCTAGCTAAATTTTTGTGATAAAAAAACGACTTATGTAGCAAAATTATTATAACATGACTATCTCCTTAAAACGGCATGACGACAGGAATTTATAACTTGATAACGCCACTCCTAGATGCTCATCGTTTCCTTTATTTCCACAAAACTGAGACGCCGGATTTAGTACACACAACACACAGTTCCAAACTTACAGTGACTACGAGTTAACACGCAAACTTCTTTGTTTAAATTTAACCAAAATAACCGAACCGAAGTCTTCACAACAGTGAATAACAAATAACATTAGGAAGAAGACGAATTTAAAAGGCAAAATCTTCCTTTCAGTTGTCCCTTGAATTCGCAGCCAACGAAACTACCGCCATTCGAAGCGTGGAATGAGATCGAGCACCTTGCTGCCCCCTCTTTAGAAACGAAAAAAATATTTTTCTAAAAGTTGCAACAGCGCTAGAAACAGTCTAGAAAAAAAATTACAGTAAAAGGAATGGCAAATTTCAAACATTACACGAGCTATAAGAAAGTTGTTAGTTCTAGTTCTGTTGCCACGATTGTGGACGACGAAGAAAAAATCCGATTCCTCGATGAGGGCAAGTTTTTTGTAAGAACTAGAAGAACTGGAAATAACCTGGAATTCGAAATCTATACAAATCCGAGGATCGTATATAACATATGTTATCTCTGCTCTAAACCTAAAGTTATTAAGGGTTCCTAAGGTCGTTAACTAATTTATCCGGGTTTGTTTTTCATTCACTATGATAATTATATATTGCATTAAGTATATACCAGAGTGCCGCATGTTTCCCTGCGTTGAACTGTTTATAGATATCGATATTGTGAAGCTCGGAGGCTACCAAGTTAAAATCATTGGAGGAGAGCTATACACAACATTCAAGGGAGACCATTACGTGGAGATGAAGAGTGGAACTCAGTATAAAATTTGGGCCTTTAACGGTAATCTCTACGGTATGATCCAGATGAGTCTCCTTTTAGCTTTTTATTATTTTTGTCCTTCGTAGTTAGCTAAAGAAAATAAATATCAGGAAAGACATTTAAGAGCGCAAAATATATAGATTTGCGATTTTATTTATTGTTTTTATTGACGTTGATGACGTGTTTGTCTGGTGTTCATTTCAGTGGAGAATTAAAAAGAAGTATTTTTAAAGGAAAAGTTCATTTCAAAATGGCACTTTTCTTTCTTCACGCAAACGACAAGGTGATTCCAAAATATGTTAGTCACCAAAATTTTAGCTTCCAAAGAGTATTCCGTCCCTATGAAATACTTGTCTGAAGAAGTCCGAAAATCGAGAACCGGCCGGCGCCATCTTGGAGTAACTTAGCAGCCGGGCGATGTATGTGTGAAGTCAAAGAGCTCAACCTGAAGGTTTAACAGATAGTTTAATCATTTTTTACTGGCTTGTTTTTCAAAATGTCTGTTTATATAGCATCATTTTGCACAAAATAATTCTGCAAGAGATAGTAAAAGTTTAGCTCATTGACGTCACGCATACATCGCCAGGCTGCTAAGAGTTATTCTAAGATGGTGGCGGCCAGTTCTCAATTTTTCAACTAATTCAGACAAGGATTTCATTGGGTTTGAATACTCTTTGGAAGCTGAAATTTTGGTTAATAAAATATATTTTAATTACCTTTCCGTCGGCGTGAGGGAAAAAAATTAAAGTGCCATTTTGGAATGAACTTCTCCTGTAAATTTGTAGAGTGGAATCCGGATTTTTTTAGCCACCCAGGGGAAACAATCAAAGGTGGCCGATGGTAATCTCGCCCGGAATGGAACTTCAACGATTTCGTAAGCAATTCCTGAGGCAAAACACTTCTTTGATTTTCAACAGTCGTTGACTGTCGTGCATGTCAATAATGCTGATAATGTTAAACAGTAAAATTGAAAAAGTCGTCAAAGCAAAAGAGGATAGTAACAGAGCGACTGATGATGACATTTTTACCGAATAAGGCCACAAAGTTTTGTTACCAAATTAAAAATCATATCTTTAATATAGTTTAAGTAAGACATGTAGACAAGACTGGGCCGACTAACAATCTGTCATGTCAAAATCCAGTAGAAAATAGTGCTTCAATTTGAGATCTCATTCGTGTAGTAAAAATTAAAGCCACAAATTAAAGCCACATGACCGGTATGAAAGCAATTCTAACGTAACATTTGTTTGCAATCAGCAATCAAAGAAGTTTTTGGTGTGTACTACGCGACTTATTGCTTGGCTGCTTAGGTTGTCATTTAGATATTACCATAGATGGTTATAAGATGGGTACATGGATAATTGACCCCAGGGAAGACATAACGTTGGAGAGACCAGCAAGTATGGCTAAAAGATTTACCTTCTACCGAGTTGAAACTGCACCAAAAGAAGCAGGCATTGCGTCAGGGCGTAAAGAAAATGGTGTTGTTGAGTGCGTGTTTACACCTGACAAAGAAGGTAAATGCTTTGGATATATGTCAGTGCATGTATATTTATCGGTTTGGGGAAAACACAAACTCAGAAGGGTTCGTATAATTTCTAAATTAGCTGTTATGCCGAATCACAGCCATAACAATGGCATCGCCTTCTTCTTTTAATCTTATAAATTTGAATTACCTGATTGTAACAGGCAATTGCAACCTTCTACACGTCGACGTTGAAACGGCAGAAGGTGCCAGTTAAGTTGCGAGGTTTACCTTATCCATTTTTTTTTCTTTTAGACATACCACAGTTGCTGTCTTTTGTGTTAACTTAGAGCAAAGGCTCTCTGGAGGAAAAATCTGTCTGTTCTATATTCAAGTCACTTTTACATATAACAAGTGATTTTAAGACGCCATTATCGCTAACACAAAGACATTTAGTTCTAAACCTTTTGTCGATGTGTGTATTTCTTATTGATTATGTGAAATAGCTAGTTTTTGTCCCATTAAAAAAATATTACTTTTATTATTATTACTATTATTATTATTATTATTATTATTATTATTATTATTATTATTATTATTATTATTATTATTATTATTATTATAAAGCAGATAGACTGATTTATGCATCACCTGCCAAACTTGTTTTTTCTCGACCTTTTGCGCGTGCGCGTTGCTACGTCAGCGTGCATTGAAGAAACCTACAGCACGGACCATAGGGAGCCCAAGCTGAAGTTATTAAATAGTGCAAAAAAACTAATAAACCGTCATTGAAGGTACCTTTGCTCTTTATTGTTGTCGGCATGGTCTTTTCGAAGCATCGCAGAGTGTAATCAATTTTTTTCGTCCAATGTTTGATACCACCAGGGGTGACAAAGTCCGCACTCCACCACGATGATCAGCGGCTATCCTTAAAGCGTGCACTATGATTGGTAGATCGTTGTCACGGAAATAAAGACGAGCAATCATAGCGCACGCTTTAAGAATAGCCGCTTATTGATCATCGCGGCGGAGTGCGGGCTTTGTCACCCCTGGTGGTATCAAGCTCTGGACGAAAGCTAATTTATGAACTAGCGTGACATTTTTTCGTCTTTTTTGGGAGTCGTCACCTTGCTGATCAAACTTAAGGACACAGTCCAAATGGGGCAATCTTTTCGACACGTTGAGAGTAATTTTGGAGCGACGGGAGCCTTTTTTGAAGCGAATTTTTGCGTTGTTTTTGAACCTGCCATTATTGCTCGCGTGTGCCCTTGTCATGCAATTTTATACGGATTATTCGTCATTGATTCGTCATACGGTATGTGACACTTTGTAATGACCAGGCTGTCAACAGTAAAGAGCAAAGGTACCTTTAATAACAGTTAATTACTGTTTTACATTATTTTATAACTTTAGCTTGGGCTCCCTTTGCCCAAACGAAAACTGTTTGCAGATAAATTAACCTTCATCAATAATTTCTGTTCATGACTGTACTATTAAATTGTTCATTTAAACTTATTTCTTTAAATACTTCTAAGTAAATGCAATTTTTATTCTAACCAAATGACCCCATTCAGGCATAGAAGCTATGAAAAGGAGAGAGTTAGAACGGATCCGGCGTTTGGAAGAAGAGGCAGTAATGAAGGTCCATTGTCAAAAAGAGATCCGATATCGCTTTGAAAGAGAGCAACAAAAGAGTAAGGAGTTTAAGTGCCGTTATAAACGGCAAATTTTTGTTTACACCATCGCATGGAAGATGCTTAAGACACGATTGGGATACCAATTCTTAAGGTGGCTCGATCGGATATTTAAGTGACGATACCTTTCAACTTTGAGCAACTTGTATGTCACCGTAAACAATCCGACTGAAAATCGATCAGTACAGCTGTACTTAAGAAAGGTGAAAGTTTCGAATGAGATAAGTTTCATCGAAATCGGAGTAACCATAGCAACATAATGATGTCACCACCCATTTTACACGGGACCGATTTTCTTGTCATACATATATGTAGAGGGATATTTTTAAAAAAGGCTAGATTTTGGACTTGACACAGTTTTCTCAAGGTCTGCGAAATTTGAAGAATTTCTGTGAGAGCATTTTCGAGAAAATTTCGAATGAAGTTTTGAGGTGCGAAAATACAACAAAAACCATTATTGCAGCTTATACGTCTCTATTGTGTCGAGCCCCGGGAATTTGTAAATTTCAGCACATCTTTAATATGTATAACAGCTGCTTGTTTTCCGAAAACTTTACAGAAACAAGCTAATTTAACAATCCAAAATACAATAACAACGAGGAAAAAGCTAGTAAAGCGCTTGTATTATCTTCAGTCTCCTAACAGTTTCAATGCCAAGGCAGAATTGTCACAAGAATCTTCAGTAATAAATTATTAGTGATTCGTGATCTACTGGAATTTACAAATATTAAAATGCGCGCTGCTTGAAACAATGGAGACAGATAATGAGGTAGCAATCCGTTCAGTAGGGTGAAAAACAGTGCAATGTTTACCTGAGTTATGGCTTTAAATTAACTTAGAATATTTCAATTATTTATAAAATCGGACATTTTATTACATACTTATTCTTCCTTTTGAGTGCCAAGTTGAAAAAAAAAATTATTGAGCGCTTTTTATTTTGCGATCATTTTAGTAACCAAAAAAGGCTCTTTTTTGACAAAGGAGCGAAATAACACTTCATACATGTTTATATTCAAGCCGATGTTTCAAGAAATCAAATGAAACGATTTCTCTGAGATTTTCGCCCGAGGTAATTAGATAGTACAAGATTCACTTAAAGCTAAAATGGTATTTGATCGGGCCTTGTCAACGTCTTCTCAAGAAAACGTTGACTGCTTTGTTTTTGTGGTATTTTAGCACCTCAAAACTTCATCCAAAACTTTCTCGAAAACGCTCTCATAGAAATTCTTCAAAATTCACAGGCCTTAAAAAAACTTTGTCGAGTCCAAGATCTAGAAGCCTTTTTTGAATATAATCCTTCTATTAGAAGAAAATCAGTCTTGTGTAAAATGGGTGGTGACGTTATCATGTTGCTATGGTTACTCTGATTTCAATGAAACTTATCTCATTTGAAACTTTCATCTTTCTTTAGTACAGCTGTACTGGTCGATTTACAGTCGTATTGTTTACGGTGGAATACAAGTTGCTCAAAGTTGAAAGGTATCGTCACTCAAAAATCCGATCGAGCCACCTTAAGGCTCGGGACGATTTCATTATGACAATAATACGGGTAGGCCGAATTGGACGAGACAAGCAATTCGTTTCGTTTAGACTAGACGACTTTCATAAAATTTGAAAGTTATGACGCATTTTTTAGTAAAAGTCGGTAACAGGATTTTTCTTAAGTAATTTGACCTGCTGAAAACGAAAATGCTTGTTACCAAAAATTCTTTTGCGATCTTCAGTCTGAAAATGACGTCACAAAAAAGGCACCTAAAATGACGTCATTGCACCGTTAACCCTAACCATAACTTCCAGAATATTAAAGCAATCACAATGAAACTTAGAGGATATATAGTTTGTCCGAAAATCTATCTTTTGTTATACGTCACGTGGGATGATTACGTCACATCACGTGACAATTACATCATAATGTCAAAACAGGCGCCATCTTGGATCCGCCATCTTGAATTTCAAATTTTTTTCCAAAACGTCAGAAAATCGCCCAAAATTACTGAAAAGTACTCAAAATAAATAAAACGGTGCAAAACAAAAAACCTAAAAAGATTTTGTGTTCTATTAATTTCATTAATAGAACACAAAAATCACAAATTTTGGAAAACATTCCTGTCAAAATGCCATTGCCATTGTAATGTCAAGTTCCCCAAACAACAACCTATCCTACCAAATTATTCCCAGATAAATTTTAGATAAACTCGCAAAGTTGGCAGTGTTCGGTTAAATCTTGAAAAAGTTATAAGCGTTCAAAGTTAGCGCGGTTACTTCCCCCTCCCACCTTCCCCTACAGGTCTGGATAGGGTTAACTTTGTGGATAAAAATAGGTTCTAAGCCGTATGCACTATATTTGCATCTTTTTATACCAAATAAATTGCCTCCAACCTAGTTCCTGCCTTTTTTTAGAATAGGCCACAGAAAGCATTCCAGGCAACCTGTGGCGTCATGTAATGACGCCACAGATAGCTTGCCATTTAACTACACAGCGACAGGATAATTGAAATGCTGAATGAAAAATATAATAAATACTGTCGACTTTATAGGCTGTTCAACTGTGGCTAAAAGTTAAAGAAACAACTGAGATCTATACCTTTACCGTTATGGAATCTTCGTTGGGTCTATAAAAAGGAACGGTTTCATTTAAAAAATGCGAACACATTCCTTGGACGTTTCGCTATTAGGAAATAGTCATTTACATCTTTGCCTTATACTTATTCATATTGGCGGTGTTTTTGCTTCAAATATATCTTAGAAGAAATAAAAGTACTGAACAACCAGCTTTATAGGCAATGATAGGGCTTTTAAGTTATCGAAAGTTGGAGCGTTATTCTTGTGCATCGTGTCCCAGAATTTCATCTTTGACGATTCATCTTGCTCCTGTCAAGACACAGTTTCCAACCTTTTGCACCACAAATTCTCTCACCTGTTTTTGCTTTTTTTGACCAAGCTCTTTGGTATTTAACAGCGACAGATCGTTCGTGGCAATGCTATAAAGTCAGGTTTGATTTTCTGGTGGCGAAAATACTTATAATTACTTAAGGATGGCGAGCAATAAAGATTCATCCTTCTTGCCCCAATCTTTCCTACCAGGAGTAGACTTGTTGCGGGAAAACTTCTTGGCTCAATCCAAACATTGTGTGTGTAATATCAGCAATCTGTGACAGGGGATTATAGAACAGTGCCGCTCTACTCAATGCTGATTACTTCTTGGATATGTCCACGATCCCTCCTGCTCTTTTCCCTATCTCATTTAGCCATTCAAGACTGTGATCAGCACTGACCTGGCTGAATTTGCTTGCATTCCATTTGAAAAGGAAGTTTCCCTTCATATGGCAACATCGGGCGGAAACTTGCAAGTACAGATCCCATATCCCCTCTCTATGAGCCCGTGTGAGAATTAAGAGGATAGAGTCCATTTCCATGTAGTTCCAACAAAACGTGAAATTGACCTTTTCTTCGGATCTTTGTGTTACAAATTCGTCGTCAAGGGCATATTTTTCTTTTCCAAAATTTGTAATTTTTGTGTTCTATTAATGAAATTAAGTTAACATTAATGCAATTATTTTCACCTTTTTAGTTTTTTGCAACGTTTTATTTATTTTGAGTACTTTTTTTAGTAATTTTGGGCGATTTTCTGACGTTTTGGGAAAATTATGAAATCCAAGATGGCGGATCCAAGATGGCGCCTGTTTTGACATCATGATGTAATTGTCACGTGATGTGACGTAACCATTACACATGACGTATTATAAAAAATAGATTTTTGGACATACTATATATCCTCTAAATTTCATTGTGATTGCTTTAATATTCAGGAAGTTACGGATAGGGTTAACGGTGTAATGACGTCATCTTAGGTGTCTTTATTTGTGACGTCATTTTGAGACTGAAGATCGCAAAAAAAATTTTGGTAACAAGCATTTTCGTTTTCAGCAGGTCAAATTACTTAAGAAAACTACTGTTACCAACTTTTACTAAAAAATGCCCCTTCATTTTTCTGAGAATGACTTTACGCAAATACCGACTAGTCTAGTTGTCACTTTGAGGGATTTCCGTACCCAAATTCGCAAGTAGACAATCAGAAGCCACGATCTACTGTCCTGATATCCTACGATATCAAGTCACTGACCTGATATGCCACGATACCATGGCCACTTTCACGTAAAGTAGTGTTACCGTGCGACGAAAAGAAAAGAGATTTTACCAATAAAACAGAACCTCGTATTTTAAGTTAAGCTGTTTTTTTAGGTTGTAAAAGGAATAAAAGCTTTCCCGCCAAACCCGGCTAAACTTGTGCGCGATCGCCCGTTGCGCGATGTTTGCCGAAGAGTGCTGAAACATTCAGACTGCAGTCGAAGTTCCTAATGTTTTTGTTAAATTTTGATTATGAAAATGTGGAGAATAAAACTTCAAACAAACGAGACAAAAATTTTCAAAAGAGAAACTTGATAAAAGTGTCAAAGACAAAAAAAATTCTTCTCGCAGGCCACACCGGGAGACGCGTGAAAGATTTCATTATCGTAACTACTAAAATTTCACCGGATTTTTGGTTGAATTTGGGTACGGTAAATACCTAATCGAACCTTTTTGGTACGCTTAGGCGGCATATCAGGCTTGTTTAGTCTCGCCATTGGTATTTTGTCTCGACTGCGTCTCGCCAAAATACGAGTCATGGCTCGACCAAACTCGCCTGATATGCCGCCGAAGCGTACCAAAAAGATACGACTAGAATAGAAAAGACTATTAAGCTTTCAATGCCTATTGCAACTTACTACTAAAATCAACACTTTTGACAATGTTTGACTATTGCCTAGAGTAAATGACAGAGCAAAGTCGAATTACAGTCTTCGAAGAGTCATTCTTATTACTGGCTATACTTGAACATTGACATGTACCTTTTTTAAAGAACATTGTCCTGACAACACGAAAAAAGGATGGACGTCAGTTTCAGAATTACCTGTAAGACGAACTTGAGATATAAAATCATTTGAGACACTTGGTATAGATTAAGGGGTGAAAAAATCAATTAATAAAGTTAATGGCCCTCCTCAAATGGTGCTCAAAAAATGGTGACCCTCCCCCCAAATATAGTGGCCCTTCCCCCCCCCCCCTCCTTCGCTAAATAATGACAGGTCCCTTACAGCGTACACCCTTCATATGCGGAACTCGAACAATGAAAATGTTTTTAACACCCAAAATAAACGACCGAGTGCTTAGAAGTGTCAATTTCGTTTTACTCAAAACCTACACATGACTCCACCTCAAAATTTTAGGATTAGAAATTGGCTCTGAACATTCATGCAAAACAAAATAGAAATCTGAAAGATTGATTTTCGCAAATTAGGAAAATAGCTTAAAACTAAAGTTATACCCAGGCAGGGTTCATTGGTTAGTCTTAAGTTTTTAAACAAACAACCAATCAGGATGTGACATTTCTTTTGGCACGTGCGAGGTGAGCATTAATGGTTTCTTAAAGTGCAGGCAAACAGGAGCGAACAATTATTCCGCATGGCCAATCACGAGCGAGAAGTTTTTCCCTTCGATATTCCGAAGGGAACAATTCATTCAAGAGTAATTTTTGTTCTCTATTTTATCAAAGCTGTGGCTAACTTACCAGTAAATAAATGACGTAACGTGTACTAGTTATGTTTGTGGGCTACACAGATATTTCAGGGCTGTATGATTTGCGCAATGGTCTCAGAAGTACTCTTGAAACCCTTTGGTCAAAAAATATTTTTTTTACGTGCATCGTATTTCCGAAATAAATGCAACAAAACTAAATACAATAATAAGAACTTTTAAAGTTTAAGTGTTCTAATTATTTTTCTACTGATTTCCTCAAGAACTCAATGAGCAGCGGATTATAACTGGCCATGTGCCTGAACCAATGTGGAGATCAGGCGCAACAACTTTACAAGGCCGCAGCTAGGGCTTTCCACAAGTTGCTCGGCAACTTTTTGGCAACTTTTCATGTTTCGAGCAACTTTTTCCCCTTCGAGCAACTTTTTCTCTCTCGAGCAACTTTTTGCATTTTAAGCAATTTTCAGACCGAAGATCTCCGAAGATAATCCGAGTGTTGTTCAAAGGCAATACGAACGTTTCCGAACGTTTACGAAGTTTGCCGAACATTTTCGAGGAACGTCTGAAGACGTTCCACCTTTCAGCTCATTCTGCATATTAAAACATTACAAAACTCGTCACTAACATGACGTCATCGATATCATCACGATTTTTCTCAGTTAAAGAATTCCTTGTTATTTAACAAATTTTCCCCCTAATATGTTGTTTAGATACTTCTTTTGCTGTAAAAGTGCATAAAACTGCTTAGAAATCTTACTCTCAAAGGGAAATTAGCATATATTTAGAGAAATTCTCTTGATAAGAAGCAGCGTTTTGGATTTTTTGGAGCAACTTTCGAGCAACTTTTATTATCAGAAGCAACTTTTTGTATTTTTGGAGCAACTTTTTGAGAAATTACGGGCAACTTTTTTGGAAATCTCGAGCAACTTGTGGAAAGCCCTAGCCGCAGCCCTCAACAGTTTGTCACACTGGAACCGTTGAAACTTGAACCATCTGGAAAGGTTACTATAGTATTGAGGCTAGTAGCAAGGTGAGTTTTAACAGGCTTGCTACAGTTTAACATAGCTTACCACGACTTTTATAACCTGGATATCACTGGATAGAAGAGTGAATGGAAAACAGCTCAGCTTGAAAAAAATACGCCTCTTTCCCCTGTCAATGCTGTTTTACTGAAAAACTGTTGTCGATCGATTCTGTTCGCTTTTCCCATGTTGAAAGGGGCGCGGGGGAAAATTCCAACGCAAAACGTTTGACGTTGTAGATGTTTACCAGTTATATGTAAAACGCACGAAATCCGCTAAAATAATGTCCTTTCCTCCGTCTCTGTAAGGCACACAACAGAGCCTGGGAACATTTTATGGTTTCTACGCGGACCATGAGGTATATTTCGCAAGGGAAGGGGAAAAAACTCAACACGTCGGGCTTCAGCAAGCCTTTACCAACGGGTGTCTGAAGTGGAATACACCTACATACCATTTTTCGCGTCTTGCAATAGATGTAATCGCCGTTTTCCTTGTAGTTGCTTAAATCTTTTTTATGTCCTTTTATTACTTTACATGATGGACTAAAATATCAAATTCCCAGTTTTGTTTGTACGGTAGCTTGTCTAGGTATCCGCGTTTCCATCCCAGGCCTTAAAAGGGGTGTTAAGGATTTTTTGGAGTTAAGTTGAACTTTTCTAGTAACCCCTAGCTCCCTTTACAACCTCAATTGATTTGTTTTTCATTTTTTTTTTTACCCCCACCCCTCCTCCTGCTTACGTGGTAAGGCATTGCAAATTAACAACAAAAGAAATTGTTTTTAAACAAAATTATGTTCTTAAAGTTGTTCATCCATCATACTCATTTTTAATGTATTATTTTGTGAAGTTTTGTAACTGAATGGCAGCTGACATACAGAGTCTATTCTATTTCTTTTATACATACCCCAGTTGATTAATGATTGTTAAGTCCATCTCTCTATTTAACTCCCCCTCCCATCAATGGGTTTTGGAATAACATAGACCCCTTCCACCTTCCGCGACAATTTTTTTTCAAAATATCAGTGTTATATAATGGACTGATTATTCAACGATCCAACATTCAAGACCAGTTCTAACAGGAAATTATTTTTTTATTATTTTCAGAGAGGATGAGAGAGACCTCCGTTTACCCACGGGCGAATTCACCCCTCTTTTTACCTCATGCGCACCACCCGTGCCAGACTAAACTGCAATACCATCATGGTATATCAGCCACTTTGAAGAAAAATCAAGATATAATCTTGATAAAGACATAAAACATTGCAATTTGTTTAGATTTGTAGTAAACTCCTAGATGATTGTAATCTGTACAGGCCCGCAAATGATCCCGACCCGCAAATGATCCCGGGACTGCAAATGATCCCCAAATTGGACCGCAAATGATCCCGGGACCGCAAATGATCCCAAAATTGAACCGCAAATGATCCTCGGACCGGAAACAGTCGCTTAACCGTAAAAGTTGGATATGCGTGGACTAAAGAATTTGGACAGGGGATTTAAATTTATTTAATCAATTTCTTTATTAATAATACAACAATAAGAAAAACAATTAACGCGAGAGAATGTACCATATTTGAACGATTTACTAAAGTAAATTCAAAACCACAACTGTATCAATATAGCTGATAAATATGCTCCGATTAGTCACCTAAAACGTGACATAAAGTTTAACAATCCAACCAACAGAAATATGAACTCTCTCCAATCAAGGGATGATTTATTTGCGGCGAAATTCTTTAAGCTAATAGCCATTCACACGCAGTCACGCAGCGTTCATAGCGACATTATAAATGTCTAGACGTAAAGTCTGGAAGAAAGTTGAGTTTTGTTGCTGATTTCTATCATATCGATCTCCGACTCTTGTTATCGAGCTACTCTCTTTCGAAAGCTGTGGTTATTTTTTTCTTTGAATGTCTTTATCAAGTCACTGAAATAAATTCTGACACAGGCAACTAAAAATTCTCTCAAAAACTGACTTCAGTACAGATTAATTGACAGTAAGAAACTTGCACGTGCAAAAGTTGACAGCTCTATGCGTGCGGTATGCAAATAAATTTACCCAGAGACGCTGTAACCGTTTACTGTATTTCATTTTATATTTGCAAGAACGAATTGTGAAGGAAAATGTGTTTTCAAATAACGGTTTCAAAATCTGTCATAAACTCAAAAATTCGCACGTAGAAATTTTGTGCGCTTCCAAGGAAAAGGAGGCTCGTGTCCACCAAGGCAGCATTGTACAGGAAGTGGCTAATTAGACAGCAGAGGCGTCTTCGAAGATTCATGTTTATTTTTTAGGTGCGTTTTCTAAATTAATTTTGCTATTTCGCGCGTTATTTTCACCGCTTTTAATCGGTGCGTTTTATTATGCCTGAGGCACTTGGTCTTTTATAAAAAATACATCCATAGACGATTCATAAAGTCCACGCCATTCCAAGTATTCTGTTGTATCATTTACACAAATCATTTCCGGTCCTGGGATCATTTGCGGTCCAATTTGGGATCATTTGCGGTCCCGGGATCATTTGCGGGCCGGGATCATTTGCGGGCCTGTACAAATCTGGCCTAAAGGTTCTTAATGTTTCGTATAGCACTTACAATGGGCAGGATTGTCTGGCACTTAAACTAACTTATACTAAGAAAATGATACATAAAGGTAAAAAAAGTCTGCCTGTGTTTTAAATCTTTCGGGGTTTTGCTTTAATTATTTTACAATATACAACCCACCGATCAGTGATGTCAGACTAGTTTGTTCAGCTACTGATGACGTCATAGGTAAGGATCAGTCGAAGTATATTTAGCTTTTAAACGTGTAGTAATTTGACGAGTAAATCGTAATAAATGTGCGAAATTCTTTACTCGCTAGTTTTATTTGGGATTGCTATTGTCTAGCAAAATTGAAATTTTTATAGAGTACGTTTTTATAATTTGCTCACTCAATCTTGATTTTTTTCCTGGCATCCCACGTTAACTGATGCAGAGCAACCCCGAGCAATCAACGCGTGACGAAAAACGTGTCACGCAACACTCAGTTCTCTTGTGTACGAGGGAATCATATCATGCTTGTTTTTAACTTGACAAAAGACCAATACTCCTTTCTGACATTGTTCGTGTGTAGGGAAAAAAGGTTTTAGAGGAATTACGTCACTTATTGTCAAAATCCAGTGAAAATCTAACTACTTTCTTCTACTGTACTGTACTACTGCTCTCGGTTACTGCCACTGTGACCTTGGGATTTCGACTACCCCCCTTTTTTGATAACGCCTCCCACCCTTATTCAAGGATGATCAAGGCCCCCACTTACCTGAAGGTCTGAATCCGCCACTGCTCTCTTCCACCTTTTGTACACCTCCCACCTCTATTCTCCTTGTTTCTCCTTCCACCCCGTCTGTTCCCTTCCTCACTTGAAGGTTTCGACGAGACTGCAAAACTGCTATGGATGCAAAATGCTATGGGAGGTTTGCTAAGCACTCGAGAAGCAAGAGTCGCACTCTGCTATCGCCTTGGGCGACCCTTACGCTTCTTTCGTGCTTAGCAACCTCCCGCGTGCATCCATAACTCAATAGTGCACCCGGTGGCGTTGTTAAGTCAACTTGACAAAGGTTATTCTACGCTTGAGGCACATTACAAAGACGGAGCAAACGACAGTAGAAGAATATTGGATTGGTTTAGATAGTTATCTGAACAACCCACCGTACAAGAAAGGCGTACCACTGCTACCGACTCCGCTGGATCTGCTGCTTGTGCTATGATTCTTCATTAACCAGCAAAACAAGGCACGATGAGACTTCTCAACCATGTTATGGGGCTGCCAAATCGAGCAAGTTCGCGTCACTTTCAAGAGCGATCAACCACAGTGACATTTATTTTCAGCTTAAATAAACTCCTGGACTTGAAGTTCTTTTCTTGCAGAGCCGAATGTTTTGAACATGTCTTCTAGCTCCGTTTTTTCATCAGGTAGCGCAATGCATAAATTAGTTAATCAGTGAATGCATAAATTGTGCTTCGCATCAAGAAGTCGAGGAGTGTGTGCTTTTACCCAATTTTCATCGAGTTTTATGCATTTTCGTGATTTCTTATACCGTCTGTTTCGCCTTGTTCATCGCTGAGTTTTTCACTTTTGTACAAAATTGAAACACCTTTGTGCCATTTTGTGTTTTCCTGCATTTTCTGTTTTCAGAGGAAAATGGCCGCCACTGATGACAAAGACGGGCCACGGCCGGTTCTACGGACAAGCCGAATAAACAAGAGTCTAGTACTCTCATTGCTGTGCTAAAGTATAAAATATATTATTATATGACTAGCTTCGTAAGCGGTCAAGATGAAACGAATCCCGTGCCCTGATTGGCTACTCCGAGCGGTCAAGATGGAGCCATCTTGACCGCTCGGGATCGCCCGCTGTGTTCCCGCAAGCGAAAAAACTTTTCCGTCTTAATCTTGAGCTATGAAACCATTTTCCGAAACAAAACAAATATTTTCTGTCTGTTTCTAGCGAAAGGGAGTCCGATGACAAAGAAATAGGTCTTGAAGCGAACGAGAACAAACTAATTATTAAAACAACAAATGCTAGCGACTTTCGTGAATTATATTTGCCACAACAACCAGCTAATACAAAAAATTAAAACGCAAAGCGACTTCAAGCCATGATATCGGTTTTGTTCGGCGGAAAATTAAGGGAGAGAAGTCGGTGACATACCTGAAGAATAAAGAATTCGGCAAACTTGTCGTTTGTGTAAATCTGGATGGAAATCTTGATGGAAGAAAGCAGAAGGCACGCCGAACCAGGCACTGTAAGTTTTTAAAACATCTTTTCACCGAAGCCTCCAACGCTCACGTCGAATAAGGTCTGGTCGAAAATTTAAATCAATGATGTAGGAAAGTTCAAGCTTTTCCCGTGAAGTGGTAAGTCCCAAACATTTTCAACAATCACAATTTCAATATTCAGGTCGTGACACCGTGACGGCAGGTTTGCACCACTATTAAAAGCGCCAGAAGCGAGCAAATACTCTGCAAAACGTCCGGCAGTAATCAAAACTCATAAGCTGGCTCAAAAGCTGGCGGCCAGATCATGGAATGGACATTCTTGTTTTTAGGCTTCAAACTCAACGTTGATTCGCAAATTAAGCCATTTAAATATCCTTTAGAGGGTTGAAAAGAGGTTAATTTCGCTGTTGTCGCATCGTTTACTTCGCGTCGATTCATTCAAGAATTTGACAGTCACTCGTTAAACTTTTAAACCAATCCAGACGCGGATCCAGGGGAGGGGTTGAGGGGGTTGCAACCCCACCTTGAGCAGCTTTTTTTTATTTGTTTGACTTTTCATAAAATTGTCTCATACGTAGTTGTTTCACTTCCATTAATTGACTGATTGTCAAGTTAAGAAAAGATAATGTACGTTTTGCGAATTGCGTTTTAGAGGGTAAAATCGGGAAAAAATTTCCGGGGCGCAAACCCCCTGGCCCCCCTACAAGATCGCGCCTGCGGCACTCGCCACCCCGCCCGTAACGTCGAAACCTATTAAAGGTGTACAACCCCCCTTTCAGGAATTCCTGGATCCGCCCCTGCAATGAAATGATTTTAGCGTGTGCCATTGAATGTGCATGCAACAGGCTTCCTTTCAGTACTCGAAAAAAGTCATATAATAAATTCTTTATTGACCAAGCTTGTTCGGTCAAGAAGGCAGGATATTAGCCTCGTTCTTTTCTTGCGTGGTTATGGACCTCGACTTCGTCTCGGTCCATAACCGAGAACTTGGCCAATATCCTGCCATCTTGACCTCACGCTTGGTCAATGACCCAAATGTATTGATTCAGGAAAGAGCTTGCTCATAGAGCTAGTAAACCGAAAACTGTCGTCTCGTGACTGTGAAACAGAATCAGCCAAACTAAGGAAAACTGACACGGCTTCACAGAAAGCCAGCACAATGCCCTCAGAAGAAGACGAGCATGATGCGTCAAAGAAGGCAAATAGGCGCATCAACAAGATGCAGATGATGCAGATAAATGCTCTAAAATCTTGTACTAGTCCCAAACGACCTAGGCTGATGACCAAATAGAATTTCAAATTAAACGAGACTTAATTACCTTTAAGTTGAAGTTTGATTATGATTCTATGAGTCATCAGCCAGGAGTGTAGGGAGTGGTACGCCCACCTTATCTCAGTTCGTCAACCCACCCAGTGTGGTCTAAAGCCTGATTGATGCATTGCACTACGCTCTCTCGTACCACTCCATACACTCCCAGCTGAGGACTCATAGAATCATAATCAAACTAACTTACAGGTAAGTCTCGTTTAATTTGAAATTTTTACCGTACTTTCGGTATTTTTCTGCAAGATTTACGAAGAATTAAAGCTGAAATCGCTTTCATCGACACGGCGCTACTTGCTACAAATTTTACTTGAACTTGACTCTTACAACGAGAAGTTTGATTGGTACATGTGTTGTCAGATGCCCTTTTAAAAAAAATCTATTTCAATCATAAAATAATAACACTGAAATAAACAAAATCCTCTTCAATTGTCAAATTATTTTGAGAGATATTTTATAAAGGCAATGAGAACTTTTTTCCGTGTTTACATAGCCTCATCTAAGCACTCGGGTGGTTTGTTGGGAGAATTCTCAAAAGTTATGCAAACCCTCGACTGCGACCTTGACTGTCTCTAATTCTCCCAGCCCCCATCGTGTTTACATGAGGCTATGTAAACACAGAAAAAGCCTTCTATTGCTTAAATAATAAAGAGAGATATAAAATCACACGAAACGACAAGAAGACAACGTCGGTGAGTTCAGAACAAACCTTATTGCGAAAAATTTGTACATTTATAAGAACAAGAATATTGTCCATACAACCTCTTACAACGGATCAAAGAATGCGAAGAATGACCATTTTCTTATTAAATGCGAAATGATATACAGCTATTTCAATAAACGTTGTCGGGTCAAAGCTTAAAGCTAAAAGGCAATACCGTATGGTTTTTTGGGTTTTCACTAAAATTTTTCTTTTGGGTTTATTTAAATGCAAAATTTTTTTTTTCGCCGGGGAGATTTTTATTTTTTTTTTTTTCTCAGGAGGCCTTTTTGTATTTTTTTTTTCTTTTTCTCTTTTTTTTTTTTTTTTTATTTTTTTTTAAAATTTCTTGTGGCCAAAAATTTTTTTTTCATGTGAAAAAAAAAAAAAAATATTTTTTTTTTTTTTTTTTTTTTTTTTTTTTTTTTCCCCCCCCCCCCCCCCCCCCTTTCCCCCCCCTCTTTTCTTTTTTTTTTTTTTTTTTTTTTTTTCCCCCCAACATCTAAAAAAAAAATATAACCGAAATCTAAAATTGTCGCTATTTCGTAATCAGATAACAAATCACAAATACTGAGCGTGCTTGGGCTACCAGTGATTCATCCGCTTTTTTCTTTGGCGCCTGTTGAGAGACACGGAAACTGCTGACCCATTAATTACACCATTACACAGGCACACATGGGGAATCCCCTACAAGGTTAGCATCTCAAGTAGTCCATTTTAGGAGCGAAATACGATCGCCTTTAAAACAACTGCGTGTGTGGCTACTACAAACACTTCCGCTTTGCAAATCTAATGACAATGGCGTCCGTAGAAGACGAAAATTGCTTGAGCTCTTACAGAAAGCTTCTGGTAGATTTATCGTTTAACCTTTCTAGCAGGGAGGTAGAAACGTTAAATCTCGTTGGGGTCGATTTCATTCCGCGCGGAACAACAGAAAAAATATACAGTGGGTTACAGTTCTTTGACGTTCTTGAGCAAGACGGAAGAATTGGTCCGCAGAATCTAGCTCTTCTACACGATATGTTTAAAACAATTGGCAGGATGGATCTTGCACAGAAGATAAAGGCTTTTTTAACAGTATCGGTGAACGATGAGACTGATGGTATGTAGAGAAAGTAGTTTTAAATTCCATTTGTATTAATTCTGAAGTATGCACGCCGTTTAAGAAGTCTGATATGGGATGGCGGTATTCGTAGGTTCACTCCTTTTACTATACTCTCACACTGAACAAAGTGCAGTTATCCATTTTATTTGGTCAAGTAAACTTTCAGAATCGAGCATTGAATCTGCTGCAATCGAATGCCTGGTGGTAAGATTTGAGGTTGCAAATTTGCGTTTGTATAAAGAAATGGCCGCGACTTCCTGTCGTAAAATTCTGATTGACCAATATTAGTCGATGAGAAAAAAATCGTTTCATGGTCAGGCACACTTTGATACCGCTCTCATACAGCTTCGATAATGTATATGACCATGGGATTTTATACAAAAAAGCGAGATTACTGTGTAAAGCTATAATTTGTTCAATTTCCTGGCTGGGATGTGTTTCTATGTGTTCTTTGTTCTGTTTATTTTTTTTAAGAATGTGCGCATTTTCATGAATATTGGACGCACTGAATTTTGTTTCGTTCTTGTTTTTAAATTAGCATGTTGTGAGCATTCGTCGTCGTCATTTGTTCGGTTATCTTACTTCATTGATACTCGAGAATCACACTTGTCAGGGATACCATTTACTAAATACAAAAGCCACTGACTTCGCTTCTTTTATTTCAGACTCGAAATATCTTCGATATCTGATCAGCAACATTGTTGCTTTTTGATTTGAATACATTTGTTTTCTCACAGAAGATACTTTTCCTGATGGAACTTTTAATAACGGAGAAAATAAGAGTTCTGCAATCCCAGGAAACGAAAGCAACAACCCGTTCCTGAACAAAAAAGAATTTAAGTCAGGTTTAAAGTTCTTCTTTATTCCTTTGTCGGTGCAAAAAACGAATTTTAGGTTCATTTACAGGTAAAATGTCCGTCTCATATCAGAAAGATGAAGGTGGTTTTGCAATGAAAATTTTTTAATTTTGAAAAGGGAGCGGCAATTTTAAAGAGGAGGAGGACAAATAGTACATTGAGTATTAACCAGACTGCAATAAGACTAATCCTGAAATTACTGGGTTTTTAATTTATTTATTTGTTTATTTGTTTAGCTGTTTTAATTGGCCCATTACCGAATGATCGTATGCAATGGCAGCATCTAACCGATGCTGAATTGGTACCTGACGGCCCTGGGGATGACCCTCCTCCGAATGACCTTGAAGATGGAAGTCGCTGCACAGGCCATTCTAGAGAAATAGGTCAGTCTTCAATTACTTGTATCCCCTTTATTCTTTTATTAAGGAAATGTCACAAATGCCAAAATTCTCAGAAACTGAAGACCTGATCAGGATAAAAGAGATATTCATGGCAAGTACTGAGGCAGTTCAAGTTATCCGAGTCTTACATCTGCACACTACCAGAAGTGCTGCAGGCTGTATCCAACTCGTTATTGCCTTTCCAGTCAAATTAAGGCTGATGGGCCTCACGTTCAGCTTGCCTTTGCATGCTTGTTTCTTCAATATACCTCTCTCAGTTTGTGGCCATCTAGCCAGGCCGTTCGACCGTGGTTACTTTGAAACATGGATACTACTGAAACGATACTTCGGCTCAGGAATTTTGTGAGTGACTATCATGTTGAACGACTCTGCCTCAGTCGCAACCATAATCTTTCTCTTTGAGGTCTAGGGCAATAGCAGTTTTTTCGGGTACTTTTCAACATTTTCCAAACGTTTTACGTGGAGTCATCTTATTAGTAGAAACAGTTTTTGTAAATTAAAATTATTTACTGTTTTCCGGGATCTTTTCCGAGGTTAAGAATATTTAAAATTCGACGTTTCGATCAGTTTCACTGATCTTCTTCAGGTTGTTGTTAAAATGACAATATGGCGGACTGTTTCTCATGTTCAGTTTAGTTTTTGTAAAGTTAACTAGTGACTACAATGCATTGAGATTTTCTTTAATAATTTTTGGAACCAACAGCCGCAGAACAACTTGAGGCAACCCAGCAAGTTTGTCAGCTGTTGCACAGTGCAGATCATACTGGTGCTGTTACAAGTGCAAAGCGTGCCGGTCAAGAAGCGACTGCTTCGCAGATAATTAATTGTTTAGCTGCTGTGGGTTATACATCGTGTGATGGGAATCAAGGTGGGTTAAAGTTTTAAGCTCGGTTAATAAACAAATTTAAAACAATTGGAACAGTTCGTCTAGCTTTAGGGAAAAGGTCGCCATAAACAACTCCAGGATGTTAACAAAAGGCGAAGAAATAGGTCACAATATCGTGACCATTTTTATTAAAAACATTTTCTGCCACTTTATATATAGAATGACTTAAATAGGCCATTTCTTTTTATTATCTCTGGATTCCAGGTTCCGCGCCTTCAGGGCCACAGACGGGTCAACAACGTGGGGCCCAAGCTCAGGGAAGTTCATCTGGACGGATCAAACCTGTTGGACCAGAGCCCGTACGATATGTGAACTTTTTGGCTTGTAAGGGCTATACCTTGGAAATAATAGGCGGGAAGCATTTCAAGACTCCAGAAGGAGAGTTTGTGGAAATGAAGAGCGGGACGCAGTATAAGATACACGTGAAAAACACACATGCATACGGTAAGAAGTGATCATGAAGTCAATCAACATGCATAGTTTTAACGTGTTCCAAAGTCATAAATCGACGTACAATTCGTCTTTCGGGAAAGCTTACAAAGTTAACATACTAGAATTTATCAACTTGATAGAAGGTCAAATGTCTGTGTCTATATAATACACGGATGAATATACAACGTACTTATGTGAAATGCAATCAACTAGTAATAGTGCGACCATTTAAATCTCGTAGGTATTGTATTCTCAGCGAATAAAGAACAACCTTTTTGGAAACAACACTAGTATGTTTTATTCCGCAATGATACATACATACTTTATTGGCTCGTCCCCACTGGGCTTTTCAGAGTCAATGTACTTTATAATTACAAAGTTACAAAAAAAACTCAAAAAGCTAAAACACACATGGCAATAATAAAGTGAAAAGATGAAAAAGGTTGAATAAAAATTAATTAAAACAGTCATTAAAAATCTTTTGCCTGAGTAGATCAGCTTGAAATCGGTCACGGATGGATTAAGTATGAGTGCAGGCTGCAACTCATTCCACAGAGAGGTCGCTCTATATCACTCCAGGGCAATGTCCACTTTTGGAAATGCGGAAAACAATAGCGTGACGTAACAACATGGCGGTTGTCAATTCTTCCCGAGTGGACTCCACTTGAATTTTACATTTGCCTTTTTCAAGTTTTCCCGTGGTGTGTTTCCTGCAAGATGGTAACACAACACAAATAAAGCATTGAAGAAGTGTTATACGCGACAATTGTGTGAAATCACGGCGGATTGTGAGCGGAGGTTAGGATTTACTTTCGATTCGTATGTTTGTTTTGGTTGTCTTTTGGGTCGTTTCTTCAGCTTTTTAAAATCCAGTGTATCTCTTGTGAAAATTTTTTCTGAGCCTTGAAAAAATTCAGAGACGTTCTACAGTTATTCCAGTTGCACTGTGTGAAATCTGAACGATGGGCCGCAATTTGGGTGGATGGGACGCGATGTTTGCTGGAAAATGAGACTGCCTATGAATAATCTTCTTTTGGGCCTCTTTTCGTTCGCTTCAGTCGATGATTTGATGGATAACTGACGTCAAAGAACATCTTAAATATAACCAGGATCGCCACAGATTATCTACTGGACGTGTTTAAACACAGGAAGCCCAGGCTCTGGCTTCGTTAATAATTTGCAACGGTCGTTGTCGGTTCGACTGAAAAAATATGCTCCATAAATCGATAAATTTCGTCCCTTAATTTCAATAAACTGTAAGCCAGAGCCAGCAAATTTTCGGAGATTCCAAGGGCGAATTGCGTGGTTTTGAGGTGACTTCGAAAATCGCCTCGAAAAAAATATAAAATATCGAATTGATTCAAGTAAATGTGATACTTATTTCTGGGATATAATTGTCGACTTTCATTGACAAAATCAGGGAAATCGGTGAAGGTCTGAAATTTGCCTTGTCCGTTTTTACACGGACGCCCTCTTAAAAGGTAAATTAGAGTCCTGTGTGACGACAAGGTCTCTTGCAGTCTTAACGTGTTCGAGTTCCTTCTCCAATAAAAATAGCCTAAAGTCACTAACCTTAGCAGTCATTTGCCGGCTTCCGAATATCGTTAGTTTCGATTTATCTGGGTGAAGTAAAAGCTGATGTCCTTATTCATCTTTGCTATCGCTTCGTGCTGATCGTGGAGTTGAAAATGACAACGTAACACTGCGATTAACAATTCTTTGGAACAGAAGGGAGGTCATCAACATCGATGTTAAAAAGAAATAGACCAAGATACTCCCTTGTGGAACGACAGCGCTAACAAGTAGTTTGGTCGACAAAGTTGTATTTTTTCGCACAACTTGGTATCGCGAGGTTAAGTAACTGCCGAACCATTCTGTCGCAGATCTGGACGTACCAATGTCCTGTAACTTTTGGTCAATGCTGTTGAAAGCTTTACTTAAATCAAGAAGTACAACTGCAAAAGTCAATGCCATTTACGATTTCGTCAGTTGTTTGAATGACAGTTGTTTCCGTTGAATGCCACTGTTTATTTCCGCTTTGTTTGGATATATAATAAACGGCCTCTTGAGAGCAGATATGACGTACAATGATCGTGATCGACACGCTCACAGACTTTAGAAAGGACAGGGAGTAGTGAAATCGGTCTATTATTGTTTGGAATCTCGTGATCTCCAATCGTCTCCATGCTACGACTTGAAGAGAAATATCCTTACCCGCTTTGGAGATATAAGTGAACAGTTTCTTGGTACTTTTTTGATGTACCGTATTTTCTCGTTTAAACGCCCCCGGCGTTTATTTCAAACTTGGCCCGATAGAGCCGGCGTTTATGCGATTCCAGGAGTTTGTTCAAGCCCTATGATTCTTAGAAGTGATTTGATCCATTGTTTTTGGCAGAAATATATTTAGACATTATTTTAAAAGCATGTTAAACCTTCAATAATTAATTGTTTAAGGGGTTTATTTTCAAATACAGCTTGGAGATCCGGCGTTTATTCGGGGTCCGGCGTTTACTGGAGAAAATACGGTATATTTCTGAGCCAGTTTTATTTGTTATTGTGTGTTAAAACTGTAGGAAGTAGATTGTAGACGTTGAACTCCTAAGAATAGCCATGATTCCGTGTAAAAAATCACGCGTGTATGCCAACTCAGAGCTTTTCTTGTTAAACTTCAGTTTTACAAAATTTTTCAAAGCATGCATAAATAAGACGCTGCCTTCTACAACTTTCAGTAAATAAAGGTTTTCTTTACGCGTTGTAATTTCTACACCTACAGGTTGCACCTTGGATATATCCATTGATGGCTATGACGTAGGAGGGTGGGTTGTCGATGGAGGACAAGAGTTTACAATAGAGAGGCCGGCTTATGAAGCAAAGAAATTCACCTTCTACCGCGTGAAAACCGCGCCGAAAGAGGCGGGCATCGAATCGGGCCGACCCGAAAATGGTGTTGTGAAGTGTCTGTTAACACCCGAAGCATTTCTGAACATCGCAGTGATTATTTCTGGTTTGCCTCAGCCACTGGATATGAATATGCCTCCATCCGCCACGGTTGGTGATCTAAAAAGAGAGGTACAGCGCCAGTTGAATGCAAGTGATGACCCGGATCAAGTTCTTTGTTCAGATAACACGGTTCTGTTAAACTCTTCTTCAGTGAGGTTAGTGCAGAGATTAAAGGACTTTGGGTCTTTGTTGTTTTATCTCATATATTTAAGAGAATGTAACCAACTGCTTAATCGTGGATGTTATAATTGGCGCCTTAAGACTTTCCAACAAGCAAGCATGCAAGTTTAGGAGACATGTTGCATGTGCAAATTCATTTGTTAAAGATCATGATCGTCGCCTCGCTGCAAAGACGACCTTTTTAATGACGTCTGATTTGCAACAGACAGACAGCTAAAAGACTTACGAAATATGTGTTAGTTCATTAAAACCCTTTTTTGTCGGTTCTTTAACTGGAAGTTACCATTTCTTGTTTCTTTTCAATCAGGAATCTTCCTCCAGGAGGCGTAAGATTAATCGATACAGAGCTGGAGATTGTAATCGAGGCATCTTCCAAAGAAATTTTTCCGATAAAGATACATCCAGGTAGAGCAAAGGTGCGCGATATTATGGAACAGATAGAAAGAAAGCTTCAAGTTCCTATCAAGGACCAAAAGCTGTATCATGGAAGAACCCGCCTATCAGACGCGCCAAGAAGTGGCCTTCCTGATGGGGTCACCTGTAGTCCACAGCCTACTGTAGTTGTCATTGTCCCAGAGTATATTCACATCACAGTAGAAGATCAAAATGGCTACTCACACGAAATAAAGATAGATAAAGAAAAAAGCCTGACAGCGCTTATGGAAGAAATACCTTCGTGCAACAACCTGCAGGAAAACGAAGAAGCCGTGTTCTATTTTAACGGAAAGCAACTCTCTCCTCAACCCAAAGATGAAGGAACCTTAACAAGCCTTGGTATTTGCTCTGGAACAAAGTTGGAGCTGAAAGTGAAAACTGCATTTATCAAACTCTCTGTTGAAGCTTGGAATTTTTCAGTCAGTGTCAGGTGCAGTCCTCAAGAAACATTTAAGGATTTGGTGGAAAAGGTGGAAATGGAGGGTTTAAAAAGAGAGGAGAAGAAAGTTACATTTTCAATGAAGGAAAGAGTCTTTGATCCGGAGCAAGACACAGGTCCACTTCAAGGTAGAGCTGATATTTCTTAAACTATTTAACAATTACACTAAAAAATAGAAACAAACAAAAAGTCAATTACACTAAAAAAAGAAACAAACGAAAAGTACTGCTCGAATGTACTCTAAAAACGTTCATCAAGAGTATGAAAGAAAAGGAAAGAAACAAATGAGCGCTACTTGTTTTCTTTTGTCAATCAGAATATGGAATTACCCATGGCTCCGTACTTCAGTTGAAGATGGATAAATCTCAATCAGTGACTGCTAGTAATTACTCTGAACGACCTGGCGATGCCAACGATTTAATGCCTGAAGAAGAGTAAGTATCACTGAACTGCTGGCATGCAACTTGTTTATTTTTGTCCAGCTCCTTAAAGCTTTTCGAAACAAATTAATCAATGTTGGATACTACTTCTTAGAACGAGCCACCGTCTCCATGGTCCCAGAAGTTTCCTTTCTTCTTTCTTTTACTGACGCGAAAAAGACGTTGCGGCTTCAAATTAAATGTGCCTGATGAAAAAACATGCAACTTGACCATTTTCTTAAATTTTAGTTAATCGCAAAATTAATAGCGAATTAAATGTCCCCTTGATTTCGTTTAAAAGAGCTACGTTGTGCAAATAGACAAAAGACAATAGATAACTGCTCTAAATGTTACAAAATGTGATTATGTCGTTTAAAGAAAGATTTCTATTTTTCAATATGCTCTTTACTGTAGCTACTATTTCTGTTTGTTCATTTGAAGAACTCTTAATGTATAGCAGATTATGGCCGTAGCAATGATTAAGCCAAAGGTCGTAAAAAGACAGCGAAACCTTTATTTTGATAACGTAAAATCCTGCATGATGTGCATGACATCGTAGCAAAAATCAGATTTTCTATTTTAATGATTTGTTAATACAGTGGTGAAGCGATGCTTGTGAATACACTCGCTGCCGGTGTCAAAAGAATTAAAGGTAAAATATTTTCTTGCATGCGTATACTGATTTAAGACATTGTAAGTGTTTCAGTTTATAGTCTTTATATAGTTTCAATATATAGTTTCAATATATCTTAAACAATATTAATCTTCCATTGCTTTTACTGTTTGATGCGTGACGTTATCCTGGTGCTTGTGGTAGGTAACTACTGAGGTCATTACTTACGAAGTAAGTAAAGTGGTTAAACAGTGAAGTACATTAAAGCCATTCATTTTTTTCTCAAACAAAAAACATTATCATGAATGAGCAAAGTAAAATACTTACACGTAGGGACCGACTGCTTTGGTTTTTGATTGTTTTATTAGTTTTTATTCATTTTTTTTATTTTGGTCGCAGGGGTTAGTCATACACAAGAGGGGACAAGCAAAATTTTATGGGACTGGCCCCTGCGATAAGTCCCACGAATTCAAACTAGTTTGAATTCGTGGGACTAGTACAGTCGCAGGCAGTATAAATTTTGAGAAAAAATGGGTAGTTCTTACGAAGAGACTTGTTCCCCGAAACTAGTCGCAGGGACTAGTCCCCACTTGTGTGCCGACTTTAGTCAGGCGTAGTGACAACAACCCAACGTAATAAGGTGTTTTCATAATTTTGAAAAGGGGATTTACTCTATGATTCTGAAACTTTCATGCAGTAGCTGTTTATTCATCCCTTGTCAAAATTTTGGCATGTTAACTATTCTTCAGTAAATTTTGATATTGCCATACCAACCTCATAGTTACATTCAGATAAATTATAACCAAAAACCGTGATTTTTGCAATAATTCCTTAACTTTCCAGTTTCTTGAATTTTATAATTCAAGCAAAGTAAATTTACATGCCGTTAACATTTTTGCTTGATTTTGTATCAATAACAATTATTGTCTGACTTTCAAAGACATCTCAAGGGGAAGTATGTTTGTCAGTCACAGAAGAACTGATTCGCAACTTTATTTACAGTCTTATGGATAAACAAGGTTTATTTTGAATATTTTTAAATAACTTTCTTACAGACCGAACAATGGAGATTTCATTTACAGAGGGTAAGTATTTGTTTTCTTTCTCAAAACATACTTCCATTTTTATCAATTATTTAACGAGCGAGAAATTGAAAAACCATTGTTTTCGACTATTTTGCTTGTTTACAAGCAAAAGTAGGAGATTAGGAGTGGTGTGGGCAAAATTTGGAACCACATATTTGTAAACTCTCAAGGGACTTTTTTAATTTCTCAAGGGACTGTTTTAATTTCTCAAGGGATTTCTTTCCGCTCAGTGGGCGATGAAAGGGTCTCTTATTATTACTGCGTCAACACTTGCAAGCTCGTGTTAAAGACGTGACTTGTCACATATTCCGGTGTAGGTGATGAAAGGGTCTCTCATTAGTATTGCGTCAACACTTGCGGGTTCAAATTGCGGCCTCGCGAAAAAGCATTAAAAACGCTAACAAAATTACAGAATTCAGACTACTACAGAGAACCTTGAAAGGAACTTTGTTTAGAATTTATTTCTAGTTCGGATGAAGTCAAGAAATGTGTTGACAAGCGGCAGAGTATCGAAATTTTTCGCACCGTGCTGTACTGCACGGCAGAAATAATTATCCACATGTTCATGTTGAAAGCGAAGTTTTAATTTGAGCGGCCGGCTTTTGAAGTCAATTGTACACTAAATGGATTTACCGATCGTTCAAAAAATTACATCCAAGTTCAAAGCAATAACAGTACATTACCATTTCGTTCTCAAAAGATTTGATAAGCCGCAATTGGTCCTTGTTTAACTCCGTGATTTGAATTCAAAACGCATTTGTAAGCACCATTACAGCATGGCGGCGGTGGAGGGAAAGATAAATCCTTCATCAACAACGTTTTAGCACTCTGTAGTCCATGGTTTTCCGTTTTAAGGCCACTTTAAAATTCTATAGTGTTTCTCCTTATCGTTTTAAGTCCCAAAGATGGTATTTTTCTTGTTGGTTTTCAAAGCCTGGTGAGACCGGCACAAGCAATTTGGGGGTGGTTTCCAATGTTTGGGTCAACACTGGCGAGCTGGTGTTAAAGACGTGACTTGTCACATATTCCGCTGTAGGTAATGAAAGGGGCTCTCATTAGTATTGCGTGTTCAAATTGCGGCGGCGTGGATTGAAGATTACTGTAATTTTTGCATACGCAAGCCAAATCGGTCATAAACTGTTTAAAAACGTTTTGTTCTTTGTATTAAAAGGAAAGTTCTTGGAGAGTGCGTTTTATCCAGTAGTACCAAGTAATCAGTACAAAGATACGCACGTTAATGCTTTAATTTGGCAAGAGTGAAGTTAATGAAATAACATAAACGGATACAAATTCCAGTGGTTTTCAACTGTTGCGGAGTGGAGTGGTTTTCAACGGTTTACGAAGTTTAAAGGAGCAATAGAGCTCTATCTACTGCTCAATAAATTTGTTTTCAATAGCACTGAACTTGACAGTTGTCATAAACTTTTCTTCACCGTTGGAAGAATTCACTCTGGAAAAGAGACAGATGTTCAGTGGAGCAAGAGAGTTACCTTGAGTGCTCAACAGATTTCCATTTGCAAGAGAGACACCATAGAGTGCTTAACATATATATAACGGGAGAATTTTATCTCAACTGGTGTGTCAAGGGGTGTGTCAGCATTGATAACAACTAAGACAACGGAATAGCGTTCACGGCTATAAATAAACACGGCAGAACAAAAGAAAACACGTGTTAAAAAAATTGAACATAACAGAAATGAGAGAAAAAAAATAACGAAAAGCGTAGCACTTTAAAAATTGTACGTTTTGGCAAACGATGGCAAATGAGTTAAGCAGTTACTGATGGCAAAAATCACGAGCATAAATGAGAATTACCAGATACTGCAACTCCGTTGACGTTTCCCCACTCGCTTACCAACCGCAGTGCGGAAATACTTCAAATTCCAAGACTAAAAGCGAAACCATGTAGCGATAACTTTATCGAAAAAACATCTGTACCACATGACACATTCATACAAACAACATCAACGCAAGTTTGTACTCACTTTCTTAAATCCCCCCACAAAAAAAACAACAAAAAGAAAATAACGAACCATTAAAATAAATTCAAACAATCCTTAACCGATGTGTCAAATTGAACGTTTCGTAAACGTCGTCTGCTATTTGTAGAACCAGACCACACAATTTGTACACGCACTTAACAAACGAAAAAAAAAAACAATAATGAGTGGAACAAATTAAAATGCAATCCATCGAATCAAAATAAGTACTATTGAATTTTAAAAAAAAAACATAGAAAAAAAAATGTTCTGTACGAGTGTAAATGCAAAACACGTCAAATAAAAATCAAAGTCTCTTCGAGATATCGGCGTTTTTGCATGAAGTATGAGTCGAAGGTTTATCCTATGCATTGTTCTTCGAACTTATCATTACAGTTTCTTTGTAGTTTAGTTTATAACAATTTCCTATCTTCGCGGAGGAAATGCAGCCATATAATTTTGTCAAAAATGGCTCGTCCGCGCCGGGTATTTATACACATATTCCTTAACATTACACAAATAAACAGTGCAAATTTCACCGAGATCTGACAATTCTATACTTTAAAATTGCAAGGACCTTTCGAGGCAGTCGATTACGGCAGCGAAATTAGCAAATGAAACAGCAAAATATGCGTTCGACGCTTTGTTTTTGCGACGCCATATTTGAATTGTTATAGGTAGACCGCTGTTCAATGTGTTCAAGGCCGTATCGTTACGATTGCTCCACGAAAAAGCACGAAAAAAAATACGGATATTTCCGACTACTGTCGGAGAAAACTTTGCGCATATAATTGGGGCGTAAACAAATCGTTACACTCAAACTGCGTTTTGTCTAGGCTCTGCGAGGGCACGTAGGGGCCAAACCACCCCCCAAATGTTTCTGAACCTATTTTGGTTTTTCAACTTATTTACTAAACTTGTGGTGTTAGCCAATTGATGTCCACTTCATTTTAGCTGAAGAATTTCCAAAATTCACATAGTGACGTCACAAAGGATGACGTCACAAAAACCAGTAAAGTAAATTTGAATTATTTTTAAAAAGTGTCCATCTGGAAGGGGTACAAGGGAAGTAAAAACTGAAAACCGTTCATCGCTGCGATTTTTGTTCCCGAATAGGCCAGTAAAAACAGATCAGTGTCCCCCCGAATATGGTTTCCACCTGTAAGTATGTCCTTGTGTCAGTTCCGCTGAGGATGGTAAAGAGACTTCTACTGTCCCAAAAATCGTATGGTAGTTTCCCTTGCCTCCAGGACATATATGGCGGATTGTCACGTGACCTTTTATTACGTCACAAATCGCTTAGCTTCCAGGAAACAAAAATTTTTTCATTTTTCTTTTCCCTTCTACTTTCTGCAAATACAACCAATGTGTATGTCAATTGCACTACTAGAAAAGAGTCAAATAGTATTACCGAAGGGGGAGGTCCCAATTGACTTTTTCCATGCATCTCACCAGACGATGTACATACTGTCGGTCACTTCTCTGATGCGCTCACAACAGTGAAAAGAAACATCCACTTTTTTAGAAATCGTCATCAGAGACGTCAAAGTGACAAGCACAACAAGCTCAAAATATTGGATGTTGTCATATTAACCACCAAGTCGCAAGGCGACAACATCAACAAAGTAAAAATCTCACCAAATACCCAATTTTAGATGAAACATTTGGGGGGTGGTTTGGCCCCTACGTGGGGTCGGATATCAAGACCCAGGATTAAACAAAAGCCATATATACAGTGAATGCTTTCGAATTATATTTGAAGATGAAATACGAAAGAATTTTACTGTCTTTGACTAAAATTCCACTCGAACTGCGTAGATACGATCGCATGTTGTAAAGGCGATTCATGCAACATTGCTGTCATTCCCTGTCAACGCGAGGTCACGTCCCTAACGACCTAGGCTGATAACGAAATAGAATGTGGCCTAATTTTTAACCGCTCCTAAGCTAAAAGAAGCCCCCATCTCTTGCATTTGTTTTAACTTCAATAATATCTTTGAAAAGAGCGAGTTTTTTGGTATGGTTTACTTTTGACGTTTGTAATTTTTAAACGATGTAAGTGCTAGCGATTATCTATTTGTGTTTTAGTTACGCAATCCATTGTTTGTGCGACGCTTTTTATAGATCGCCTTTCAGACACACGTGCGTTGAGATAAGAAAGCTGACATGTCACTTTTAAAATTGTTATATAACGATTGTAAATGTGACAAGTCACGTTTTTTTCAAGAGATCGCAAGTGATTACCCACAGCGGAAAGTAATCCCTTGAGAAATTAAAACAGTCCCTTGAGAATTTAAAAAAGTTCCTTGGGAGTTTACAAATATGTGGCTCCAAATTTTGGCCACATAACCCCTATTCTACGTTTTTAGCTTGTAAACGAGCAAAAACGTCGAAAAAAGGAACAATGACACCGTCTGTTCTTTGTAAACTGCCCTTACGACAAATTCCACTTAAAGTACTAATTACGTGGACCCAATACCACCCATTTGTTGGTATTTCACAATTTGTCAAGCGCCACGAAGTCTACTAAGCGTGAAACGATTACACAACGTCAAAAGCAGTGAAATAGATTACTAAAAACTAATTAACAGAGATTGACACCTTCTCGAAAACAGATAAGAACCGGAAGTACCAATACTAAAAACACACATACACATACACATTCACACATACTGCGTTTTAAGAAAATACGTCAATGCGCATTTTACAATGTTCCTCCCATCAACCGTACCGTTCCACCGTTCCGCCGTTCCACCGTTCCTACATTCCTCATAATAAACTAACCAGAATATCCAGAACAACACAAATTTACATATTTTAACACTTGCACTCCTAAACAAAGTGAAAAGCCTAATTCACCCTTTAAAAAGAACTACTCCATACCACAATTGACTGCCAACAGATAAACCATAGCAAAATAGTCGTAGTCTCACAGAGACCTTTGATTGTTTTTATAAACAAGAGTACAAGTTGCAATCGAAATCGTGCCTGGGTTTCACAAAAAAGAGAAACGCGCCACGAGATTGAAATCAGTAACTTTGAACGCATTAAAGGAGAAGTTCACTCTAAAATTGCCTTTATCTTTTTTTACGCCAACAAAAAGTTCATACAAAGATATGTTACTCGCCAAAATTTCAGCTTCTAGCGAGCGCTAAAACCCTACGAAATCCTCCTCTAAAGTAGCCTAAAACTCGATGACTGAACGCCGCCATCTTTGAAGCTGGTAATGTATGCGTGACGTCAAAGAGCTCAACCTGAATTTTGCGGGAAAATTTAAATATTTGAGCTCCTTGTTTCTTTGTCAAAATGCCTGTTTGTGCGGCTCCCTTTTGCACAAACAGAGCTCCAAGGGACACAAAAAGAGGCATTTCTTTTCACCGTCTGCCGTTATCGAAGAGAAAAATTGCCCAAGAATGGCTGAGAAGAATGGGCAGGAACGAAAAATTCCTGCCAAAGCAGGCACAGCTATTTGTATGTTCGGACCATTTTACCGATGATTGCTTTGAAGTGGAACACCGATTCGATCTCCTGGGTGGTAATATCCGCAAAAGAAAAAAGAAACCAGAAGCAATTCCCACAATATTAAAGAAATCTCCGGCAGTTAAAGTTCCTTTTAAACGGCACGCCAGCGAAAGGAGGCGAAAGGCTAAGGATAGAAGAGAGGTTAGTCATTTAATTCTTGATAACATTAATTAACAACCACAACAACAACCATTTTATTTTCCAGAAAACATGCAAATAACTACAGCATAAACAAACTTAGATTGGCCAAAAAAAGCTAGTCCGAATTAACTAAACGGGCTGAAAAAATAAAAAAAAAATTGTAAATGCTATGACTGGGTTGTACATGTAAATAAATATAGTAGGGCAAAAAGATTTAAAAGTTATAAACAGATAATTAGTGAGGTAAAAAAATTCCTTGGTCTAAAGTGGAATAATTTGTTGCTGTGTTAGTCAATTACAAAAAAATGCCATAAAGGTTTCTTTGTGAGTGCGATCTTAAATTTGATCAAGAAGAGTTTCTCGAGTTGTTTTTACTGATTTCTAAGACATTGATTAAAAATCCTCCCTAAAATAAAAATAAAAAGGCGAAATAACATAAATTTAACATATATCGGAATTGATCTATTTCAGTCGTGATAAGTTTTGTCATGTATTCGAAATACTTTCGTAGCTCATGGCACAAGTACGAAATGGTTTTTCCCTAACTTGTTATAACCTCCTTTATTATTATTTTATAACCCGTAAATAATTTCATTTAGGAAGTCGAAAGAATTTTGGAGAATGCAAGGATAGCCGAACAGGTGGCCGAAGAGGCCAAAAAAACAGGAGAGGTGGAAAATCGTCTTGAAGAAGAGTTACTTCAAGTCAACCAATCTGCTGATGTTTCTGATGTTCCGGAACCATAACAAGACACCATTACAGAAGCACCCGTGAAAACGTTTGTTCACGTGGCGACGCAAACGGAGCCCCTGGATTTCTCAGTTAAAAAGTGGCCAGTTGTTGAAACACCTGAAGTACGTCAAAGAAATGTGTCCCTAGATCACGCGTACGCGTACAGCAGCAAAGTGAAGCGGGACGTCGAACCTCAGAATGCAGTAACAAAAGAAAGCCCGGACTCCATGCCAGCAGTAGAAACCGTGATTTCGGAGCAGTCTGACGAGTCCGACGAGGAGTGGGACGACGACGTTGACGACGCAGGATCGGTCGGTAGCCGTGTGATACGTCAGATGAAGACTGGGGACCCGAAGATGAGGAAGATTCCGATGATGAAAATGCAGACTTCTCCCCCTGCCCAGACACCAACTGGCTTGAAGAAACCGAGCATTCCAGTAACGAGAGAAAATCGATTGTTTTTGACAGCTGCTTAAAGCAGCTGTTTCAGTTTTGCAGGAATTGTGGCGCTACTGTGATTAATGCTGATCTCAGACAGAGAGGAACCTTGATTTGTGTGACCACAGTGTGTAAGGCTGGCCACATCGAGCCTTGGTTCTCTCAACCATTTTTAAAACGGATGGCAGCAGGAAACCTCATTTGCAGCGGGTACTTCACGACAGCAACAGATACACCAGAATAGATTTAATAGTCTTTCCGATTCTTCGTTGTCATCATCAGACGCTTGGCTTTCATCGGGGACGCGTTCTGGCTCAAACCGATAAGGCTCCAGAGCTGCAGCCATTTTGTTTACATGCGAGGTTGAGCTCTTTGACGTCACGCATACATTGCCAGGCTGCTAAGTTATTCCAAGATGGCGGCGGCCGGAACTCGATTTTCGGGCAACTTGAGAGTAGGATTTCATAAGGTTTGAATGCTTTTTAGAGACTGAAATTTTTGTGAGTAACGTATCTTTGGATAACCTTTTTATTGGCGTAAAGAAGAAAAATGGTCATTCTGGAGTGAACTTCTCCTTTAAGCAAACTGCAATGTTAAAAGCTTATTTAACATGAAGTTAAACTCGAACTTCTGGGGGAAGCCTCCCGAATGCCTGCTTAATTAGAGTGCCAAGCCGATTGCCGATCGTGCGAACCGTTTAAAGTATTCGCACGTTTAAAACCTGCTGAAATCTCTACAGCTGCAGTTTTCAACATTTATTCGAAAATTATCCAGCGACCTTGTGTCAAACTCCTTCAACATAAATTTAAAGGAAATGTAATATCTATCACATTTATTGTAAATCGAGGGAACTTTACTCGGTCTAAATATATAGTGTCAAATAGCACAACGTGCCTTTGCGCAAAAGAAGAACATAGTTCTACAACGACTGTCTGAAGCCACCAAGGATGGCGACCTATGATTCAAACTGCTCGTTATTAGGTTTTTACATATTAAATTGTAAGCTCCAAGATTGAGCGGTGCTTTGGATGCTTGTGGTTGCTTTTGCGCGCACATCGCTGATCTTATCTTCAGTGGCATTCGCCGAATTTGTACAGCACAGAAATGAGTCAAAAGAGGATCAATATCCCTTAGCCTTTGCCTGCGAGCAGTACCATTTGTATACTGGAAAGGTACTAATCATGATGTTTGCAGATTTCCAGTCTCTTTGTTCATTGTTGAGATTAAGGAGCCATTTTTTGCTCTTGACTATTTTCTGGGATCTGACTTTTTCTTTCTACAAGATTTTTGTATTAAAGTTTTATTTTGAATATTTAACTTTTAACTTTCTTACAGACCAACTAATGGCCATTTCATTTACAGAGGGTAAGTATTTATTTTCTTTCTCAAAACATACTTCCATTTTTATCAATTATTTAACGAGCGAGAAATTGAAAAACCATTTTTGTTTTTATAAACAAGAGTACAAGTTGCAGTCGAAATCGTGCCTTGGCTTCACAAAAAAGAGAAACGCGCCACGAGATTGAAATCAGTAACTTTGAACGCATTAAGAAAACTGCAGTGTTAAAAGCTTATTTAACATGAAGTTAAACTCGAACTTCTGGGGGAAGCCTCCCGAATGTCTGCTTAATTATAGTGCCAAGCCGATTGCCGATCGTGCGAACTGTTTAAAGTATTCGCACGTTTAAAACCTGCTGAAATCTCTACAGCTGCATTTTTCAACATTTATTCGAAAATTATCCAGCGACCTTGTGTCAAACTCCTTCAACATAAATTTAAAGGAAATGTAATATCTATCACATTTATTGTAAATCGAGGGAACTTTACTCGGTCTAAATATATAGTGTCAAATAGCACAACGTGCCTTTGCGCAAAAGAAGAACAAAGTTCTTCAACGACTGTCTGAAGCCACCAAGGATGGCGTCCTATGATTCAAACTGCTCGTTAGGGTTTTACATATTTAATTGTATGCTCCAAGATTGAGCGGTGCTTTGGAAGCTTGTGGTTGATTTTGCGCGCACAACGCTGGTCTTATCTTCAGTGGCATTCGCCGAACTTGTACAGCACAGAAAGGAGTCAAAAGAGGATCAATATCCCTTAGCCTTTGCCTGCGAGCAGTACCATTTGTATACTGGAAAGGTACTAATCATGATGTTTGCAGATTTCCAGTCTCTTTGTTCATTGTTGAGATCAAGGAGCCATTTCTTGCTCTTGACTATTTTCTGTGATCTGACTTTTTCTTTCTACAAGATTTATGTATTAAAGTCAACTTTTTTTTTTACATTTAACGAATTTCGTTAACAATGGTTAAGGTTGGAGGATTTCAAGAGTTGCCTGTGTGACGACTGCATTAACTCCATAGTACATGTATTTGAGTTTGAATAACAACGTACGCTTAATGTAATACCAACTGTACATGTAATTAAAATTAACCTTAAATGCTATAACTTACCCCACCGTAAATGTAACACAATTTAACGCTATTTAACGCTAAATGTAGGTAGGTCGTGGTGGTGGGTAGGTAGGTAGGTAGGTAGGTAGGTAGGTAGGTAGGTAGGTAGGTAGGTAGGTAGGTAGGTAGGTAGGTAGGTAGGTAGGTAGGTAGGTAGGTAGGTAGGAAGGAAGGTAGGTAGGTAGGTAGGTAGGTGGGTAGATGCTAAATTAAGTTATTATTTACAATAAAAACATTTCTAATTGTTTAAAAACGGAGAAGAATGGTTACAATTAATTAAAACTGGACTTACAATTACAAACATACTACGAGAAATAAGAATAGTTTATCTTCGCTGTACATCTGTCTTCTTCAAAAGCATCATTGAGTTTATCTTTAGAAATTCTCAGTACCTCGGTGATCTCTGGAACGACTTACTAAGACTTCGAGTGATGTTCGGTAATCTTCGGAAAAGCTTTAGTGATCATTGGGTGATCTTAGTTAGTACAGTGTTATAACATATAGGGTTGACTTGTATTACTTTTTCGGTTGGTCAGGTTATAACATTTACCGTTAAATTTTGTGACATTTACGGTGGAGTAAGTCATTACATTTAGCGTTGATTTTTATTACATTTGCAGTTAGGGACCGATCGTTAATTACGTCCCAGGAGGGGAGAGGGGGCGGTGGTTTAAAAAAAAGTTTAGTCAGTTTTCTTCTTGTTTGAAAAACGTACCCCCCCCCCTACCGTTTTTTGTTTGAAAAACGTCCCCCCCCCCCTACCGTTTTACATCCCAGGCTTTGAAGATTGGCATTTTCGGTCTTTTTTTTTTCAAATATACCGATTGAAAGACGGCGAAAAGATCGAGCACAAAATGGCGAGCAGGAGCGAGCAATCCAACTTGATTATTAAAGAGCCTTCTGGGTAATTTTCAAGGTGGCGGATTGAGAGCTAGGTTCCAGGCTCTTGCGCGACCATGTAAAACAACCCTTACCTCGGGACCTGAAATCGCGTCAAATTCTTTCCTTTTCCCCAACCACGGGATCGAGGATAGATCATTGACGTTAAATTCCCTCGTCTGTTTCTGAGGCCCCGTTTACACGGGTCCGGACAAATTTTTGCACGGTTCCACCTTGCGTTTGCACGGGACCGGCGGAACTGGACGAATTTTTGAACGGCTAAGTGTGCAAGTTTGGGACCTGAAAAAAGCAGGTCAACTTTTTGACCGGTACGGTTCCATATTTCGTACGGACTCGTGTAAACACCAGTATAATCTCTAAAAGGACTACAGTCGATCTTTCTTCGCATCGAAGTAATAAACGGGATAGCGAAAAAGAATCCACGGATAATTTCTGTGGTATGTTTATTGCCTGGGTCTATTTGTCGAGTAGGAGCGACCTCCGTCGTCAACTACGTCTTTGGTGGCTCTGTTGTTGTTGTGCCGTTGATGGTAGCTTCACAATAGTCACGAATGGAATTTCACTTGGAACGCAAACGCCAATTTTCCTTCGATGATTAAGAGCAAACATATAAAATACTTCGTGAGGTCTATCAGTAAACAAACATCCAGAGGGATGATTTTCTTTGCATAGATCCACAGCTTTGTTTACAGTCTGGCGGAAAAACAAATTTTACTAATGATTACTAATCGGTGGCCTTTCTTTGTTGTGGTGGGTTTAAGCTTGGTGGGAGAAGCTTTCTCAATGATTGCTAAATCAGAGCGCCAAACCGATTCTCATTCGTGCAAACCGTTAGAAAGTATTCGCTAGTTCTGCTCTAATTATAAATTGCTCGCTGAAATCTCCTCATCTGCATTTTTCGACATCTTTTTCGAAAACTTTCCAACTGGTTTATGATAAACTCATTTCACATGAATTTCAGGATACTACAATATTTTGCATCAATTTTTGCTGTTGTGTAGGGCTTTGTATCAGTATAGTCTGTGACCGTACGCTAATTCCATCCATCGATAGCTATACACTCTTTCTTTTATAAGAATCTATTTTATAAGAATATCGAGGATAAAATTTGCGAAATTTTAATAATATTTTAAGAATAAACCCGAGCCTGAGATTGGAAAGGAATAAAAATTATGGGTGTTGAAACTTGCAAACACAATGCAATAATAAACTATAAAATTCGTCCTTTCTCTAAACGGGAAAACTAGCCAATAAAACGATAAAAACCTGCACTAGCCAAATGTTCGATGCTATTGACAGTTCGACGAATGGTACTAATAATACATATGTATGAATACAGCACAAACAGAAATGTCATAGGCTACAATCTAAGAATATTTTCAGGCTAACATCGGCAGAAAAATAAGAATATTAGGCCTCGGCCGGAATAACAATATTCTTATAGACTAAAATAGAATGCAGAGAACCGTCTGACATTTGGTCGAAAAATTGTACATACTAATGAGGCTGAACCGCGTAGATCAGTGCAGTGCATCTCATTGGTTGTTTGTCTAATTTCAGTTATCAAAGTCAGTCCCAGTGGAGATGGGAATCTGGAATCTTCTGTTTCTCCTGTGAAAATCAGCGCACGGCTACAAACGTATATTTTCTTTCTCTAAAATTAACTGCAACAATGATTGTTGTGGTGGTAGTTTCACTTACATTCTTACGGATTTCTTTTCATTTTTACTTTTTCTGTAGGTGGTGACAAGAGCATTGGTAAGTACAGTTTCTATTTGTGTTGAGACACGTTACTGATATCTTTAGTATTATGTTTCGGCTTGATATTTAATTAAATCAGTGTTTTAAATGAAAAGTTATGATCAAATAAATTAGAAGCCACTTTGCATCTGACCTGAGGCAAAGTAGACACTCAGTGAACATTTTCAAAGCGGAGTAAAGGCGGTTGCAAAATGTATTGCCATTTCTTGTTGAGGGTTTAATATGAGTTAACGTGAAGTAAGCAGCTACCCAGGCCTAGACAGAAACCACAGGCAGACCACCCTCTGGTCGTGTGGTGTGTTTATTATTGGAACTTGCGACTTGAGTCTTAAAAATTTAATTTCTAGGCGATCGGTCGTTTGAAATTTTTGTTCTACAAGTATTGGTATTCAACTCAACTTTTAAATTGATGGTTCAATAAAGCTAAACAAAAAGTTAACTGAGTCACGAGTGTGTTTTTTTTTTGTTTCATTCCTAATGAGATAAGATGTCATTCCGGCCAAAGGCTGGTAAAGGCCGGTAAGAGAGAAAATGGAGTCCCTTTTCTCCTTCAGAATGGCAAAGAAGCACCAGTCGTGACTCAATTAAACTTTTCTTAAACTTAACGATTACAGTCAACTCTCTCTTAACGGACACCTCTATATGACGGACACCCCCATAAGACCAACACCTGGTGATGGTCCCAGTCATTTTACTGTAACCAAGCTTTCTATAAGACGGACACCTCTCTAAGACGGACAACGGACACTTTGAAATCATTAACGGACACTTGAGAAGTGTTTTTTATCATGTTTTATTAGTGAAAATACTTCCAAACTTCGTATCGACCTAAAGCAAAGTTAGTCAGCGCCCTAAGAATACGTTATACCAAGTTTACTAACCAAAAAAAATGACGCTTTGACGGATTACTTCTCTGCTTACGTGTTGGAACACTTTTAAGAGCTCGTTTCCTACTTACAGTATTACAGTTTGTAAAAGCTCCTTTTATTCCTCGCGAAGCGAGGCCGAAGGCCGAGCGTAGCGGGGTGTATAATTTTGTCCCTCAAAGGGCTCAGGCGGGATGAAATCTCGTGTGGAGTTTACGGTCATATATATATATTTGTGAGCTTGGTGTCTGGCGGAAATGACGTCACACGGCCGCGCGCTGGTGGCCTAATGGTAAGGCGTCGAACTTCAAATCAGATCTTCGGGACCGAGGGCGGGGGTTCGAACCCCGCTAAGGTTTTTTTTTTTTCTTTTTTTTTTGTAGGTTCGAATCCTGAGCCTTTCATTTTTATCGTTTTTCTTTTCGGATTACAATAACACTGATTTCCACATAATACTCCCTCAACGCCTATTCAGGCTATAAACCTTTCATGGCCATCAGGGGCGCGCGGGCGGAGGGTTCGAATCCTCCTGCCGTTCGTTCTTCTTTTTTTTTAATGCCCTGAAATAAATGTCCAAAATGCGAATATCCAATAATTTGTCGATGATTTTGAAAATAGCCTGCGCTTCCCAACGCTTTATACCTCTTTACGAACCAGAAAGAGCCGCCATTTTGAAAGCGGAGTAGACCCTGGGAACGAGGGTGTCGCGGCCATGTCCGTTACTAGGCAACAATAACAAATCACCGGTTAAAACCGGTTATCACTCCTTATTTATAACACCCCCCCTCCCTCCCCAACCCAGAGCTTCGCGAGGCCCTGCGAGTCACGTATTACTAGTTATTTTAGTCTTGTTGTAGTTAGCGATGGTTTGTTGCATTGTGCAAAGGTTTAGCTTTATTAACTCAGAATTACTGGTGTCATGTTACCTCGACTCTCTACAAAGCGGACACCTCTTTAAGACGGACAGCTGCGGCCGGTCCCGAAGGTGTCCGTCTTAGAAAGAGTTGACTGTACTTGAATACCAGTACTTGTAGAACAAAATCTCAACCGATCGAAATCGCCTAGAAACTCCAGTCTTAAGTTCCAACAGTAGGTGTAACAGATATCTTTAAGCATATGCTTTAATGTGTCAACTCCCCTCCACATAATTTTCAAGGTACTGCAATATGTAGGGCTTTGTAACAGTAGTCTGTAGAAACACACGCCTCTAGCTTTTCGTACGCAGATTCCTTCCAACGTTAGTGAACTGCGTAGATCCGTGTAGTGTTTAGATCTCCATTGCTTGTTTCTCTAATTCCACTAATCAAAATCACTACCAGTGGAGCTAAGTGTCGTGACTGGAATCTCCGTCAAAATTCACTGAAATGGAAATGGTGGCGATTATAGTTTCACTTACATTTACTCTGTCTGTAGAGGCTCCGTTTTGCGGTGGTAAGCATAGTTTTTGTATTGAATCATTCTATGAAATTTTTAACTATTGATATTCAGTTAAATCAGTGTACGGAATAAAAAATTGTGACAAAAGAAATTAGAAACTACTTCGCACACGACCTGAGGCAAAGTAGACACTGCAAGAGCATTTTCAAAACTGACATAAAGGCGGGTGCTAGATTTATTGTCATTTCTTGCCGCGGGTTGAATATTAGTAATAAGTAAGTAGTTTGCCTGTAAGAATTGTGAAGTAAGTAGCTATCCAGGCCTACGTTATCACAATTAAGTCAAGGGAAGAACATTAAAACCATTCACAGAAACCACAGGCAGACCACCCTTTGGTTGTGTGGTGTGTCTATTCTTGGAACTTAGACTTCACTTACATTCTCGCGGATTAATGCTTGTTTTTACTTTTTCTGTAGGGCATGTTAAGTACTCTGGTAAGTATCGTTTTTGTATTGACTCACGTTATGAAATCGTCAGCCATTGATATTTAAATAAATCAGTTTCAAAACTGATATAAAATCGGGTGCTAGATTTATTGCCATGTTTATCCAGGCTCCTTCAGACAACGGAAGAACTTTTAAACCATGCCACAGCCAGTCCTTTCTCTTGTTGTGTGTTTTTTTTTTTTTATTTTTGGAACTTGAGACTTAAACTTCTAGGTGATAGATCTTTTAAAAGTGTTCGTTCTACAAGTACTGGTATTTAAGTGATATTTTGCATTAATGGTTTGATTACGTTTAACAAAAGGTTAACTGAGTCATGAGTGTGTTTTTTTTGTTCCGAGATGTATAAGATGTTCGGTAAAGAACATCTTATACATCTCGAATTGAAAACATATTATACATCTCATCTTATACAAAGAAAAACAACTTGTTACTCAATAACCCTTTTCTAAACCTTTATGAAGCCATTTATGTAAAAGATGATTTGTATACCAGTACTTGTAGAACAAACTCTCTACCGATGGAGTCGCCTAGAAATTCAAGTCTCAAGTTCCAGTATTGTACACACCACACAACCAGAGGGTGGTCTGCCTGTGGTGGAAAGTGTTGAGAATTTCCAAAGCGGAAAAGAGCAGGTGTTAAATTATCATGAAATAGTGATTTTTTCCGTTACTTCACATACCTCGTCTAGTCTATTAACCTCCCTTTCTCGATCCGTACTGTAAGATACGGATAAATATTTCTGGCAAGGGGGGCCGGAAACGGGGCGTACTTTTCGTTATGTGCCGTACTTTATATTCTTTACACAGCATACCATCCCTTAGTTTCTGTAGGCCTTTTTCGTGATCAAGTTGATAACATGTCGTTTTGCGACCGAGGTGAAATTGAGTGAACCAGAGGTGCATGCATTCACTCCAAATTTATAAGTAGTTTTGAGAAAACACCCGTCCCTTGTAGTAAGCAGATTTTATGCTTCGTGGCAGAGAGATGTCTGAAATTTAAGCTGCCCACTGACTTCCATGACGAGGCAGTGCTGCATGTAATGTCTCTCACTAGTTGTTTGTCTAGTTTGGTCAATCAAAATCAATACCATTGGAGGTATATGGTGCGACGTTATCAGCGTAGAATTTTCTTGTTGAAGTCTCAGCCGTCTCTACCGTGAGGCATGGAACGAGCGAGCGACGACAGACATGTATTTTGTAACTGCACAAATAAAAACGACGGTGGCGATTTAATTTACATTAATCGATTCACAATGCTCTGATCAATTGTCTACGTAAGCGGTGAAGATAATTCATGTTTCCCGCCGATAAATTCGCCCTTACACGACTTCAAACTTATTTCAAAGAAAGCACGAGGTTCAATCAAAATAAACATCCCACAATAAAAACTAGTCAGGGCCGGAATCAATAGAAGAATCAAACGCATAACCAAGCCTACTAATTTATGGAGTAATTTGTTTTAACTAGTTCAACATGCATTTTAAAGATATGTATATAGTGTGCCCTTTTATCATTTGCATTTTCCCCCTTTCTAGGCTGTCAAAGTCAAGGTGCTGACGGTGCTGGTAAGTTACATTCCGTCTTACAGTTTTTGTTGTTGTTGTTATTGTTGTTGGTTGTCAAAACAATTGTGATGATGATCAGCAATGCTGCCTGCATTTTTTAGACGACATTTTGTATGTGCTTGTTTTTTAGGCTGAGTGATTTATATATCATAAAAATGCAAAACACTTGCCCACGCTTTCAAAATCGAAACAATGGCTTTATTGTCCCTTTCTCTAGATTCCCTTTTTCCTTTCCTTCCTCCTATTATTTTGGTGCATGACGTGGAGCTATAAAAACGTTAGTCACAAAACTCAGGCCTCTGTTTTTAGCAGGGGGGGGGGGGGGGAGACCCTGCCTGCTTTTTCGGGCCCAAAGTCCTGGAGCCTTGAGGGAAATAACTGTTTACAACACAGACGTTATCCCTGCTACTTGTCGCACGCTAATAGGCGTTAACCCTCTTTAGATCGGGCTTTTTTGGACCTGCTCTGACCGAAAGGGACTTCGGACCACCCAAACCCCCCCCCCCCCCCCCTGTAACTTCCAGAATATATTAGCAATCACAATGAAACTTATGGGATGTATAGTATGTCCAAGCATCTTTCTTTTTGTATACGTTACGTGGGATGATGACGTCACATCACGCGACAATTACATCATGATGTCAAAACAGCCGCCATCTTGGATCCGCGATCTTGGATTTCAAAATTTTTCTAAAATGCCAGAAAACCACTCAAAATTACTGCAAATTACACAAAAACAATAAAGCTGTGCTTAAAAAACATGAAAAGGTAAAAAGTAATTGCATTTAAGTTAATTTTCATTAATAGAAACACAAAAATTACAAATTTGGGAAAACATGCCTATCAAAATGCCATTGCCATGGTGATGTCAAGTTCCTGGCACAGCATCTTACACTATTTAATTATTCCCAGATAAATTTTAGATAACCTTGCAAAGTTTGGCAGGGTTTGGTTAAAAAACTTATGCGAGTTCAAAATCAGCGCGGGCCTCATACGCCCCCCCTTCCCCCAGTCTGAATAAGGTTAAACTAGTCCGTTTTGTGTACTGTGTATGACTAGTCGCAGATACTCTACTACTCCCTCTCGTGAGTGCTGACCTTCTTGCTATTTGTTGGGTGAGTTTAATATTAGTTAGTCCAAAGTTGAACCCGAATTTCAAGGAAAAGCCTTCCCCATGTTTGCTAAATAAGAGTTCCAAGCCGATTGTCGTTCGTGAAAGCTTTCAGGGTTCTATCTAGAGGTGTTCAGGGGTAGAAGCTTCCCCCCAAAACAGCCCAGCTTTTCCCCAAAAACAAATTTGTGATAATTTATACAGTACATAGTTAAATCAATATATCATTCAGGTCAGTGTACATGCAGTTACATTGCTATCTAGACATTTTCCATCGCTACGAAGATAAGTTAAGAACTGAAACATTGCCGCTGTTTATCTCTTTTATTCACTTCTTTGTAGTGTATAAATAGCCCAATAGGAACACTTTGTCTCAGCCTAGCTAAAATTTTAAAAACCTAATCATGTGATGACCAAAAAACAATATACAATTACAGTGAAAATATATCAAGGTTGTGTCTCAAAATACACCAGATTGCATCTCAGCACATATCCATTTTTATTATTCAACACATGCGCGCGCGCCCTATATGGTCAAAATGTTAACGTTATCTGTCATCCGTACATAACAGATATCCTGCGATATACGAGGGCGAAGATTCGTCCGAAATCTGCATAAATACAGTTTTTCTATCTGCAAAATGTGTTTCGTTGACAACTTGTTGAATAATAAAACAATTATCCTGCTCACGCGGAATATCGCTGATTTAGCCAACCGGCCTACGGCCTCGTCGGCTAAGTATCAGGCGATATTCCCGCGATCGCAGGATAATTGTTAAATATCCGGACCCCCCTAGAAGGTCGTGGCCTGCGGCCACTCGCAACTTCTCCCCCAAACGAAAAATCCTACATAGAACCCTGAAAACCGTTAAAAAAGTATTCCTTTGTTTTGATATAAACTTCTCAAAAACCTGCTGAGATCTCCTCAGCTTAATTTTTCGACGTTTTTTCAAAAACTAGTCAGCGGCTTCGCGTCAAATTCCTTCTACATAATTTTCAAGGCCTATGTACTGTTGGCCGGGGTCACTCTGTCGTGTTCTTTGGAAAGACACTTTACTCTCATATTGCCTTTCTCCATCCAGGTCTATAAATGGGTACCGGCGACATAATGCTGGGGGGAGTCCCCCTTTTGTCAAACCAGTGTAGATTGTAACCAAACATGGACTTGGAAAGGCCCCAGCGGCACCCAGCCGGTGCCCGACTCTCTGTCCCGGCTGGTTAGCAAGGCCTGCAGGCGCTTGGGACGGCCAGGTTATTTTATGCTGGCATAATCTGCCTTGTTTCAACAAAAGGTACCCGGCCCGCTGACAGAAAGGCATAAAATTCATCAACAGCCACCCTCCCTACCCCTGAGGTCCCCTGGCTAGACCAGGGGGCAAGGTGAAGTGCCTAGCCAACCCCGGTGACATCCAAGCTATTATTTTAACTAAGCGTTAAGGAGGGTTGCAATCGAAATTGTGTTTGGGTAAAACAGTACGGCTTCTGAAAAGCTAACAAAACAGAGGAAACGCTATGAGATCGCGTTGCGTGAAGCTGAATCAGAAACTTTGCACGCACTTGGGAAAAGACAACTCAGATTACCAATCATAATCGCCCCCAGTAATGATAAAGCAATTGCCATTTGTTGTGTTGTGTTTACTATTATTAAACATACATGAAGTTGGCAGCTACTCGGCCTGGAATAATGGAATAACTTTAAAAAAAACTTGCACAGAAGCTGTAAAAAATACTTGGTAACCTTGGAGTATTAGAAATTAGTGTTCTATGAATAATGTATCTCTGTTCTATAAGTTAGTATATACCTTTCCGGGTTAGAACTGCAAAGATTACAGTCTGAGCAAGGAAGTGGTCGTGTGACTGAACCTGATCCAGCCTGGAGAGCGGGCGGGACAACATTGCAAGGCTACAGTTCACAACAGTTCATGACTGCTGAGCCAATCAAAGTGGATCCTTCAAGGAAGGTTGAACTGGTGCTGAGGCTCGTGGCAAGGTAATACTGAACTAATTGCACGTTTGCACCCTTACTTATAAACAACTCGCCACTTTTCTCCAATAAGGACGAGCTACCTTTAAAGCACAATTTATATAGTGCTTCATTTCTTTGCGATAGTAATTTCCGTACCAGTAATAAGGTTTTATACTGTCTTGTGTTTTTGTTGTTGTTGTTTTCAGAGAAGACGAGGAAGGCATCGTATTTCCCGAAGATGGATTCACGCCGCTGTCTACTCTGCATCCGCCACCAGTCCCAGAGTAGAGAGGAATTGGGACAGAGAAAATGGACACCCAGTATAAATAAGGCACAAGAATGTATGCAAAGTGGGATCCATAAACCTATGTTAACAAGTTTTTTCAGTATTAAGTCGCTGCCTGATCGATAACGCTCTCATTAAAATGCCGCGAAAAGCTATTTAAAACGCGAAATACATTGAGGTGTTTTCCCTTTGCATTTGCTGTGAAACTTAGGATAAATAGCTTGAGTTGTAGACTAGATCTAGATGGATTTGTAGCCAGAAATTGTCATGGAGACAAAAGATAAGAAACTGACGTTAAAATTTTGATTTTTTTAATTGATATATCTAGTAGTTGTCGGAAGCGTGTGTAGCTCGTCTCCAAGGAACTAAGTTTTATTTGAATTTAAATTTACAATATGTAACCCAAACATCAGTGAATGGCTTGCAACTAGTACCTTGAGTTACTGATAATGCCCAAGCTTTAGTTCAGTCGCAGTATATTAAGCATGCAAGCTAGTAGTAGATTTTACGAGTTAAACGAATAAACATGTTAAATGCTATACTCGCTCCACTGTTTGAGATTGCTTTTAAAATATTTTTTGTCGAGTGAAATTGTAATCTGTTCACAGTAAATGATTTTCAATGGAGTGGTTTATCTTTTACGCTTCCTCAAGAAGTCCCATCTGTTGCTACACCAGGACACTATATACCCTGAAGTTCAGACGTCTTTCTTTGGTTGCTTACTCCCGAGAAGAGACGTCTTTTAAACAAAATAGCCCCCTATGCCGGCCGGTGACGTGACTTCACTGCTTAATTCATGCGGAAAGTTTCTGTCGAGGCCATCACTTTGTGAAAGAAAAATCGCTTCAGTGAAGGATTACAGTAAACTGGTATGAAATACATGAGACGATGACATGACAAACATGAAATTTTAATCGACTGGGTACTACATTCTTTACGGCACTGAATTAATGTAATTTGATTTGATTTACACACTAGAGATGAAGTTGAGCACTTTTCGAGTGTCGTAATATGTCCTAAGCTTTAGCCAACGCCGCAACGGTTACAGAGACAGAAAGGAAAGGAATTCATTAGAAGAAAATCTCATTGATCGTGGACACTGAGTTCAGAAATAACTTGTTGCACATAAGCGTCGTGCGTCTTTTTGAGTCTGCATCATTTGTGCATGTCACAGCAACTACCTTAAAACCTACCAGCTTTCCAACTGATGTATTGGTAGAAACAAACGTGACAAATCATAAATATTCATCTTTATTCTTCAAGATTATTTCGTGATGGTGGAATTCCTCTCATGTTGGCTGACAGAATGATACAGATAGAAATCTTACCAACATTTTCCACGAAAGATAAAAGTACAGTGCTTGCATTAATTTTTTTCATTTACTTCTTGTTAAATAGAAAGTTGAGAATCTAAGGTAATTTACTTCCATTGTGTGTTTGTGCTTTAAAAATCTAGTCAATAAATAACATTCAACGAACAGCTATTATATTCTATAGCAATCTTTCTACATATAATACAAATAGTGTGCCGGAAAGGAGTTTCGTTCAATTTTTGCGTGACGCTGCAGGAAAAACTAGCGTTACAGTCACGCAATTGAGAGCAACAGCGCACATAACCTACAGGCTAAAAAATGACAATGGTAGTCCCAGTTGACTGCCATTACAGAAGTCTTTAAAACGATGTGTACAGATGAGTGATGTAATTTTTCACTTAATGTCGCATAACAAGGCGACACCGCGCAGAATCCAATGATCTGGATTCTGATTGGTTTTTAAGTCCACGCTCGCGATGTACGTCAGATCAGTTCTTCTGGGTTTCTTGTATATCGGGCACTGGTACATCCGGGCATCGCGCCCAGCGGTTGTGTTAATTGCGTAGATGTGAATGACAGGCATGGCAGTAAAGAGAACCTTTTGAGTGGGTTCCACAAGTTTGCAGCCTCTGCGGTCCCACCCGGCACCGTCAAGGTACAGTCCGTGTACATAGACCCCTTCTGCCGGGGGCTGAGTGATGTCATCTTTAAAGAACCGTGTGACGTCATTATGCAGTACAACACAGTCTAGGGCCCAGCCCTTGTGCGCACGCGTCACCTCCTGTAAAATAAGAAAAACAGTTCGTGAGTACTTCGCTTATTTCAACTTTTATTTTTCCATCGTAGAGAGGGGGTATATTTTAAGAAATATTTTTATGTATTTAGATGGACTCTTGGACCTCTCTTTAGCCTAAAGTCCCCGTTTTCTTGGGTGTACTTGTTTCGGGAAATATTTACACGTGAAAACTCTTATCGATGCGAGTTGGATAGCAGCATTACAAATTGATTTTATACGGTGTTTTCAACGTGACTACAGTCAACTCTCTCTAAGACGGACACTATCGGGACCGGCTCTTACTGTGCGTTTTACAGAGGTGTCCGTCTTATAGGGAGTTTAGTTACAGTAAAATAACTGAGAAACGGTAGGGACGGGGCCAACACCAAGTGTCAGTTTAAAAGTGTCCGTCTTAAAGAGGTGTCCGTTTAGAGAGCGTTGACTGTATTTATATTGCGAGTTTACAGGAAGGGCAATTCACACTTATTGTCCATTTGAATCACAAATACGGGATCCATCTTGAAATGAGAACCGAGATGAACTCGTACCGAGCCTGCAACATAGCCTGCGAATACAGCGGCCTCTCATTCGCTCCCGCTACTACGTAGGAAGTAACGGAGGCCAATGAGTGGCGGCTGTATTCGCAGGCTAGAAACAACATGGAACACAAAGTGATGCGATTATTACCTGTCTCATGGCGGTAAGGAATCCTTGAGGGTTAAAGAATCCTGTCATCCAAAACACATTGGGTCTTCCTTCAAAACACCAGTTTCTAAACTGACCGTTTCTTTCCAATAGTTCAGTGTACCAAAATCCCAGCGTCGAGGATTCCCAAGAGATCTGGAGTGAGAAGAAACGCAACTCAATCAAACTGTACAATGCCTCACAATTAAATAGTAAGCTTTACTTATCATTAGTAATAAAAGCAATATGTTTTAAAACAAATATATCCCGCAAGAATCTTATGCGACGTCTACCGTCGACCTCTAGAAATGCATTAAAAATTGGAAACATTTTATACACTTTCGGCGAAATATCTGAATCACGTTTCCACTTCGATGCAAGGTTTGTAAAGCCTGGTTCTCATATGATCGTCCCGATCGTCTCTGTCGCTTCTGTCGCTTCAAAAAGTTTGCTTGCTCCAATCACCTCAGACTTTGCAAACGACAGAAGCGACAGAGACGATCGGGGCGATCATATGAGAACCAGCCTTAAGAGTGCAACAATATTACCCGGCCAATGGCATCATTAATTTTTTTTTTTATGTTGGCGAAGGCAGAACAATGTAACGTTCACACGAACAATAGACAAAGTGTTGGCAGTGCACGTTCTGTTTGTCATGAAAGTAAAGGAATGAAATTATAAACTGCTCATTCTTGCGATAGCAAAAGCTTTTCAAAAAAATGTGCTACGTGGAGTCCATGCATTACTTAGTGTCTAAATAATTACACTCAGCTCAATCGATTACTATTTACCTCAGTGTTGTTATTGTCGCCAGAACTGTTAACTTAAAGTTATAAGCAGCGTCTACTACTTAAAATTACACTCGTCGATCAATAGCACTCTTCCCATCTTTGTGACTACATACCTTTTTCCAGTGAGTGGGAATCCTAGCATCGTACATGCAGTCAAGGGAATCTCTAAGGGTCTGAAAAAGATAACATCGACATATGAATACTGGACGGAACTAAAATCAAATGCTACCTTTATAACCAACAGACATTCGATTCTAACGAACCAACAAATTTTCTAGCTTCACTAAAGTCCAATTTCAAAATTTTCTCCCGCACAGACAGGAGACAATGATAAAGAAGATTATCAATTAGAAAATATAGTCTTAATGCACTACCGAGTTATACTTCGAGTTTGGGACGGAAAAAGGTATCAGACTGATTAAACAAACCTCGCTCATTATGATGGTGCCATCAATAGCAAGTTTGAGATCCGTCAGTGTCTGTCGGACAGCGCTTATCACCCTCTGCATGCGGTCGATCTCTTGCCGCAAGAAAATATTCATTGGAGAGAGAGCTCCCATTTTCTGTAGTCTGGCCTTTACCTAAAAGTGACAAATACGAATGGTTAATTTGGAGCGATAAGCATAGTAGCATCTAAAATGAATTTGGACACGCACTCACTACATACCTTTTACTGACTCGCGCGACTTAACGCTATGCGAAAAAGTGAGCTTTCATTAATATCTCATTAAGAATCAAAATCACCAGTGAAATGTGATGTAAAAATCTGAGCACTTATTACAGATAATTTAGCAGTCCGCGCAGTCGGTGTGTGTTTTTTTTTTTTTTTAAAATATTTAAAAAAAAACTTTGCTCGACACTGTATGACCAGCAATATGATTTTGACGTTAAATAAAAACAAATATAATTAAATTCTGGTCGTAAGTAGCCAATGGAAAAGTCAACAGAAAAATTCCTAAGTCTTTGGAAGAAAACCCAATGAGAAGGACAGTCTTTGTTCTATCCTTCTTGTGCTTGCTCTTTTTTCTGTTGTTTTTCTTTTTTGCTTTTGTTGTCTTTTTTTCCAAAAAGCTAAAAACAGATTATAGAAACCATTATTTGGAAATTTACTTATTCCAGAAATGATAACAACCAGCGGTCTTCCAGCTTACCTCATGCGCAATGTAGTTCTCAGGAAGCTTATCAAGCATGTCATCAGCCAACCGCTGGACAACAGCCTCGCGGGTTTCTCCTCCGCCGCCCGAGCTGTCCTTCGGTTGAATGCTCAGAATAGTGTCCAGGCAAGACTTAGCCAGGTTACTCTGGTAACTGCAAGCAGACACGAATAGATTATAGATGAACTTCTCGTCCTTAAACTAACGGTTAAAACAATATCAGAAGTTTATCAGACTAGAGCAAGAAAAAGTTTTCAAGACCGCCGCGATCAATGGATTGAACGAAAGTCTTAAGTTTAAAATACACGTTCCTCCATAAGGAATCACAACAAATCTGTCAATTCTTGAATTCTTTATTTAAAAATTCACAAGAAATACAACAATACGACAAAAAAGACAAAAGTAACGAGCTCTTCTGAAAACTACTCACGTGATGTCAGCATTTGGATGCAGACCAAACACCTCAGGGGAGTCCACAAGGGGAAGTGTGTCGATATGGTCCATATACTGTTGAACAGAAGTACACTTTGGTATATTGTAACCTTTGTAGAAATTGAAACTCTGCTGGAACATCGACTCGCTAAACCACACCTGCAAAGTTCAGAACGAAAGAGTTGTTAATCAATGAGTAAATTGATCTTTGTTATTATATGTTTAATTAAGTGTAACCGTTAGCTATTTATTTTATCTTTTTAGTTTTTAAATTTTTAGTGTCCCCAATTAGCGCAATACCGCGCTAGAACGTAGTTGACACTATAATAACGTTACTTACTTACTAAAAGGTACAAACAAAAGCGATTAACTTTGAAAACTGTTTAGCCTTACAGTATTTCGAAATCCCATCACAATCCGTTTTAATCTTCTTAAATTTTTGTCCATCCGTACCTTCTTTTGTATTTGCTGTGTTATTGAAATGTTCCTCTACTGTTTTAAGTGGATAATTCTTTATTTTACACAATCTGAGGGTCATTATCTTATGCCTTAATTTGGCTAAAATCCGTGACACAGTTCCTTTAACACGCCCTAATATTGGACTTAATGCTAATATTGCAAACCATGGAATAATAACCTTGGCAAACGTGTTGAGCAGTCGTTTATCGAAGTCATCTGTGACTCTCCCTCCATACTGCACCTCTCCCAGCATGTACCGCACCGTGTTCCAGGACACGCCCTTTTTGATATCCATGTCATCCAGATGATTCTGAACAAACTGCACGCTGGCTGTGAAGTCCGCCTGATTGAACTCGTAAGGAATATTCCAACCCAATGGACCATACTTTCGACGCTCCTGAAGAAAACAACAACAAAAATAGACTTTTGTAATAGCAATACCGCTTCAATAAGTCAAAGGTACAAGAAAAATTGAAAGAAACATCGAACCACGTTGCCAGTTACGCATTTCCACACATTTCTAACCGGTTCTGTTTTTGTGCAGTCGATCACTTCACCTATGATTGGCATGAAATTTTCTCTTTTACCTGAACAGTAGAATGAAGGAAAGCAACAGCGTACAGCATGGGTTTCCATTGAGAAAGGTTGCTGATGTCCAGTTGGTCTTGATTGATGCCTGGTGACAGCACCACAAATGAAGAGAGGTTAAGACATGATCAAGAAAGCACGCAAAAAAGCAAAAAAAACAAACTGGAATCGAGTAAAAAACCAACTTACCATTGTAGGTACGTTTGAGACCAGCTCTAAGTCCTTGGGGAGGTTCATTAGTGAATTTGATTGACATCTGTCAAAATGAAGTTAAACAAGAAAACGTCACGCAGAGTATTACAATCATTAAACTCGAAGCATGAAAAAATTTCGCGAAATCCAGCGGTTTGGATTGAATTAAACTCTAAAGTATGATTCCCCACTCCCCCCCCCCCCCCCCTTCGACGCGCGCCTTCGAGAAAAGAGGTATGTCTCTCGAGAAACGACGACGAGCAAGAAACCAGACACAAGGTGCGAAAATATGTCAACGTCATTCTGAGCGGTACTATATTTGCAAACCACCTTAACACATAAAGCAACTGAACACTTCAAAGTGTATTTTGAGTTGTTACAAACCTGCAAGAGGCCGATAGGGAAGTGATTGTGTTCCTCTGTAGTCATCCACAATCTGAACGCGTCATGAACTTGTTCAGTGTCCACCACAGTGTCCATCAACTCGTCCATAAACTCCAAACCAAGATGACAGTTCTGAAGAAGCGCCCATCCGCCCTAAAATCACAAAAAATATACATTTCAATGTGCAAGTTCTCCTTACAAGTCTCTATACATTTCTAAGTGTGTCACTTGGGAGGCCTGGGTTTTATATCAACACAAATTTCCGTGGTGTTCGATTTATGACTTTGTGTTGAAATCGTTTGGGGAATGGAATAACTAAAGTCGGAGACCGTTTCAAGGCCTGAAAATATTGAACAAAAGAAGCAAAACTTATAGTAGTGTTTCTGCTTCCTTCGGGTGAAAACTTTTATTGTATATTTTGTTGAAATTGTATTAGATTGATCGTAAACGACACTTGCGAGTTGTGAGTGACTTCTATTTAACATGACTGAACCAATTTCGATTCAACAATAACAACAACAACAAAAACCGAAACAGAAACAAGGGCTAGGTCTGCCTGTACTCTTCGAAGCACTTCTATAGTCACGTCTTCGCCCAAGGTTACGTGACCAACCTTGACCACTGGACCACATAAAAACGGACGACTGAGCGATTTGGCCGAAATGGCCTATTTTCAAGTAGGAGGTATTGAACTAATATGAACGGAAACAACAAATACTTACTGTTTGCATGAACTGTCCAACTAGCTTTCTAGCATGAATCTCCTGACCTTGGCCCATGGAAATAGCACGGCAATCTGCAATTGAAAAATAAAGAAAGAATAAAACCGTTGCGTAATGTTAAGTTAGGACGGTCCTTGTACTCGATTAGCAAAGCCCAAAAAGTCCAGAAAATGCATTCACCCTCAAGTAACCATGTATATTAATCAATACATGCCTTATTAATAGTTTCCCATCGTCAAAGACTAAACATATATTTTGGGGCTCTGCTTTTAAACGATTGTTAATCAAAATGCTTTACGTTTACGTCGTTCTTACCAAACTTGTGTCTTTTAGCCAGGTTTTCAATGAGACTTGTAGGGTCTGAGCCCATGGACAGGAAGTTGATCAGCGGTGTCTTGTTGTCACTCTCTTCCCAGGTCTTCTCCAAATCAAGGATCACATTCTCGGCGTAGTTGGATCCCATGGATTCCGCAATGTACTTTCGCGCCTGCGCCATCGTTCGGTCTGGGCACCAAGACCTGGTAATGACAAATTAAAATTTCAATACAAACATGTCTTTGTCTTTTTTTACTATAGTGCAAAAGCAGAGATTATTTCAACTGCGTTTCGCAATAATCAGAGCAACTAAAACTTCCATGGTACACTTCTTTGACTTAGAACAAGAACTGCAAGCAGTTTATAATCGTGCGGGTAATGTTTGACCTCCTGACCTCTTTCAGTGCTTTGGCTTAAAGGCACGGCACCGCACAGTAAAATATTTAGAAAAGCAGTCACTTGAGAAACACACAAGTGGTGTTTGCGTTAGTCACGGAGTGAACGTGACATGAATTTCCTTTATCACGTCATCTTTTTCTTTTTAAAACCACATGCCTAGCCGGAAAAATGCCTGCTTACGCATGCCAATATTTATTTTGTTCCGAATGTCCAATAAAATAACCCAAACCAGTTCATTTAAAAGAAAGCCAAATCACGCCAAAATAAAGAGAAGACTAAGGCCATCCCATTGTATTTCTCCGTTTAGCGGATGAGGTGTATCCCGTGCTTTGACAAATTCTTGCTGAGCTTGCAACTTACATTCGATAACGTTTCGATCTCAAAATACCGTAAATCAAAAAAAAATTGGGATATCCAGAAAATAGTCTTTTTTGCAATTTTAACACGTTCTGCTAAATTGTACGACTTATACTCGCTCCGAGCCAAACGCTGAGTAAAACACAACAATAAGTATTTCACACAAACAGAGCGCAGAGTATCAAACAGAAAATAGGTGAATGATTATTATAGCTACAAGCGAGAGATCGCGTGACATGGGTCTGAGTAGTGTATTTTAAATAGCTTGGACATGTCCAAGCGGTCTTTGTTTTCTCTATGTGATTATATTCAGCCCTCTCTTCTTGTAAAATATGGAATGAAACAAAATTATACATTTCAGAGAGCAGAGTGTATGTTAAACGCGAGTGATCGGCTGATCGCTACGGTTTTGAAATCTGTCATGACCTAATGGTTCTTTATTTAGCTTGCACCACTGTACATGTCAAACTGCGTTGTTTTGCAGTATTCAGTACGTCCGGGTACGTAATACGGCGTTTTATTTTCACTCTGAGTCAAACGCTTCAATAAAACAGTTATTCCTCATAAATTTTAAGTGGAGTGGGAAAAAAGTGCACTGCAGTGACGCTTGCAGTTTCCGGCGAAGACAAAATTGCGTGAATGACGTAGTGTTTACTACGAAAATAGCTTTCAAAATAGTCTCGCGAGACACGTAAACTCCAAAAGATGTTTAGATTTTTTTTTTTTCAAGATAAGAAAATGTGAAAATGATACCGTAAAAGTGCGTGTTGAGCGTGGAATATTGTACCCACAAATGGCGGACGCGCGGAAAAAAAGAGAGAAACGAGGCGTTTTAGGATAAACACTTTCGTGTCAAAGGGGAAGAGGAAAATTCGCGAGTTCCGAAGTTTTTTGTTTGTTAAATGGGGAAAAGACCGTTTTCCTTCCAAGTTTGAAAAAGGTTAACGAGTTTACAGTCTAGTTATTTTGTTTCCGTGTTGCAAGCAGAAAGGGAGAGATCTCGGGAAACAGAGTTAAAAGCCAAGGAGCTCGATGCCGTACACGGACCGACGACAGACGCAAGGTCATTCCTTTCCAGACGCCAAGGTCGAGCTTAGGTAGTTTAGAGAAAAGACCTCCTTGCGGTAGAGAGCCGAAGACCGGTTGAAATAACAGCTGCGTTATGGGGACTTACCCATTAAGACACCTTGTTCGCACAATCCTTTAAGCAAATTTTTTACTTCCTTCGCTTTTTAATCTTTTTACTTCATAAAATATTTGTGTGCCAGCAAGTCGTTGAAAGTTGACAAATAATTAAAAAGACGGAGACACCGAACCGCTATATATTTCTTTTTAATAAACAAATGAGAAACTTGATAAATAAATAAAAATCGCCTCCAATAACTCAGCTTTATATAAATTAATCGGAAGGCGTAAAAGCTTGTAAAATGAAGCGAAAGCGTGTTCTATCAGATGTACCTTCGTCGTGTTGCCTAGCACGTATTAATTTCTCCCGAGATTAAATTCAGTCGTCCGACGCAACCAGTAGACAATTAAAATAGCATTTTCCTTCAGATTGAAATGTGATGATCTGTTCACTAGGATTTTGAACATTTACTATCCGCTTCACTTAAAATACTGTAAAATGTAAATCCTTTGCGTAGAGCCAACTGATTTTTTTTATGCCATCGAATAGCCGCTTTATCGTCTAATTATTTGAATACAATTTTTTTTCAAAATGCAAAAAATCTACCCCTACTAATTCCCAAAAAACTACTAAGTCGATTGAAAATAACACGTTTTTATTGATGCGTTTCAGGTACGTATGGTTATTTCACCAGAAAAAAATAAAGAAACCGGCCCGAAAAATCATTGTTACGCATTTTTTCACATTTATGTTTACAAAGGAAATTTTGGCGTGTTTTTTTCGATATTCTTAAATGACTCACCAAAATCCTTAAGAAAATATGTTCACTCGTCTGGATACCGGAGCTTTCTTGATGAGTCCGAGGTTTAAAATTTTGGCGGCCCGCCGTATTTCAAGCCATGTGCAGCCCAGGGTTTTGCTTAGAACCCGAAACAAAACGACAAATATTAGACCGCGAACTTATTTCGACCTCGGTAATCTCGAAATCAACCTAGAAAGCGATCTAATACCCCCATTTAACGGTGGAGAGCTTCAAAACTCCTGTAATTTTCCCTTTTCCCCTTGTAACACGAAAGTTGTTTATCCTAAAACGCCTCGTTTTCATGCTTCAGTACCAGTTCTTTTCCGCGCGTCCGCCATTTGTGAAATCGGTGTTTTTTACTATTTTAAAAAATAGTTTGGACATGGCAAAGAAAGCAAGATTTTGCAATGCGAATCTCCAGTACTCGCTCCAAGTCAAGACTTAAATGCCGGACACAAAAATATATATATATTTCGCGTTTAACAGAGCATAGAGTACTCGTAAAATTAGACGGGAATGATTTTGTAACACAGCTTCCAGAGAGTGAACATTAAAACTTGTACGATTTGAACGTAATATTTCGCAAGTAATGAAAACTTGCGTGACCGTGACCAAGGGATCGGCTGGGCCGCGAGGTTCTGGAACGATTTACCGACAAAAAAAAAACGACAAAATCTGACACAGATTATGAATCGGGCCCAGGCCCCGCCCGATTAATAATGTATCAAAATTATGCACGGTGATAACCAAAAATACCCATTAAAGAACACTTCCTTTTCTCCCAGATTGGTCAATAGAAAAAGACACCTAACCTGATTAGCAGGAGTTTTCTAAACGTGTCCAGCGAGTTTGCATATCCATCGGGAATATCGGCTTCCTCGGGGGCATCCTTGTCAAACCAGTTTTTCCACTGTTTCTCGTTACGAGCGATCTGAAAGTTGAAATGTGAGAGAGTGATGAAAGAAAATTTTAAAACAAGTAACAAACGAGTTAGATAGCGAAGTTAGGAATAGCTACTCAGATAAACTAACGAGAAAAAGATACGAAATTGGCTTAGAAGAAGAAAATTGAAAGACTTATCACGCGCTTTGGTTGTTTTTTTGTTTTTTGTTTTTACCTGATTGAGTACGTCGGAGAACTGCGGCAGTTTACTGAGCTCAACAAGGTTCAGCCAGGTCATGTCTGTTATCCATCTGCAAGGCTTTGGCTGCACAGCCTTCAGGTCCAGGGACGCTCCTCCTTTGATGAGCGTCATAAACTCACTGTGTTTCACCTGGTACAGAACATTGCGTTACAATTAGAGCCTGTTTTAAAACCTTCATTTCTTTATACCGTGACTTAATTTTAGCCGTTTTGGTATCAAGCTCGGCATCTCCTAGCTAATACTGGTAATAACTTCTTGTCTTTTGACTTGTAGAAGGCGGACTCACGTCTTTTGCTTGAGAAAAGAGACATGTACTTTCCAGTCGGGGAACAAATGCCAGTTGATGGCGACATCACTTCCCCGAGAAGTGACTGAGCCCGCGGTTTTCGTCCCAAAAGTTGCTAAGCAAGATGACGTATTATACGCGCGACAGCTTTCGGAGTACTCGTGAGCGCTCACGCTAGTTTTTGACCGGATGAAATAATCCCGAAATTCTTGGAATTCTTCAACGAAGATTAACGAAAACTGGCACTTAGTCCTCCGACTGTTTCGGGAGCCTTACTCCCTTCATGCCCAAAAGAGTCGTCTGAGAATCGAGCGGAAAAAATCCCACACTGATGACGTATCACTACAAAGATCCACGTAGTGTTTTCCCGTTGAATAGAATAGCATAACAACCAATCAGACACTATATGGCTCTGTATAGGGAAACGTCATCAGTATGGAATTTTCGTCAAAAATCCCAGACGTCCTTTTACAAGGGTTGAAGGAAGTGATGTCCCCAACGTGGCTTTTTTATGAATTTCAACTACTTCCTTTCTCAATTTTTTCCATCCTTGCTTTTGTTAGTCACTCTCATTCCTTAACAGGTTCCTGTCATTTTTACTTACCTTTTTATTCTGCAGATCAATCTTGAGAGCGAGGAGAAGCGTGAATAAAAACTTATGATTCTCATACAGGCCTCGGCATGAGTACTTCCACACTTCGTACGTCAAGTAGTCTATAATATTGTGTATCCTCTTGGACGTGATTGGAGATGGTTGCGACCTTGAACAAAAAGGAAACAGTTGCAAGTTCTGACCCGTGAATTAATTCTCCTTAGAGATGTCTATAAATTTCTTTGAAAGTAAGTTTGGAGAATTTGGTAGCACAACTAGACAATATCCCCTAGTTGATGTTTTCCGTTATTCTCAACACCTGTTTGGTTGACAATGTATAAATACCGTGTGGAGAAATTAGATTTTGACGCTCTCGGGAATTTGTTCACTATTTCAGCAGGTCAAAGAGTCATATTAAAGTTAAAAATTCAATACAAAGAAGTTCCTTGCACCCAGCACTTACCTTGCCATAGCGTTGTCGAACAGTCCCAGGAACTGTTTGAGAGAGGTCTGGTACATACAGTTTACCATGCTCATCTCAACAATCAAGAAATACAGGATACTGCCACGGGTGGCCACTGAGAAAATGAAATAAACAGATTACGTTATTTTCTATCAATTACGGAAAACATGGTAACGAAAATAGGAACCCCGGATTTTTTTGGTGACTGCAATATCTGGGGTAAATTTGAGCAAGAGGTAGAGTTTAGAAAAATAAACAACGTTTATGCCTGGATGGATATTTTTCGCGTGTTATATTGACTACAAAACTGGTGTAATAGTTTGCTGATAGACGCACGTTGAAAAAAAAAACTTTTAAACCCAATAAACAACACAGCAGCAATATATTTCAATGTAACAATAAAGGCTACACCAAAAAATTAATATATATCGCTGGCTATGGGCACTGGTTCTGTGTTCCTACCTGGTCTAAACTCTTCTCTTGCGCCGTTGATCTTGATTTCCGTGTCAGCGGCTACAACCAACTTTTGACTGACTTCCTCAGCTGTCGCTTTAGTTGTGCTGAGCACCTCAATCAGTGATTCATCGTCAACAAGGGAACCCTGAAATAAAATTGTACCAAGTTGTTATGCAGTATAACATCGGAGCAATAAGTAGATTCTTCAAAATCGGTCTCAATTAAAAGCAACATGATACGCGGTTAAAAATGTTACTTTTGATTGGATAACAAAAAATCGAAAACACTTCGGGAGTTCGGCTACTTTAACGATCGAAGATTAGCCGGAAACGATCCTGATATTGAACGAATTGTATTGGCAAGAAGAGAAATGAAAATCGAGGACTGAATACTAAATCTTGTGAAATAATTTTTTGCTATACAGCGGAATAACAAGAAATAACGAAATCAAAAGTTATAGTTATTATCCAGAACAAGCCTTTTTTTGACTGGATGAATTAGCAAACAATTAGTGAATAAGTGGCCATAGAGAAGTTAACTTGTGTAAACTAGATGTAAAATATGAGTTTCGTACTTGTGTGCTTGTAAGCCTGTACAGCAAATTATCTTCCAGCTCTTTCATCTTTCTTTTGTTAGAAGCCACATCTTCCATAAGCTTCGTTCGCTCAGCTTCCAACTCCTACAACAACAACAACAACAGATCCATAACTAAATTACAGTGAAACCCCGATATAAGGGAAGTGGTCATAACAAGTGTACTCGACGAGGACCCACCTTGTGTAGGGGTAGGGGGCTATGCAAGATACCACCTGTCTGATTAGCCAAATGGACAAAATTTATTGGCCTCAAAATTCAAGTTGAGACTTTCATATTCGGTGTGCAGAAGCTTAGCTGGAATGGCACTAGGAAGTTTGAATCTTTTCTTAGTTTCTACTTCTGATGGAGTGGGGGCTATACAAAGAAGACACAATCTTTTAAGGTGGGAGAGGGGGTACATGAAGAGACCACCTGTCTGTTTGCAGAGTGGTGGGTCCTGTCTGAGTACAATAGTTTTGACCATTTCCCTAACGATATGCCAATGGAGCAGTAAAATAATATCGTTATATCGAAGAATCGTTATATCGAAGATCCCGATACATATAACGATATGGTCGTAAAATAACTGAAAATATCGTTATATCGGGGTAAACCTAACATATACTTTTTTACTACATATTAGAGGAGGATAAAGAGAATAATTTTGATAAGAAGGATTAGAACACAGTATCATTTTCGTATATTATCGAACAAAGCTGTTTTTAGAAACGTTAGAGATGACTCGATTACCGTAATGTTATTGCTTAAATTCGATGTTTTGGAAACAAAATGTGACTGTGTACTGATAATATCGTTATATCCGGAGGATGTTACGTTCGGTCCGCTAAATTCTCATCGTTATATCGGGAATATCGTTATATCGAGGATCGTTATATCGGGGTTCCAAAAAGTAAAGAGATCGAAAATGAAGAGAAGACTATCAATCGTCTGCAAATTTAAATAAGCTGAAGCAAATGTACAAAAATGTGTACCTAGATTTTACAACACGTGTTACAAGTTAATCTAAGAGTTACAAAAGGTAAGTCATCGTATGAGTAGATCCAAAGTTTATAAATGGCATTCACATTACAGACGGTAACGTTTATGTTTTGCCATCAACACGCCAGTAAAATACTGAACTAGGTTCCACAGGTCTGTACCGGGAATACCACCTGACAATGGAGTGATGAAAACTCACTCCATTATCGAGGTTACTCACCGCTTTTTCGGTCAGAATCACGCGACCAAGTAGCTGATCTTCCAAACCTTTCATTGTCACAGTGAAGTCAATAATGGAAGTACGAGCACTGATCTGTGAATGGAGCAGATGAAACAAAACAATTAAATGGCACCACGGCATTGTTAGCTGACAATATACATATCTTTACAACAACGATGTCTTCTGATAGCCCTTTTTTATTGTTTTGGGATTTTCTGCAAGTTTAGATCAACCCCCGATTTTGCAGTCATATGTTTTCTCGTTTTATAGATGTTTCTAAGGTGGCCCACAATGAGATTCTTTTATTTGCATGTGATATAAAAATGTTGCGGCCTTTCGAATGGTTGTGCTCCATCCGTCTGCAGTACTAATGGTCACAGACCAGACTGTTCGTTTCAAGTTTAACCCATTTGAAAGACACAGAAGAACGAAAGATTCTTCCAAAACAATCACGCGTATAGACCTTTAGTCTGTTCACAGCCCTCAATTTTTTTTCGTATTTTTTCGATCGACGAACGCGGGGAAAAATGGCGAGAAATCTGGACGCCAGCGCAAAACGCCCCCTCCCCCGCGCTTTACGCCCACGCTCGCGTAACTCGCCGATTCTCTTTTCTTGCGTTGAAAAATAGAGGCTGTGGACAGTTTAATAGACCTTATGCAAAAAATGGTTGTCATTGTTTGATGAAGTCTCTGAAAATGCTACAATAAAAAGTTTCAGTGTTTTGGTTAAAAGGCTGCTGATTCGAATCAAAAGATCTGTATGAGGGAAAGCCTTGAAACAGCACACTGATTACTTTGACCTGATCTTTAAGTTAAAAAAAATTAATTTTGTTGGCAAGTGATCCTACTGGGAGATGAAAATTAACAGCGGCAGTATTTGCATAGGGTCTATAGCATTATATATGATGGACGACTGTCACTCACCTCGGGTGTGTACGCGGGGTTCGAAAGCTTCGTCGTGATATATAACATGAAGCCCTTCATGACATCAATCTCCTTGTCTCCAACTTTAACTTTCAGCGTGCTTCCAGTTTTGATGAAATTCTTCTCCAGCACGTTGTCGAGAGCTGGGTCCAATTCTTCGCCCACGTCCTCGAGTAGCAGCGGTCTTCCCAACGAAAGGCAGTCTTCGAGATGATTTCGGAAATACTTGTGGTTTAGTGACGAAATCTGTAAATGAAAGAAAAGTAGCCATCTTGTCACTTTTTATGGCGAATAAGGGAAGATTACCGTCTAACATTGTAATACAAAAACTGGGTTGTATAAAAAGGGAGACAGCACATCAGTGAAACGAAACCAAAGAGAAGAAGGGTGGCGTTTTCTACAATCTAGCTATGTTTAAAAAGGATAAAGCAACCAACCTGCATTTGACTCTCTTTTTCTCTGTTTTTAATCCAGGCCTTTCCTTGGCCTTGCGGGTCTATCAACAGAGGGAAACGAGTTGCCTTGGTGACGATAATGCCGTTTTGGACTGACAGTTCATCGTTTGGCAAACCCTGAAGATTCCACTCTCCCACCTGAAATCACAAAAAAACATGGCTACTGAAACCCACGAACTGAAACCAAAACTTAATATTTCTTATTAATTCTAAACCTTGTCACTTACAACACAACTGCCAGTTACAAATTCAAGACATAACAGGTGGATCCTGTTATAACGATTAAAGCAGCTACCTCGCGGGAATTTCGCAGATTTTTGATCTAACCTGTTCTGAAATTATTGGTAGGCAACCTATCCCATGAAAAACATTATCTTTGAACATCTAGAGGAAGATATTACCTTAATTTGTGGATATAAATCAGACTTCGGCTGTAAATATCGATTTTTAGAAGACGCGCGGAAACAACTTGAAAATATTAGCCTCAATTTTTCAAGTTGCAATCCATTTCCATCCTAGCCATCCGAGGCAGAGACGCTTATTAACAGTTTCATTGCTTTAATATAGCATTTTTTATCAAAATGGACCATTATTTGTATGTTTACAAAGACACAAACATAAGTTTTGGCTGTTCAAAAATCTGTTATCATTCGTGAAAAAAGCCCCTTTAATGCTTACCGTTGCCGCATCTACGAGCATGCCCGTGACATTCAGGTTGGCTGTAAAGGGGATCTTGCGTGACTTCATATCCTTCTGCCATTTTCCCATCAACATGTCACGGAACTCCTGGTTAAAGGGACCAGAGTAGGACAAAAATCCTGTACAGAGTAACACGTCACCCACCAGTCTGTAATAGAAACAAAGCAAAGTTTCTCCATTACCTTAGACATCACTGGTTCTTGTTATTTATTGTGCAAACTATTACTCAGGATAGCAAGTACTACAGGACAATGTCCATGCGATTACGAAGCATCGTTAAAGGTGATTTTAAAGGCTTCGATGGACAATCAAAAGCTAAAAAAATCTAAACTTCGCTTGTTCGAGAAAACCTCGGTCATACAATGACCAGACGATATAATTGAGTTTAGAGGTCTATTTCATGTCACCGCTTCACTGTGGCTTTGAAAAAATGCAGTGAATTTTGAACGGTGAAAACTCTTCAAATTTTCGCGACACGGCCACCCTAAAACCTGTCAATCACGATCCTAAAGAGTACAAAAAATTTAACAGCTACTCCTTAGCTACTACAGCTACAGCTACTCCTTAGCTACTACTTAGTTGCGTTATACCTTCCAATCTGAGCTTCAAACTCTTTACTCTGTTCTGTCCATCTTTCTTTTTCTCCTCCTAATCCGCCAATCAGCGTAGAAGCTGCCAGCATCTTGCGGCGACACGTCTCCGCGTCATCTAGAAGATCCTGTTTATAATCCAGTTAAACCAGTTAATACTTGCACCACTTACCATATCTCATTTCTCCTTGAGGTTTCAGTGCAAAGCCAGGTGTGGACGAAAACGTGAAGAATACCATAATATCGCAAATAAAGAAAAGGAACGTTTTTCCAATTAATACTTTCAATAATCCACGGAGAATGTAATTTCAGCGTTTCCTTACACCCGGGCGAATGTATTTAAAACTTTGAAATTTGGTCGTTATACATAACCGGAATTCTGTATCTCAGGTAAAAGACCAATTAAACCTTTAAGTTGAAGGCCTGTTTCACAGTTGTTGTTATATCCAGATATTTGCGCGTACGAGGTTGATATGTGTGCGTACGAGGTCATTAACCCTATTCAGACCGGGCTTTTTTGGATCTTTTCAGACCGGGGAGGGGGGGACGGATTCCGCCCCCCCCCCCCTCCGTAACTTCCAGATTATTTAAGCAATCACAATGAAACTTAGAGGATATATAGTATGTCCGAAAATCTATACGTCACGTGGGATGATGGCGCCCAAAATTACTGCAACGTACTCAAAATCAATAAAACTGTGCTTAAAACCGTAAAAAGAAGAAAATAATTGCATTAATGTTTGTTCTCATTAATAGAAACACGAAAATTACAAATATGTGAAAACATGCCTGTCAAAATGCCGTTGCCATGGTGACGTCAAAATCCTGACACAACAACATATCCTACCAAATTATTTCCAGATAAATTTTAGATAAGCTCGCAAAGTTTGGCAGCATTTGGTTGAATCTTGAAAAAGTTATAAGCTTTCAAAGTCAGCGCGGGCACTTCCCCCCCCCCCCCCCCCCCAACCAGGTCTGGATAGGGTTAAGGGAGTTACACCAACGATTCTTTTTTCGCATGTTAGTGTAACAGGAGATGTTCGAGATTATGAAAAAAAAAACAGGCACCGTAACTTAAACAAGATTTACCTGTTTTTCTTGTACTGCCTTATCGTACAAGGCCTGCACTTGATCAAGTTCAGCCTGTTTAGCATCAAGCTGTGCCTGCGCTACATTCAGGTCGTTCTGAGCTACGTTCAGTTTCGCCTCTTGAATTGTCAAGTTGGCCTGTGAGACAAATAAGGTTACGATTAGTTATCATTACAAGACTCGAGACACATTCAGTGGCATGGAGAATGGTCTGAACCCGAGAAGTTCAGATTACAAATAACCAGTAGCCCTAACGATTTGGCCACGCCGCCTTCTAAACAAGCAACGTTCTCTGAAGAAATGCGCCTTCATCTTCTAAACATTACGAGATCATATACAAGAGAATATAATAATAATAATAATAATGATAATGATAATAATAATAATAATAATAATAATAATAATACTTTATTTATATAGCGCTATTTCTATTTCTAACCAATACCGCTTTACAAGTTATTTACAATTAAAAATTACATATCTATATTAAAAAAGTTACAATTTGTATATAATAAAAAAAATAAAAGATCAATAAAAGAACTAAAACGAATAAAAAGACTAACTAATTCACCTAAGTTAATTGTAAAAATACACTAAATTAAATATGATTAAATCATGACTCAAATTTCAAGGAAACAATCATCGAATGACTTATGTCGAAAGAGGCCAATGATGCTGCATTGCAACTTACCTTTAATGGCAACACTTCTTTGTTGATACCAAAGAACACAGACATGGCATTCGTCCACGAACACAAACCAGCGACGTCACCACAAACCTGTCAAAAGAGAATTTTAAAGAGAACACATTAACCATCGTTACATTTCATCGTACGTCACAAAACTCTATCAAAACTAACAAAGTTAAGCAACAACAACAACAACAACTTTATTTGCACCCTTTTCATTCAATTAAAATTAGCAATACAATAAATAAAATAAATAAGCTAAAAACTGCTACCATTTCGGTAGGCGGGAAACCGTCTACGAGACATGAGCTCGCAGTCTCCCTTTAAAGAGGTTACTTAGCAACATGGGTGAGCCTGCAGTCGTTACTAAGCAACATAACGTAACCTGGTAGCGTCATACTGGCTGTTTTCGTTCGTTCGTTAGTTCGTTCGTTCGTTCGTGCGTTCATTCGTTCGTTCGTTCTTAAGAGCAGTCGGTCGGTCGGTTGGTCGGTCAGTCGTTTGTTACTTCTAGCAGTTGAGGTATAAGTATCATTGTCATTTGCAGAAAATCCTGGTAAAACGAAGAATGGCTACAACATAGTCGATTTCGACTTGTTCACCACCTGTTTAAGCGTTGTTACGTTGAAAGATAAAAAGCTTTTAAGGTATTTAGAATAAGCCATAACTAACCCTTTTAGCAGTTTCCATATTATAATCCTCCATTTCCAAATACGGGGCAAGGAGTTCAACCATTTCGTCATTGATGGTATCTTTCGCAAAGCTTTGAAGCGACAGCAAGAAGTTGGACTGACTCATAGTCTGGAAAAGAAAACAGCATGCATAAAGATAAATTGATATATAAGTATTTTTGTAAATACTAGTTTCTTTTAAGTGTATAATGTATTTTTGCAATCTATTTTACTGTATTTTTGTGTTTTCAAAGATTAAGTATTAGCTTCTGTAAGTTCCTCTGAAATTTGAGAGTAAATAAAGTTTATGTTATGTTTAATTCATCTAGACATCTACGCGATAATATTCTCGTCGAAAGTCCTCTCAAAAAGCCGAAAGGCAGTGCTAACGCAAAATACGATGGAAACCAAGTGCTGTATCATCTCGTTTGAACAAGTTCCCTCGAAAATACCATAATGAAATTCCAGGAATCTTATGGACCTATGCAAAACTTCCCTCTCTCCCTCCTTTAGCCTAAAAAGGAAACTCATTCATACCTTAAGCGATTCACTCCATGACGGCTTGTTACAGTTTCTCTCCGCATCAAATACCACCGGGTCCATTTTCTTTCGAAACAAGAGCAAAACGCAGTCCATAATGCGCATGATCAGATGTGGTGGCTTGGGAAGCTTACGGACTGTGGAGATGTGGCTCGGTTTGATGGTCTGGGAACGAACAAACGTAACCTGGTTAGTATTTTACTTGCATTGTAACCAAAGGTACATGGGATATCACATCCGCAGACTGTACCCTAGGCGAAGATACGTCGCGGTCTATAAAGTAGGCTCTCCTTCCGGGGATTACACAAGGCGAGAAGTAAAGAAGAAAGAACTATTTCATAATTTCTTTCTCCCTGTTTCAATTCCTAAACTTAAGGCCAGTTAAAACAGGCGATTTTTGTCCCGCAACTAAATGCGATTTTTGTCGCGCCGAAGTTGCACGAAGTCTCCTTCTATATCGCGGGATAAAATTGCCATGAGTTTGGAACTAGTGGCGATAAAATCGCTGCGATATCGCAGAAGTTTCGAGGCTGTTTGAAAATGTGATGCAACTTCGGCGCGACAAAAAACTGCATTGAGTTGCGCGACAAAAAACGCCTGTGTGAATGGACCTTATTTAAAGCTGAGAGATCGTATTTTTACCTCGGTTTACAACGAGAAATTTTTTGGACTTCAAAATATATTAGTCTTGCTTACAATAAAGCCAGGCACAAAGCTAAGATTTAGTCACAGTTACATCGGAATTGAACTGTACTTTACGTGTAACCTTTAATATTTTATTCAAAGTACCCCCAGGCTTTCTTTCCCTCCCCAGCCCTACCCGCTAACATGGCATAATAAACCTGTCATTAACCTGTAAAGCGGCTTCTGCTTCCTCGAGAGCTGGTCTTGCGGCTTCTAACTTTTCTTCAGCCACAGCTTTGTCGACCTGAAAAAAAGAACCCAACCACACACTTATAAACGATACTAGTAAGCAGGAGAAAATAACACGGAGAAACTCCATTCACCTGACATACAATTGACAGAACAGTTTGTTAATAGCGCAAACCACTGGGAAATGAGGACAGCTTACGATGGCTTTACGCTTTAACACTCACTCATCCTCTTCGCTCCTCTAACTGGAGCATAAGGCCACCAGAAACGTCCTCCATCCTTCACGGTCTTTTGCTCGCTGTTCCACCTCATTCCAGCTAGTCCAGCCCAGGTCTTTTACGCTTTAAAGTTTGCTCTAATTCCTTTGAAATTTCTAAAACGTATTGCTGGGAAATTGTTGCATCAGACAACTAACGTATAACTTAGTACCGATTGATACAGTTCCTTTGTCGATATTATTAAACGTTTAGTTAAACTGTAAAGAAAAGAGTGTGGGTGTTTAATTTTAATTTGTTGGGGGGGTTTTGATATTTTTTAGGGGAGAGAAAAAAAAAAAGGGAATTGTATCATCTAAGATCTTACCGCAATATCGTCCACAATAGCTTGAGCTTTGTCTTTGACTTTCTGGACCTGAGCTTTGACTTTCTCAGCCGCTTGTGCTTTTACGGTAACCTCTTTCAAAACCTACCGGACGAAAGGCATCAGATCAATAAAAAGTATATTGGTTTGGGGTTTTTTTTTTTTACACATCTCATTCTGTCAAACATAAACGACATCGAAAGAGTCACAGCTGCAGACAATCTTACCAAGTCAGCCTTCTCGGATGCCACAGCGAGCTCTTTCTCTTTCACAGCTAACTCTTTGGAGAGCTGAGCGACTGATTCGCTCGCCTCCATAAGCTTGGCCAATCCCGTGTTCATTCTTTTCGCCAACTCGCCAATTTGCTCTCGTTTTTCGCTATATATTGACTTGTAGCCGTTGATAAAAGAAAGATATGACTTGGGAGTAACATGTGTCGCTCGACGGTATCTATAAATAAAAGGACAAAAAAAAGTTATTCGAAATAAACAGTTGGCGAGGGAGGCGATCGAAGCTAACCAAAGATTTTAATGAACAGTACAATGGTTCTGCAAATGGGTTGTAAATCTTTGTACATTTTTAGCAGTCGTTTTAGTTTGCAAATCAACAACGCAAAATCATGACCAAACCGGGTGACATGGCCGATTTGTCTTGTCAAGCTCAATACGAAAACTAAAACGGATTAAACCTCGGGTGAAACAGAATTGGGCGTCTGCTGGCGTTTGGTAAATGCCGTCGCACAAGACAGGCGAAATTGTATTGGACGAATTATGAATTTTTTTTTACGAACATTCCAAGATTAACACGACCAAAGACTGTGTACAGCCCTCATTTTTTCGTGTTTTTTTTTTTTTTTCAATCGATGAGCGCACGGTGAGAATGACGAAAGAACTGAACACCAGCGCAATCTGCGTTTTATGGAGAAAATGAAACGAAACGTCTATTTTTCTATTTCAAATTGGACGTTGTGTATACATATTCAACTATAAGATAGAAAGACGATGAAACATCGACAATAAAACCCGAAAATCGTCATTCCTTGTTAAGTATGCTCTACATAAAAAACACCTTCTGAAGTTAACTATTAAGTTTTTAACCACGTTAATGCGTTGATATAGTACAATTAAACAAGATGGTGATCTGAAATTGTTACCTTTGGAAGTAATCGGTACAGCTAACGGCCACACCATCATGATATATTCCCATGGCGTGCACGACTTGTTTTTTAACTTCACTCTCGCACACGATTTCAAAGTTGGACAGAAAATGATCTGCTACCGCGATCAAAGCATCTTTAGGCCAGCGGCTGAACCAGTCCATTGTGCAACCGCTGATCAGACCTGGAAACTTTAGAGACCTGTTACGGAATTTCTCACCGACCTGCGTTGAAAAAGGACGAAAAATCGTCAATATAAAATTCTTTCTTTGTGTGGTTTGTAGCAAAAAAACCTTGTAACATCAAAATCCTTCCCGGAGTAAATAAATCCCAAAAATAATTAGCCTGCAAGCTGGCCTCTATTCGGGGGCAACGTGAATCTCTCTTCGAGCGTCGAAGGCGCGAACCCGCAAATGTGGGAGAGATTCACGTTGCGCCTGAATAGAGAGCCTGCCGCAGGCTAAAAATTAGAGGCAGCAGTGACTCATAAATTCAACTAAGATACTCAATTATAAAAAAAAATCGAGCGAAAAATCAAACGCAAGCAAAGTAAATCTGCTTCGCCATGCGTCTATGCCATCTCGCCCTTCGTTTACTTTCCGGGAAAACGATTTGATTTGATTATGTTTAATTTTGTGCCACCATCATCAGACATAACACCATGCATTTCAAAATTCATTGATTAAGGCTGGTCTCATATGATCGCCCCGATCGTCTCTGTCGCTTCTGTCGTTTGCAAAGTCTGAGGTGATGGACCAAGAAACTTTTGGAAGCGACAGAAGCGACAGAGACGATCGGGACGATCATATGTGAACCAGGCTTTACTGGTGATTGCTGCACATTTATTCCAGTGTATTAAGAATTTGGCGGTTCATCAAAACAATATCCCCTAGTTGACGATTTCCTTAATTTTCATCACATGTCTGCTTGTTAGCAGAAAATAACTGGTGAACATTCTAACAAAAGCAAAGACGTACCGGCGAGAAGCAGAGCACGACGTGAAGATTATGCTTCGCTCGCGTCAAGAAGTAGTCGTACAGATTTTCCCCCGTGGGTGGTCTCCTGGGGAACTCCTTTTTCATCACAGGAATCAGTTCGCCACAGATTTCGTCAATTTCGTCACGAGCAAAGAGATTTGAGATCTCCCCAGAGGACAGTAAGTTGTTGAGATATTCAAGGAAGCCTTCTTCTTTGATTTCTTGGTCAGTGAAGATAAATGTTATTCCTTGACCCTGCATTCCGGCTACCCTGTAAAGATACTTCAAGTCCTCCATGAGGTTTGATGCATTGTAGGACCTGAAAGATTTACAGAGGAGTTTGTAAATTGATTGAGCTGACTATGGACTCACTGACTAACTGACTGACTGACTGACTAGATAGCAAACTGTCTGAGTAACTGACCTACTGACTGACTGACTGCTTGCAGGCTACAAACCGCCTGAGTGAAGACTGAATTACTTGCGTGCGGACTGTCTGAAAGGAACAAAGAATTGCTAGCAGATGGTATCGGCCTTCAAACTGTCTAAAGAATAAATACCCTAGTACGTTGTCTAAATACGTTGTCTAAATAACTGGCTTGCTAATAAACTACGTGATAGAAAGATCGGACAAAACCTTCAGACTGACTCAGTTATTGACTTGATTCAGGAATTGAAGTTGTTCTAATGTATGGAGCAACACAACTGAACGTAATCTCGATAAACTCCAAGCGGTTCAGAACTTTGCGTGTCGCATCATTAGCGGAGCTAATATGAAGTCGATCATATTACACCGATACTGAAGCGTTTACAATCGCTTTCAGTCAAAGACCAACTGTACTAACGCATAACGCATAAATGTATATAGTATAATATAGCATAGTAGTGTACAGTAATTTAATGATAATTATAGAGTTGTAATTGTAAATATCATTTTATTTGTTAGGTTAGGGTTAATTTAATTGGTAAATGTAGAGCTACTCTGTAGAAATGTTACCAATAAACCATTATTATTATTATTATTATTATTATTATTATTATTATTATTATTATTATTATTATTATTATTATTATTATTATTATTGTCAAGCAATGTGTGTTAAGTGCAGACAGGGAGTGCCCCAAGTTACTTGACTGAGCAGTTCATTAAACGCTCAGACGTGTCAAAGCCCACTAGAACGCAAAGCCGTGATATCCCACTACAGATCGCAGTGGACAGAAACTACTATCAGGTTTTAGTCTGGAACCCGACACCCAAACATAAACTTGCCTCCCAGAGAATTCCCAGCTCACTTTTACGGAATCTTTATTTTTTATTTTTATTCATAGTATATTTTAATTTAGTTAATATAAATAAACTCTGAAAAACCTCAACAGGGATGGGTTAATAAAATTGGAATGTATGTATGTATGTACTTATTCACAAACTAAAAAAGAAAACCGAACAAATGACTCTTAAATAAGAAATTAAGTTAGCTGTTGTACAGCGTGACTAAAAGCCTAGTGAATCAACAACACAAAAATTGACATTCTGGAATAATAACAGAAACAATTCGGGAGTATGAACACACCTTGTAAGTGTAATCTGGAATGTCTTGTAGCCAGCAATGAAAGAAGCCAAACGTGTCAAGCTCTGTTTTCCTGAGCCTCCCACTCCTACAAGGAGGGCGTTACCCCGTGGAGTCCTAATGATACGGGACACCTGAAAACGATTTAAACAGAATGTTAAACCAACCTTCCCGTTCATCAAGGGATACTTTTTTACGACCGTAAACCATTTTTATTTGCCATGACTAAAAAGAGTATATTTCTTTTGCGAGCCTCTACTATTCGTTTCATAATTGCCCCTTTTTGTCGGTACTCGAGTTATGAAGAAGGGGCGATTAGACCGCTCGAAAAGAGGATAACATGGACAATTTTTTCTCGAGAAACAACGAAAAGTTCATAAATACCAGAAATGAAAGTTTCGGAAAATTATAAAAAGTTCATGTTTTAAATTCATTTTTTTACCATGCATGCCATGGAAGTTCAATCGATTGATATAAACTTCTCGAGAGAGAACAACGCCCGTTCCCAACGTTCACGAAAACTGGAACCATCTAAAAATAAAACTATCAGATTTTTTACTGACTTCCGTAGAAATTATCATTTCCCAAACGTTTGGAAATCCATCAAAATGATGCCGAAAAATTGTCAAAACTATTACACGAGGAAACGGCAAGATGTATTTCTCCGTGAAGCAAGCGATGTTACTTACCCTCATGAGATGAATCATAGCGTCCCTGAAGAACACCAGGTCCATCCCGGCGCCTCTGATGCTCTCGTTATACTGCTCCAAGTACATCTTGAGTCTTTCTTCAAGACCCTCAAACGATGGGATCTTATAGAAAACAGAAGCGATATAAATCAAAATTGAAAACATTATGTGATTACTTTGGCAAGAAAATGAAGAAAAAAGATTGGGTAAAGCCGCAATGTAGTTTCCAACACTCTTGCACCGTCACAAAGGAAAAAATCGGGCAACCTTTGACCTCACGACGGTTTTAAGAAAACATTTTTGGATTCACACGAACTAAGTAATTTCAAAATGTACACTGTCAGTTCACCCTACTTTATCATTCCCGCTGCTCAAGAACAAAGAATAGAGTAAGTGAGAAAGAAACAATATTTACAACGAGATCAGTAATGATGGCCTAGGGAAGAATTGATGTTTTCTTACCAGTTCATAAACCTTTGGAGTTTCAAAATCAGCGTCCTCAGGTTCGTCGCCTGTAGCTTCAGGGGCATCCCTAAATAATTAACAAAATACTTATATTAATAAAGACAATGAGAACCACGAGTGAAACTACAAAAAGTAAAAGTTCGGACGATATTTTGGACATTCTATGAAAGAGGCAAAAGAAACAACAAAACGCTGAAAAAATAGTAAATTAACCTCAAACTGACGAGATGTTAAGGTTAAATAAGTGGTCTCCGTTAAGCGCGCAGCTTCACGTTAACACCAAAAAAGTACAAACCTTAAGAAGTCCACAAGATATGGCATATTTTCAATCATGGCCTGCAACTCCTCTCCGAGCTCCTCACCAATGACTCGCTTCATTGTCTTCTCAAACCAGTCCTTGTCGGATTGATTCGTAAAGCGGTCGGAAATCACTCGGATGCATTCGTGTTTCCATAAAGACATTAAGGTTTGCTGAGTCGATACTACTTCGGAGATGCAGTAGAGGATACCTTGCCAAATCCTGGACAAGTCTCGGAGGTTAAAGATGTAGTGAAACTTGGCTGGTGTGGGAAGCATTTTGATCTAACGTTGGAATGAAAGAAGAAAAAAAACAATTAAAAAAAATGATGAACGTTACTAAATGAGATGATAATGAATGTTAAATTGTCTGCTTAACTATATAGTAAGCGAGCGAACGAACGAAAGAACGAATGCAAAATGAACGCACGCACGCACGCACGAACGAACAAACAAACGAACGCATAACTCAAACAAACAAAAAGATTGAGAAATCAAATCATGGATGCAATGTTTAGACAAATGAAGACCTTAATACAGCCATTGTTTCACAAAACAGAAATTCTGTTTTGCTTTTGGGGAGAACAGGAGACTAAAATATTGAGTAAATTTAATCAAAAGGGATAAATCCGGTGAACACCCTCTCCAAAGTCATAATAAGGGTAAACCGCATGATTTAAATACCTTAGTAAATTGCCACAGTCTACGAGTACAGGGTACAAGCTGCTTGGCTAGCTCTTGTATGGCACTTGAAAAACCACGCTCTGAACAGAAATGGCCAGCCGCAATTACACCTTGATGAAAAGAACATAAATTGTTAGTTAACATACCCAAAAACTTTGTTACGCGCTACGCGCAGAAAGATTTGCAGCTACATTCATGGATGACCTAAACCGGGGTTCAAGATGTTACACTATAATCCCACTTCCAGTATAGTATCAAGAGAGAGGGTAACGTTTCAAAAGGTACTTTAGAGGACTGTACCTCCAAAAAAAGATACCCCGCTGGGCTATTAACTGGTGAAAATTTACAAACAATTACTTTAACAAGAGAGACGGACAAGATAGTATCTCACCAAAGATCTTGTCAATGGAGCTGTTACTTGGCAGAGTAGAGTTGAAGACACTGAACTGTCTTTTGAGTCTCTGTGGAATGTCGTTTCTGCCACCCCCTGGGTGAATCATGGCCGCCAAGAACTGGATATCTGCTAGGTTAGTGAAGTCACCCGGCTTCTCCAAGTTATAGAAACCTTTGTTCTCCATTACCTGGCGGACTATTTCATTTGTTACCTGAGGGATAACAAGACCAGGATGAGAAGAGAATGAAATTTAGAGCTGATTATAGGACTCAGATGACCCGGGAAAAAAGTCAATTTTTAAAACGTTGCTTTTGAGGTATGGCCGCCTATAGTTTTTGGCTCCCAGAGTCCCAAAAGAAACATTTGTCGACAGAAGCCAAAGTGAGTCAGCGTATGGAGTTTCAAGGTTATAGTTTTATCTAATGAAAAACTTAAAGACATTTATATTACCAAAAACATTATAAGGGAAGCCTCGAGCCATGCGGCCCATACTGGCGGAGCTTATCCCGGTTTATGTAACATTAGGCGGCTGGAAGCATTTCTTATCCCCCCTGAATGGGATGCTAGTCCATCGCAGGGTACCCCCCAGTATTTTTTCGCCAGTACCCATTTATACACCTGGGAGGAGAGGGGAGAGGCACTATGAGAGTACAGTGTCTTGCCCAAAAACGACACAAGTGACCCCGGCCAGGGCTCGAGCCGGGACCGCTCGAGTAGCATACCGTTCCATTAATTTTCAAGCGTCACCATCAGCACTTTAAGAAACTTGACCAGACAGCAGAAGATATTGGCAGCCATTTTTGCATAAGGTCTTTAATAACCAAAAAGAAACGGTAGTTCCAGACTATCGACCGCCGGAAAGTAATCATTAGTCACGAAAAATAGGTACAGACCTGGTCGCCCCATTCGTTGATAATTGGCATGTTAACATCATCAATAAACACAGTCATCTTCTTGCCAGCCGGCGGTCCGTATGTGTTTCCCATTCGCTTGTCCACGTAGCTTTCGATCGTTCTTTGGAACATCAGCGGAGTCGAGGCGGAGGAGAAGTTGAAGCTTTTACTCAAGTGTCTCTCAGGGTCATTTTTACCCATGTTGCCTTTTATCATAACCGTCTTGGCGGTGCCTTGCTCGCCGATCAACAGAGCGGCCTGATAGAACAAACAAGCAATCACGTAAATAAAACTACAAGAAGAGACTTAGGGTGGATTTCCAGTGACGCGTATTTTTTTTTTACGTACGCGAAAAAAGAAACCGCAAATTTATTTTTTTCCTATAATGGGGCTTTAGAAACATTTGAGGAAAAATTGGTGTTAATGTGAACAAACAATTATTAGTTTATCTCTATTCTGAGAAGTTTTTTTGGCCCGTTTGAATTAATTTGCTTTATCATATGCTGTAATTATTTCTATTTGTCACTGCAAAATAAAATGGTTATTGTTGTTGTTGTTGTTAATTAATAAATTTCTTAAAACTAAATGGTTCGACCAATTTTCTATTTCTTTTTTCTCTTTTTCTCTGAAATTCTTGTTTGGGTTTATCCTGTTATCCAATTCCAATTTCATCAACATTCCTTACACAATCTATCAAACTTTAAGAACAAAAATTAATCCTAAAAGATCTGATTTAAACCCCTAACAAATCAGGCAATGCTTCCAGTCAGATGGCGAGGTACGAACAAGCTCATGAATCGTAAAATAAGAACTACTGTTAGCAGCAATGCAATCAAAACAATTGAAACCGTCCGCGCCGGTGTCAAGAAATTGAAAGCGAACAAGCACAAAAGTAAAATCATTACAAACCTTTCCCTGTTTTGACACAACATGAATGAGGTAGTCTGTTCGCACGTTATCCACGTTTGGGACAAGAATGGACAAGAAGTCGGGGTTGTGGTCCTTGGGGTAGATGTATTCCTCAACTCGTTTGTTCCAGTGCTCCCAATCACCTGAGATTTAAAAACAAAAAAGAAAATTTGTAGATGATAAAGCTATTTTCCTTCAAAGAAGTTTCCAACATCCTGGCTAAACGAGGAAACATTTTTACGAAACTCGAACGTTTCATTCGTTTTAGCCGGCTAGTGGAGACATCTATTCGGGAGCAAACTGTTTTTGAAATGCTTTAGAAATACAGTACATATCTTTTTGAGTTTGTTTTCGGGAGGCAAGCTCCATTTAAAACATGTTTCCTGAACGGCTAAAAGAAGAAAAATGTATTTTGAGCCTACCATAAGCGGACTAAGGTAGTGTTTGTATGTGAATGGAATACAATCCGTAAGATAACAAGACCCTATTCAGGGTTGCCACCCATTAAAACCCAAAAAATTCCCCGACTTTTCACTGACCTCAAAACAATTTTCACTGACCTTAAATTAGGTGAATTAACAAATAAGCCCAACCTTTTTTTTGCATTTGCTTCAGCTTCTTTTGCAGACCATCAATAGCCTTCTTATCATTTTTGTTCTCTTTACGTTTTTTCACGGGACTTTGAACGCATGGCATTTGAATTTGCCAAAAAAAAAACAAATAAAAAAAAAAAAAATCCATTTTGTTTTTTTGGTTTCAGCCAAAATTCCCTGACTTTTTATTCACTGACTTAAACAAGAACTAAGATTTTCCCCGACTTTTCCCTGACCTTTTAAAAATGTTTGTTTTTCTCTGACTTTTCCCTGACTGTGGCAATCCTGCAGTTATATACTTGCTACCTTAAGGTGACTTTTGTTGCGGCTTCTTTTATCGCTATTAGTGCTCGCATTTCTCGTTCAACTTATGTCGTTAGAGACCCCTCCACCCCAAGGGAAAAAAAGTGTGACTTGAAATATTCTTTTAATATGATGCCAATGACTTTTTCTTTCTGCCAATGCAAATGTTCTCTTCAGTGAGGTTCTTAAGTGGACACTCACTCTTGATGATAATCCAAATCTGCTTGAAAAATGCTAAAATAGAGCGCAAAAATAGTAACCTTAAGGCAGATGTAACAAGCTACCTGTTTCGTTGACAAGAAATTCAAAGATGGTGTCCTGTGATCCCTCAGCGATGGGAGGTAAATCAAGCTCAAAGTTTCCTCGTGCAAACTCTTCCATCTTGGCGCGATCGTCCAGTTCTAACAGCGCACCAACACTCCACATAACACAGAAAATGTAAAGCCTCTCTAAATGAGAAGCCGACACATTCGAGCCGTCTTCTTTCCTGGGGATAAGACCCTCGAGTATCGTAACGGCCTAGCGAGAATGAAATAAACCGTCATTAAAATAGTCAAAGCGCTTTAGAGAAGTCAGAAGAAACGAATTATGTCTGTGATTAGACCGCGATGAATGATCATCGCAAGCTTACAAGAGTAAGCGAGAGTTCTTTTCGATAGGCCTCACCACTTTCCATTTTAGAGTAAAACTGTTAAAAAAACAATTCAATTTTTAATCAAAATTGCGATTAGGATTGACCAAGCCAGGAAGGTCATTCGAAATAATGCTAAATATATTTCCATCAATAGTTGAATTCTCCTTAAGAAAAACATTTTATCTGCGACTTGTAACTTGTGAAGTTTTTAAGCACACGATTCATTTCCCTTCAATTTAAAGATACTCGTGTACGTATAATTAAAACAGTTTTATAACACCGCCTGACATTAGCTAGTAACCCACCTGCACAATGTAGTTGTGTTCCAAAATGTCCATCTTGAAAACGCAATTTTCTTGCACGTAGCGAAGGATTTCTTCAAAGGATTTCTCAAACAGACCTTTCAAGACTTCTGCCTCGGGTTCTGGTCGCTTGTTGAGCCACGCCTGTGAGGAAATCAACGTGCAACAAAGACACTGCGTAAGAATCAAGATCATGAGCGATAACAGTTAACCTATGGTTTGGACGGTTAACTGACAATTACCCTGGCTACAGTGTTTTTCTCTTTTCTATTTCTCTATTAAAGCGAAGCATCGAGCCCAATTTGAAGATACAAATTTTATCCCTTAGCTCAGCATTTAAATTGACTAAAATGTAAATTGGCATCTGTCTATCTATTTCTTTTGTCTTATCTTTTCGTATTCGAATCCTTGTCATGAAAAGCCTGTCTAAGTATTTAAAAAAGTGATTCGAGAACGTAGGTGTTAAATACAATTATCTACAATTTGCTCACAGAAGAACGTCATGCCCAATATTTACCACAAAGCTATTAGCTTATACTAGCTCTCATTCAAAGCTTTTAACTAGAACACAAGAATCATTTGTTCTGTCACGCAATCCTCACCTGAAGCACAGGTCTCCAATCCAGCCCAGAAGAGCTCATGTACACCATACCGTTGCGTGACACAGTAGCTGGTGACGCGTTATCTATGTTGTGAGGCTCAAAGATGATCTTACACTGAGGGGACATGGGAATTCTGTCGCCATTAGCCAGGGTCAAGGTCTTGTTATCGTCCAGCACACTGTTAAGGTTCTCAATCCAGATGGCATCCACTGGTCCGTCTAACACGATCCAGATTCGTTCACCTGGTGACGGACAAAATAAGCTTAGCAAACCATCTACAGGCGGTCTACACGTTACAAAATTTGACTGAAGGACTATCGCAGTTTGCCAATGATAGTTGCAACGCAAAACTAATCATTGAAGCAGAAACAGAAACAGTACAAAATAAAAGGAAACAATTCAATAGATACAAGCAGAGTACAGGTCACGTAAGACAAAGTTTTAATTTTGTAACTAAATTATCAAGAAGATACCATGTTCAATCGGGTTAGTTCCTGTCTAGATTTTATTCGTTCTCGGACTACCGCCAAGTTCTTTATAGACTTTGTGGTTTAATAGTATTGTTGTTCACCCTGCGAGCAGAGCCTCTTTCAACTTCCCTGTGATTGAGTTTGGGGGGGAAGTATATAAGGAAAAAGATTGTTGTTGCGCTTGAAACACAGAAACCGCCCTGACCAAGGAGGCAAGGTGCTGCCCTGAAATTGTATTTCGAGCATGTTATAATAGTTCGGCACATGTATCTCGTAAACGCCCTCTTCTTCACTTGTTTTTGCCATTTGTTTGAACACAAGGAGATATATATCACAACATACGATTTTTCTGGAAAAGCGTTGGTAGCAGTACGAACACAGCATAGTAAAGATGAAGCATGTCCCTCTTAAATACCCCCAAATACATGTAAACCTTTTAAAAATACTACTAATTAGTTTGCCAGCAACAGTGGCTGTAAAGAACACAGTTTCAGAACAAACCTTTCTTGGCACGAAGCGTCTTCCTCCAGAGAGTAGAGAAAATTCCATCAGTCCAGTCATTTGTAGCAACATCCAGCCGTCCAAACATCTGAGGTGCAGTGATAGCCTTGGGGTTCATTCTCATTTCTCTGTGAGGTGTCCCGCAATCCGTCATAGCTTTCATCAATATGTGGATACAAGCGGTCTTCCCCGCCCCACTCGGACCCAGTACCATCATGCCGTGACGTACTCGTTGGGTCTCGAATAACTGCAAATGAAATCGGTCACAGCGTAAACAAAAAATTCCTTTTACCTCAGGTGCACTACACAGGGTTTTACACTCTCCCGAAAAGACGGCCGTAGAAAAAAAAAAAAGAATGATTCGACGCGTTTTTCTTTCCATGAACCACAAACTGAGGACGCAGGAAGTTTGGCAGACAGAGTCAAATATAGTGCATGTAAGGCCACAACCGAGTACTGGTCCTTCAACTGGGAAAGGCGCGTCTTAAATACGATACACAAACTCTTGCTCTTTCCCTCGCCCAGAAAAAGAAAAATACACTAAAAATCCTTGTTAATGTTAAGAATGAATGTTTATTACAATAACTATGGGCTTCTTTTCCCTTCAGGTTAAAAGTTGAGGAGATAGAAAAGTGAAAGTCGTTAATCCAAAATCGCTGTTTATCTTACGGGCGGGCTGCATCAAACATTCTAGCTACAAAGGTTATTTACCTGGATAAGTTTTAGTCTCCATGATGGATGGTTAATGAGTCCAGCCTCTTCCACTTGATTGGCAATTGCTTGTTCTAACTCTGGATAACCAGCTTTGTCCAACACAATGCCAGGGAAGAGATCGTTTATAAGACTCAAGAACAGCGGCTCGTCTTCATCGATCTGAAAATAAAAAAAAGGAAATCAATTCCAGAAACAAACAAATTTCACGTTTAAAACAGACTGCGCTCATAGAAAACGAAAAAAAAATTAAAAAAATTATATTTCTCGAAATGAAAGCTTGCATACAAAATCGCGTCTACTTAGTAGATTTAGTAGTTTCAGCGGAATCGACTTCCAAACCAGTCTCCAATTATGATTTTTTCATACTACAAATTTTATGAGTTTACCCACTTCAATCTTGGAACACTATCGTAACCTCGTGCGTTCCTTTACTGCATATTATCAGCAATTTGTCGTAACTATTACTAATATGTCGAGAAGTCCTTAAAGAAAGGAGCATTTCAGTAACACACCATATTATTGGTATAAGGAAAGCTAAGGCCTTACCAGTTTGGAGAGGTTCATGTCCCTGAGTACTCTCATAACAATCGTGTTCTCACTGTCTCCAACACTCAATCGTTTTGCAGCGCCAAGAGTTCTTAGAACTGACAGAATATTCCTCAAGCCAAAGTCATAGTGAACCTTACAAAGAAAACAAATGTTGACAGAGGGTGAAAAAATGAACTGACTGTAGAAATTAGGTTAAAAAGACAGTAAACGTAAACGAAAAGTAATCACTAACTATGGATAGAAAATAGAGCTGTTTATCTCTTGATGAAAATATGTACAATCTATTCACTATTCAACTAAAACAGATCTAAATCTCGAAAGAATTTACCGTTACCTGTTTGGAAAGTTGCTCTTCGCACAGTTTGTACAGAGTGAAGAATTTCCTAGCCAAGGTTACATTGTCGATAAAACCACAGCTGGCAAGCTTCACACGAATGATGATCTGTCGATCAGGCACCATCATGGCCACTGTACGGAACTGGATCTTAAGATTCTCTGGAAGTTCCTGTCTGCCAGCGTACCCTGGGTTCATTGTCAGGAAGATGCCTGAGAGGGAGTGGAAATAAGTGTCTTGTCAAGCAACATGTTTTCTTTTGCACAGTTTTCTCGCTCTTTTTTTCCTTTTTCTTTTTTGCAATGATTTTTTTAACTTGAAACACAACTTACTTAAAGGCATGCTTTGCCGTTTTGGCGTTGCTTTTGCGAAAAAAAAAAATTTTCTCAACTATTTATTTAAGTAGTTTTTTTTTTTTTTTTTTTATTTTATTCTATGGCCTTGCAGCTATTATACTCTGCGTTTGCGTGATATGCGTCAGAGATTCTGAGAGAATTGGTTAACAGTTCCCAAGTATCATTAACTCCGGGAACGTAACCGATTCCCGTATAAGTATCACCCCCAAAAACACTTCTAGGATTCTCGCACGTTTCCAAACGTGTTGGTCATTGTTATATCGGTAGATAAATGCTTGCAAAAATGTAAGACGTCACATATATAGCTAGCAAATTCAATTACCAAACTCTGGATTCATTTCAACCACATCACCGTCCGAGAATATGAACTGCTTTTTTCTCTCCTTCTTGCACATGAGCACAATGTAGATCTGTTGTGCAGCCACTGATAACACGGGCAGGTCAATACGGTTGAACTCATCAAAACAGCCCCAACTGCCTGACTGGGCAAGTCCTGAAATACGTCAGGGTAATTAGCATCTAATTATATTGACTACAATATATGAATGGCTAACTGGTAGATTTTGCTGAAGAGTGTGTAAAGAAACGTTCGTCTATCGTCTTACATGCAATTCTTCTTTTGTTAAAGACAGATCTAAGAGTCGGTTCAAAATTTTCTTTTTTTTTTTTTAAATCACGTCATCAATATGGAATTTCGGCTCAAATCTACAACTAGCTTCCTTTGCTACGCTGTTAAGGCTCGTCACGAAATCTTCCCTCTCTCCGATTGCGTGACGAACAGCCTGCGAACAGGCTTTCCGGAACGCTCCGACGAACGGCGCGAAGGACGCCGGCGGAACGCCGACAAACGGCGCGAGCTCCGGAAATTTCCCCTTTCATTCATCTCCGGAAAGCCTGTTCGCAGGCTACGTAACGACCCCCAAAAGCGTCTGTGTAGGACGCTTCTCTCAAAAGTCTCTTTTTAAGGAAACAATTGAACGCGAGAAGGCTGAGGTCTAGTACACAAGCTAGATTCCTAACTATGTATTGCTTACCAAAAATGTAAAAATGACTTTCAGATGAATCAGTTTATTTTAACTTGTCAGTGTCTAAATTTCTCTTATGATATAAGCGAACATGAACTTGAATGTGTTTACCTTTGAAAATTCTCCCCAGACCTCTGTAGTCCATCTGATCCGAGCAGTTGAATACAACTACGTATTTTCCAAGAGCTTTTCCCATGTCTTTGGTGGTTTCTATAGAAAATGACAAGAAAGCACCGTAAGGCGAGAAAAATAACTTTGCTATGTTCTTGGGTAATAGTTCACATCCCGCAAAAAGGCGAGGCCTCTAACAGCACATGGATTTTGCGAAGGATGAAAATCTTATCAAGAATCTAGTTTATCCCTAAGGTAATTTTTATTTGTCGTAGCTTTCAAGCGTCTCAAGTCAAACCTGTTTTTCCAGTTCCAGCCGGTCCAGCCGGCGCGCCACCCATAGACATAGCAAGGGCCTGGGCCAGAGTAATGTAGCAGCGATCGGTCAGCGGTGTAATGACAAGCCTTTCCGTGCAGCCCAGAAATTCGTTCTGGTAGATGAAGTCAACATCGGTTATGGAAACCAGACATTTGTCTGTATCGTCGTTGAAGTAGAAACGGATTTGTTTCAGCCACTCAAAGTCTGATGGAGTCTTGATATGCATGCGACACTGAAGGAGAAAAAGAAATTTGGAAGAAGTGTAAAACAAAACCCCAGGAGTGATTTTCTACTACTTTTAAATTCTAGTTCAGGTTCAGGTTTCAAAGTGTACAAATATTAAGCTTTTTATCTTGAAAGAACTCTTTTATTTTGTGTTAGAAGGAAGGCAACAGATTTAAGAAGTGACAAAATTATATGAGCTAAATACTGAACCCAGAAGACAAAATAAGACAAGAGGCTGTGATTTTTTCGGTGAAAGGAGAGGATCTTTTTGTGAGAGGTATTCTCGGCAAAAAAATGTCGCCACCCTTGTTCTTGGTTGACCACAAATATCGCTGTTTAGCGGCTTAACAACACTGAAGCTCTCAATCAAAACAAACCACATGGTTCTTTCTTTGCTGTCGTAAAGTACTTATCTTAGTAAGTGGTCTTTAATTAATTCTAGCTATTTCATTATTACGTGTACACTCGGGAGATAGTTAAGTGTCTTGAGTCTTTTTATTCAGCTTATCATTACAGTACACTCGGGAGATGCTAACAAGCCAAATCAAGCCCGAGCAAAGATAACATTACCACATGAGACAAGCCTTGTCTACGTTTTTAAGTTACAGTCCTTGTGGTAATAATTTCACTCACCAGGTCATCGAAGATGTCTCTCTGATGCACGTGAATGGTGATCAGCGTTTCAAACTTTGTCCTTACGACTTTAGTGAGTTCTTTAGTCGTCTGCTCAATCAGCACGTTCAGCAGTTCCAGGAATGCAGTGTTGGTTTGCTGCATCACTTTCTTGTCATACTTGGCATTTGTTAGTGCCTCTGTGGAGTCTCTTGTCCATATCATTTGGATTCCTAACAGACCGACCTACAAAGAAAAACACGCAATTGACTGATTGAAAGGAAATCAACAACACAAGCTAGTGATGAAATTGAAATCATGTTTGAAGAAGTGAAATTCTTTTTTGCCTCAAGTTATGGACACCTTAATCGACTGGCTAGCATTTTTCAAAATTTCTTAAATGTGCTTCTTTCAGCCTAAATGTTTTACCACTTGAGAGCTCAGTCCAACTAAAAGTGTTCCACAGCCCATCACAAATTCAAGGATCGTTTTTTTTTATTATTTATTTATTTCAACAGCCTAATTTAGAAATAAGGAAAAAAACAGTACCTGAGCCGGGAATGTGCTAAGAAACTCCAGCAGATTAAAACCTTGATCTTGTACAGCAGTGTGCGCCGTCCGAATCACGTGATGAACTGACTTGCGTGACATCTCTAACAAGGTACCCAGCCACACTTCAACATTGCCTTGCGCCATAACAGGTTTTTCAAGCTAAAAACAAACCACCAAAGTAAAGATAGTAAGGAATACAAAAATGCAACAACAGGAGCACTATTAACAAACTCCGTTTTTTCAGGGGGTTTTCAGTTTTCATTGGAATATATATCTCTTTCATTGCAAAAGCAACGTTAATTGGATGTGAAACTAAGGGTACTCACGATTGCATTTAGCGAGAGAAAATTAAATAAACACTTCTCACCTCAATTGATTCACCCTCTGAGGAAATGATGGCAAGAATACGATCATAGTCTTTCTCGTGGAACTTGACTGTCTTTGTGTTATCAAATACGTTCAGCAAATGAGCCTGAAACATGATCACGTAGTTAAAATTTGTTAGCACAACGGAATAAAGCAAAAGCTAAGATCATACCAATCCTACGCGGTGCAAAGAAGGGCATTTTACTTTAAGGCGAGCAGCTTTAAGTGAAGCGTACTTTCGGGTTAGTCAAATTCTGACTGGTGTCGGTACTTTCGGGAAATCTTGCAATCGTACAACATGTACTATTGATAAACTTTGTGTCAAAAGATCCGAAATCAAATAAATTTTCGACGGCACCCATCGAGGAGCAATGGAAAAACCCTCGTTCTAGTGACTCCATAAAGAAAAGAAAACAGCTGACAGCGGCAAAGTTGCCATCCAAGAGTCAGGGCTTATAAACTATAGCAAAAGACAAATGTGTTTGCTACAGAATGTACTTATAATAAATTAGCTCGTACGCGTCTTTTTACCTGGATAGTATGTGAATCGCTGGCTTGACCAAGAATTTCCAAAAGGACTGGATCAGAAACAAAGAAGAACCTTGGGAAAACGAGACGCTTCTTCTCCAAATACCTGCAGAGTAACAAAGACAGCTTTAGCAAGTTAGTCAATGTCGGAAGATTTATATTTTAGAATCTACTTAGCTTTATCACAATTTTGGTAACAAAAAAAAAAACACGAACCCAATACACAGTATGTACAAATGGATTTATAACCTAAAACATTGAAAAACAGAGGGGAGAGAATGAGGTGAACTTTAGGGTCAGACCGTTTATGACCTATTTACAATTACTTATTTTTCAGGGAGGGGGAGGGGGGGAAACCAAAAAAAAAAAAAACAAAAAAAAAAAAAAAAAAAAAAAAAAAAAAAAAAAAAAAAAAAAAAAAAAAAAAAAACCGCCACCCCCCCCCCCCCCCCCCCCAAACAAAAAACTAGAAACATTTTTGTGCAGCAGCCCAACAGAAATCCAACAATTGATGACACATCACTGTCTGCCCACTAGTGTCAATCATCACATACCCGCTAAGTGACTTCTGACAGAGTTCCAGTTGTTCCAAGAGATGTGGCAATAGCTGCCCTAGAGTCTCGTCTCCCACACAGCACTGCACCACATTAGCATTCTCATGTGCACGAGTCATGATCTTTACCCACTGTTTGTCAATGTTCTGAAACCTTTTTGCTTCCTGAAATTTAAAGAATATCAATGTAAATATGATTCTAGGTGGGCGAATGAGCAATCAAATATTAGGTAGAAAGGCTGGAAGGAAAGAGTAGGCCCCAAACCATGTAATACGTAAGGTAAAGGTAAAAAGTGTGGTAGCTATAGGTGATAGACACAAGCAAGAGCAGAGTAGTCAAGGAGCGTTTAGAGAAAAGTTTTGGTTGGTGTTAAGGTGATGCACCTAAGGTATTAATGTAAGTAGCTATGCAAACAGCAATGTTATCTGGGAGGCTGGATGAGTGGGAGGGTTGGAAAATGGGTGGATTGTAAGTGGATTAACATATGGGCAGTTGCTTTCGTAGAGGGTTAAGAGAAAACTAGGTAGATACATTGGTTTTTACGTAGGTATTTAGGTAAGCGAACGGTCAAGTGGGTGCGTGACTTTGTAAAGTCGACATGAAAGTAGTATCATTGGTGAACTAAGCACCTGCAAGAAAGGAAAGATGGTGATTCAGGACGTGGTTTAGACGCGTTCAGGCTCCGAATTTTAATTTTATCAGTGTGTACGTATGAACGAAAGTCGTGACCAACCTTTGGAAGCTGTTTTGCGATATCTCCGCCAACGAAGACAGCTTCAAGGTAAATCCACAAGTTTTGCACTGTTAGCCAGTTCTCAATGATGTCAGTTGTGTTTGAAAGCTTTTGAACCCAGCTCTGTATGTTCTTCTTGAAAGGAGCGTTATACCTGGTAAGAAAAACAATGTCAACGCAACACACGACACCACCAATCTGAGAAAGGGAAGACCTGAAGGAATAGCGACACAATTAAGCGATTTTTTCAAAGCAAGATTTAGCGACAATTTAATTTAGCGATTTTCCGAAAAATTTAAAAAGTTGTGATAATGTGTAAACCAGTAATTTTACTGACCATAGAGTTAGAAATAAATGTTCCCCAGTAAAAGAACAAACTCACTTGAATTTGAAGAACTTTTGCATTGCCAAAACAACAAAGTTACCGATCTATTACTACTTATTGGGTGGGAGGGGAAAGTGACGACACATTTTAGAGTACTAAATTTAGCGATTTTTGCCCAACTCGCTAAAATCGTTAAAATCAGTAACCGCTAACAATAGTAATCTTAAGGTAGTTTTACCTGTTGCTCATTAACGAGCCCAACACCATCAAACTGTCCTCCATCAGTGCCACAATCTCGCCAGTGTTATCACCTCGCAGTAGCAGTTCTCCGCGGTTCTTGAAGTTCGCGAAAGTAAGTTCTCTTGTGCTCCAGTCAGCAACCACTGACTTCAGTTTGGCTTCAATGTCTTTCTCTTTGACTGCTGCAATGCACACATCCTGTAAAGAAGGGGGAAAAATTCAGTGTTTGTGGAAAAGCCCAGGGAATGAGGTTGATTTTTTTTTTGTTCAACTGAAATTTTGAGAGTACTAAGAATATTTTGTCGAAGCCAGCAGCGAAAATATCACTTTCAAAGGAGAAGAGAAAAAAACCTCACAACCAGAAAAGTAATTTGATTTCACTATATTGCTGAAGGCATCCTCGCCAGAAATTCAATTACTGAAAACCACCATAAAATCGTGACATTTCGGTTGCCAGAATGAGAAAAGTGGTATACAATTTTGTATGTGATACGAAGTTTACAACGCTAGCTATTATACTTGTGCACTTATTCACGAGATTATCGTCCCGATTCTTGTTTTCTTTTCGAGTTTTCTGGCAGCCAAATTTTCATTATTTCCAGGTTGGGGAACAAATGAAAAGGTATAGGAAACTAGTAAACCTTTAAGACTTTGCACATTTTGCACCTTGAAAAATGCTAATAATCTCAAGAGTAGCCGGCGCACACCAGATCTACCGCCAGTCGCCAACTCTGTAAATTTAATGGAATAAATAAACACAACAAACAAAATAGCCACCCACCTCAATATCTTCTTTGTGTTTTAACAGTGGTGCTTCCATGATGTTTCTGAGTGAGAATGTCTCTGACTCCATATCAAACGTGTGTCCAGTGAGCCCAGCTATTCGGTCCCAGTGCCTTTGTTTCATGGCTTTGTTGGCCATCAGTTCTAGCAGCGGGCAGCTTTCGTTAAAGTCATCGATGGTTTGCTTTAAATCCTGGAAGGCTTGCCAGTCTTTTAAAGCTCGGGGAAGCTTACGGCATCTGTGGGAAGGTAAAACACAGATTAACCAGTAAATAACACGGTCTATCAGACTAAAACATGAACCGCCTAATAAAGTTCTTTAAGTGAAGAAATGATCCTCGTAGTAAATATTTCTTCTTTTTTTTTTCTTATTCGTTGTTCTTTGAAACCAGTCCTCACAAAGCCATAACATATAGGCCTGTAATGTCAACTTCAAATGTCATAAAAACAATCCTTTAGTTTTTTGTCTCACCGTGTCTGGAAGTCTTGTAGCTCCACGTTTATCTTTTCAATGTTAACATCAACCCACAGGATGTCATAATAGCCATTCACAGTATCGATGACGTCATTGTATAGACCGTAGAGCTTCTGTAAGAGGTTGAGTTCTCTGCGGATCTGCATCAGCTCTGGATACTCGGTTACAGGGAGACCAAACAGCTCTTCTCCTCCAGAATATGTCGTGTACTTGCGCCACAGAGCATCAAAACGGTTCTGAATTGAAACGACAAGCAAAGAATTTAATTCTGTGCGACGAAAGATTTTAAAGCACTGATCTGTTTCCGACCAACCCAGTATACCTCATAGACAAAATCGACTAACGTGTTTTTGTCCTGGTTGCCACCCATTTGAATTTAGTCATGTGATGATTCATTTGGGAGGCTACAATTGTTCTGTTCGACCCATGCACTCAGTTGCGTGTGACAAATTGCACAATTGTAACTTCCCAAATAAATCATCTGAATTCGGTGGCAACAAGGATGTAAACACATTAGCCGACTCCATCTGTTAACCCTGGCAGCACATTGCGCAATTGTACTTTCCCTGGACGGGTGAGGAGCCAATAGCAGCTTTCCCACCAACTCCGTTCCTCAACCCGGCATTTTTCAAGCTGCTTTAAACTAATCGTTACCTCGTGGAGAAAATCACCGTAAAAATAGCAAGATGCTCGAGAACACAACAAAAACGACATCGGCCAGGGCTCTCCCCTCCCCCCACCCCCCTCCAACCCAACGGTCTTGACCGGAATCCAACACGTTAAAAAATTGTGTGATTTTGCTTCCATTAGATTCCTCGATATCACAAGAATTTCAGTGATTAGAAATGAAACCCACCTGGAAAATGATAAGTCGGTCACTGGCCTCGCGCGGTGGGACGTTGGCAACCATTGGTCCACTCTGAAAACAAGACAAAATAATAAAGACAGTTTAATAACAGATACTAAACGAAGTGGCAGACAAAAAAGAACGTGCTGAGCACATTTTCCTTTAGAATGTCATCCAAATAAAACCATAGTATGAGATCGACGAGGAAATTTTCCTTACTAATATCGAGGATCTACATCTACTTTCTTTTGTAACAGTTGAAATTATCCCTGCCGAAGCAACGGCACCGTACTTGCATGGCCCTCTACTAAAACCAAAGCCTTTGAGAATGAAAGATTGGTGGAAAAAGAATGTTCCACATAGCGGGACTTGAATCATACCTGTTTCTGTGATTTTAGAGCAAACAATACATATCCAACTCGACTCAAACTAAAGAAAACGCTGCTATTTAGTTTACTGACGGAGATATAGATAAGCTAGAACTGGTTGTAAGAATACCGTTTACATACCACATTATAATCCGATGAGAAAGACGACACATCAACGATGAAAACCTGCACTTTGTCAATAAGATCTCCCTTGAAATTGGGCTGAATTTGAATGAGATGTCCTTGAGACTCGGTCTAGAGAAATAAACAACACAAACTCAATGCAGTTCTTTTAATGTCGTTACAATAGCCACTGTAGGGAATGACAAATTATGGCACCAAACGTCATCTTGAGACGAGCCTGGAACAGGCTAAATAAATAAAGCAAAAGGTCATCAAAGTATTTACCGCCAACGATTGAAGTTTCTGCCAAGAATAGCGAAGAGTGTCCACTCTCTCTGACTCCTCTTTAGCGACGAGTAGCTCATAACGATTCAACATCGCGTATGACTCCTGTAAAAACAAAATAAGCATGTAACATTTGAGTAAACGAATAAAGTTTATAAGACTAAACAAAAAATAAATATGAAAGTGATAAATGATCATCGCAGTGAATTTCCAATTTAAGCAAGAAAAAAGAAGCCGAAAAAAAAAGCCGAAGCCCATTTTTTAATTTTTTTTCAGGCTCTTATTCCAATGCTATTGGATTCACTCGATGATCATTTATCACTTCATATCCATCCGCAGTTCATATATGAATTATTTCATATACATTACATCATTAAAAAATAAATACTACACAAAATTGAAAGGAAAAAGTATGGGGTGAGAAAAAATGTAACTGTTGTGTATTGGTAAATAAGATCCTATTAAGGAGTTTACAAAAAAATATATTCCTCTTTCCATTGTCTTGGCAATAGTTTTACGGTGGACATTTTAAAGGGACATCAAGGCACTAACCTCAATGGGCCCAATTGACATGTCAATCATGATCTCCCTGTCTCGGATCTCTTTCAGGGAGGCCATAGCATGGCGTATATCATCAAGGTCCTTGATGGGTCGGCTGAGGCGCTTCGTGATGTCTTCTAGGAAGGTGAATATCTCCTCCATTTCTGTTCGATACCTGACGTTGCAGTTTCGACCAAATGATACACACCAAGCTCTTGTTTCCGCACACAGTGCTGTTTTGAGGCGTTCTGTCAAGATAAAAGCACATCAAAGGTCATGAGAGAGAGGACTTCCCATAACAGTTGTCAAAACAAAACCGAAGCAAGAGCAAAGCAAATGACTTAATTTTCCATAAACAGCAATAAGCCAATCAGAACACGAGCCGAAGGTGTCACCGAGAACATAAAGCGCGGGAAAAATCACGTGAGCCATTCACGTTTAGGTTTGCTTTCACATCTGATTGGCCGAAAAGACAAATCTTGGCTTTGTTTAGCGTGACTACCTCGCACGAAGAAGGGGGAAGCAAATGCCAAACGGGTCAAACACGATTTGTTTGAAAGCTGTCAGATAAATTATGCTCTCAATTACTGTGCTCTTGTAAAACTGGCGGTACTAAGATGTATACAAGTCGAGTAGTGACAGTTTTGTAAAGAGCTTGCGACATTTCTAAAAAATTCAAACATCGTTCGGCGGTTTAATGCCGCATTCTCGGCATTATCTCAAAGATGACTGACGAGTTTACCAAACACAGTCAACAACAGTTCCAGCGGTAAGTCTCAAGTTCAAAATTTCAATTCTCTTTACTTAATTCCACATATACCTCAAGTTCTAAGAATTGGGTAGTAGATTAACATGTCCTCGTTACCTGACTGCTCTTTAAACAATTAATATCATAAGGAGAAGTTACATTTTTGATCACACAATACCTGTGAACAGTGCTATGGCTCCAGCTTTGTAAAGCTCGGGTTCTCTCATGATAGTCTCCTCTAGAGCCTTGTATTTCAGAATCTGAGCCTCAAACTCTGACAGCTTTGGATCAGTCTCCAAAAACTTAGCAATCTCTTCTTCTCTGTCTTCTTTCCAAATTGGTTCGTACTTGTTGAAAAACTGCAACGCAGTCGTGACATCTTTCTTCTGGGAATTTATCGCCGTGGAAAGGAACGACACAAGCTTCGCGATTTCTTTATTCTCAGCGACGTTTTTGAAATAATTTGCTTTCTGTGGGAAAATCGCCATGCTGACTACCGTGCCAGCGTCACTATCGGCTGGCATTCTCGTGACTCTTCGGGACGGCGGGACGTCAGATCGGCTCTCGTCGTCACTTCCCGCGTTGCTTGCCGAACGACTACGAGCCTCGTTATCGGAATCGTCTTTGTCTTTCTTTTCCGCTTTAATAAGCGCTTTGCAAGTTTTGTTCCACTGCGACACGCCTTTGGACACCGACACGACATACTGGGCCGCTTTGTTTAGCCCTTGTTGGATTTCATCCAAAGCAGGCTGCATGGTGATATTTGGAATCTGCAACGTTACGTTCGCCAAGAACAGCGGCGACAAATCAGGTCCTGAATCCTTCCCTTGCCCCAAGCCGCTATTCTCAATATAGTGATGCGCTATCGCAGCCTGCACGCGTTTGCGCATTCCATCTAACGTTGTTCTCGTAACGCGGACGATGGCATCCACGTTTTTATGAATAAAATGCATCAGCAACTCCTGAGCTTCCATATTTAGTTGATCACGTATCTCGCGCTTGCGCTTTGCTGCAGCAGCCGCTGGGCTTATGACGGCGCTTCCCAATCGGCTGCTTGCAGAGCGACTATCTGGACGGCTACCACCCGTGCGGGGACGACTGCGTGCACTTTCCCCTCTAGTGACCATGTCTTCTTTTGCTCCGTCGTCTTTGTCCTTTGGTAAGTCTTGCAGTTGGTCTTCGTCGCTACCAAGTTCGTCCTCTTCTTCTTCCTCAAGTTCAAGTAGCATTGTGATAAGTTCGTTAGCGGCTTCTTCCACTCGTGCGCTCTTTGATTCCAGCAGTTCAGAACCTCGCCTGCAAAGCTCCTGTGAACGACAATGTAATAGCAAATGATTAATAGACACACGCGACAAAAGATAATAGGCCAGACTAAAGATCCATGATTGTTAAATATGACACTCTTTTTAAAGACACGAGATCAAATAATGAAGGCAAAGGTTGAAACAAGGCTTAAGACGTACAGGTTTTTTTCTCGTGAATGTAGTCATTCTTTATGCAGGGCCCCTTTTGATACCAGTCAAGTGCTAATTTGGCCACTCTGTTAAATAAAGTGCTTGACTTTAAGTAACAACGATTGCTAAAGGAGCTGTGGGATACTTTTTTATACTCGTTGCAGGGGGGGGGGGGGGGGGCAGTCGTTATCAGGAAAATACTTATGCACGGGGGGGGGGGGGGTGTCCAATCCAGAGTATGGTGACGCATTACTCTACGTGTAAGTGGCTTTCTGCATTTAACAACACAAGCAAATTTGCGTTTAGTATTCATTCTGAACAGCGCGTTTCTTGTAATTCTGACCTTTAACTAGTATCCTTCTCAGACGTGAATTGGTGTGTTTTGAAAACTGAAGAAGAAAAAAGAAAACTAGAGACGAGCTTACCTCTGTATTTTTAAGAAACTTTTCAATCGTCCACGGAGCATCAGTTGGTAACTCACAAAGCGGTGTTCTGCTCATCTCTTGCAGCACTGCTTCTATTCTGAACTTGACCAGGTCATTCGCTCTATCAATCAGTAGCTCCAGTTCCTTCAGAGCCTCGTACACGCTGTCCATGTACGTGTCAAGGCTGAGAGATGTCCAGTTCAACATGGTGAGACCTGGCTCGATTGCTGCATCCACTTTAGCGAGATGCGGGGACATGAGAGGTTTGAACGCCTGAGGAATCCTGCCTAGGACCCGCACGCTTTCTGCTAACAGCAGCTGGAGAGAGGAAAAAGGTCAATTTGTGTCAGCCAAAGAGCTCATACAACCTTCATTTTTCAATCGTTTATGTTTTCTTCCTAGTTGGCATTCTGTAATTGCACAAACATTTCTACCTTTGAGTCACTTCGCAAAAACCCCAAAAAAAAACGAGTCATAGCATTTTCATAATACATCAATTTTTGCAAAATATTTACGCAATCCTCAATCATTTTAACCGAATGGCCTTTACAAACATCGCTTGAAATGCGACTAGAACAAAACTGTGAGTGTATATTTATTTCAACTTCTTTTAATAGACCGCTCATTGAGTAAAACTATTGTTGCGCTGATATCAGCATCTTCTTATACTTTTGCATTTCTCAATCATCTTAACCAGATGTCCTTTACAAAACATTTCTTAAACTATGACTAGAACAAAACTGTGTGTGTGTATGTTTAATTCAACTTCTTTAATATAGACCACTCATTGAGGGATCAAGAGTAAAACCATTGTTGCTTTGATAAAAGAATCTTCTTTCTTGCAAAACAAACATGTAAGAAACAGCCGTTGCACGAGGTTGAGCATTACGCCGAAGGTTATAGAGGCTGACTTTATTCCAATTTATATTTCGTTTCTTACCTGAAGTCTGTTGTAGTTCTTTTTAATCGTTTGTCGTTTCTGGAGAAGGGTCTGGGCGCCAAATGGAATGTCCAGGCCCAGACGAACCATACACTCCGATTCCCGGATGAGGGTCAGAATCTGAGGGTCAAAGTTCACGAACAATTCCTTGGTTTCAGGGTGGCGAACAAGAAGGGAGGCCTGGAGACCAGATTTTGCCACTTCCACCTACACGGTGTAAAACAAAATATAATTCCGTAAGTGTTCACAGCGGTCAAACGCAAAGCGCCTGACACTTTCCACCAAAACTGCCGCTAATTAATTAGGTCTCAAATTTCAGAAATTTTCCACTTTCAAGCTAAAAGATAAGAAAGTTACTGAAAAGTTATCTCTTAAAAGCCACACAAGCATAGAGAATTTAACCGGCAGTTGTCAGTTGTCATTTTTCACTGCTCCTTTCATAACTCTTTCTTACAAACATCCTGTTTCAAACTTTGACGCAACGAATCGGCGTTAAATTTTTGCGTTTGATTCCCTGGGAATTGCAAGGGCGGTTCTGCAAGGGCGGTTCTAGCTGTTTAAAAGTCTGTGAAGGTAACCCTAACGTGTCCCCATTCAAATCATGAACTGTTGCGACAACTGTTTTAGCGCGGGTACTTTCACGCGAAGCCGTTGGTTTTTTGTTGTTGTTTCATTTTTTATTTTGTTTTAATTTTTTTTTATTTAGCGGGGGGGGGGGGGGGGGGGGGGTCCACTGTAGAAAGTGGAATGGATGAAAATAGTCGAGCGTACATTTCAGTCCCGGAATTTCAGTATGCACAAGGGCCACCCCGGAGATGAGGTAGAATTAAGTGGCCGTTGCTGAGAATTTAAGAGAATGGGGAGCTTAAGGGAGGCTTTATAAATAAAGAAAGGTGTACAAATTGGCGGACGGTCTGGAAAAAAATAAAAACGTTGCGTTCCACTTTTCGCAGCAATTTCCTAAGGCAGGCAGCCAGGGAAAGAAGCACTTTTTCGGAAAAATTCAGGAAGCCTTACGCCCTCATTACGATTTGTGTACCATACCTGTTTCACCCATGCCTGATGGTACAGCACTTCGAACTCTAACAACACCTTCGCCAGTTTGTTATAATTCTTGATGATCTTCTTTGCCTCAGCAGTCTGCAGAATTGTGGGATACTTCTGAAACATTTCCATTGGCTCTTGAATCCTTCTGTACATCTGTCGTGCCCAGGCTATCTTGCCCGCGATGGGCGGTAGGTCCCAGGCCACCGGTGGATCGTTCCGATGCCTCTGGTAAATCTTTTGAATCGTATCGATGTCACGACCATAGTACATGAGGATTCGCTCATATTTTTCTTGGATTGTGTCTTTCAAGCTTTCAAGAGACAACCTGGAAGGAAGATTCAGATGAAATCAATAAAAAAAGCTATAAATTATTTCTTGTCTTTTCGCAAGTAACTAAAGTGAAAGTTTTTTTACGTAAATTGCATGCACATTTACAAGTACACTGCTCAAATTCTTACCGCTCAAACTTTCTCATTAGCCTCAAGGCGCGCTGTGTTGAAGGAATCCGGTCAAAGCAGTTGTCCATGAAAATCTGAAGTTGAACCTGTTTTAAAATAAACATCGATATGACTTAAAATTATTTTGAAATCTGCTTACTCAGTTTTTGTGATGATTTGAAAACAAGCGCGATGAAGTTTCAAGTTCGTAGAATAGTAGAATTATGGGTGCCTGGTATAAATCTATGAAACGAAATCTTTTTTAGTAAGACTACTGGAGCTAACTGTATCTGTAAATTGACGATACTTACGACTATCTTTAAAGACTGAATCCTAAACTTTCTTACTTAATAAAAAGTATGTCTAGGAACCCAAACACTAATAGTCGATTATTTCAATGAAGTTGAAGTTATAACAGCGCGTGTAGATATCATGGAGATTTGGATTTTTGGCCATAACGGAGCAAAAATTATGACTAGGTAGCTTGCTCATTCACAAGATGCGCCTAGAACACCAAGGTGAAGATATTTAGTGAATCATTCAAAGGAGAGCAAAGTGTAATTAGTTTTTAACGATTAATCCAAGACACATGGGCAGAGTCAATTTTTGATTGAAATCTCATGCCTCCATTACTCATGACAATACCTATTTAAATTTTGTTACTTTAGTAGTCATTTTCAACAAAGTTAGACCATTATTTTGACTATTTTTAGGTTTCCATTTATGCAAATATTTCTGCTCATTCTCACGATACTGCCCCTTTTAAAGCTCTTTTTTCATTCGTTCTTGTTTAAACTGCGCCTCTTTTGTCATAAAGGCTAGGGGCATAATTTCTGCTATTTTGTAAACGAAAAATTTAATAAACAGACTAAAAACAAATGTTTCTGGAAGTCTACAGTGCACGTAACTTTAATTTACCTGAAGATCGTTGATTTGTCTTTTGAACTCGTCAAAATCAGCATCAAAATCCATCTTGCGATAATCCAGCAAGTCGTACGGTTTCTTCTTCATCGTGGTCACAATTAAAACAAATTTGTTCCAAAGTTGCTCCATGCCTTCGATTCGTGACTCGCCGAGACATGAAAATGCTTTCATTGTGTCCAGCATATCAATGATCTTGTGAAGCCGCCGTGAAAACGTATTGCTTTTGCCGAAAATGTACATTTCGCTGAATTCAAATTGTCTTTCTTCCAGGTTTTGCTCAAGTCGCTGTTTCGTCTTTTGGAAGCATCTCTGGTATTCCTCGTTCAATCGAATGCAGTTCTTTAGTTTTTCCACGAGTTCTTCTTGTTGATATTCCCACACTGTCTTGTAGCCGTGTTCTGTTATGTAGTTTTTACACGCCGTTATCATTTGATTTGTGACCTGATGAAAAAGGAACGTTATCGTTAACATAAGTTGTTTGTTTGCACTTCGCCTTACATGTAACTAGCATAAGCTCCGGTTGTTCCAGGCAGAAAATACGAATTACATGTAGGGTGTTAGCCTCTATTTTTTTAGCTTACATATGTCATAAATTATTGTATGATTCAAATAATTAGCTCGTCTTCTTAGCAAGGTTTCGCCCCTTTATTGAACCAAAACTTTAAGGTGGCTCGACCCAGTTTTTTTCTAGTGATACCTATCAACTTTGAAACCCTCATACTTAAAGGGATTAATGTCAATGACATATCTACTATATTACATGGATTACACATAGACTGAACTACAATATGATATAAATTTTTGGGAGATCGGAATGAATATCACGTGACAATGACGTCACACAGGTTTTTGCTCTGAATCGAATTTCAGCCCTTAACCGCATTTTCTCTCGAGATCCTCCACGCTACGTATACCTTGGGTGTTTGCCTTCAGCTCTGCGGAGTTTCATCGAAATCTACAAGAGGAATTTTGAAATATCTTGGAATTTGTTTTCAGATGGTATAATTTATGCGTAAAATAAAGACAAGACTTCATATAGAGAAATTTGCTTCTTTTTTGATGTTTAATGAGAAGCTTTAGCCCTCATTCCTGTTAAAAATGTCCCATATTCGATATCCAAACCGTAAGAAGTAGGTAGACTTGCGCGATTTCGAAAAATATGAAATATATGAATCATAGTGGAGCTCAATGTTTAGCTCTATTTTCCAATTTTACGCCTACTTTCGCAAAAAACGCGATTATTTCAAAACTCGTCGATGAATTTTCCCCAAAGTTTTTCAGGGTGGCAATTGATCAGTACACTACACAATCCCTGAATTTCATGCTCATTGAAAACTTTTAAGGTTGTCTAACATAAACGCAAAATTGAGTAAATATTGAAGCGATCTCGTAGTTTTGAATAATTTTGTGTTCTGGGATTTCCTATTGTTTCGAGTTGAGCACAACATCGAATTCCTGTGCACCACGCGTGAAATGACTACGCTTGGCTACCTTCCGAAAGCTTACCGAAAACTTTCCGAAATATGGCCCGTTTTAAAGAAAACAATGGAAAAGGAATTGTCACGCAACAACTTTTCTTGTGTGGTAGACGTCTTGGCTGAATTGAAAGTTAAAAATGCCAAGAACAAGAAATGCAAAACAAAAAAGGCCGCCGTACTGAATGCTATGCTAAAGAGATTTCAACATCAAAAGAAAGAAAGTGTAAACCAGGTAAGGTCGGTAAGTTTCTGAGTACGCTGTCCAGTCATTTGTAAATGACTGGAATGGCGTCAAAACATAACCGGCTTTGAGTTTCATTCATTCATTATTGTTTACTTGAACTCGAGAATATTACCATATTCCGAAAGATTTCGGTAAGCTTTCGGAAGGTGGCCAAGCGTAGTCATTTACGCGTGGTGCACAGGAATTCGATGTTGTGCTCAACTCGAAACAATAGGAAATCCCAGAACACAAAATTATTCAAAACTACGAGATTGCTTCAATATTTACTCAATTTTGCGTTTATGTTAGACAACCTTAAAAGTTTTCAATGAGCATAAAATTCAGGGATTGTGTAGTGTACTGATCAATTGCCACCCTGCAAATTTTTGGGGAAAATTCATCGACGAGTTTTGAAATAATCGCGTTTTTTGCGAAAGTAGGCGTAAAATTGGAAAATAGAGCTAAACATTGAGCTCCACTATGATTCATATATTTCATATTTTTCGAAATCGCGCAAGTCTACCTACTTCTTACGGTTTGGATATCGAATATGGGACATTTTTAACAGGAATGAGGGCTAAAGCTTCTCATTAAACATCAAAAAAGAAGTAAATTTCTTTATATGAAGTCTTGTCTTTATTTTACGCATAAATTATACCATCTGAAAACAAATTCCAAGATATTTCAAAATTCCTCTTGTAGATTTCGATGAAACTCCGCAGAGCTGAAGGCAAACACCTATATATACGTAGCGTGGAGGATCTCGAGAGAAAATGCGGTTAAGGGCTGAAATTCGATTCAGAGCAAAAACCTGTGTGACGTCATTGTCACGTGATATTCATTCCGATCTCCCAAAAATTTATATCATATTGTAGTTCAGTCTATGTGTAATCCATGTAATATAGTAGATATGTCATTGACATTAATCCCTTTAAGTATGAGGGTTTCAAAGTTGATAGGTATCACTAGAAAAAAACTGGGTCGAGCCACCTTAAGGACTTTAAAATTTAAGAATTTCTAACTTCAATCAAATTCTTCAAAGAAACGACTGAAAAATATACAAGGGCTTACAATTTTGCACAAAAAAATCATAATACGACAATTTCAGAGTCATCAATCATTTGAGAGGTTAGAACTCCATAACAAAAACAACAACTGGTTATTGCTCACTGGGCAAGTGATGGAAAAAAACCTACTAGCCTACACGGAAATTCCACTATCCCTGGGCTATCGGACAAGACACTCTTTGCACACTGCTTGAATTGTGATGAGTACAGAATTCAGGTGTGAACTAACCCTGTAAACTGTTGAGCTGATTAACAGAGTTTAGTATACAAACTCCACAGTATCTCAAATTTAAACATTTTGTTAAGAAAGGTCCCTGCACTGAAACAAGGGCAACGACAGCTCGAAACGCCAGCTTTCTTTTATCTGCTACGACAGTCAGTTTGGTTAGATGGCGCATGTACATACCTTGACAAACAAAGCTGTCATTCTTTCAGATGTGTTGTAATACCTTGAGTAACTGTTTATCATGCGAATAGCATTTATCAGGCCTGGAATTCCGTCCATCATACCAACCTGACATAAAAAAAAATACTCAGTACAAGATGAAAAAAAAAGAAAATCGTACCATCAAGTTTACAGCTACAATAAGTTACTATCACAGGAAATCAATTTCAGACAAAAATACCACTTACGGGATCACTGTTGTAGAGTGGGTCACAAAATTTTTCCAGTGTATAAAGGAACTTGACATTGTCTTTAGCTTCATTGGCATAATCAGTTATTCTGCTGTCAATGTCTCGCCATGTCTGTTTTCAAAAGAAAAATAACAGTATTAGAATTTTGAGTGTCATTTTCCTCTTTTCAGTGATCTTAGTAATAAAGGATAAAAGGCCTGTTAACGATCACAGGTCTGCAATGTGTGCAGAGAGCTGCATGTAGATAGGCCTGCAATGTGTGCACAGAGCTTGATAGAGGATCATAGGCCAGCAATGTGTGCAGAGAGCTACATGTAAATAGGCCAGCAATGTGTGCACAGAGCTTGATTGAGGATCATAGGCCAGCAATGTGTGCAGAGAGCTACATGTAGATAGGCCTGCAATGTGTGCAGAGAGCAAGATAGAAGATTTAAGGGGGCTCACAATAGTTTAAAGGTTTTCTAGCACTTTTACATTTAAGGGATTCAATAAAACGAAATAACATTTCTTTTTACAATTTCTTGGGAATAGCTACTAGCTCGATCGTCAGTGAACCAAAATATAATCATATGACGTCATCACCTGTTACCATAGCAACAGGATACGGGTGTAAATAGGAGCCATCATCGAGCTTCTAACGGTAATAGCTCAAAAATTAACTCGGTGACTCCTATTTTTCTGAATCTTACCCAATTCTACATAAAAAGGGGAGCAATTATAAATAGTTTTAAAAAATTCTCTAGAGCAGATTTTATGTAATTACTCAAAACCGTAATTTTTGACTGGCTAAAAATCCGGTCCAGAGAATTTTTTAAATTTCACCTGTAGTTTTCTCTCAGGCCACACTACTTAATTTTGAAATAAAAAAGTGGAGTCACCAGACTTTCGGGAATTTCGTAGGCTTGGTTGAAAGTCCACTCCGGGGTCTACACGATCGATCGCAGCGCGTTCATAAAATTTTCTCCCCGGCACCAAGTATACTGGTCGGCAAACGTTATTTTCTTCAGCTAATAGTAACAATAAAGACTCTTTGCGGCTAAAAATGTCGTGAAAACGCGATTTTCTCTGAAAACTGGACAAAAATAGACTTCGACAAAAAGTTTACGCGCCGCCATGTTTGTTTTTCTTTTTCATGGCTGAAAAGTCCCGCGAGTGACGCGCGTGATTCGCAAGGTTTGGTCCCAGGCCTCACGCGACCGTAAAACTATTGTGAGCCTCCTTAAGGCATGCAATGCGTACAGAAAGTTAGATATAGCATTATAGGCCTGCAATGCGTACAGAAAGCTTGTAAAGCATCGTAGGCCCGCAATGTACGTATGTGGAGAACGTGAGAGAAAGACTAACACAGGACTTATAAATAATTACTGTTCATATTACTGATTAGTTCTTCAGTTCTTTTTGATGAGATTCAAAGGCTGGCCATTGTACTCTACCAATCAACAGCTTGGGAAACATTCAATTGTTACAATGTTTATTGACTGACAGTAACAGTGTTTTCCTTTTCGTACATTTATGTACTTACAGCTGTAATAAACAAACCTTCAAGAGTTTTGACTTGGCTGCATGAAGAACTCCCACCACTGCTTTACATTCCGTGCCTTTGATCTGGTCCAACAGAGAGTTAAACTTGGCCATTCTTTTCTTCCAGTGATCAAGTTCCGCTTTTGGGCCAACATCATCAGCCTCCTTTCTCATTTGTTCACTCTCTGCCAAAACCTAAAAGAACACACAATCATAAACTTAATCTTAGCTGTAGACAATGCAGATTTTGCTGCATGCACAGTAATTACAGTGCACTGTACCTACATGTCTGTCTACGTTGGTCATAGGCATACATGTGAGAATAACTATTGGCATAGTTTTGCCTTCTAAAACATCCTCTTTACAACATGTTTTGGGGGGAAAGCGTACTCAGATTTTACTAAATGACCCTCAAAATAGTTTGTTACGCCTAATTCAGTGTAACATGGCTTGCATAGCTTTAGTTGATCTGCATCCATCTTTTGATGTGCTGTTTGAAATGAGCCAATCAAAGCCGATGCATACTGTCGATGGTTTCATGCAAATGAGCCCACAAGTTCAAAAGGTCATGCTAGTGGGCTGTGATTGGTGGATATCGATCCATATTGTTTGTTTAGCACATTGAAAGATGGAGGTCGATAGAAAGCTGCTATGCACCTGACAAAAGCGGGTATAAGGTTTTTTTTAAGCATATCCTATCTTACCACTGTTAAACCAGCTAGAGAAAAGCATCCACCTATCCAAGGCGGCTTTTTAGACTAAAAAGCAAAACTTCATGGCTAAAAATTATTAATGTACGATCACAAGTAACTTTTATGAGTAGTACCTGTTCAATCTGTTTGACCCACGCCGTCACTACTGCTTCAATTTGCTCCAGTGTCTCACTGGAACTAGCAGCTGCTATGTAATCATTGGGGGAGCTTATTCTTGTCAAGTCAACACTGTCACACTCCTTCAGGGTCACTGCATCATCTAAACTGGCCTGTGCACTGTTAAGAATGCCTGACGGAATAAAAATATTGAAACAAACCAAAAAGTAAATTTATTTATCAAATGCAGTTAAACATGAGCTTATTTTAGGTCACTGAAGGGAATCTCTTAGTTCATATTCAGTGGAAATAATGAGATATACATGTACATGTACTCACCCTGATGCTTTCAATGAGACACAGAACTACTGCAAACTCTTGACACACAAACTTTAAAAAATCTTGATGATTTGGTAAGTGCAGAATGGATTATGGAGCAATTGAAAGTATGATGTTTTATATAATTATGTTCTTGTTTATTTGCTTTATTTTACTTCAGGGATGTAGCTAAGAAAACACTTAGCCGGCTCATCAACAAGCCCAGCTGGCTTTTCTGGCCTTGACAGCTCTAAAAGGTTACCTTAGTCTTTGTTTTCATGTGAAATTTCAGCCGGATTCAAGTTCTCTTTCAGCCGGTGAAATTAGCCGGCAGCCGGCCCTTAGCTACAACCCTGTTACTTTCGGAAAAACTGTTCACAGGCTACTTGTATTCTTTCCCAGGTGTTCCTTACGCTAATCTTTGCTAACGTAACACGACACTTTTGTTCGTTTGTAACAAAATACTTTTGTCTTCCTTGAAAATGCGATAACATGAAACTTTTGTTTTTTGTTTGTTTTACGGCAGCTTCGATGACATTTGTTTAATTTAATTAAGTTACGGTTTAGACTGCACGAAAGACGATTCTCAAAAACTAAAGAAACAAATCTAATCAAAAAACATATTTTTCGACAGGTTTTTTTAAAACGCAGTACAGCTAGGATATTTGTTTCCTGGTTATCAGGTGTTCACGCCGAAAACCCCGGTGCAAGTTTTTGCATACCTAATTACGAAAGCACTGTGAAAGTCTCAAAATCTAATTTAATTAATTTGCGGTTTTTACTTGGCGCCAAGAAGTCTGCAGGAAGCCTACCGCAAACACGCAATACAAGAAAACAACGTAGACTAATCCAGGCATGCGTTTGGTGTAAATTACGTGAGTAGTACAACAAGGAGAGCAAAGGTTTTACTGAAACAAAATACCTTTGAGATCCTCATATAAAAGTAACGTAGATGTGCTCCACGTTTTACTTGGGGGGTATGGTCAGGTGCTCCCACCCCAACCCCCTCCACAGGAATAATTAATTAATTGATATTAATTAATTAATTGACTATTAAAGTTTACACGTTAGCGCACTAGCGGGATAGCGGACGACAGCCCCAACAAACCATCACAATAGTGCATTCTGCACTAAACTAAAAACAGAATGCACAACTGATAAAGAATTGCTTTTTCCTTTTTTACCTGTACTATTTTCTATGTAAAAAACATAAAAATCTGGGAAAAATCTAAAATCTGTACATGTACAGCTTGTGGGTTACCACAGCATTTCTTAAATTTGTTTGTTATTAACTTACCAACAAAATTTTCCAGTTGGTTCATGAAACCATGCCGCACACTTGCACCATGTTTGTCTGACAGCTCTCCCCAGTTAGAGCTTTTTGACAGTGCAGGAATGTAGATATCGCCAAGGAGTCTTTCAACAGAATGAAGGACCCCAACTCCACGGGTGTCCAACAAACCAAATGTTGTCTCCTAGTAAGTAAAAAGACAAGAATGATTTGGGACTTAAGGGTGGTAATGGGCCTCTGCGTTTGCACTCAGGGTCCACCAGATCGACATGTAGATGCCCCCTAGATGTGCTTTGTCCCAACCCCGTGGCAAAGGACTAGAGTCCAGCCCCTTTAAATAATTGAGACAAAGTGTCCATGGGAGCACACCCAAACAAAAAATGCTGGCCCTACAGGTTGGGGATTGGTTGAGCCCATTCCCCTTATCCTAAAAAGAATATTTAATGCAACCCAAAAAAATTGTCTGGCTCTATCCCCAATGGTGGAGGAGGAAAAAGTCAAGTCAAAATTTGAATAAAGTACAGTGCTCGACACTAACGCTAGTACACTAGCCCAGGACTAGTAGAATTTCATGCTTGGCTAGTAAAAGTACGCTCCTACTAGCCCATAGACTAGTAAGATTCGTGGAAAAATAAACCAACTACAACTCTATAACTTGGGAAGTTTTTCTCCCAGAAACCTTCATCTGGATCTAGTTTCCATAGCTTGAGTAATTTAAACCAGAGCGCTTGCGACCCACATCGCATGCGGGTTTATATCGTACGATCAACTCGCAAACCTGTCGCCATCTTGGAAAATACCCTCTGTCCTCGCTTCCATGACACTCAAAAGGGACCTGGGAGAGAGCCATAATAAGTCGGCCATCTTGGGGTTTCGCGCGAGCGACCGCGCGAGCATGATTTCAAGCTTTTGTAACACTTTACCTACAAGAAAACCGCCTTCAAGTGCCGATAATCGTGAGCCAGATTTACATTGTTCACCTGAGGACCACACACAGCATGAAGAGAAAAAGAAGTGTGATCCACGGTCAAGAAATTCTCAACCGAGTTGGATGATAGCATCGTTGCTGCGACTCAGTGAAGGAAAGATGTACTTGTGTGGACTCAAACAAATATAGCGCTAAGAGATTAGCTGATTCAAACTTGGCTGTTTTTAATTTTTTTAAAGGGGGGGGGGGGGGGGCTAGTGACTTGTCCTTGTGGGCTAGTGATTTTTTGTACCTACTAGCCAAATTGCCTAGTCTCCAAAAAAGTTAGTGTCGAGCACTGAAGTAACATAAATCATTACTTCTTTTTACACCTTGTACTTGCAGTTTCTTTAGGTGTCTCATGAAATGAGTCTCTTGTATCTCAAGACGAGGATCATCATCTCGTGAGAGGGTAGAAACTTACTTTTGAGTGGTACTGTACATGTACAAGGGGGTACATGATGTTCTTAGCATAAGAATGTTAAGAAAAATGTCACCATTATTTTTTATTATTAGCCAAGTGTTTGTTACCTGACTAATATTAGCCAATGTTAGAGCTTTTGATGGGTTGATTCTGATAAAGAACACACATGCTCCAGCAAGCTGCATGTCTCTTGTGTCTGTAATAAATACTTTGGGTTTGGTCTTGATGTTGGCTGCCTGTGCGCCACCAGGTCCAAGCCTTACATGTTCAACTGAGGAAAAATGCAATGCATGAATATACATTAAAGATAATGACATACATGTAGTGGCGTTAAAGGTATGGTACCATTTTAATAATTGATTCAAAAATTGTGTTAATTTTGGCCTTACTAATTATTCTGGAATTTAAATTGCCTTATAGGATTAGAAGCAGAAGGGATGGAAGCTACTGTTATTAATACATGTATGTTCAACTAATATAATTGTACTAGTTATCTTATTGGCAATGGATTGCAAAAAGAACATCTTTTCACTGAGTAATAATTATTATGTCAGCTTTGTGCTACAGAATTGCTTGTTCTTGTATCATTAATGAAATCAGACTAGAATAGTACATGTATCAAACCTAAGAAGTGTCTTGCGATAAACAAGATGAGAGATGGTAACTTAATTACTTTTGAGCATACATGTACAGTGTATGAGTAAGAGATCAACCCTTATGTCCCTAACAATACTCATCCCAACTCCCCAGAGCTCCCCAGCTCCCCCTCCCCCCTACCCACCCACACACACACCCACAATTAAGCAACAGAACTTACCTGCATCTGGTAAAGTTTCAACCTCTTGAAAGTAAAATATGATCCTTGTAAGGCCATCAGGCTTGAAAAAATCCTCCATAGTTTCAATCTATATAAAATCATTACAAGATCAAGACCGTTTCAGTAAACATTTACTTAATATGAATATCAAGTCATGTATATGGCATACATGATTAATGCATGCTGCAATTTACAATGTACCTTGTTACTTTAAGGCCAGCCTTAAAAAGCCTAGAGCCAAAGCAGAAACAAAACAAAAAAAGAACCAAAGCAGTTCTTGGATAGGGTCTGGTTTGAATTAGAGTAGGGAAAGTCAAATATTTAGAAAGGGGAAGGGTTGATTTAAGCAGGAGATCCAGATCAAAATTCCCAGGATCACATCTCTCTTCAACATGCAATCTTATCCCCAGAGGTGGCGATCCTTCTGGTCTTTGCCAGGAAGCCGGACCTCTAGGCTAATCTGATAGCCGGCCACAAAGCCCACTGAATCTGATTGGCTGTTGAAAACTTGTTTGTTTCACCACAACCTCTGGTGTACATGTAAAATCAAACCGGAACTAGGATTTCCTGGCTCCAGTTTTGGATTAGCCCAGAGCCATTGAGTTTCCGACTGCTGGTCAAGGGGAACGCAGGTTCTGGGAACAAGATTGTTCAACATGTAAAAGGTTTACATTTTGTAACACCATGCAGGCATTTACATGTACCTGTTAGTAGCATATTAATTTATTTTGTTACATATTTTCACAATTTATTTATTTAACACCTACTATTATATTTAACAAGAAATAAGATACAGACCTGAGTGCCTTCCAGCAAGGATTCTGTGACTTCATCATTTGTTAGTCCAAGAGTACTGGCAACAGTGCTTATCAAATACTCATGTCGGAAATCAATCATAGACCGCTTTGCTTCACGTTCTTCTCTGGCTTTTTGCTACAGAGGATATACATAAAACATCAAGATTTCTTAAGGCACCTTTACACAGGCAATTTTTGTCGTGCAACTCAATGCAATTTTTGTCATGCCAAAGTTGCATTAAGTTTTGAAACTCCTGCGATATCACCACTAGTAAACATACATGCAAACTCGCAGCGATTTCATGCCGATGCTGTTGGCGCGATATCACAGGAGACTGCAAATTAGGCGCGACAAAAAGTGCATTGAGTTGCGTGACAAAAATCACCTGCTAAACCTGGCCTTTAAGGCTGTAAACAAGGGTATCCCATCATCCTCTTTCCTCCCCCTTCACAATCTTGCATGAGTCCCTGCCCAAAATTAATTATTAACCAAAGTGCTACTGTAAAATCAAAGGGGGACTAGAAAAAGGCAAAGTTTAGAAGTGGGAAGCTGGAAGATAAAAATATTTCAAAGGCCCCTTAAATACAGTTCAAATCCCAAGGATTATTTTTCCGTTTGAGAAAATTGCTTCTCTTATACTTGATCGTCTTGATGTCACACATGACTATATAAAGAAGGGCTGATTTTCAGTATATTTATCATAGTCACTGTGAAGGTTCATTCAGTACAAACGGGCATATTGCTGACAAAATAGGACTTCACCTGTACAAACAGTCCACACAAAATCTGTGTGACGTCACTATGATTTACTGGACTCGTGAAGAGAATTTTGCATAATAATTTGACCGATTCTTCTAAACAACCAAAATCATTTCAATGGCCAATTGCTTAAAAATTAAAGCTTTAGACCACAGTGAAACAGATTTGCTGCCAATCGATGTAGAGAAGGTCATAAGTTAAAGATTTTTTAACACGCTTGGAATAGCTACAAACAGATCGCGGTCAGTTCATATCCCGGGTTCATATTCGGTCGATCGCGATGGCTCTTTTACGATGTTTCAGTTAGTATACTGTACTGATCGTAAAGCATATTAACTTATATCATCTTCAAGGCTTAATTCCGAGGCCATAATTCTTAAAGTACCAGCATAGTTTTAGAAAGGAGGCAAAACGATTCATGAGAATTACATATACATATATGTACTGTATGCAGTTTATACAGAGCTCTGCATGCTTTCAGATCTGAAGCGAACAGAATTTACGCAAAACTTGTCACATCAAATACTCAAATACACAACGCAATATCATGCTTTTATCTATCATGATACTAAAAAAGGACTCTTAAAGTGAGCATAAAAATCTGCAAAAAAGAAAAACGCATTCCTGCAGCACCAAGACATCATGATCGAGTAGCGTGACACGATATAACCTCAAGAAGTCATGAAAGTTTTGGCGCGCTCGAAGTCAAAACTAACCTGTTTTTCTTTTATTGATTCCCCTGGACCCAATGCCTGAAGCCTGGACGCCTTTTTCTGCTCTCGTTCAGCTGTTGAAGGCTTCTGCTGCTTACGAGAGCGATGCCTTCCTCCTCGGCTATGTGGTGCTGGATTGGTACTCGATGAAGGATGATCCGCCATATTAAATGGGTCTACAAAACTGTTTGCTGTCGTTCCAAAAAAGATCTTTACAAGCCCTTCCAAATCATTGTAGCTTCCTTGAACTTGTATTTCTGTTGAATGTCTTCACTTTGTTCACAAGTTGTCTTAAATTAATCCTGTCGTTTTGTTTTTAGTGACTGCTTAGTCATTTCAAGTCCTCATCTGCGGCTGACTTCTAATTTCCATGGAAGCAGCTTTGACTCTCATAAACAAAATTAATCATGCATGAAGGGCCGTGATTGGCTAGAAAAATCATTAGCTCTCAAGTACAAAACGGCGAAGAAAGGATTCAATAAATTATGAAAACAAAAGTTTTTGGCTATTTTTGTTACGCTACAAAAGGAAACTGTAAGATACAAATTATGCGGTTAGTGAGAAGTGATCGAAGCGATGTTAAAGATATTTTTTATCTGCATATGCATATCTCCGAAAGCCCAGAGTCAGGCGGCTGAAATTTAGGCTAATTATGGCTAAACCAGCTGGAGTTTCAAAGTTGTCACACCAATATTTCCCTTTTCTTTCAGTTCCCGGGTTATCTAATCAAACAAACTCGAACCAAAATTCAATCGAACACCAATCGTTCGACTGGGTTCGGTTATCGGGCAAATCGAACATCTAATTTGCTGTGCGTTCGATTATCCAGGGACCTCGCGGAGGGAATAGGGGGCTTTAGCCCCTCTCCCCCCCCCCCCCCCATACCACCATTTTACAGTAACAAGAAAAAATTAACATGAATTAAGAAAGAAATGAAAAAATTACTGTAAAGGACAAAAGTAACAGCAATTACTTTTGCCAAAATAGACTCACCTTTAACTTTAATAGATTTATAAGAACAAGTTGATGCGGACAATTGTCCTGAAGACTTTCAGTTATTATCGTATAATGTTAGACTACTACCCTCTACTAAAAACCTGGCTTTTTAAGGGCGAGCAGACTTCTCTTGAAAAAGGCATGTTTCATCTTGGGCAGTTTCGATCCGAACAATTGATTTAGTTTAGACGATGAAATTTCTTTTTTTCGAGTTCAGTTGCTAAAGGTCTCGGGGGGGGTACTCCCATAAATTTTGGATAGGGGTGTGCCGCCAAGCTTCTTAAACCCTTACCCTATTTAAGGATAAAGAAAGCGAAAATTGATACCCTTTTTAAGGCCTAAAACTGAAAAATGACACCCTATTCAAGGGAAGGAGAAGCGTTCCGTGACGACGCAAATAACGGCTAACCGCGCACGGCAAAACACAAATCTTTATAAAAATCAAAGTCGCTTTACTAACACTTGAACGGATGCCTTTTTACGTTTAGCTGGGCGTTTAATATAGCTGCTGGAATTTAGGTACCCTATCTAAGAATCACACCGGGAACACATTGCCAAAAGGAGCAAAAATGATACCCTATTTAAGGACTGAGAACCTCAAAAACCATACCCTATCGGGCGGCACATATCTATATAGCCCATATATGGGAGTACCCCCCCCCCCCCATCACCCCGGGCTAAAGGTAATTCATTTTGTAAGAATGAAAGAAAAAGTTGTCTTTTCTGTTTTTATTCGTTCTGGTACATCTCAGTTTCAGGTACTCCAACATGGTAAGAAAAGTTCATGTGCTTTAAATTGCAATACTTTTACAACAAAATTTTAAGCCCTGATCGTTTAAATTGTTAATTTATAATATCTAACAGAAATTGAAATCCAAATATTCTCGGGGAGCATGCCCCCAGCCCCCCAGCCCCCAGTTGGCTCACGCTTATACGTTCGCATTTTTTATTTTATTATTATTATTATTATTTTTTGGCCTTTTTGAAGGGAAAAAACCTTTGTTGGACATTGCTAGTTGTCGCTTGTGAAAACACAATACTCTAGCTTGTCATTTAGTTCTTGTCATTTTCTGCTTTCTCGTCGTCTTCTTCTTTGGAGATTTCAAGGTGTCACTGGATTTCTTGGGTGGGAATCATGTCTGGTTTCTTTCTCAGAGGGTTCCTCTATAAACTTCTGTCAAGAAGCTTACGTTTGCGACTCTCCACATCTCTTTGCTTTTCTCAAACCTCAGCCAGAAATTCTACACAAAACCATGTTTTACTGAAGTGAAGCTTGGAAACGATACATATTGACGACATATTTTACCTGTGAGACATGGGTAGACCTGACATCGAGACTTACATCAAGCAAGCAAACTCACACCACCCTACCATTAAATTAATAGCAGTAATGTCTCTTGACTGACTGTATTTCTAGACAGAGCCTATGCAAATGCAGCCTTCAAATGAGGACCAAAGAATGAGGCCTGGAGTACAGGACACACTTGACACGCTGGGGTGGATAACGCTGATCCACCGGATAAATCGCTATCCAGTGGATAATTGTTGACAAAACAAACTACGCTATCCACTGGAAAGTAATTTATGATCGGGTGGATAGCCGCGTTATCCACTCTTTGAACAACTGGGGCCAGGTCAGCCAAAAGTAATATTTGGGTACTGCTACAACATGTGCATGAAAGCAGTTTCTACAACATAGTTACACAATGTAACACGTCAAAATACAAGACGTCTGACAACCTTTTCCTCGCAAGAGTACTTATAATTAACGCATTTTTAATTAAAACTACTACTTTGTAAAAGATGATTACATAGATATCACTAGTACTAATGATTCATAAATCAAAAGCATAATAATCAACGTCATAGAAAGACATACCACACCGGGATGAAAAATAGCAAAAGTTTGGACGTAAATTTCTGCCAAGAAGCAGCTGAGGTAATGCTGGAATATTAGGAGCAATCTGATTCCAACAGTTGGGTTCTTTTAGTTCACGATATTTTCAAGGTACGACAAAATCCTTGAATTCATGACCTGCCAGTTTGAATTTGCTACAAAAATGAGGAGAAATTTATTGGGAAAAATTCCTAACAGTTCGTAACTGCTAATTCCCTCTGAGGATTTAAAGGAGAATTCACGCCCCTTAAATTTCTAATAGAATAACAATGCTGGTTTTGGCACAAGAATCCTGTTTGAAACTCCAGTTATGCAAGATTTGTACTATATAAGACCGGTTTAACATGTTCCGTGTAGTGCTGTTATTCCTCCTGAGCGCTTAAGATTAAAAAACGGTGGAAAGAAGCATTTTGGAAAAAGAAAACGCTGGAGAATAAATCTCTTATTAGACATCTTAGTGTGTTGTGTCGCCGAACAATTTTACTCGTCATGTGTATTTTGGCGAGCCCGAATACTGCTCTACTCGTAAGAATGTACAGCCATTCTACACACCAAAATTTCTAAGATATGAATATATTTTTGCTGCACTCAAATGTACGAGTTGTCAGAGAAAAAGACGCAGGCCATCCAATTTTCACCTGGTTCATCGATACATAATAAGCATTCACTGATACAAGTTATATTCAAGGTTTTCCACATTATACAGTAAAAACCCGCAAGTAAGAACCTATTGTTCTTCAGGTTAGCCTAAACAGGTTTTTACATAAGGGTTATTAAAGCAAATTTAGGCTAATTAGGTTCTTAATAGGTTCTTAATTTCTAAAGAAACAAATTCAATGTTGTTATAGAGATTTTAGTGGTATTCGGCCTTTCTCTGGTATAAAATTTGCATACCACATACTCAAAATGAAGCACTAGTCATATCATATTTTCCCAACAGTAAACATTTTTAATCAATTTTAGAAATTAAGAAGTAACCTGTTTCCAAATTCAAAGCTAAATATGTTCTTATAAAAATGGTATCTAATTTGCAAATTTTAGCCTAACAGGTTCTTAAATGTTAGGTTCTTACTCGCGGGTTTTTACGGTACTGTACTCAGTCATAATGCAAAAGATTGGCTTTAAGAAGTACAAAAAAAGATTTACAAGCAACCATTGTAAAAATCATCGACAAGTGTGAACTAGTTTTCATGGCTAAAAGAAAACACATCCAATCATATAATATGTATCTCTAGTACATGACTGGATATTTTGTAACAATAATAATGACACATATTAATCTTCTTCACACTATTACCAACAGTACTAAATAGTACTAAATTGAAAAACAAAGCAATCACTTTATTATACAACACAGACAAACTACATTGGTCAGTTCAAGTCACTTAGTACAAACTGCCTAAAGAACCCACATACTATTCAGTATAAGTAGTATAGTTTGATGAAAAAAGCACAAATATCCTAGCTATTAAAGTAGAGTTGAAAATATATCTTGCAGTTTACAACAAAAATGATCAATTTTCAACTATCGATAGTTTTCTATGAAAGCCAAGTGGCAAAAGAAGTTTCAATGAAAGGGACTGCACATCAACACTGATCCACTACATTGCCCTACAAATAATGGCCTGTTTATGTGGAGAAAAGTTATTCCTGGCAAAGGGTTACCCTACATACCGAGCCACCTTTGACAAAAGAGTTTTTCATACATTTCTTTATAAAATGCTGCAAACCGTTTATATCAGAAATCGCACAGTTGGCTCTGTCACCAACCTTTGAAGGTTGGGTGATCCTGAGGGGCAAGCCAACGTTTTCCCATGTAAACACTGTCAATTGCCTCTTTTGACTCACCTACTGGGACAAGTCTGGACATGCAGAGCATGCGTGAAACTGCGAGGGCCAATTTTTGGCTTAGTTTACAGGGATAACTTTTCTCATATAAACGCTTGTTAAAAGATGGCTCGGGGGGGGGGGGGGGGAGGGTAACCCTCCTACCAGAGCCCTTAAAGGGACATGGTCAGCATTCATGATTTGAAAAAAGTCCACCACAACCCGAAAGCAAAAATTCGCATAGAGAACCTTCAGAAATTTGCTTCAACCTTCTCGGTGTATTTTTTTTCTCTAAATTTTCTTATTTAGCGAAACACTGAGAAGATCGCAGCAGATTTCTGAAGGTTCGTTTTAAAAAAAAGTCTGCCATGAACTGTTTTCAAAATGTGAAAACTAGTGTCCAGGTCAGCGTGGTAAAAACGCTGACCATGTCCCTTCAATCTACTGTTATTCTTAACACTTCAAAAAGGAATCAAGAATTGACTTGAAACATCAGACTGAAGACCTTGCTGTTCCTTATAAATGTGTATATGCAGATTTCCATAGAAACATGCATGGTTGAAATACTTTTAAAAAGACATGCAAATCCTTTCCTCTGCAACTAAGCTTTTTACTACAGCATTGCCACTAAGTGTAACTCAAAATTTGAGAGATGTCAAAACAGGTAGGATGTTAATTTAAAGTGCTTCTATTCATAAGTACTTCCTTCGGGTGGCTGAGAAAGCTTGGCATTTTCTTTTTGGGACATTGCTCTGCAAGAAGAACAAACATGAGTGATTGGTAAGCTGAATCAGTAACCCAGTAGCAATGTTTTCCATTAGCAACAGCGACAGACAAAAATCCCCAAGTAGTAGTAGGCAAGTGTTTAATTGTACAACAAGAACACCATAAAAAAACTCAAGGATGTTTTGACTTCACAAATTGATTTAAAACCCATTTTGCCTTGTTAACTTAAAATAATGCAACACAAGAAGGCAAGGGGAGTAAGGAAATTTATTGTAGTTGTTTTTGTTCAGCCAGGGGACTTATGTAGGGAGGAGTCACCTCTTGTGACTAGACACTGCTAGAGCAAAAGACGCCTTCAGAACTATGGCAGATTTACTTTTGAAATTTCTTTCTTGCCCTAAATTGAGTTCCTTGTGACATCTTTTCTTTGGAAAGTTATTGTAATAAATATCATTACTACCTAGGAAGAATTTTCTATTCAGTTCATTAGCCGAGACCCATCCCTAATCTGAAACACTGTAATTAAATATATTACACGTGTATTACAGCAAGGAGCCCAAAAGAGTGTGATCACTTTTAATTCACATTCCGTCTGCAGGCAGACTATCCAATCAGAGGCTGAGGATAGCAATTTTCTGCTTTTGATTTGAGAGATGTGTGCATGAAAAAGGCAAATTAATTAAAAGCACTCACACTTTTGGGCCCCTTGGACATGTATACAGATGTAAAAATCCAAGAAATACCGTGTATATTGATTTTTCAATCAAGCACGCACCTCTTCAATTCATTAAGGATACTTTTGATAGTGTATTCCCTTTTCCAAGGTGTCATTGCCTTACATGTCCTTGGGTCAACCTAGATGAAGCAAAAAATAAATATATTCAATACCTTAAGGTCTGAAAACAACCACCCTCCAAAAAGGAAGTAAGCCTTTGAAAGTACTTGCAAGATAAATTTCATGGTTGTTAGTCCATGTAAAGGACTTTTAGAAACCAAAATCCATTTCTTAAGGAGATGCTACTAAAAGAATACTGAACTACCATTATACACTGTAAAATCACTAATGCCAAACATTTAATTCTGATTGGCTTTTTATTGTATGGCTACAGCACATGATCAGGCAATTAATTATTGCATGTGCACAATCATGGCCATGTGATTACAGTATGAACATGGCTAATCTTAATATTACCTTATATTAATATTAGCCCGGGAGTTTGAAAACTCAATTTCGACATTGAAATTCTTAAAAGAGTTAATTTTCTGCTTGGCGTGAACAGGTATGAAATTTGTTGTTTTCATGATTGATGTCTTTTAGTAAATTTATGGTATAAAGAGAAATGGTTTACAGATGAAATCTCACTTTAAATATTGATATGCTCATTAGAAGATAAGAAGTACAATAACAGATTATTTCCATGAAAATATAATAAACTGTTTTTACTTTCCTCTTCAGGGGAGTGCTTGGCCATCTAGTGTGGACCAAAATAATTTAATGTACTTTAGAACATGTATGAACAAAAGCAAGGCTAGTCCTTGGATTTCACAGTAATGATCGTTTACCATGTCAGAAAAAATATTGTATCGAAAATGTTTTTGGATAGTAGACAGCTGTTATTATGTTGCAATGTACAAATATTCAGATAACCTTTCTGATCAACATTCAATTGAGTTTTTGTCAGCTAGCTCCAATCAGCTAAAGGCAGTAGAGTTATCTTGATATTACTCTAGCTATTTTAAAACTAAAATGCTTCTTGCTCCATTGCCTGTAAGATATCGTATAGTTTTTAAAATTTTGTTGATTACTTTTAAAGCCGTACATGGTCTTGCTCCAGCCTACATAAGTGAACTTATTTCCGTTAGAGAAACTGCTGGAATGAAGCTGCTGACAACTAAATCGAAACTGCTGGAAGCGTATAGGTCTTACCACACCCAATCTCAATCTAAAGTTCCGTCTGAGTAAAATGTAGTTTTTGGTTCCTTTAATTATTTGACTTTAATTTGCTAGCAAATTAGCTGAAAAGTTTTATGCTTAAGACGGAATCCACTAGGAAGTCGAGTAATATTTATTAAAGTTGGACAAAAATCAATTTCCAGAATAATTTAAATCCTATTGCGTTATTTCCTACCCTTAATAAAAGGTAAAGATGTAAGTAGTTATCCGTGATAACACCAACAACAATTTCTTATTAGAGTCTGAGAAAATGAATTTCAAAGTTCACAAGGTATGGGCAAAATCTCACGTGTAGCCATTTTGTAAATTCGTCTTAAGCGATTCAGTGGAATTCAGCGGAACTTCAAAATGTGTTTTCGATGTGTGGTGTTGTTAGAAAAGATTTCTTTTGATAAGATATTTGAAGCAGTAACAAAAAAGTTTGCAATAAGGTGGAAATAATTCTGGTACAACAATTTCTTATCAGAGTCTGAGAAAATGTTATTTAAAGTTCACAAGATATGGGCAAAAGCTTACATCTTTTAAGAGATTCAGTGGAATTCAGCGGAACTTCAAAATGTGTTTTCGATGTGTGGTGTTGTTAGAAAAGATTTCTTTCGATAAGATATTTGAAGCAGTAACACAAAAGCTTGCAATCAGGTGTAAATAGTTTTGGTACATAATTTTGTCCAATAACTACTCGAAGTCCTGGCGGATTTCCTCTTAAACCTTCTGTTTCATTACCGATTGTTATCCACAATACTGTCACAGTTCCGTAAAAGTGTTTCCCATGCAATTTGAAATTCTTGGGTTTGCAAGGCAGACTTTGATGCCAACCATGTAAACTTCGTGTAAACTAGTGATTGCACTGAGCAGTTGAATTTTACTTACCTCGCCTTTAGAATTTACTCCAGACATGTTAATTCTTGTGAGAAACCGAACTTTAGGTGGTTCCATAGGATAGTTCTTACCACACTCAATCTTAAGCGAGTATATCCGTCCTTCATATGGGCACTGTGAAGGAAGCAGTTACAGAGAAATGAAGAATTTAATAAAGGGAGACATGATGTATATGCCCTCAACTGCATTGTTGAGTTATCCATGCCAAGTACACAGGAATTCTGCGAACATGAGAGAAGTGCTTTTTAACAGAACAAGTCATAATTTCAACAAGTTAGTGACTGGGATTGTCGAACAATGCAATACCGAAAAAAAATTTGGCCAAGTGGACCAATCAAAATGTTGATTGAGAACAAAGAATAGTGACTTCTTTCATAAACAAAACCAATGATGTTGAAGAATACAAATAGTTCAACAACAAAGTTTGAAAACCCAATAAAGTTGAGAAAGATGTGGACCTCTCGGGAACAAAGTAATTTTATGATTGGCTTCATGTAGTTTGGATCCTAAATTATAGCAGTTTTCAACGGTTTCAGTTTGCAGTCACAAAACCAGTTTGCAAGCAAAATTAATTGAGTAAAATTAAAGTTCAGTTCAAGCTTAATGATATCCGAAACTGCAACTTGAAAAAGTTTCCTCGATACTATGCAAAACAGATATCCCTTTTTAGCAGTACAAACTTGTCGCTCATAACAGCTTGTCTTTTCATGTGAAAGTAAACCAATAATAAGCTTAATTCTTCTGTCTACAAGCTTATAAATGCACGTTCAAAGCACCCAACAGAATCGCAAGTTATCCTCGCCTAGAACTCAAAACAGCACTAAAAGCTTTTCATGGCCTTCACTTACTCTTGGGGGACCGAGAATCATTCCATTCCAGTGGGTTAAAGTCATATCATCGTCAATTTCCAGACCCCAGCTAACTGTGCCGTCGCCACCTTTCTGTCCTTCTTCAAGCTCTTCAAGCAAGCGAAAATTGCGAGGCACAACTGTAAAAATATAGCAGTCAAGAAGAATAAATTTAACCCTGAAGAACTACAGAATTTAAAGCAGCTAAATTAAAAGCGAAACAGGCAAAACTGAACGGCAAAGATTATCTCTTTTCGAACCTACGGCACCCGCCATCTTGGATTTCAACCACACCAATTTATGATGAGGGCTTGAGACGAGCGAAATTTCCGGTAATCGATTATTGTTCGTCAGCAGCTCGAGTCTTCCGGAACAAAGCTCGGCCCTCTGGTCGGCGAATCCAGGGGTTACGCTGAGCTGAGGAAAGGATCTTCAAAGTTTTTATTTTATTTTTTTCCTCAATCCGGACTGTATATAAAATTCGTTGTTCTTCACCAGGCATAACTAATCGATGATCAATAACATCAATTGGTAATCAATGAGTAATCGATGGGTAATCAGTTGATTAGTCATTGATTATTGGCGATGATCAATGAGTAATCGATGAGTAATCGAAACCCAAAAATTTTGTGGCCTATCGATTACTCATCGATGACATCGATTACTCATTGATGTAATTGATTACCTATTGATGTTATTGATTACTCATCGATGACCCATCGATTACTAATCAACTATCATACTGCACACGAAAGACACATTCCTTGCTTTCTTGTAACATTCTTTTGTGATTTTTTTATCTATGTTAGTCATATTTTGCTTTATAACTGGCATTCTTGTTGACGAAATTACGCCCTCACAAAAGGTCAAATAACCTTCCGGCATATCAGGACGTGAAGGGCTAAGCACAAATACAGATGATATTTCAATATTTCTCTTTACCCAACTCTTTATTTAATAACAAAACAATTGGACAGGAAAACCAACCAGTCTGGAAATGAAACTATAACAAGTACGGAGACAAGAATCGCCGACTACATGGTTATAGATTTTGTTCGGTGGATGTTTGTCAGCAAAGTAAAACTGCTTCGGCTTAGGGAGACATAAGCACTTACATTACGCACCGGAACAGCTGCAAGCACTTTTACTTTCTGTGCTTTTTTCACGTTTTACCATGATATTGTTAGATTGTTATAGCGTGTAATACTTTTACAAGTTCCGGTTTTCAACCACGAGACTATATCGATGAGTAATCAATGCAATCAATGACTAATCGATGCAATCGATGACTAATCGATGAGCAAAAATTTTGTGGCCTATCGATTAGTCATCGATTACTCATTGATCCTCGGCAATAATCAATGACTAATCAACTGATTACTTATCGATTACTCATTGATTTTATTGATGTCATTGATGTCATCGATTAGTTATGCCTGGTCTTCAGAATCAGTTTGCCAGAACAAATGAAATTGTGTAAAGCAAGGCAATTGATATAGTTAGAGACCACATGTATTAATAACGGTGGAGCCTCCCATGATCCTAAGCAGACACTTTTTGGGCTCCTCCCCCGGGGGACCCATTAGAAAGGATGTTAGTTGGCGATTATTGTGTGCAAGTGTCTACAAGGACAGAATTTTCAATATGATACTCAGAAGTTTCGTAGGGGAAATTGCGGAGGAACGTGTGACGAGCCCAAAGAACATATGCGTAGGAGGCTAAATTTAACCCGTCCCCAGACTTCGCACACCCAGGAGAAGAGTAAAATATGATAAAAAGAGTAAGATCTGGTACGCATCATATTTTTTTTTTCGCTGTCTGCTATTCGTCGCTTCTTAGAAGAAGTGAATACAGTGTGCATGTAGCTATGACATGTCTGCGGATTCTGTGAATTGAACGACGGGAACACGAGAATATCGAGCGCTTTCCATTTCTAACGAGAAACCAATTGTTTCGCGGAAAATCAAATGGAACGGTCCTCAGTTCCCCGGCATTGGAAAATGTTCGGAATACCACAGTACCATTTCGCTTTTTCGCACAATAAGGACGCTCTGCAGTGAAAATACGCGACTGCTCCGGTGGGAAATGAAATGGAACAGTCCTTTTCACTGGAAAGTTTTCAAATGGTACCTGATACTCTTCCAGTACCATTGTGTTTGTTGAAAACTTGTACAGTTCAATGGAAAGCGCTCGTTGTTCCATTGCTGAGTGGATTTATTCTATGACTAATTCAAGTAAAGCACAGGCTATGGAAATTTATTGCTAGAATAGGCATTGAACGAAAAAAATGATACAAACAGCCACGAAAGTTTACAATTCACACACTTCATATGTGCTGTTTAGTTACAGCTGTGAAGTTTATAGTCAACTTTTATGCAAATACTTAGGGGAGTAAATTTCGAATTTTGGCCTCACTTAAACTTTAGCTATCAAGGTCTCGCGTTTAGGGTTGCACGCAAATAAATATAGCAATATAATTCTATGTTTTTGTTTTTTTTTTTTTTATTTGGTATTTTAGGGGGTTAAAAAGCTTGAATCACGCCTAGATTTGCCGGTTTCCTTCGAGTTTTTAAACGATTTCAGCTCCCTTTTACGCCATGCTACACGCAAGATTCAGTCAGAGTTTGAAAATGCAAAATGACAATGTACAGATTAGATGGTGTCTATTTTAGCTTGGGTTTCAAACTTTAAACACTCTCTTTCCACTCAAATTTGAACACGCTAATACGATTGCTTATGCTAAGAAAGAACACCTATAAACAACGCACATTTCACAGAGATAGAAGTATCCAAACAGTATTTTTACTATGTATATTTACTATAAATACCTTCAGCTATCGAGCAAACACAAGTACTCATTGTGTTCCTTTTATTATTTTTTCCACTTGTTTTCTCCATCGACCCCGTTCTCGTTCCCAGAGCCCTCGTTTCTTTTGGTTCACGCGGTCGGCGAAACGGTATGACAAGAGAAACGAGTAGCTCTGGGAGCGAGAAGATACATGCACAGTCAGCAGGATCTGGAAGGGTATTTTCGGGATCCGGGATTTGACGAAAATACGGTGTGGGATTCGGGAAAACGCAAAATATTTTGACGGGATTCGGGATTTGACTTCTCTCCGGGAAGTGGGATTCACCAAAATTTGGACACGGGATGCGGGATTTTTTGCCTGTCTGTCGGGAATTCGGGAAATCGTCACGACCCTAATAGACGTTCTAGCTGCGAAAGCGAATCAACCAGGCGAGCGCTAAGTGGTGTCTCGCTTTAAACCAAACTATAGATAAGATGCGGTTGTGGTTGTTCCTGTTCCTGTAAACTTTTTATCAAGGACAGTGCGTACGCTTTCAAGACGAACCTCTTCCCCAGGGAGCTTTTCCTCCTGCTCTGAAGGGAACAGCGCCATGCGGACGAGGTTGTTACAGGACGACCCTTCACGCCGGTCTTATACGCTGTCATATCGTGCTCTTTCATCATACTGAGGTATGAAAAGCTATTTCAATCGAAAGGGCAAATCTACACCTCACATTTATTAGCTTTTGGAGAAATAAGTATTTTTAATGTCTTTGGGGGGAAAGAAAAAACGGGATTCGGGATAGCGATTAAAAAAGTGCAGGATTCGGGATATTCGTAAAAATGGAGCGGGAATGCGGGATCAGGACCCTCCCTTCCAGACCCTGAGTCAGGGCTCAACTGACTTATCATCATCATGTTTCCTCGCGTCTGTTGGGGCTCAACTGACTGCTCCTTTCCAAAATGTGCTACAAAACGTAACATTTGAAATGAAATAGCTCAGTAAATATGTGCTCCAAGTGCTTGAATGCACATTTGTCTTGAATGTGAGTAAGTTTCCTTCAACATGCTAAGCTTTTTTTTGCGATTATAACACACTTTCTTGACACACCAAAAACCAACAGTATAACATGCTGTTAGTTTACAATAGGGTATCTTTTTCAACTGTCGAAAGCCGTAAAACTTGCATGGTTGATCTATGGTTGTCCAGTCGATAAGGCTTCCGTCATCAAGAAATAAAAAACACGCCAGCGTGTTCCACATTCTAATGCGACAATCGAGTATAAAACCAAGCAAGAAAATATACAACCAACTGAATAAAGAAAGCATAAATGTTACACTTAATTAAAGCTTTTGGTTGTCTTCTGTGGAGTCCATAATTTTGGTGTTTTTGTGTTTTACTACTGACTCGCGGCAAGCATGTATGCACATCTCAAGTCTTCTCTGGAATCTAAACAAAGCAAAATTAAACATTAGTCTACTTAAGGTTAATGAAAACGATATTGTTTAAACTAATCTCATTCACGTTCAAGTGTTCTATTACCGCACGCATAAATGACGCGATAGACTTTCTAAAAGTCGTTCGCTTCTCGTTTCCGGTTTGGTGGTAGTAGACCCCGGTGCGAACTCTCTTAAGCTCTCGCGCTTCGCGCTGTGTGAGCTCGACTTGTAAGCAAGTCTAATGACACGATTGTCATCTTGCTTAAGTTAACTCGATCTGGCTGATAACAAATCAGATGTTGTAGCTTTGATTATTTCTGATATAATTCCCGGCGTATCCAATCGAACGTTCGGTAATTGAGCACAAATTGATCGATTGGGTTCGGTAATGAAACATAATCGAGCTCACAATAAAATTTGGTCAATCAAACATATATTAATTCATGCTGCTTGAGTTTGCACGTCTACAGCAATCAACGAAAACTACTGCAAAATTCAAGTTCATTTATCTGCTTATACCTCAGATGGCTGAATTGTTGCCCTAAAGTTGCTCTGGGAGAAACAAGTTGCTCTAAGATGCTTGAGAAGTTACAATTTATTTTTTCGAGTACAATTTATATAGGCCTAGGTCGAGGGGAATGATATCTTCCCAGAGGGTTAATACTCTATTGAAAAACTAATCGTTGATCACCCGGTTTTTTAAGGGAGGCTCACCTGCGGCGGTGGAGTACAAGTGCTAAAGCAACATGTCTTTGTGCGCATTAGACGGCGGACGTACACGACTGTCCAGATCCCAATGGCAAACTCAACAACGCCGAGAACCAACATAATCGCAGCGACAGCCATTTGTGCCTCATAATTGCTGTTCGTTCTGTTATGTTTGCGCCCAGAATCGTAGTTTTCGTCTTGATATAGAGCAATTGCTATGCTGTAGAGGATGGTGAGTATTCCACCATACACAGCACATGTTATGGAAAAACCCATGAACACACCAACCTGCAAAAAACATACAAAGTGAGGTTTATGACAGGAAGTACACTTTAGGCTCTTGGCAGCTAGCTATTGGGTGAACTATTTTTCACCCCCCAAAAATATTTTATGGGCTATGACTTAACGTATACCAGAAATGAAATAGAGCATACAAGAAAGGCCGCCTAAAGCAGACAAGGGTGAAGTTTTACTTGTAATAATGATAGGTTTAATGTTGGGAAATTTAGGGGATGTGCATGGAAAAGGAAGTGAAAAGCAAGACATTATCATCCAGTAATGTTCTACTTACAGGAGAATTGCGAGAGACACTTGGCTCTTTGCAAGTGCCACGGATACCCAGAATTCCTGTGACGCACATCTGAAATACAACAATAATGACATTACAATAAGACGAAACGTATAGGGATACTGTATGGTCATTGATTTCTTGAATCTTCCACCAAGAAGTACATAAGAATTCTTTGATATCTTTCTGTCATCCGTATAAACATGAATGAAAAAGTAACCCTTTGCAATAGTGGACAACGGTGGATTGTTAACTCAAAAGAGACCTGAAAGGCGTTACGTCGACCAGTAGCGCACTTTGAAATAATTGCCCAAATTTTTCAAGTTTGTCGTTCGTAGTCTGTCTTAACCTTTCGCAGTCGTAAAGATCCTTAATCATTTTCGCTCGACGTAGCTTTGCTACTTTTAGAAATTAAAAAAAAGTAGTGACTCGTTGACATCAATGTTTTTGTTTTGCGGTACTGAGCCAAGTAGCTTGGTTCTTATGTCGTGCTTGAAATTACAGCTGAAAGCAGAAAGCCTTGTTTGGTCAGTTTTAAGTGCGTGTAAGCATTATTTTTCGGTGACCAATCCTTCGCATAAGTTCTACATATCTTTATTATTTATCTTTGAAAGGGATTCGAACCTCTTTCCTTTTCGCGGAGGCTTCTTTGTCGAGCGGGGAATGAGAAGAGACCCAGAAGAGGGGAAAATAGACTGAGGGGAGGCTGGGGAGACGGGCAAATAGCCAAGCAGGGGACTCTTGATTTTTCTCTCGTTTTACATGCAGGAATATACTTTGGGAAATGAGAGGTGTAAAGATGGTTGTAGAATTGTTTCATTTCACTAAGAATAATTTGCGAGTCTTCTGGTTTTTTTTTTCGGGCGTTTTGAGTTTTGTGATGCGTTTGCTCCTTGCAGTAGTTTTTCTTTCAAAGCTAAGAATTACATTTTAATTCCTTCAAATTCTTACCACCCCACCCTACACCTAACAAAAAAGCAACCTTTTGTTTTCCTGATTTATTTTTCTGTGTTTCAGGTTTTCACCTCGTTGAGATGGTTGGGTAGCCGCCCTTGCAAGGTCTCACATGAATGGCTCGCTACCCATCGAGAGAACAACAGGACAATCGACAGGAACAATGCTCCTAGCCCCCAAAAACAATAGCAACTGCCACACTATAGAGGGCCAGTAGCATTATAAGCTAACAAAAGCTACTACACACTGCTGTTTTTAGAAGTAAATGGTTCCCCAGATCTTAGTCAATTTGAGATTTTTACTATTGTTTAATTTGTGGAGTAGTTTTATTCCTTTTTTAGCCTTCCTTCTGGAAAAAACTAAATTGTTAATCAAACATCTGACATACAGATAATTTACCATTTTTGTTATTTCCCAAAGAAGCCTTTTCTCTGTGAGTTACTTTATGCTTCTCTACTCGTCAAGCCAGCCAGTTGACACAAAACAACATGCGTACAGGCAAACACATAGCGTAATTTGGTGCGATAACATTATTTCTATCCCACAGCTATTAATTTCCTTATGATTAGAGATTTTGAGAACAATGTTTGAGAGACAGACAATTAACAAATACAAAGTTATTTGCATATGCTTAACTCCGATTGCATGTTTTTGATCATTAGGCAATGTTGAGTTTCACGATCAGTTAAAACATAGTTACCATGGTTAAAGACGCTCAGGCGTCGCGTTTAGGTTTATATATCTGCTTTTTCCATCGATTCATGATCAATGACGCTGGTCTCGAGCACTTACAATTTAAAAACCAAGGACAATCCAATATCAAAACCTATGACCAAACAAACCACTGTTATGCTGCATACACACACTTGAAAACCATAGGCTGGAAATATAATGAGTGACTGAGAAGAATTGAAGTTCAGTACACTATATATCTCGTCTGAAGTGAAACGAAGTAATGAGAAGCCTCTTCAATAGAAAACATGCAGTCTTCGTAAGAATTTACAGGTAAATGTATGAAAAACATTGTATCGCGGCAAATTTGCATCCATATCATTGTATCGACATTTATAAACATACCTGTATAATCCAAATACACATGTAAACACTTTAACACGATGTTCGCTAGAGATCTAAATTTGGCGATTAAGGGACTGTAATGAGAGTTTTATGTACGTCTTTTACAGAACAGTAAGCCTGCACTTAGCGACGGCCAAGTCTTGAATCGGGTATTGTTTTATTTCGATTCATTCCTTGTTTTTGGTTGGCATATGCCGCAAGGAAAATGTACTTAAATTGCTCCTCAACTTTGCACTAACCATGCCGAATAATTCAAGCTCAATCAATAGCTAAAGCCAAATTGTAAATATTTTTACGTTGTCAACTATAAAAATTACGGTTATTAAAATTACGGTTTGCGTAAACACGACTCACCCAAACACCCATCCAAATGCCATGGCATCCATTGCCTGTCCAGAAGTACTCCACGACCCGGTCTGCGATGCCGAAGGACACAACAAGAAACCCGACAATGATATGTGCGATTGCAAGAATCCTTGCCGTATTGATGATCTTTGTTGAATCGTTCGCCATGTTTAATTACATTAATTCGACTGATGAGCGCTTTGAACAATAGACAACGTCATCAATTATTATGAAATTTGCAAAACAATGCAAATTGAAGTTCGCGTGCGAGCTTCTCGAGCTTTGGGTAAACCAGACAGACTCTCGCTAGTTGATCTGGCCTGGAATGGTCGAAAGGAATTTTATTCTCTTGCACGTTTATCTCCTTGTTTCCCTTTGTACAAACCGAGTGCCTACGGCACGCTAGCTTTTTTACGCCACCGAAACAACCTCAGGTGAAAATATAATTCGACTGCGTTTACCTGCCCCTTTCACTCCCACCAGAATGCCATATTTTTCAAAAAGGAGGTTGATGCCTGGCAGCTGGGCACGGTCTATGCCTGGTAGTCAGAACTTTTCACGGAATTTTCCCTGAAAATTTCTATCAAAGTTCTTGAGAGTATAAGATGTTGGCTTAGAAATGTCCTCTGATTCCTATATAAAGAATACGGGGATGTTTGCCCGGGGGGGGGGGGGGTACTCCCTATAATGGCCTATACGGGGAGGCTCCGCCCGAAAGGGGTACCTTTTTCAGGCTTAAGGTATATGAAAGGGTAGGGATTTTACAAGTTTTGGTATACGAAAGGGTATGGAAGCCTGTCATTTAGGTATTTAAAAGGGCCTTTAATTAAGATATTTCGAACAGACGCAATTTACGGCTGTATTGTTTTAATGTATTAAGCGCTACATGAAAATGACAAGAAAACGTCCTGTTTTAAGTCTATGCAGGAGCCCATCAACTGGAGCCTCCATACGTACTGTACCCTTGAGTCAACCCTTTCCCGTATATTTTTATTTTTAGAAACACATTTCCCGCGAAAACATTGCTCCTGTGGTCAGACCACATGCAGCGTTGCTAGGGCGACGATGTAAAAAAAAAAAATGGCGGCCAATGTCGTACGCACATTCCCTGTCCGTTTTCCTTTATAATTTTGCTTCTTTCCTGATTTTACAGCCGAGAGAGCCTGGTTTACTCGTGAATGAATAACGGTTAAAAGTTAATTAATAAACCACTTTTTTGTCCTTGAAAATGAAGTCAGTTTAGTCATGGCACAGGCGGACCACCCTATGTGTTCGTGGTTAATAATTGTTGACATAAGGTCATGTTGACTTTTATTGAATCATTTAGAGTAAACTTTATATTTTGTAGTAAATCGAAGCCGACGTAATGTTTCTCTATATATCTTCTATATGCGCCATTGATTTCAACATGACCTTGTCAACAATTATTAACCACGAACACATAGGGTGGTCCGCCTGTGGTCATGGCGTTGATCGGAAATATGTTGCTTGTTTGCATCTTACCGATTTCTGGTTTGCACGGACTTATTACATGCAGTGTTAGACGTAAACAGTACTGTGAGATTTGACGATGGATTTGTTAGATCTATTCCCGAACGAAAGCAGAAATAATTTAATATGAGCCGAGCTGTGGCAAACGCGTGTTCTTTGATACGGCGACGAACACAAACGTGATGACTTCGATGCACATTTTGACTATCCGTATGCTCCAAGATCCAGCCAATATAAGATCATCATGCTTCGAATAAAACCTCAGGAAAATGATATGTGTTTGTTTCTTCTAAAGTTGCAACTTGAATTATGGCAGAGATCGTTGAGTCGCTGTTGCAGAGGTGAGATATTGCGCATCTTCAATATACGCGTACAGGCCAACGGCTTGAATGTTACATCTTTCTTCGGTTAGAGACCGTGTGATCCGCTTATTTTAATCCCCGTACATTTCTTTCGCTTTGTATGTTTCCAAAGAGAACTCTATGCCTGTACTATCTAAAGCCGAATGGGTCGTTTAGCCGGAACGGCTGTTTAGATTTTAATTCTAATGTTTGTCTGGTGTCTTCGCCACGAAGGGTTCACAAGCTAGCGCTCGTCTGAATTATTGTCACTCAGAGTTTTGAATGCCTTGTAGAATTTGATTTGCAATGTGTTGGTACAGGCCAAAGTGCGTACCTTGTTTATAAATTTATACCATTGATACGTTCGTTTAGTGTGAATGTTTACAACCCAGTAAAATTTATTGTTCACAACAACGATTAAATCGATCAACCTTTTATCAAGCTGCCTTCTTATCGGAAGAATTACACGGCAAATAATATTGACCAATCTGTTGCGCCTATCCATCCTCTTTTCAAAATATATTTGTAATTTCGCAGTTGCGAAATCGGTCTCGGCGCCTTTCGATTCGAATAATTGTTCTTACTTTTTTGACAGACCTGTACAAAATTCCGCAGTTTTTTAGTCATAGCATTACTTGATGTCTTCCTTCGAAGAAATACTGAATTTAGAGGACGACAAGGAACAACATTCTGCAGTCTTTCCTTCTTGTTTCGCTATTGCTTTAGATATCACAGCTTGCGTAGCCACAGCGGAATGCGACAAATGATTGACAGAGGTGCGAAATCTCCCGCGCGAGACCCCGGGAGATTAGTTCTAAAAATAAATTAATACGGGAAAGGGTTGACTCCAAGGGTTAGTATGGGAGATGAAGGCTCCAGTTGATGGGCTCCTGGTCTATGCCATGTCTTTCAGGTATATGAAAGGGGTACCCTTTTTCAGTAAAAGGTATATGAAAGGGGTACAATTTCTGTCAAAAATGGTATATAAAAGGGTAAGGGGTCAGAGCTCGGGGCGGAGCCTCCCCGTATAAAACTTTGTTGAGTGTCCCCCCCCCCCCGGGGATGTTTGTTAGAAAATAGAAGACCAATTTGGGCGTGGTTTAAGCTGTTTTTATAATAATAATAATAATAATAATAATAATAATAATAATAATAATAATAATAATAATAATAAAGACTTTATTTAAAATGAGGGTAACACTAAATAGCAAAGCTAACAAACCTGTGGCCCTCCCTAAAAATTACACTAGAATATTATAAAAACACTATATACATTGAAAATTGAATACGAGTATGCATAATAGTAAATGATATATGAAGCTAAAAAGTTAAAACTATACAATAAAATGATGTAAAAGCTGCTGCTCCGAAAACACCCGATCTCTGAGACCCCTTTAACCCCTTTATATAAAATATACCAATTTAGAATTTTACTTTTTATATTTCCTTAACATGCCAACCCAACCCCCATCGCCCCCTCCCCCCCCCCCCTCCCGGGATTAAGGCTTTCGCCAGTTCCTGCTTTCTGAAAAGAGCACAGTGACAGTATCATTCACTGGAAAGCGACTCATCTGGTGTAAAGTTTATCCACTTCTAGACTTAAGTTAGTCCAGGCGATACAAACCACAATGTTTTTTGAATTATAAACTTTAAAATACCACGTCAAAAATTTTTGATCGAATCAGTCCGGTTTATTCCATAAACTGTAAATTGTATGTTTACCGGGGTTAGAGTCTAGACCTATTCAGAATATGCATACCAGTTTGTTTCGCAAGAAAACGACGGTAATCCACTACTGAAGAATACTCGCAAATCGTATAACTGATACTTGTTATTTTATTCGATCTGAAATTAAAATGTACAATATATTCGACTTAACTAAATTAACTAATAAGAAAAACGAAACAGTAAAAACGAGCGAAGCGGGAATAACATATAAAGGCTTTAACATTCATTATGCCATGCGGTCAATCCGACGTAACATTCAGAAGCTCATAAAATCTCTAAAAACTAACAAAACTGAAGTGATTGACAATATTATAAAACAACGTTTAAACTTACTTCTATGGCGAATTTTCTTAACTTTTCTTGATCGGGACAGTCATAGATCAGGCAACGGGTGAGCAGTAAATTACGGTGAACGTGTCCAACACAGATCTCGGGTAAAACTAAACTACTTAGTTAAAGCTATTCAATCATACTATTTTGCGTTTCCTTTTGGGCGTTTACATATCTACCGCAAGTTCCTTACTTGTAAATTATTCGCATAGTTCAATTACTACGTTAACATTCTCCGCCCCGATGAGGGCAGTGTCCTCATCCTAAATTATATGATAACTAATCAGTCTCGTATCCTTCTGCGGGATAAATGACTACAATCTTTGTAATGGGCCTCTGGTACTCTGAGGTTGGCGTCTTAATCTTGACGTTCCGAACTCTGCCATCTCTCCCTGGATACACATTGATGATTCTGCCAATGGTCCAGTTTCCACGGACAGAGTTGGAATCCTCCATGATGACTATGTCGTCCACTCTCACAGTGCGCTTTTCAGCATTCCACTTCTTTCTTGGAACCAAAGACGGAAACACGTCTCGGGTCCAACGTCTCCAGAAAGTATCCACAATCTTCTGTACAAACTCTACTCTATGTCGGGGGTTTCTGGTTTCTCTGAACGGTCCTTGCGGCACAGTTGACGAAGCTCGTCCGAGAAGCATATCGTTTGGACACAGATATGCGCCGTCATCCGGGTCGTTAGGAACTCTTCCAATAGGGCGTTGGTTCATGAGGTTAGCCACTTCCAGTAAGCATGTGTATAATTCAAAGGGCGTCAGGATTTGTTCACCAATTACTTTCTTCAGGGATATCTTGGCGCTCTTAACCAAAGCTTCTGCGCAGCCGTTTTGATGTGGTGCTCCAGGAGTAATAAACTGCCATTTCATTCCCTTTTCAGCACTGAACTCTTCAAGCTCTTTAACATCCCATCCTTGGATCATCTCTTTGAGTTCGCGCTCTGCGCCCACAAGCTGGGATCCGTTATCACTCATCATCAGCGCAGGTTGTCCTCTGATAGCGAAGAATCGCCTCAGCGTCTGCAAGAATTCCATAGTGGAATAATCCATAGCCAGCTCCAGGTGTACAGCTCTGGTATTTAAACAAGTGAAGATCACTCCGTAATGTTTAGTGGTTTTGTTTCGGCTTATCTTGACTTTGTACGGACCAAAGTAGTCACACGCTGTGTAGTGGAATGGGGGCGTGTACGGTTCCAGGCGGGTTCTGGGCAGGTCAGCCATGAGTTGAGTTTCAGTTTTTGCTTCAATCTCTCGGCAGAGTACGCATCGGAATTTCACGGTCTTGGCCAAATCATGAGCTCTTATGATCCAAAACTTTGTTCTGATCTTTGCCACTGTAGTTGCCACGCCTGCGTGTCCGATTTGATGAAAGTGTCGAGTTATCAGCAGAGATATCCAATGGTCTCGGGGGAGCACAACCGGGTGTTTGGTTTCAAAAGAAACCAAAGCTTCATCTACTCGACCACCAACTCGGATGATTCCATTTTCGTCTGTAAATGGACTCAAATTTTGCAACTCTCCTTTTTTCAGGCGGTCTTGAAGGGTTTTCTGGCTTTCTTTAATCCAGTACTTCTCGGCATTCTCTAATTCTTGAGGCGTGAGTGATCCACCGTTCAATTGAATCTGGTCAGTGGAGTTTTCGGGCGATTTCTTTGCTTGGCATTTCGTCCGTAGGTTCCGGATGAATCTCACTACATAAGCGGTTGTTCTGACAAGTTTTCTCCAACTTGAAAACTTCTTACAGTCGATAACTTCGGGGGAACAGGTAAGCAAAACGGCTTGAACTTTACGGCGTTCTTTTTCTACTTCATTCGGGTCAGCAATTGAAGCTTGTTGAGGCCACTCCTCCTCGGGCAGTCGTAAGAATTCTGGTCCCTGTTTCCATCTGCCAGTAAGTCGTTGTGCTGGTATGCCACGAGATACATCGTCAGCCACATTTAACTCTCCAGGCACGTGTCTCCACTGAGAGGGGTCAGAATTGCTTTGAATCTCTGCGACTCGAGCTGACACAAACGGCTTGAACTCTCTTGCTTGACTTCGAATCCACGACAATACGATGTTGCTATCTGAAAAGAATGTGACTTTCTCAAACTGAAGTCGAGATTCCTCTGCTATGGACTGGTAGAGCCTAGTGGCCAGTACTGCTGCTTGTAGCTCCAGGCGGGGTATGGTCAGCGGTTTCAGTGGGGCTACTCTTGACTTAGCTGCTATGAATCGTGTTTCATACTTGTTGCTTTTGGTTTGCCATCTGATGTAAGCACAAGCTCCAAAGGCTTCGTTGGATGCGTCAGAAAAGATGCAGAGCGTTGGAATTCCAATCGCGTCTTCTGGAGTCAGGGATCTCTCAAAGGTCACGTGATTCAGGTCTCCCATTTCTTGAAAGAAGCGAACCCATTCTTCCCGTGCTGGCGAAGGTAGTTCTTGATCCCAATCTAGGCCTTGCTGCCATAAACGCTGCATTCCGATTTTGGCACGAACTAGAAAGGCTGCTGCGAATCCAACTGGATCAAAGATTCGGGCAATTTGGCTCAATATTGCTCTCTTGGTAAAGGTAATATCCTTGGGCGGATTCACGTTAAACAGAAGCACATCTTCAGCATGATTCCAAACAGTTCCTAGTATTTTCTCTTGTGATGCACCTTGCAGTAATTTCATTTCGGGTTTCTCTTGTTTGGTAATTTCGTCCTCTAAAGACCGGTTTGAAAGCCATCCTTTGACTTGAAATCCTCCTTTCAGTAATACTTCATCCAGCTGAGTCGTCAGTCGCTTGGCCTGCTGTACTGTGCGAACTGAATCACAGATGTCGTCCATGTAGGTGTTGTCCTTCAATACCTGGGCAGCTTCAGGATACGTACTTTTTGATTGGTCGGCGGTTTTTCGCAGCGCGATCTGTGCCATAGCTGGTGCAGGCTTATCTCCGAATGTCAGCACAGTCTTAACATAAACATCAGGCTCTCGATGGGTTTCCATGTTCCTCCACAGGTACCGGTGGACATGCTGATCTTGCTCGGGGATGAGGACCCTGTGATACATCTTTGAAATGTCACCAGTCACAGCAACGTCATGCTCTCTGAATCTCAGGGTAACTCCGAAAAGGCTGTTCAGAAGGTCAGGTCCCTTCATCCAATAATCATTTAGGCGGTGACCTTGAAATGAAGCGGACGAGTTGAATACTATGCGGATGGGCGTCGTCTTTTCGGGTCTCACTACCTCGTGGTGGGAAATGTAGTGGACTGGGCCTTTGTATTTTTCCAGCTCTTGTTTCGTGAGTTTACGTGCGAACTTCATCTCCGTCATTTCGATCATCTGCTTGTCATACGCTGCTGCATGTTCCGGTGTTTTTGACAGGCGACGCTCGGTTGTTTCCAGTTTCTTCTTGGCTTGTACTTCATTGTTAGGCAGCTCCTTCGGATTCCGTTTCCATGGATACGGTACAAGCCACTGGTTGCCTATCTTCATGCAGGAATCTTCGATAACTTTCGCCTCTCTGCGTTCCACGAGGCTTAATTTCTCAACTCCACATCCACACGGCTTAGCAGCAACTCCCATTGTCTCTGTGGTCCAAAAGTCAGTCATGTCTACTGGTGTGGGTACCTTGACGTTAAAAACGCGGTTCACTTGCGTACGGATTCCGGGTGTGGCTCCAAAAACGACCCAGCCAAGCGGAGATTGGCGTGCAATCAGGTTAGCAGCTTCTCTGGTTTCACCCGTATGCAGCTTGGGGTGATCAATTCCAACCAGTAGGTCAACTGGGCCATCTTTTCTGCGAATTTCCGTTTTCCCAAGGCCAAAGAATTCAGCGAGATGACTGAGCTTGATTTCGGTAATGTCGCTGCTAATACAAGGAATGCCCACTGCCGTTATGGTATGCGTTTCGCGTCGGTTGGCCAGTGATCGTATTCGAACACGGAACAGCTTCGTTTTCAGTTCTTCTTCTTCCCCTCCGACCTTTGCCAAGGTGATAGTGACTTCTTTTCCCTTCAGCCCAAGCTGTTCGGCCACTGACTGCCTAATTAAGCTTACTTGGGCTCCGGAGTCAAGAAGCAGGTTTCCTTGTTTGACGTTTTCTGATCCCAGGATTTCCACGCTTACGATGGGAAGTATTGGCTGTTTGCTGGTCGTAACCGATGAAACTGTCAAGGCTGTAGCAGGGTTCGTTGCATTGGCAGGGTGTAACAGGGGGTGGTGAAAGTACTTGCACTGACTACCATTAAATGTCTCACTGCACTGACGTCTGCGGGAACAGTTGGAAACACTGTGATCGCGACCAGCTCGTTTTAAACAGCTGAAACAACCATGATTCTCCTTGACGGCTTTGAGACGATCGCTGGGGCTCATTGACATAAATTTTTGACACTGGTCCGTCCAATGCGTTGACACTTTACACAACCAGCACTTGTGGCTTACCGCCTTCTTTTCTCCGATTGCTGATATCTGATTGACATGCGTGACGTTGTGTTTAGAACTTCTCAGTGGTGCTGTGGCTCGCATTCTCGACTTCATTTCGGATGTCATCCATGACATTAACGCTTCCAGCGTGGCGTGACCTTTAGTGCTCTCCAAAAAACGTGACCAAACTTTACGGTCATCCGGACACATTTTCTGTTCAATAATTGCTAACATGTGATTGTTGTCCATGTCAGTTTGCCGCCCAACTTCCGAAAGGGTGTTAAAACTTCTTCTAACCAGATGCACAAGATCGCAAAAACGGGCGTCTTCTTCGTCACGCAACGGCTTGAAACGAGCGATGTCTTGCGTGATAGTGTCGGCAACAAATCGCGGATCTCCATAGATGGATTCCAGGTACTCCCACGCGGCATCGTAATCTTGTCCAATTCCTTTAATCAATTCCAGTGGTTTTCCATGCAAGTTTGCTCTAAGAATAGTGATGGCATCGCGCTTGCTGTATCTTGACTCGACCAGATGCTTAAAGTCCGCTTTGAAAATGGCAAATTCTCTCACGTCGCCAGAAAACTGCGGCATCTTAGGTTTTTCCATCCGGAAAGCTGATTGCGTGTTTGCGTTGGCGGGTGGCGTGATGTCTTTAGACGTTCCATTATTCCCCGGTACGACTTTGTCGGGAATTTCTGTATTATCGGCAGGGTTTTGTGCTTTGTTTTGATTTAAACTCGGGGTTTCTTTTTGACCAGCTGAAGTTTCTTCGTGTTTTTCGGCGTTATCGGCGTGATTTTCGTTCTGGCTAGCATTAATTCCGGTGGGCTTTTTTGATGGGTCGGCAGGAGTTCCGTCGGTGCCTTTTTCGCTGACTGAAATCCCATCGGTGGTTTCTTGGTTGACCAAAGTTCCGGCGGCGGTTTCATGGTGTGGTTCTGAACTTCCGACCGATTTTTCCTTTTCTTTTGAAATCGCAATTTCTCTCAAGTAATCTTCTGTATCAACTTTTAGCCTTAAATACATTTCCTGGCAATCTTCCATCCAAGCTTCTTCATGTTCGAACTCACTATCTTCTTCGAGCAGCATTGTGTATTCCTCGTGCTTCGTTAGTAACTCCGAAAATGCCTCTTCGTATTTTTGCAGTGCTTTCCTTACTTCTTCTGCTGGCCGATTACCAGAAACTTGAAAGCTTAAGGTTTTTCCATGACGGGTTAGCGCAGCCTTGCCATTTCTTCGTTTAATTTTGGCCTGTTTAATAGCGTTTTCTGCTTCAGACATTGTTTATCGTCTTATTTCTTTACGAACCTTGGTAAGCCAGAAATCGAATGATGTTTCGCAAGAAAACGACGGTAATCCACTACTGAAGAATACTCGCAAATCGTATAACTGATACTTGTTATTTTATTCGATCTGAAATTAAAATGTACAATATATTCGACTTAACTAAATTAACTAATAAGAAAAACGAAACAGTAAAAACGAGCGAAGCGGGAATAACATATAAAGGCTTTAACATTCATTATGCCATGCGGTCAATCCGACGTAACATTCAGAAGCTCATAAAATCTCTAAAAACTAACAAAACTGAAGTGATTGACAATATTATAAAACAACGTTTAAACTTACTTCTATGGCGAGTTTTCTTAACTTTTCTTGATCGGGACAGTCATAGATCAGGTAACGGGTGAGCAGTAAATTACGGTGAACGTGTCCAACACAGATCTCGGGTAAAACTAAACTACTTAGTTAAAGCTATTCAATCATACTATTTTGCGTTTCCTTTTGGGCGTTTACATATCTACCGCAAGTTCCTTACTTGTAAATTATTCGCATAGTTCAATTACTACGTTAACACAGTTTAAGAACTGTGTTTAAGAGCTGCAGATCCAGCAGAATCAAATTATTAAAACACGGCGTTCAATTTTAATTCCAATTCTATTGTGGTTTAATTAAATATTCTAAATACAGTCAACTCTCGTTATAGCGGACACGCTCGGGACTTCGTTTAGTGTCCGTAATAGCGAGAGTCCGTAATAGCGGGGTGTGAGGAAAAAAAATGGCATTAACATAGGTTCAATAGTATGGGTTATGACGAGCTTATCAACAGTCGTGAAACAACTCAGTAGTCGTTAGGTATGGAGAATGACAATGATCGAGGGTTTGAGGGTTTGATCTCTCCAAAGGAGTCGTCTGGAAGAAAAGGGCGCAAGCTGAAGTGAAAAAGCAAAGTCTGGTGTACAGCTACTGAAGCAATTGATGCAAAAATAATTATTGCAGAAGACTTCTGAAATGTGTTTCGACAAATAGTATTCAACACACTGCAATTTTCCGTGATAACGTTATGTGAGAAGTTCATGGTGTCCGCTTTATTGAGAGTCAAAACAATAAAATTGTTCTTTTGGTACCACGAAAGTGTCCGTAATTCCGTAATAGCGAGAGTCCGTAATAGCGGGAGTCCTTTCCAGTCAAACCTCTATAACTTTCGCCGGGGATCTGAATTTTGTCCGTAATATCGAGCGTCCGTAATAGCGGGGTGTCCGCAAGGCGAGAGTTGACTGTACGCAGAAACTGGGCCACTTCATGTTGTTTTGCAGAGGACGGAAGAGAAAATGTGCAAGGATTTACAACGGCTCGTGTAGAGCCATTGCTCTACGATCGACATCTCGTTGCCTTTATTCATGTGGTGTCTACACTTTATGTTAATATCGCCTATCTACAAACACTTTTACTGACTACAAGTGTAAATAGACTACAAACTCAAGGCTTCAAAGGGACAAAGGGTTGTAAAATCTAATTAATTGACTGGTTCGGGGATATATAGTGTCCGCTGAGGTTTCGGTCGAAATCGAGTTCGCTATTAATCCATACACGTATCCGTGTGCTGCGGTTAAACGAACAACTGTCAGTTGAAATCTACTCAAGCTTCCACGGTTGAACTCCAACTGTCTCATCAACTGTCTCATTCCGTTTTCGGCATGACAGCGCACAGCGCAAAGTAACCTGAGATCATGCCCTCCCGCAGGTTAAGCGCAAAGCAAATAATTAAACAATGGAATGACTCCCACAGTCAGATGTATCACATGATTAACCACAACATAAAAGAACTTATCGACTATGAATTCAAAGCATTTTAGTCGCTTGGCAATGTCTAAAGAGTTCGAGGTCTCACTAGCTAGGACAACAGGCTTTACAAGCCTTAAAGCACTGAATCATTATGACTGAGTACCCTTAGTAAGGGTCAAGTCTAGCAGCAGGAGCCAACGGATAAAAATATTATAGAAATGGCGTGCGTAAGCGAGTCCCAACAGTCCCAAGGAACAAACGGAAGAAGCCAAATCACCGAGGAGAAACTAACAAAGTTTTTAAAGAATTTGCCGGTTGAAAAAAGTCCGAGTGAGTTGAAAGAATTGCAAAAGACTTGCGATATTAAGCGTCCTAGTAAACAATGGAAAGATATCGTAGCCGTTGAGGTAAGTCAGAGATATGTAGTCCTATTCGATCTCCTTGTCCACAGTCACTAACATATTTCCCTCAAAATCCTCGACTTGATTTTAATATGCATTTCTTTGACATTATTAAATCGTAGTTTGTACATGGTGGCAAAGCGAAGGATGCGGTTGCTTCTTCGTTTATTAAGAAATACAGCGACATCAAAGGCCCAGAGGGTGGTAAAGGGATGTCTGACAAGTCAGCCGAAACGAAAAACAGCGTCGCTCAGAGGGAACATCAGGTGACTATACACGTAGCCTGTTCCAGGCTCTCGGTAGTTATGGGAGAGCGAATGACGCGCGCGGGTGAGCGAGGAAAAAATGAGGCGGAACGAAGGCGTTTTATCCTCGCTTGCCCGCGTTTTTCGCTTTCCTGTTCAACTACCGAGAGCCTGGAACAGGCTGCTATACACGTAACTTAGGAGTCATATTTGTTTCAGAGCGGGGCGATTATTCGAGGGAATACCCAGATGTCTTTTGAATACTGTCTTATAAAAATTAGTAAAACGTGCTACTACTACTGAATTTTTCTTATCTTCCACTCTAGCGTAATCGAATAAAACGTTTGAACTTTATAAACACTGGCAACGTTTGATTTTCCGCCAACTACACCAGGATTGAACGCAAATGAGACGCACGTTCCTCATGTCAGGCATCACAAAGTGTCCTCATAAATAAAAGTTCTCCAAAGCACACCAAAATCTGTCATATGAAAATGTTAAATAACACAGTCAAACATGAAGTACTCATTAAACAATACTTGCGTTCAATACTTTTCTTAGCTTTTCTTAGCTGCTCGAAGTTAGCTTCCCCGGGTGCCAGAAGGTTTTTTGTTTTTGGGTAATCTGTGAGCGGCGAAGCTGCGCATGAACCGAGCCGCAGACTCGGCCGGTTGAGCCCAAAATGGCGGCCATCTTGGCGCGGCCAAAAACAGCGTTGTGACGTCAGACTAGTTGTATACGTTTATGCTGCGCTGAGAAAATGTTAGAGCTAAATCAGAAGCCCATTACTGCTAAATCGCGTGTACAGTTTACAGTAAAATAACCTCTATGATCTTGTCTGGTCAACGGTCTAATGGTCAAACAACGATCTTAAAGAAACTATTTAAATCTCTAGCTTATATAGCCTCCTGCGCGGATATTTTTAACTCGTTACGTACGCACTCCTCATTGGGGAAGAATGCGTGATGTCTACGAAGAAGGCTATGACTTATAGCAGGAGCCACATTAGAGACGGAGACCGTAAGCGCGTGCCGTTTCTTGTATTGGGGTTAAAATAGTTAAATATGTTGCTGTCACTCTTTTCGAATGTTTGGAGCATTTCGCTGCAAAAGAGTTTCTCTGATTAAACTGTCTTGTTTTTATCGAGTTTTAACAGCACGCAGTAATTGTCGATGTTTTGTTGTAGATGTTATTGTACGAAAAACCGCATTTACTGTCAAACTATCAGTATTACTTTCACAAAATGTTCTTTTACATGAGAAATTTGTAGTACATTTATTTATTTCTTTTACAGGGCCGTAACTAGCAAGAGGCAAGACGAGGCACTTGCCTCGTATAGATTTTAACCCAAAATTAAAAACAAGATATGTTTAGTTAAGAAAATAATCCCCAGTTGAACAAAATTGATTTGCTTTCAAGAAATACTTTATGAAAAATGTATAAAAATGTGTTTCAGAGTTTACAGATTTCTAAATATTCGGGAAGGCTTAACCTCCTAGCACGATTTTGCCTAGTCTATGGCAAAGGTCTCGTTACGGCCCTACTTTTAGCGAACGTTTCTACAGTGGTCGTGTAAGCTTAACTTTGCTATTTTGTTCGTACGGTATGTACGTTTTCTGCTTCACTGATGCGGTGAAAAAAAAATGTTCGGGAATGTTTAACCGCTGCTCTCGAGGAAGTCATAATTTTAATTAAAACAAGGAAAATATTTTGCTTCCTCACTTCGGTCAGGTTTTTGCTATGTAAACGGAGACAATGGTTTTGAAAACATTATCGTTTCCAATTCTGCCTGCATTGCGACGTGGAAGGTACGCGTTGCAACGGAGCAATATCGGTCAGCCTCGCTTTCAAATCGCAATTCCACTCTGAATAGCTCGCTCACTATGCCCTTAGCAAATATTCGATTGCTACCGTACTACTATGCCGCACTTTTAAGTCGTTTTACAAGGACGGTTTCTTTTCCGCCTCCCCCCACGGTTGAATTTTAATTTAATAGCCTTATTGTACTGCCTGGTCGAATATTTTATAGAGACGGATACGAAATATTTTGAAATAGTTTTGAAATATTTTTGTGTAGGCTTAACAGTTTCTACTCCTGTCAATTCCTCTACTATACAGAAGGCCACTAAAAGATATACTACTAGACAGGATACAAAAAGAGAAGGACAGACCATTTCTGGGACTAAATTACAGAAGGCCACTAAAAGATATACTACTAGACAGGATACAAAAAGAGAAGGACCGACCATTTCTGGGACTAAAGTTCATACATTGTTCAATCAAGTATTGCAAAAAAGAAGTCAAAATAAACTTGAGGGCAACATTACACAGGAAGAGCAACAAGCGTTAAAGTTTATTAAGGAAATAGAGGTCAAGTTTAATTGCAAAATCATATGGCAGGGCGAGAATGTTATAAGTGGTTTTGCCAGAAGTGGGCAAAGATTGCATTACTGGACGGGAAGATCCGACGCTGTTGGCCTCATGAACAAAACTGACAAGGATAATAGCCGTGTGATTGTAATAGATTGGAGGACTTGTGGTGACGTAACAGATTTTTGGAGATACGCAGGGCAATACAAAGAAAAGCTTCACCAGTGCATCATTTACAGGAAATTACTGGCAACTCAAATGAGAGAGCACTTCAAAGACCAAGAGATACCCGAGCCGGGTATCATGATTGTGGCTATTGATACAAGCAACATACACGTTAACGATCCACGCTTATGCTTGGACTTTAAAAACCTCGAAGAAGTTGGAATTTTTCGCACAATGGATCAGTTCGACTGGAAACCTAAGAAAACAGTAAAGGTACGTTTGTAGTTCTCCCTGTGGAGAAATCGTACGTTTATTAAATTTTACTGTGTTTGGGCGCCAAAGAATGTCATTATCTTTGTGGACACTTTGAAACCCTGACAATCAACCGTAATATGCGCAGATATAATCAGTTTTCTTCTCAGCTGTCTGGGCCCCGGATCTGTCGAAGGTAGATCAAAGTTGCTAAACTATCCTTGGAGAAGGTACTAAACTGGTTTAATTGTACATCAGCGATTATAAGGCTCAGCTAACTGAATTTAGTGCGAAATTAACTAGAAGTCACCTGAAGCATAAGAACCGGCTGACTTATCAAGGTCACCAACTCACATGTATGAGGCTGCATGTCACGTATACGCAATCACACAATTGACAACTTACTAGCTACTTACGCAATGTAAAATTACTAGACTAAAGTGACTTAAGTGACGAGCGACAGGTGGCACGACATGTCCTCAGGTAAAGGTTAATTTATTGCGGGAAATTTACTGTTTATGGTATGTGTGTCTTTCTTTTTTTTTTATGGAAGGTCAATGAGCCACGTGAGCCAATCACCATCCCCTCACTTTCCCAGTGGGAAGAAGAGGTAAAGAATATGAAAGACAGTGAGGTCCGAAGCTTGTTGCCAACAGCATTGCTTTTATGCGACATACTGAAGGAAAATGTAAGTTTTTAATGGTCAGTGTTTATGTTTTGTTGATTCTTATGAGTTACCTCGATCGACCAACTCAAGTCGTTCTTCATTTTGGACGCAATTAAAACTTTTTTCTTTATTTATCTTACCGACATACCAATTCAATACTTAAAATAAGACTTAATTTATATTATGTCATTTTAAAACCAGCACATAAAGTAAAAATTCAAACAGGTTCAATACATTTTCAGTAATTTTTTAACTGAGCCTCTGAAATAGGTTCTCCGACGAGTATGAACAAATTACTGTACGTAAAATAACGATTTTGAATTATAAAACTTTACCTCCTTCCCAAACAAGGCAGACAAGAAAGGGTTAATTAAAGGAGCAGTGTCACGATATTTAAGCCATTTTTTCTAGTGGATTACTTATAAATTGAAGAAAACCTCAAAATAATAGTTGTCTAACATAGAAAAACAACAAAGGAGTATAAAAACGCGAAAATAACTGAACGAAAGATGGTTTCGACTGACGAAAATTAAGAGAGATCACGAACAGCAAACTTGAAAAAACTTGCCAGTTTTTTCGTTAACGTATTTGGCACTGATGTTTTCGAGCCGTTTTTGGATGCAGTGTTCAGTTTAAATAAGTAAATAAATGAATAAAAAATAAAGCAAACAAAAGAAAGAAAGAAAAAAACATAAATTAAACAAACAGTGAATGAATGAATGAATAAATAAATACATAACTTGAACATGAAGGAAGGAAAAAAGGAAGGAATGAAGGAGCAAGGGAGGGAGGGAATGGAAGGGAGGGAGGGAGGGAAGTAAATAATTAACTAATTAATTCATTTGTTGGCAGCATCACAGGCCAGCCATCGCTGATGACGAAAAAGATAGAATGGTCAACTCTTTAAGTGGGATACAAAGTAAGCGTATCGCTACTTTGTTGGAAGAATGTTTCTCTCGGCTAACTTTGCTGTCAAGTGAAACTGGTGATCAGCTTATTCAGGACAGGTATGATATGTGCAAGTCAATTACTTATACAAGTTCTTTTAAAGATCAAGTGAAGTACATAGCTATAATACTAGATCTGCAGTTCGTGGGTGTTACTATTTTAAGCAAGAAATAAATGAAAAAAGGTTAAAACTAGTAAGAGTGGACGGAAAAATATCCTCCATCTAATACCATGATAATACCTATCATCAAACTAATTCTCTCTTTATTACTTAAACTGCTGTGACTTTTAGCTGAGCCTAACTGTGTTTAATAATTTTGCCAATTTCTCTCCGAATGCCGGGTTGTTGTATTTTTTTCTGACTGTATTCCCGTGGTATGTTGAGACTTGACTACTCTTTTCTGTGGTTCTTCCCGCCACGATAAGCTTTTGTTGCAGCCGCAAGTAGTGAATCTTTTGTTTGTAATATTTTGCAAAAACAAACATTTCCTAATTCTGAAAAGATGCTGGCTGTTCTTATGAACTTCTCAGTGGAACTCTCTGACGATAATGAAACAAGTGTGCACAGGTCTTGCTAGTTTATAGATTTTCCTAACAGTATCGAGGCATTACTACCTGGCATACTGTATATCATCGTTATTATCTGTTGCCTTAGACAACCAATTCTAATTAATAAAATAATTGTCAGTCATTTTGCTTTCGAAAAGCCGGTTTTAGAATTTTTTAATGCACCAATTTTCAGTTTGCACAATCAGCCTAATCTTTGCAATTATTAAGTCAAAAAAGTGTAAAGCAGATTAAACTCTGGTAATGTGAAATATTGGGTATAGACCGATTTAATATATTTGAAATGCTTTTGACAGATTAGGAGCTTCCAGCAGAAATGAAGAGCAGCCTGCCGTCAAGACGGTAAGTTAGACGTGCCCTCTCTAATGTTAGATGTTAGATAAAAAATCTAATTTGGTTCGATTTTGTTCGATTATTAAGCGCAATCGAACACCAATTGTTCGATTGAGGTCGATTGGTTTTTGGCTCTTTTGTTTGGATATCCTAGGCGCGACAGCTCTTATCGGAATATAACGTTCGTAGCTAGGATTCCAAAATATAAAAAAGAAATTCAATAAAAACTACTAACTTCTCCTTTTCTGTGTGTTACATGTGTTTCTGTGGTGGTTTGGGGTCGTTTTAAAGCGATTCCAGCGAATTTTGACTAAATACTAGGTGACGTTAAAGAACCCGCAGCACTGTTAGAAAATTAAAGTGAAGAGGAAGCAACCTTCATTGCTGTAGTCTGGCCTGTTTTATGGAATGGGTGGGTGAGGTGAAACCGTGACTGGACTGATAACGGCTGTCACACGTGCCCTTACAAGCTGACGGCCGATCTCCTTGTTAACTTTAACTATAAAGCACTTTAAACATTAACATACGAGAAATACGCTACATAAATGCATTATCATTCTCTTTTTTGTCACTAAGGCGAAGATGAAGTCCTCCTTTATGGACGGCATAACGGCTGCTGCAAAACAAGCACCCGACGGGGAAACCCTTTTGGAGATCATGAGAAAAGATTTTATAGTGATAAGCATGGTGCCCGATGGTGATTGCGCGTACCAGCTAATGTGTATTTGGCAGAAGATCCACCAGTTACGTCTAACTGGGAGTCAGATTCGAGTAGAGCTAATAGAGGAAAAAGTTTCTTCACAGCAGATTCTTGAAATGCGGAGAGAAATTGCGAAAGTGCAGGAAGATGAGTTTCGCAAGGATAACGAAATTATGCAAACCCTTATCATTCAGAGCCTTGAAGATTGGTCTACTAAGCCGGAGGGGAACAATGGGAGAAATGCCGAAGTACAAAATGCACTGCAATCTCGACCTGCTGGAACAGAAGATAGTGAATGGCTTCGGTCTGAACGTGCACTGAATCTTCACTCGTCCCTCATCCAAAGAAAACACGAGGTTTATGCAGAATCAGCGGAGATAGAAGCATTCAGTTTGACGGTGCAGGCTCCCCTGGCAATTTGCCTGCCAGGAGTCTGTGGTCGGTTCCCTAGGTCGGCCGGGGCAAACATCGAAAAAGATAAGGAACCTCTCGTTGGAATCCTCGATGGCAATCATTATTACCTTGCTGTACCGAAAACGTGGATTGAGGACGAGCAAGGGCAATGCAAAGGTATGATATAAATACTTTATAATTGAATAGATGGGCTGTTGTGATTATGAAAAATGTTTCCGTCGATGTCGCTTGTTACATAAATTCCGGAATAGTTTTTACTCTCGTTTGCGCGTTATTCCAGTCCCTGAACTCTCCCTTCCGCGCGCCCTTTTCAGGGGTTGAACCCAGGCGCGCGAAGAGAGAGTCCAGGATAACTTGCATGCGCATGCTCAGAACGAACCGATCAGTGATGCTTACTTGGGACGCGCACGCTTATTATAATTATTATACACTGTAGAAACTCACTGTCCTCTCATTGGCTAAGAGCCTACAGCTAATTCTGGGAATCCGCGCAGCCTACAGATTAGTGAATAATCTGCTAGCAGATTATTCACTAATCTGTAGGTTGCGCGCGCAATGCATGATTTCCAAGAGCAATGTGTCAGGCATCTGGCGGCAAAGGAAATTCAAGTTCGTCGATTCGCTTTTTCAACCGAGAAATAATTTGACCTTAGTTTAAAAATTGCTGGACAATAAAGTCTTAGAAAACACAAAATGGCTAACAAAAATTGGGAAGGAACTACGAAATACTTTGAGGAAAAAGCATTCAGCCGGAATTAGCACAAGTTTTGAGACAGGTAGAAATCGTTTTTCATTATTTTCTTTATTAGAAAAACAATGTATAATAAAACAATTATAAGATTCGGTTTTTGTGATATCCGGAATAATCAAGGTCTCGGTAAATGTTATCAGCCTCAGCCTTCGGCTTCGGCTGATAACACTTACCTTGACCTTGATTATTCCGGATATCACAAAAACCTCATCCAATAATTGTTTAAAATGCTCGCTCAAATGACGAATTCAACTACGCGAACGAATGCGTGAATAAATGCAAGAAAAAATGTGCTAAATTGCATTTAATCAATAAACAGCTACAAAATCCTAGAAAGCTAGACTTTTTTAAAGTTATTCTGGTGATTCTGCTTTATGTGTAGTTGAACTCGTCATCTTTGCGCGCGCGTTTACAAAAGTGCTGCCAAATATGGCTTTTTCTCCGATTTCGGGAAAAAAAGGCGCATGCGCATGCAAGTTATCCTGGACTCTCTCTTCTAGTGCCTGGATTCAACCCCTGTAAAGGGCGCGCGGAAGAGAGAGTTCAGGGACTGGACCAGGGGGGGGGGGGGGGGGAAGAAACGAGGTCTGGGACCGAGTAGCGATGCTCTCACAACTTGCAAAGCGATCAATTCACGATGTAGTCAGCGGTTTTTGGACGATGATGCAACAGGCAATCTTTTCCCGCGAAATGGAAGCTGCTATGTCGTGGAATCACTTATTATAAAGGGGTTCAATTCTCTTAACTAAAAATCTAAAAGCAGCGTGTTTAAATCCGAAAATTTCGTCATCGTCGTGTAGTTTTAAGAACGCAGAATTTTGTGATGCCGTGCTACTTTTCAGTGCTGAAATGCAAATGTTTGACATGTTTGTACCACGATTTTCAACTGGCCCACATGGGGATTGTAAATGAAGTAAAACAAAGAAAGACCAAGTCAACAAACAACCTCAAACAATAGAGCGGCAAGAACAATAGCTCCGACCAGCGCGGGAATATTCGATCGCCACGTTTTCATTACCATTCCAGTGATGGTTTTATTTCATAACAAACACCACATGACACCAAGAACCTTTCCGGAGAAATTTTCGCTGCTTTAAAGACAAAACTTAGAAAGTCTTTTTTATTACTACATATATAAAAAAAATCGAACTCTCTCACTGGTCCCATGTTGTTTTTATTTTGGCAAGTTCACAAAGAAAGGAGCTGCTCATGCGCCTTAGAGACATCCGCTGACTACCGCCCCGATGATTGCTTTGCAAGTTGTGAGAGCATCGCTCAGATTTCATATAAGAGAATGTATGGGAAGTTGCTTCCCCCTTCCCCCCTGGACTGGACTATTTGCACGTTTGCCTGGGCTTTGCTAATAATCCAAGTTAGTTTTGTTTATTACGCGGACGTTGATAATGACGATGGTGGTGATGGCACCTATAATCATTCTTTTGTTTTTGATGGAGCAGAATCAACACACAAATATACGCTTATTGGTAAAAAATTATAAACTTTGCATATTACATAATTAATCTGCAAACTGTAAAAACTATTTCCATGTCTATTTCTTTTTTTGTTTGTTATAGAGGAAACTGTGAATCAGTTTGAGCAGACGCCGACCAAAAGCAACGATTGCCAGGAATATGATAAACCCAAACACTCTGCTGTCAGAAAATTGTCATTAACTTCGCATGATGTAAGTCAGCGTAGTGAATAACAATGTATGTCTATTAAGCAATAGCGAAGCGCGCAAATGACGTCATGACTCAGAGAAGACTCAGACAAACAAACCGGAATGGAGGACGATTTTTCTAAAACACTCTCTAAAACAGCCGGTGTTCCTAAAACACTTTTTTTGAATCGAAAACTTCGCCTAGTTTCCTTATATTTCTTTCAAAACACGTTGATGTTGTCTGAATCTCGTGGGGAATGTAATCATTTGCATTCTATTTTTAAACCTCGCGCGCTTTCCTATTATTTCTCGCGCACGCGTTGGATATGAGATGGTAGAATGTAACTATCTCATACAAACGAGAGTACCCTGCGAGTGAAATAGTTGTCTATGAAAACACCCAAGGAATTGCAATATTTAAGCTCTTCGTCTGTTCTCACTCACGCGTACACCTACCATATTTGTAGACAGTTCACAGTCCCCTATTTGTTTGTGACGGCTGTGTTAGTCGCGATCAATTGCTGAGTTCGACTTTCCGCTATCTTGGTTTTTCATTCCCTAGCGGAACCTGGGGAGAAAGTAAAATATCTGTGGTGAGGGTGCGGGGTTGAAAAATGACGCGGAGAAAAAAAGGCATATTGTAGTGGAAACTTTTCTTTTCTTTGCGGTGCTTTAATAATGCTATGGTTTCTAAATTGTGACCTGCAAAATGACAATTCTGTTGATGGGAGGGAAGCCTACAAGCTTTCCTTCCATTGTACCAAAATAACAAAATTAAATCAAAACGCACACGTGGAGGCGGCATGCGATGGCGTGATTTTTGAAGGAGGGCTGATCCCTTCCCGTCTTTAAAGTTTTTTTTAGTAATGTGTAGCAACCGTTTATGTTTGTCGGGTACTAGACTTTCTGACTAGGGGAAAAGTAAAACGAGGAGGCAAACACAAACTCTCGGAGAACGTGGTTTGCAAATGGTTAAACATGGCGTCCAGAGACAACGAAAACCCATGCGCTTGGTGCAATATAGAAATTTTAGTCGATATAGAGACAGAACTCTCCGATCAAGTTTGCTAAAGAGATGGCGGATATCACGGACTTAATACAGGAGCAGAAAACTAACTAGAAACCCTTTATCAACTTCACGGTAATTTAGAGCGATATACAAGAAAACAATCCCTCGAGATGTGCGACATCCTGGAAGGTTCTTATGCTTCGACTGAAGAGGCTGTACTCAAACTTACCAGCGCTCTTGATGTCTCAGTGACAGCCGAGGATATAAATATCTCTCATGCAATCAAAGGTAAATTAAAGAGGGGTTGTGGAGCGTACCAAAAAAGATAGAGGATTGCAGTTATCGTCCTGAGAAGGAAATGGAGATGGAACGGCCACACTTTAAAGAAACCTGCAACCAAAATCATCCGCTTGTTCCCTGTGTGGAATCCTCAAGGAGCCAGGAGGAAGGGAAGACAGAACACGTCGTGGAGAAGGACTATTTGACAAGAATATACGGATTTGGGGATGTCATAAAATAAAGAAAAACGGACAGCACAAAATCAGGTCTGATGGTAGGCATGAATAGATTGTGCCAGTTAATTCAGGAAAAGTTGCTTCACAATATACCCAAAAGTTGCTCTAAAGTTGCTCAAATATCAAAAAGTTGCCACCAAAACTTAGCAAAGTTGCTTGCTCTCTATTGAAGCGCTTGCAGGTCTTCTAAGAGTTGCCCCAGCCGCCCAGCGTCTATGGCAACCTCGATGGGGTCAATGTCTGAATTATTTCTATTTTCCTCGTCTGAAATTTCATTTGATTGCGATGCCATAAGTGACTAGCACTTCAGCAAATACCAAGATGGCCGGCGGCAGGCTCTATGTTGCAGCGAGTAACCGCTGGATTTAAGCGCCCGTTAGATAGATAGCCGCTCTCCAGATTTCGAGGCCGTAAAGCAAGTGTTATTTTATTGTCATTTTATTGTATATCCTTAGTTTTAATAAAATCAGTTTTGATAAATTCGAAATGAAACGACCTTTTATGGTTTGGATCGGTTTTATATCAATTTGTTGCTCAAAAGTTGCCAAGGAAGGCAAAAGTTGCCCTAGGTTGCTGGTACTACAAAAAGTTGCTAGAAACGCTAAAAGTTGCTCAAAAGTTGCCGAGCACAATCTATTTATGCCTACTGATGGAAAGATGCAGTGGAAGCCCAGGAGTGGAGGGACTCTCATATGATCCTTACTGCGCGCGACACTGCGCGCGTTATTCATGTCGCAACGTCACGCCACGTCATGCACAAGCGCGCGCGCAGAGAAAACTTTATAAACACATATAGGGTAGGTAGCTGCTGCGTAAACTTTGCTTGTAGTTTCCTCTCTTAAATGATCGGTGACTCCCACTTTTTCAGGATATATAATCTTTTATAATAAATCTCTACCGACTGACAAAAAATGGGCCAAAATTGAATGTTGGAAGTATGTTATTTTTTTTATTTTCTCTTCTCGCGCGCGATCAAACCAGTCACATTTTGCAGTCTTGAATGTTTGCAAATGCAGTTCTAAAGACAAGATTTACCTTAAGGGACCTCAAAAGCGAAATATTATTGTTCAATAGACCCACTTAAATAAGCTCAGACAAAGAAAGTTGGCCTGCAGCAATTCATTTAAAATATTTTGTGGCCAGAAGTCGCTGAGGTCATATCGAGTGACGAAGTCAAATTTATCCAAATAAGCGCCTCCTTTCAGATATCGTATCTCGGAAACGAATTCGGTGACCCCCATTTTTTTACAATTCTGACATGAAAAATTCGTAAACTAGCAGTGGTGAAAGTTTAAGAAAAATTGCAATCGTAGAAGATTTTCGCGCGAACGTCCTTTAAAAAATATGTACCTGTATATTACCTATTATTATTTACAGTTCTGCAAGTAAATGCTAAATTGCTAATTTAGTTCACCACTAAATTTTCTCCGATTTTAATTGTTTTAAATTGATCACTTGACGCGATAGTGTTCATCCACTCCCAAAGACATGATATGCATATAATACAATAAATTAAACGACCAAAATCAATCATACTGATGAAAACCAGCCGTTTTAGTACTTACCACAACGTTGCAACGTTGGTCAACGTTCTAACACCTTAATAACACTTTAGCAGATCATCGAAAACAAAGACGAAGAAGAAGAAGACGAACAACAACAACAACAACAACAACAACAACAAGGAGAAGGAGAAGGAGAGGTAAGCCAATCCTCTTTGGGATAACAATACTCGAATGTTCGGTAAATGATCTGTACCCTCTTTCAATTTTATTTAAATGGCTTTTTAGATTCTAAATGGTCGAATATTTCACTTGAAACAAGATTTTCTGCAAATTGCAACCATGTACCACATTGGGGAGCTTGAATCTGAATTACAATTTTTCTGCAGTTTTTCTTGTCATCAAAGTAACCTCAGTATTCTTGTCCTGCTTTGATTTCCAGAAGAGTAAGAAGAAAGTGACATGTCATTGCAATAGAGGAAAGAAATGCGCACATAAGAGTGGCAAGGGGTCGTGTGATTGTAAAGCTGCTGGCAAGAAATGTTCGGAGGCCTGCAGTTGTAGTCCATCCGGCGAGTGCAAAAATAGAGTAAGTGTTCACAGTTATCAATATTCTTTACTCAATATACATAAGCTTCTTGTACTGAGCTTTGCTGCGATCTGCTTTCAAGAGAATGAGAAATAATCGTGATTTTTGTTGCACTCAGTCAAACGATCGAAATCGAGTATTGCAACTCCAACGATCACTAGCAATCTTACCGATAGAAACCAGCCCTTATAGTACTTACTTACAATCCTCTTACTCCTTCCTGGAATTTTATTCTCTCTGCTAAACGGCTACGAAACTGGAGAATGGAAACGGGAAAAGTACGTAGATGAGTAGAGACTGTCAAAAGTTGCTTGACACAGGCTTATCCTATTTCATACCAAATCTAGACTATTTTTTAACCTTTATCCCAGTTGAGTTAAGGGGGGATAGGAAGTTGGCACTTTTCTTTGAACTCATAGCGGTGCTAGGAAACGGTGCAAATCTGTGTCAATCAAGCCGTCACTAAGAAAGACGTCTTCCAAGAGCTTGTTTTTCTCGGAAAGGTTTTGATATCATTTCATGCACGCGTGTAGAATGGGAGCAGAGGTGGATTTTCAGGGCCGTACCTAGGACTTTTTGTCTCCGGGGGCAAACTCTTCTAAACTCCGCTGCGGGGGCAAACTTCAATATTGCTACAAGAAATAGCCCAGCAAAATCAAACGCTATGTTAGAAATTTAGTTTTCTTGGCGGGGGAAACTGCCCCCACTGCCCTCCGCTAGGTACGGCCCCGATTTTGCGTTCGGATGTTTCACGCCGCCGAGATATTTTTCATTTTCAGCAGACGCCTGTAGACTCTGGTCCTGTTCCAGAGAAAAAAAGATGAATTTGCAACCCTGATCCAAACAAACACTGCAAAAATAGGTATCCTATTCGACAATATTACGTAAAATAATGGAAATAGCCTGCTTGCGGAATACGATAACGAATAGAGGATATCACAAAGAGCTCACTTGGCTTTGTCTGTGGCTTGGAGATATAGCGACGAGGGGAGCGGAGTTTTGTAGCTATACTTGATCTTAATTAATCGGGATTCTGGTGAAAAATCGGCCCTGTTCCACAGTCAAACCTAAAGTAAAATATACCCTTCTCCAGAGAGAAAGGGTGATTTTTATACCCTGTTCCAGAGTCTGAGAGGCAAAAAGCATACTATTTGTTGAGCGGCACATACCCGTATAGCCGCTCCTGGGAGTGCCCCCTCACCGGGCTTTTTCTCCTCCTCAGTGTGTTTACCCTGCTCATACCAATTAAAAATATAATATAATTATAATTATCTATAACACTGTACAACGCCTAGCTCGCTAGCGCTATCTTGCCAAGCAGGTAATAAAACTTTCAAACAATTGATATCAATGTTCTTACAATCTTTTAGTGATGAGTACCAACGGATTTGTGGCATTGGTGGTGCAGTATTGAACAGAGACCCAGTCCAAACGTCCGGATAAGAATGCGCATCTTTTTTAAAGTGAAAAACAATCTGGTGCCTCCCTATATCGCGGACTTATTTGTGGTAAACAAGTCACCATCATCTAAGAAATTCAGAATTTGTCTTGCATAGATTCCGAACTGTTGCATTCATCAAACAAAGCATAAGCTATTTAGGTCCTGTAATTTGATTAGATCGTCTGAATTAGTTAACATTTTTAAGAGGTGCTTCTAATCAGTTAATCTCTCAAATCTAATGTGCAATACATGTTAAGACTGTTTTCTATGTAACTGCTCATTACTGACTATTGTGCAATTGATTGTTTCACGGTTCTATCAATCTTTAAAATTACTTATTTTAGCACTTGTTGTTATATAATTGTAGTTATTATTGTATTATTATTTATTATTGTAGTAAGGTGTCCACAATTAGCACACATCGTATGCAAGCGATTTCTTGACACGTTAATAAAGTTATTATTTCAACTTATCTTGGCCATCCGTCCACACTAAAACGACGTTTTCGATTACCGGAAAATGGTCGACAGAGAAATTTGAAAAAACCGGCTAGGTGGTATAGTGTGATCATTGTCACAGTCCCCTTTCGACCATTACTGTGATCCAAATGGCGAACGATTCCACCTCATCATCAGTCCATCGGACTTCTTCTGATTTCGACTTCATCTGGTTATTTTTTTAGCTCAGATTGTGTACTTCCCTAAACATCCTACAACGCGGGAGGTGGCAAACGTGACTCGACCCAGTTTTTTTCTAGCGATACCTATCAACTTTGAAACCCTCATACTTAAAGGCATTAATGTCAATGACATATCCACTATATCACATGGATTACACATAGACTGAGCTGCAATATGATATAAATTTTTGGGAGATCGGAATGAATATCACGTGACAATGACGTCACACTGGTTTTTGCTCTGAATCGAATTTATGCCCGTAACTGCATTCTCTCTCGAGATCCTCCACGCTACGTATACCTTGGGTGTTTGCCTTCAGCTCTGCGGAGTTTCATCGAAATCTACAAGAGGAATTTTGAAATATCTTAGAATTTCTTTTTAGATGGTATAATTTATGCGTAAAATAAAGACAAGACTTCATGTAAAGAAATTTGCTTCTTTTTGATGTTTAATGAGAGGCTTTAGCCCTCATTCCTTTTAAAAATGTCCCATATCCGATATCCAAACCGTAAGAAGTAGATAGACTTGCGCGATTTCGAAAAATATGAAATATACGAATCATAGTGAAGCTCTATTTACCATTTTTACGCCTACTTTCGCAAAAAAGCGATTATTTTAAAAGTCGTCGATGAATTTTCTCCAAAATTTTTCAGGGTGGCATTTGATCAGTACACTACACAATCCCTGAATTTCATGCTCATTGAAAACTTCTAAGGTTGTCTAACATAAACGCAAAGTTGAGTAAATATTGAAGCGATCTCGTAGTTTTGAATAATTTTGTGCTTTGGGATTTCCTATTGTTTCGAGTTGAGCACAACATCGAATTCCTGTGCACCACGCGTGAAATGACTACGCCTGTGAAGTCCTGTGAATTTTCAACTTTCTATTTGGAATCAATTGCTTTCCTGAAATTTTCAGCTGACTGGGGATAGCTCTGAAATCTAAAGACAAGCTGAATGACTAATTTTAGTAGTTTTTGTGGGGGCAAAGCCGCCACATTGTTATCGATTGAGGGATTTATTTATTTATTTGTGTGTGGGTTTGCTTGTGTCACGTGGTCTTCTGCGAGAGAGCCTGGGGATGAGTCGGCGGTGCGTGTCGAGTAGGCCATATTGGATTTTGGCGTGTCGTACGCCATACGTTTCGTGTGGTTTCTTTGATTTCAGCTGTTCCTGTAGTTGCTCGTCATTACAGCAGCTCACGAAGTCATACTAGCCAACATTTCGTTTGGCTGGAAGTCTGTGCAGGTTGCACATCAATTCAAGAGGAGCTTTTACGCTTACGCAAGCCAATATTGAGAGCCGCAGAAACAGCACAATTTAATACATTTGTACTTGAATCAGTCTATGTGGCTATATGTTCTGATATATGTAAATTATTCTGCAATGCATACCTACGGAGCGATATAATAAACAAACCATTTTAGTGCTACTGGTTAAAAAAGAAAAAAAAAGGAAAAATGAAAAAAATTGTCCCCTCCGCGATTCGAACTCGGGCCTCTGGCGACCTCTCGTTCCCCAGTCAGATGCCTACCCCAGTTGCTACTCTTACATTCTTAATGACGTAAGGGCGAAAATATCATATATCAATGTAATAGACATTCCGCTGTTTATCTGTTATCATGTGCATCAAAGAAATGTTTGAATCACCTGCTGCTCATAAATTTTCAAGGAATGAATTTGCAAAAAAACACAAAGATTATTTGCCGCAATAAATAGCAGCCTTAAGGTAATTGAATGTACTGAATGAATTCACAAAAAAGAAGAATCAAATTTGAAATTTTCAAGCCCCCACACGTACGCATCGCGGACCGATTTTTTGAGAGACGTTATCGTCGGCGTCGATTGAAACCTGAAACCTCTCTAATTTGAAATTAGTGCGGGCTTGAGTAATATACGCATGCTCTACCATTCATCTAGTGCCAATGCAGCGTTTCCTTTTCAGATTTATCCGTATTAGTGTGAACGGTGAAGTTAATAAAAAACGATACGCCGGAAACGGTAGTGTGAACGATTTGCGGGGCGATAAGTCCGTTTTCGAATTTATCCGTATTAGTGTGGACGGAGCTTTATTTTGCTATTAGCAATCTTGTGGGTTTGTGGAGGAGTGTCACGTCATGGGCTCTGGCATAGGGACGACAAAACTTGTTCCGCTTAGTGGACTGCATGGGTACTAAACATTTCGTTTGGGTTTTGATCCAGTCAGCCATATTGCTGCTCGGCGTGTCGCGTTTTGTTGTTTGTCTGTTTGAAAATTGTTTGTACAGTTTTGTCATGCACTACCACGCATACTCAGCCTCCTTACAAGCGCAGGAAAATTCCGGCTTCTCACATGCATACACAGCACGAATTAATATATTATGAAAGCAACACATACAAGATTAGAACCATTAGAACAGTTTGAGAATCTTGAAGCCACTTAAAGAAAAATTGACACGTACTGAAAAACACTTGGTCAGAGCGAAAACTACAAAATTTTAATGGTCAGCATGTTAACATAATGGACTCGAAAGCAAGAAAAAAGGTCCTTTTTACTCGTACCGTTTGTTAATATAAGTTTCGTACATCTGTAGACGATATGAATTTGACATCCTCTCTGCATCGCGCTTGCATGTTCTTAAGGTCTGAATATTATATCTTCGCGAGTAAAAAGTGAAAGTGTTTCTAGTAATTTTTATTTAAAATGGAAATTCATTCTACACAAAGACGTTTGATTATCAGACTTTTTTGGTAAACTATGAAAAGTGACAATTTAAGCCAATAGTCAGCGGGCTTGCGTTAAGAAAACCCTGAAGTTAAACTTATTGGTGATTATCAGTAACAAAAGACAATATGAAATGGAAAGATTTATCGAAAAAGATGGTGTATTACTTTACTATAATGCATAACTTCTTTTTAGAAAAGCAGGATCTTGACAGTACGATTTACAACTTTAATAGCATATGGTGTGAACATGAACGTTAATATTTCTCTAATAAAGCTGTGCGTAATTTAAAAGTTCCAGAAGAAGCCGTGAATCAAAAGTCAACAAGATCAATTGAATGTCATTCTATTTCTCTGATTCAGCTTTTTTAATTCCGATTATTTTCCAGAAAGAAATAGATTAACGTCTTAACAGTTTCATTGAAATATATACAAACAAATGACTACTATATTCAACTTAGTGTCCCTAGTGCAGAATTAAGGAAAAAGTAAAGAGTTTGAATCATGAATGGCCCAAGCAATGCGGATTGCTTTCAAATGTCAATGTTTTCGTTTAGTCTTTTGAAGAAAGTTCCGCATACGAAACGCATTTTAATTGCTCCAAGACGTTCTTTTCAGTCTGCCCAGTCACGTGGTTATTTCTACCAACGTTTCTCCCCTCGGATCGCTGCTGTTTCTTTTCTTTTTCCACCTTCTCTTTAAACTATCGCTGAAGTCTTTCTTCAGAAACGCGTAAATCAACGGATCCATGATGGTGTTGAAAAGCAACGTGTAAAACGAAGCGTAAAGCACCGGCGCTGTGATCAGGTGAAGCTGGTTAAATATTTCGCAAATGTTGATGTAAATGAGTGGCATCCAAGAGAGAAGAAACATCCCGAATATCATGGCAAACACGATGACTGCCTTGTCTTCATTCCCTGCTCGCTCTCCGGTCCTGTTCCCCCAAGTGGAACGCCTGCGGTTTCGCAAAATGAAGCGGCGGACCACGCGAAGCAGCCGTACGTAAATCCAAATCATGGCCAAACATGGAAGCAGAACGAAGCCAAACACTGTTACAATCATGTAAATTCTGTGATATTTCGTCGTTGGATCCGCGTTCCAAGCCAGTGGAAGTATCGCGATGCAAAACGGTACAGCCCAGCACAAGGAAATAATTACAGCTACTCTGGTGGCGTTCATGGTGACTCGGTAACCGAGCGGTCTCGTCAAGGCAACATATCGTTCGTATGTAACAGCGCCAATGTTGAAAATTGACGCCAAGAGAAGAAAGGCGATCACATACCCTGTGATTGGCTCATGCGTCAGGGAAAAGTTCTCGTAAATGAAGATTGGGATAAGAGCGGCTGCAACGAGAAGATCCGCTACCGAGAGCGAGACGACAAATGCGTTGGTAATTGTCCACAATCGCTTCTCGATCATGACTATCAAGCAGACGATGATGTTGAGTAGAGTCGATACAAAACCAAGGACAGCCCATGTTACTGAAAGCGGGATCAAAACAGTCGTATTCACTGCTGGGTAGCCTTCGTTACCAGGCGCAAATGTCGCTCCAGTCGATGTGTTGTTCGCTAGCTGCATCACTGAATTATGATTCCTCAAGTAAATGACCGAGCTTTGTCTCAGTTGTGTTTTTTTATTTTATTTTAATACGCTCAGTGCTTTGTTATTTTTAGCAATCGAACGTGGATAAACAGGAGTAAGCAGCTGTCTCCCCACGCTCCAGTAATATTGGCAAAGTCTTAATCTTAACGTTTGCCACCCACTTCAGTGATGTAGTGCTGAAGAAACTTCAACTGCTAACTTGCAGTCATGGATCGAGTCAAGAATCACTTATAGCCTGGTCCCAACTACTGCTTTTTCGTCGATCTGTCAAAAAAAAAGATGTTCAGACAACAAGTTAATGAAATAAATTTTTTGAAGCTGACACTTTCTAAAGAAAGAGCTAAACTAAATCAATATTTAATAGAGGAACTGCTCGGAAGATGAAATTTAATACTTCTCTGACGATAATTTGTAGCGTGTTCAGTTTAAAACTAGTTTTCCTTAGGAAATTGAATTAAAAATTGTGCTTGTACCTTTTTTAAATAAATCAAACCTATTTCTCAGGCCGGTTTACTGCGGGTAAGCGTGATCGACTTCTTCATCATAACCTTCTCATGCAAATTGCATCTCAATTAACAAAGACACAAGCAAAATTAAAATGTGTTTATGGCGAGCCGTGCCCACCAATTATTTACTCCTTCGTTTCTTTTTTGTGAGAAACTCTTTTAATATTTTACTTGAGGTGATCAAAGTTGGGTTTTGTTTGATGCATTAAGCAGTTTGACGCACAGTAATTAAAGATGGAGGGCCAGTGTGGTTTAGCATGGGATGTCATTGTTCCCCTCTTAGCGGGGTTTCTCAAGGCCAGATGATGGCTGTTGTGAATATTTCTTTGCGATTTCAAAACAATTGCCTACATTTGAATAGGGAATTCGGATTTAAAATTGACTTTATCGGATGTCTGTAGCAATTTTTCAGTTCTTTACCTGTCCAATTTTGAAAAAAAACTATAGAATTAAGTACTAAAATTATTAAGCCTTTTGCTCTTTAGTGTTTTGAGATACCTGGTGGTTACACATAATTTTCAAACAAAGATTTCTCCTTATACTTGTTTAGATTTTTGTTCTATAGACTACATATTAAATTGTTCTGGAACTCATTGATTTGTTTTTATAAACAAACTCATGTTTTCACTTCTAAATCTCGCATTCTTCCCAGAAAGGCCAAGTTTGCTTAGAAATGTTGGAGGTCTCAACTATTGTGATAGAAAGTAGAATTATTTAAAAATGGGAACTCTTTTGTTTACAATCTTTTTCTTTGTTAGTGACTATTTTATGTCACCGCAGTGTTTTGCAAGAGATAAGAATAACTGAAGCAACGAAATTTTAACTCACCAAGAATCGGTCATTCATGCCTTGCTGCATAGATTCAAATGAGCTATTCGATTAAATGAGAACCGTATTTGCCACAACTGCATACATGTCACAACTTTCCCTTTTTATTTACACAGTTATTTTTCCAAGTAATTAGTGTTCTTAGCTACCCGTCTGCATGGAAAATAATGAATTCGGTGACTAAAGCGGTAGATTTACTTTAAACTTAGACTTTAACTTCCTACCAAGAAAATTATTTTTAGCGGGAATGTTCCCAATATTTTGAAGTTATGCTCCTATGTGTTCAATTTTATCGAACAGAAAAGAGAAAAACTGAGAAAGAAACCGCTAATATAACAATACCCAAGTATATAGAAAACCCTCCGGAGCCATATGGTATCTTGATCCATTTTGGAAGCCATTACATCAACAACGGTCATCATTTTCTAACTTTTTCCAACTTTGTTTAAATAAATTTTAAACGGGGATATTACGAGAATTGTTTTAGGCAAAAAGCTTTGGCTAGCTGAATAAAGTGAATTACTTTGTGAAGAATGAATAATTAGCTAGAATATATGAAAAGGACTTCCAAATGGCTTATTCTGTGGAAAGCCTAAACAAGTGATTGACAGGCCCAGAAGAAATAATGGTAGCGATATAAAGAGTGGAGATTTAATAACACTTCAATTTTTATAAGAACCAGCTTATTTTACAGCACCTCTTCCTTTGGAAAGTTGACATTTTGGCAAGGGTTGCTTTCTTTGCCATTTCTTGTCAGAAATGTCAAATGCGTGCACAGTATGTTCACATTTATCTTCTTGCCATCACGTGGCATTAGCTTGGTCGTAATGGGGTTTACTGTCGATCCTAACATTAAGCTGTCAACTGTCAGAAAAGGTTGCGTTTAACGTCATTAGTCATTAAACATCCTCATTTCTATTAATAACAACTTCTATTTTCAAAATAGTGTCATTCACTGTCCAATCGTAAAAAGAAGGCTACTAAGTGTTCAACTCTCGAACATTGAGGTTATTATTTTAGGTAATGTTAATATTTTAGTCCTTCTTGAATTTAGTTTAGCCTGAGAGTATCCCAAGCAAGTGAATAATTAGTCCATCGCATGTAGAATTACGACAAGTAAAATTAGTTTACAATAAATCAGCGGTGGAGATCAAAATGCATTCAAATTAAAAGGGAATCAAAAAGATTTTACTCAATAACCACCGACCATCAAATGACCGCAAGTTTGACCGTCTTATTGTTTAAATGCAGTGTTTTAAACCGGGTCAACAGTCATGCTTGGCTATAAACTCCTCATTCAGTGTCTTAATTTTGATCTTCGACTGGCAAACCCATAACCCTAAATAAAATCGTAACATGCTTAAGGTGTCCAACACCTTAAGCAGTTCTCTTTGTTCTCTCTCAGTTAGTTCTCTCTCAGTTAGTTCGACTGAGGAAAACAGCATCAGTGGTTCTTGAAATACTGCATTGTTATATTAAAAATAGTCAAGCTGACAAATGACGGGATGATATAAAGAGAATCGATCATTAGCGAGGGACAGCTATTATCAGTGAAAAAAAATATATTTATATAGATATTGCTGAAGAAAAAACTCTGAGCGTGCAGTCTATACTGAGGAAGTTCGTGGGCCGAGCCGAAGGCCAGGTTTATAAACTTGCAAAAACAACGAGCCGGTTCAATTAACGTTTTCTTTTGATTTTTTTTTATATTGGGTTTGTGAAAAGATGGCATCCATTCCCGACCAATGCGGAATTTCGGAATTCAATGTTGAGTGAGTACGTTCACCTATTCGGTTTTAAGTATCTTTACTAGAATTTAATATTAAAGGTGTTGGCCAGATATAACTAGAAAACGGTTTCTTTTGTGCCACTAAAGCAAGGCGGCAAAAGCTATTTATGACCAGTCCAATCTTAGCGGTCCGTACCGCAATTAATTCAGACCGCACAGGAACCTAATCAGAAAACTTATTTTCTTCACGGAAAAATCTATTATGCAATTGAGTAAATGACAATCATCAAAGAGCAATTTTATTTTGACATCCATGTACATCTTGTATTTTCCGTTATGTAAATGAGCGCTTGACATAAACGTGAACTGAGGAGAGATTCGCCCACACATGTGCCCACTGAAAGGGTTTATTTGTTCAAGAGTTCAGTGTTTGCTTAGCTGGTTCAGCTTAAAAAACATTCAGGCCAAAAAAAATAAAAATTCAAGGGGGACTTCAATTCTATCACGAAATTAACTCTAAAATCACCTAAATGTTTGAAGGTTGAAAACTTAAACGCCGATAATTAAGGACACTTTTTAATTCGAATAGGTGCTTTTAGACAACGGTAAATGGCAAAATTTGCGGTACCATGATTTTAACCATTCGGTCCCAAGTTTGAAATGTACAAATTCTCCACACAGGGTGCAATCACACTGGCCAATTACGACTAACGTTAGAAGTGAACCAATGCATGTATGGTAAGCGCGGCGGGAAAACACAAGCCCGGCCCTGTTGTTTCTGGCTTTAATGCTGATTGGTTGACGGGAGTTTCTTTACTAACAGCAGTCACAAAGTAAAGTACATGTAAAGGCAAAACCCAAAAAAAAAACGGTTAAGTTTCGGTCGACACAAATGATTTTCTTAGTTTGTCTCACCTGATTCGTCTGTGTGACCTTGATGCCCAAAAGATAACGTTGATCGTGAGTGATTACCTGTGAGCACGGAAGAATAACTTTCTGCTCTTTTCTAACAAACAGACAAATGTGAAAATGTTGTTTATATATCGTGCACTTAGCTTTGATATAGCTAGTTTGCAGAAATGCCACCGTAACAGTGGAAACAATTTTAAATGAACTTAACAAAAGACAACCAGAGGGAGTACGATATCTTGCTTTAAATTCCTATCACATGGCATTCTCTACGAAAATGACAACTCGAGACAACCCACTAAGATTTCGGCTACAAGAGAGTGAAATTAGCTGGTTTTTGTTCTGATAACCTTTTAATGTGAAGGTCAAAGTGGCGAAGACAATTTGTTTATAATTAATATCCGGTTGAGGCAATGTTTCCAGGGTGTACAAAACAAAAAAAAAATATTACGTCGAATTAAGAACTAATGTATTAAGTAACCACTGCTGGCCGTTACTCTCTATACCAGGCACTTTGTGTATCACGAAATAACCATGCAAGCTTTCTTGCTAAAGTTCCCCTGAACAATAAATGAGCAAGATAGTGGAAAATACTCGCAAAATAGTTCTTACTCTTGTGCATCTATTAGATGTACCGGATTTGCATTGAACAATTGTACAGGCAGTCAACAGCTCGCTATTCAGTACTAATAGTATTCTTCTAAAAGTTATAACGCATCAGCATACATTAGGAAGCAGTTCATTATTGCTACTGTTGTTATATTAAAAAAGGCGACATCTCTCCTAGTCTGTCTTCTCTTCTTATTTATCAAAGGCCGCAATTTAAGGTATCTGTAGTTGATGGCTGTTTCACGGTCACAAGAAAAAGCCCGATGATTATTATTAGACAGTGACAAATGTTCAAAACATGAAAGCAATATAACAGAAATTTAACACGCAAGGATAAAGCCAGAAACTGTCAAATCCTTTTGCACAGCCCTATATAAATTTAATTTCCATACACTGACCGACCAACTTTTACAGTGACAATGACTGACTGACTCGCACATAAACAATTCTAGTTAAATTGCTACCAAAGACAGTGCAAGACAAGCAGTGTTTTCGATCTCGCAGGTCCACTGTCCTTTTGACCTGTCTTGTTACACAAAGACCGCATCGTGGTTTAATTAAGCTGATTTGCCGGCACTCTCGTAATCGCGGGTACGAAATTGATTCGTGTTGTAGTCAGAGACTTTGATGTTAGAGACTTGTGTTTAAGTGGATATCTTTCCGGCGCGACTGTTGTGTGTTGGATAAGGATTTGTAGAAATACCTAAAGTGTTAATCATGTTGTTTTGGCTTGGCTTTTTTTTTAACCGCAAATAAAACAATTTTAAACATTTTATGCAAGAAACGACAGGTAAAATCGTTACAACATACCTTAAGTTTCGAGGCGTAAGTACATGGTTTGGGTATACTCGAAAAAATATGCCAGAAACGAGAAACATTGCTGTTGAGATTTTCCGGGGCTTGCCTTTCAATGTTGTAAAACTGTACGATAGAACAAGAAATGACAAACTAACCAACAGAAAATGTCAACGGGGCGCATAATTTAAATATCTTGTTGATTTGCTTCCTAATAGACACTTCATTTATTTGTTATCGCAGATATCGACACTTCTAAAAGTCTATCAACACAAATATTCTCCAGACAGCAGGGGCACCCAACGGAATATTTCGTTAAAATATCTGTTCGGAAGACGATTTGAGATCTAGAATTTTCGGAACATTCATTGTAAATTTTTTTGCTTGCCTGCCTTTCCTAGGATTTTCGAATATCTAAAAAATGGTATAATTGTTCATTTTTAACGGATTTTTTACTCTAAAAAGGTCACCTAGAATTTTCGAGAGCCTTTCTCTGGCTGGAATTTTCGAAAAGGTAAGTTTTGATCCCTATAACTTTCGGAACACTAGACTTTCAGCTAGGAAATCCGAATAGATAAAAAAATTTTAGGGGATAAAAATATGCCTATATCTACCGTTTAAATACTAAAATACGTTCAACGGTGCTATCTTTAAGTGGTTTTGAACTATATTCTCGATGGGTGCCCCTGAGACAGATCTCCTTACAGCCTCATACATGTTAAATCAAATGATGTCATTTGGGGAAATTAGGTTCCACTTGAGGACTTTGAATTTTTACTTAGTTTTTCGATAAGTTTGCTAATATTTTTGGCTTACCTACCATATGGACATGGCGTTCGGAAACTGATCACTGCATGCACAGCTTTGGATGAAAGTTTAAAGGTCAGCCCTTAAGTAGCAACTGATCGTGCTAATGTGAAAAGGTAAGTGGTGTTCTCATGTGAAAGCAGCTAAAGGCCAAGCGCCCAGGCCAGAGCGCCCTGCAGGTAATCATGTTCTGTGAGGAAGTTATAATATTCAGTGTTTAGAGAACACGCAAGGGATAATTCGTGATCACGAATGGATCGTCCTACGAGATAATACCATATTAGCTGACAAAAGCTCTTATTACCATGAATGTTTTTTTTAATTTAAAGATATACGAAAGAAAACATATTTAAAGATGTTAACCATTATACTACATTTGATTTGCTTGATAAGTGGAGTTAGCACAAGAGAATGTTCACTGTAAACACGTGGAAAAGCTCAAGTTAGAAGGCCAACATACATCTGTGATAAATAAGTTGAGCCCGTGACCTAAACACTAATTAAAACACTCTTTCTCGATTTGATACGCCCGCAGCCCACGAACGCAAAAATTATTCTGTTGGAAGAAAAGTGTTTCTAATTTGTAGCCAATTGGCAAGGGTACAAAACGAAAGCCATGTTAGTGTTATTTAAAATTCTAAGAAGTAAAAACATGAATAAACTGCAATCATTAAAAGAAGAAAACTCTCGTACCATCCATATACACAGTCGGCATCTGACAGAGAGAAATGGAAGTTTAAACAATAAAACTATTTTAACTATGGACTAAACTGCATCTGTAAGAAACATGTTTATGACTCGTAGGTATTTCTGCATTCTGATTGGCTGACAGTGGACATGTAAAGGACTTTTACAGTAACCGAAAGTAAAAAAGAAAGTATGAATTCTTCTACTGGTATCATATTCGCAAGCAAATTTTACAGTGCTTTAAGGACGGTGCCTCCTATTGCTACTGCGCACTTGTTCTGCGCATCACGCAATGCATCAATCACACTGCGCGCGCGCTTTTAATTAATTTGCTCGCTCAAAATGACGAATTCAACTACGCGAACAAGCGCGCGACTAAAAATAAAGAAAGTTTTCTCTGCGACGAAATCCAGTATGGGCATATCCTAAGCTAGGAACAGCGGAAAAGCAACATATCAGTAACCATTGACCTCTAACCACTGAAAATGGCTCACGTTAACAGTTAAAAACAAATCGCTAAGCGCTAAAACGTTACCCACAAACTGCTAACCGTGACAAATGGCGTAGTGCACGCGCGAGATGCAAATATTCAACCCGCTAGGGAGGGGATAGGAAAAATGTAACAGACCCCAAAGGCGATTTCATAGAACCTGAAAACAACTGGTATAACTTTTAAAAACGCGTGGTGACCCCTACTTTTTATTTTATAAAATGTAAGTGGTAAGTCTATAGAGCACATGTTTAATTTTTCATGAAGTGAAAAACAATTTAGGCCGATTTTCTGGCCGTGCAAGTGAGAGCTGCTAGAGTCAAAAATGGCTCAAACGCAATTATTTTGTTAATAAAAACGTGGATCATGCAGTTCCGAAGACATTCAGTTAGTTAGTTATTGTAAAGATTGTTATATTTAATGTTCATTTCGTTCATGAAAAATCAATTTCAAATGGAATTTGCAAGGAAATTGTATTTAGTTTTCTTTATTTTAAAATGCCACGTCAGCACTTTTTTCCAGATTTCAAACCTAATTATCTCGAAAATTTGCGTGGCTACCCCCAGTTTTCTTTTTGAATTTCAGTAGCCCTTTGTAACATCTACATTTCTTGCATAGTCATCGGCCGGGCAAAAATACTTTGTTATTAGTAGGCACCGTCCTTAACACGCTCGTGTATCGCTCTGTTTTCTTATCTTTGCAACCGGATGCCACTTCACCTTGGGAAAATAACGATGTGACCTATTGGTGCACCCTTATTCATCTGATGGTTTTTTTTTTTTTGGGGGGGCTCTCACCCTGATGTGAGCTAAGTGTTCGAAAAGCCCGGCTAACTTTGACTTCAGTTGCAAACACTGACGCACGAAATTAAGATCTATCTTCCAATTTTAATTGTGTTTCATTATTTACATTTTCTCCGATACTAGAACTTTCCACTCAGCTACGACAGTGAACGTGCACGTTCCCTGAACTGGTTTAGGGTTACCGACCACGTTCATTTTCGACTCTTTCAATCTTAGGAGTCTCGTGTGGCAAATTATGACATCAACTTGACAATCATTACAACACTGACGAAGAATTAGTCTTGCATCCCACTTTTATGCGTGATTTGATGGAGTACTTGAAGAACATTTCTAATAATAATAATAATAATAATAATAATAATAATAATAATAATAATAATAATAATAATAATAATAATAAATAATAATAATAATAATAATAATAATAATAATAATAATAATAACAACTTTCTTTTCGTGTCAAATCTGTAGTAGCTGAGGGGAAAAGTCCCCTCTACTAATTGTGGACACCTAACCTGCCTAACTAAAAAATATATATAAAATAGAAAATAGTTATATACTGCATTTAAAAAACCTAAGTACAAACATATTAAAATTCTGTTTCTTTAACTATATTAAATATAAAAATTAAATTATGTTAAAAGTAAAAATAATGTCATGTAATGTTGGCTGCCTTGTGTGATCTAAGGCACACCTAATGATCATTGCATTGGCCTTAAAGCTGCTGATAGAGCTATAGCTTCGGGGCTTTGAAACCGTCCAAACGAATTCATACATGAAGATTTACACAGCTGAACAGTTTACATTTTAAACCATAAGCTCAGTTTTTAAAATCCATTTCAATCTTTAGTTATGTTCACTGCCGGAATAGTTGTGTTCAACCCTCAGTTCAATCTTTAGTAAATAAACTGTAGTTATGTTGGTGTTATTTATGAAATGCAGTATGTGTCATGCACCAACTTGGACACCGAGTTCATATCTATAAAAATTGATATTAAGTTCCTCATCTCATTTAATAGGCCATTGTTGTCTTGGTCACGGTTATGGCAAAATGACCTTAATACCAGCTTTTCATTAAATTTTTGGCGCTTGGTTTCATTAAAGAGATTACCTGTTTCTGTAAATGTTTTGATATACAAAGCCTTTCGTTAAAGTACTCGGACTCTTTTCTCAAATCTCATTCGGACAAAATTCGACGCGGGCAATTAAAGCTGATTTCTATTACACTTGTATTTTGAGCAAGTTTTTTAAAAAGACGATTATTACTTTTAGTTGCATGTTAACCAGCTTGTCTTTCGAAAAGACAAATACAATTCTGACTGAAAAGTGTTTTAATCGTACTTGCAGGACATAACAAGGGAATGGACTGAAAAGCATAAAGGTGTAGGGTTTTATATGTTTGCCAACAAACTGAATATTTGCAAGCAACTTTCGTTAGCAGTATACTCAGTGGAGGACATAATTTTAGATATAACTGAGTTGTACAAAGGACATTGTTACCTTATTTCTGCTGATTCAGCCTATGAATTTGTTGAAACCGGAGATGGGTCATTAGTTGAAGCGAACTTTATATAGCTCCCTTGTCAAGTACAAACTGTCGATTCTCGTCTCCGTGCATTTCTTATTAAGGGAACCCAATTTAAATATCACACACAAACTGATATTTAGGATTTTTGCATTTCTTATTAAGGGAACCCAATTTAAATATCACACACAAACTGATATTCAAGATTTTTAGGGGATCGTTCTCAAATTCCCATTACATATAGGCTTCATTATCTACTGATATGCCAGGAGATAACTCTTAGGGCTAACAACGACCCATCGGATATCATCTGCGATTTCATGAAATATGCACTTATATCATCCAACGATTTGTTAATTCAGTTTTATCCGTGCACAATCTTTACCACCCAAGTCTTATTTACAGTAAACTAAATTCACTGTTGCATAAATTCTCGATTTAAAAACGATGTAAAATTTAGTTGATTCTAATGGGCTTAAGCCAGATAAATAATGCGGTGATGTGGAGATGACATTTCGAATTTGCGAACCAATTTCATCAGAAAAACAATCAAGTATAAACGATAGTCAATCTGGCTTTTGTATATGGTAGATTTATAGATCGAGAGTGTTTTCGCTATCTACACCGCATTTTACCTCCAGTACACCAATTCCCACTTGTAACCTTAGATTTGAGTAAATTTGGTTTTTACGCGTGAAAAATACACAACGAAAACAGATGCGACAGTTCATTTTATTTTATTAAGACTGATATAACTATAAATACGACGCTGAATTTCTTTGTTTGAAAATATTCCCTGCTTTTCAGTCCTATCGTGGTATTTTTACGACCGGTTTATCTTTTCTTACTATCTTTACCCCCGCGATTTGAACTCAATTTATGAGGTATTATTACTGAAATGATTTTTAAAAATAGATTATGTTTGAGATTCTTGCGATGCAAATTTTTAAAAGGACGGCAATGAGACAGGAGAGTGACTCTGATTCTTTTACGAGAAATTAACTGAAAAATCGCTTGGAAAAACTTTGGGCACTAAAATTAATACAACGTTTTGCTAACTTCCAACGAATTGTTTGACTCACACTCAGCACGGGGTCTATTTCTCGGCAAAAATCCCAGAGTTATCTGAAAATTTGGTTTTGCCTTAAGTGAAAATGCAAATATTAAGGGTGCTTTTACATGACGAAGCAATTTGTCTTGTTACGATATTCACTGAAGCTAATATCGAGAGTAACAAAAACACGATAAACACGACCGTCCCCACTTTAAATTAGCATTAACTATTGGCTTACTTTCTCCAACCAGAGGAAATCCCAAAGGAGATGTTTAAGTCTTTGAGTAAATAAAATTAGGTACACCATCTGTATTTTCTTTTTCTGACGCACGCTGATCTCAATTAAATTTTCCTCACGTTTCATGAGTTACTATTAAGTCATCTTTTGTGTTGCAGATACTACAACAACATTTGACGTATGCTTCGGCAAGTGTTGATCTAAGTTTTGTTTCCAAGAAAATTGAGAACTGTTAACATCTAGCCTTCTTCTGCGATATAAGATGACTTTCGGAAGCATTTTTTATGATAATACCTGATCGTGAAGCATTATCTTTGTCTCAAATTTGTACTTTTCAGATTAAGCATCCGTTGTTTTGTTTCAAAAGTAAATACAGTTTCGAGGATATCGCGGAAGTAGGGTTGGCAAAATTTGTCACATTTAAAACAAAGTCTCTTTGCCTTTCGCTTTAATATGTAAGAACATATCCAAAGAGACTTTCATTACGTACCTTTGTTTTCGGTTTTCTCAACTATAAAGCAACACCACAAATGCTGTTTTCTCCCACGCCGACATAAGGTTTAACCAATATTTGGAAAACACAGCTTCTATTATTTAACATCTAAAAACGTTTCAAATTGGGTTAAAATAAATAATAAAGTACATTGATATGGAAATTCAAATCAGGATAACTAGCCAATCTGTTACTCGAGAGAAACTTTGGTTTGTAAAACCTTTTGTCCAAAATAAAAAAGCATATTGACAAACTGTGGTCAGGAGAAAGGCACATATACCACAAATTAGTTCAACTGAATCAGAGCAAAGTGTTTCTCAATACATTTTAAAATTAATGTCAAGCTTTGTTAAAGGACTTATAGGGATTAGTGTTTTATTTTGTTTCGTTTGGACAATTATTCAGTGTTTGAAATATTGTAGCTTGAAAGACTTAATTTTTGAAAAAAAATAACTCGAAGAAATTTAAATCTGCATGTGTTTTTTAAGACCGTGGTGTTAACAATGAGAGATTTAGAGTTAAAAAGTAACTTAATAACAATTCCTAACTGACTATCGCATATACTATAGGTAAATTATCCAACTGACGGAAACAAAAATCTTCAACACAGCAAGACGCAGTACTTCACACAGTCTTGTTTGATTATTTAGTTGTTTAACCCCATAACCCGAATTTTTAAAGCGAGACAAGCATTAAAAATTTATGTTACCTCGTTTCTCTGTAGATTCAATTCTCGCTGAGCGGACGAACGATGGATGCTAAAACGTTTACGTGTTCTCATGAAAACGTGAATATGTAATTACGACACGACACGAAAGCTCCTTTCTCTCAGTATACGAAATACTTAATTACTCGGTGCTTAGTGTCCTCGCTTGTGAATGGACAGTTAAACACAATAGAGAAATAAATAAAGGAAATAAGTGTCATCGTGGTAAAATATGAATTTAAAACTGTCAAGAAAGGGCAGATATTTTTTTTAGCCAGACTTCCCCCGTTAAACCAAAACAGCCTCAATACGTTTCTGAAAAGCTGAACCCATGAAGGTCATTCGGCCCTTTGTAAAATAAAAATTAAAATATAGTGATTTGATTTGTGACATACAACTGACAGGCAAGCCAAATTTACACTTATGCTAAGTGACATAACTGACGTGGTCCACAATTTATAATTTTGCAACGTTTGTAATATTTTCAAGGGAAGAAATAATTCAATGTACACGAGGAAGTGAATTAGCTTACGATAATATTTCTTACTGGAAGTTATTTAAGGATGCCGCCCTTTCATCAGGAAATGTTTAAATATGTTTCACGCCGGCGGGGGGATTTTTTAGTAATTGGCTGTTTGATGGTCTTCATTCCTGCAAGGACAAAACATCTCAAGCATCGCATATGTTATATTGCACGTACACTATTCGACGTGTCTTCAAATCATGGAAACTTTTTATATTTTCTTCTGCAACGCCAATATTATTCAATTTTTTCAACTACTTTTATCGCGTATGTTCTGCTAAATGTATTGCTTGGAATAAATTCATAATAAAGCCCCAGGATATTGAGAGTGTTTTGCTAAGCAGTTACTTTTGCACACGCAACTGTGAATCAGCATTCCGGAGCTAAATAAGTTTCTATTGAATCTGAATAAGAGAAGAATGTTTCTGTTACTTTTGAAATATAAAATTTTTCGTGTATAAAAGACAAATGTTTTCTATACGGATTGCATCGAGAATACAGCTGAAATGGAGGAACTAAGCAGCATTTGGAAGCCAGTGCATTTTTTGTGAAGATGTAACCGATGAAAATGAATTAGAAGAGTTGTGTTGTCGATGTATCCGCCATGTTGGATTGCAGCTTCAGGGCACCAAATGAAAAAAATCATTGGCGACCAAATCAGTAAAAAATGGCTTCCTCAGAAACGTAGTAAATCTTCTTTGTGTAATATTATTGATTACTTATAAAAATATCTTTATCCAGATTTGACACTTGCTATGTATAACAGTCGATTGATGAGAAGATATTGGCTTTGCGCTATTTTGAGCCGGGGACATGCTAAGTCGGACAGTTATAAATCTCAAAACGAAGTCATGATCTCGAACGCAAATCAGTGTTTAGTCACGAAATTTTGCACGAAGATTTAATATCGTTAATTATATGAATAAACATTTAAGATTTTGAAGTCTATATATGCTTACGCCGGTCGAAAAAACCTTTTGTACGATATACTTTGACTTAACCTTTCTTTCATTACTGCCATTGTATGGAAATCATGGAGTATTTCTAACGACTACCAACGGGTACTGGAGCGAACAAAAAAAATGTATAACAAAGATATAACAAGTCGCCAGTCGAGAAAGCCTTCGAAAAAAAAAACATTGTTGCTATTCATTCAAATCAAGGCCTCTTAACAACTACAATTCAGTTATAGCTATAGCTTGTTCTAGCGTCATTCGGCCACCCGGATGGAAGTTGTCAATCTATTTTTAGCACACTACAATTAAAACTAAATCATAAAGTTACATTATGAAAAAATCGCATTTCTTGTTTCAAAGGAAAGCTTCTGACAATCGATCACTAGCTGAAAGATTTTCGTGTTACACAAGGAAAAGCTAAACAGTGTATCAATAAGAAAGGTTGAAAAAAGAAACCCGCACTTGTAACTGATGTCTCAGGCAGTCGAGCTAGTCCCTATGGTTGGCAGCTTCCTCGTGTAATCTGCAATTCAATTGTGTTGTAATTTTTCCGATTTTAAAAGAACAGCCTTTTGTGAGGTTCATTTTTACTCAGCTAGTTTAAACACACTAGACTCCACCGAAAAAAAAAAACTGGAAAAAATATTTGCTCGATTTTGCTTGATTTTTCAATACATTCAGTTAATGTATGATATATGAATGTGATATAAACAATCTATTGAATAGCGCCAAGGCAGGACTATTAAATGGTTCTAATTTACCTTTCTCCCTGTTTGGCAGCGTTTGGGCCTTGCATTCAGTATTTTTCTATCTTCATTGAAGCAACGAACTACATTCATTTTAGCAAACAACAATTCAAGTAAATAAATAAATATGCCGTTTCACCCAAATCTCCTACAATCAGGGCTGGGCAGAAAAATGACCTTGTTTTATCCGTGTTTAAATTAAAAGGCCTGGATCCTGAGCATTGAATACACTTCCTTGTTTATAAATGTCTCATTTTAATTTTTTAGCGTGACAAAAGCCTTGCACGAGGAAAGATACACAGTTTTACATAACAATTTTAAAATGTAAATAATTACAGTGCGGAAGATTTAAAATGTTTTGCGCGGGCTGTTTTTAATTCTTCAGCGGGAAATGTGCTTATAAATATGCGAGAAACAAAACTCTTTATGGAAGGACATTAGCGTCATGCTGCTTGAATGATTGCCTAATAGCTGGGGTTCAGAAATACAACTGTCAAATTTATGAATATCTGAAGGAAAATATATTTCTTCTCAGATCCGAAAAAGCAAATGATGATGAAACGGGCAGGAAATGAAAAGGGAACGATTTCTGGCCGTTGACAGAAACCGTGCCCTTTCCATTTACGATTTACTGATTGCTCTGTTACCTTATAGTTAACAAAAGCACGGTTGCCAAGCAAATGCTTTAGATCTCGGAGTGACGTGGGCTGATGTTCATTAGGTATATCTAATTTGCTTAACATCAGCCCTCACGATGCGAAAAAAAATACTAGCTTGCAATCGGCTTTTTTCTCGTGTTCATTTATCAAGTGCTGTCCATAATAGTAGTTGAATTTTCGAAAATAAGCCTCAGACTTACATTTGTTCAAAAGGTATTTTTGGACGTGATTTTAAGATAGGTTGGAGGCCTTTGGCGGAATAGGGCTTTTGTTGCCTTAACGACCAAATGGTGTCATTAGATCGCGGATTGAGAGATCCGGGCGAACGATTGATCAGGGTGCTTGTTGGGCAAGGTGCTTGCTTCTCACGGTACTCCTTCCCATCCTTAAGTAAGAAAAAGGGAATTGTCGTGTCTTTTCCCGCGAAAAGGCTAATTATGATAATTTATTTCATTGTTATATATCACGTGATTTTTGAGTTTTTGTCAGCTTGCCACGAAATTTTAAGCCCTCTGTTTCTCTCTCGTTTCATCGTATTATTTCTGGATGTATTATTACGTGATGAATTTCTGTTGCGGTGCACAAATGTCGTCGAAGGAGTCGAATATGGCAATTGTGTTCCGCTGGGGTCAGCGCTGAATGAGCCGGATTAAAGTTGAGTTAGGAGAGCTGGAAATTCGTGTCTTGTTTACCAGTGTTCACGTGATTGCTCCCACAGGAATTATAGCGACGAGTTGTTGGAACAACTTGAACAAAATTCTGGCAGGTTACCTGGGATGGAAGGCATCTCAGGCATTATTTCAGGTTACATTTGTACGTCATAGGGCCGGGTCGCACTAGTGTAAAAATTTTTTTTTTTTACAAAAAATTTTTTCTTAAATTAGTTTTTTTTTGGGCGTTTTTAAAAATTTTTAAAAATGAGGGGAATTTTACAAATTTTTAAAATGCCCCCTAAAATTCCTCTCCCTCCCCAAAAAATCCCACAAAACAAAAAAAAAAATATAAATATAAAAAAAAAGAAAAAAAAGGAAAAAAAATTGAAAAATATATTTTTTTTTTTTTTTTTTTTTCTCCTTTTTTTTTTTTTTTTTTTTTTTAAAAAAAAATAAAGGGAAAAAAAAAACATACGTCGCACAAAGAGAGGCGTTACTGTCATAACTCGTATCAGACGAACGCATGATTAGTGGGAAATTATTTTCTGTCATTATTTTGACAATTTTATTCGTCTTTCGAGATAAATGCGACCAAAAAACATAAATTTAAGGAAAATGGCTAATTCGTCAAATTGCGAGCGAATATTTCCTCTCCTTGGTAACATTCTCGCAGTTTAGACAGCACAATCTGCGTAAAGTATCTCAAATCCACCCTCTACTGTTTCTTCGATTAGAGCTGAGATGCTTGTCTCTTTGTTAACAATTATGGAAAGAAGAAAAGGTTTAGTCCCGACTAATGGCCTTTCCAAAGATAAATAGATTAGGGTTTTTACGAAAACCATGGCTTTTGTTTGACCGTGTTTCGTGAACAATGCGTATTAAAATACATGCTATTCATAAATGCCAAATTATAGACCAAAGAGAAATAGAGAAGAGTAATTTATTCACATGGAGGCAATAAAATAGTTTCTCATTTTAGACCTTGAATCGTTAAATCCTTACACTGAAACGAGATTAAGGTCGGTCTATGAGATCAGTAAATGACTGCCTGTATAAGCACTTTCCTACTTTTAGTTAACAAATGATGAAGTCATACCGCATGTAAAATAACAAAGAAAGTATTCATCTTTTTATGCAAGGAAGCGCTGTGTTTTGACAACGAATTTTACGCGGTAATAGTCGGTGTGAAATTGGATAAAAATAATAATATTATAACCCCGCGGTACAGGCTCATGTGCCTTTAACGACCGTAGATATATACGGAGACATAGCGAAAAAAGAGCACTTTTACCTTCGTTTTAGGGACAAGTGTTAAGGGTCTTGGTTTAGACGGAATCGGTTGTTTTTCATTAAAATGGTTCTACCGCCGCCTCGCTCAATAATTTTAAAGAAAGAGTATGACATGTTGTTTAGTTTACAATCACCTCTATGCGGTAAACCTCCCAAGAATATTTCTCGTTTCTTTGTCAGGGAATCGTTAACTGCCCTTAAACGAGTATATAAACTGAGCGAAACTGCAGATGAAAGGCAAACTGAACAATATTTCTCGGTCTCAAGTAATAACTATGTTTCTAGTGAGGTCTTTTAAATGCTCAAGTGAAACTGAAAATATATTCCAAGACTTTTCTTTGTAAAGAACTTCAATTTAACATATTGTGCTGAAAAATTTGTAATTACGCCATCGTTTTTGCCTAGTCACTCTTGTGTTGAATAAAAAGATTATTTCAGAGATACCTGGAGGTGCTGATAAATAAAATAATGTTTTGAGTATGATCCAATGTTTTAACATGCATTTTGGTGATAAATATCTATATCTAATGTCCCTCTAAAGAAATAGCTATCATGTGGTTATCAAAACACGTATCATCTGGTAATAATTGACTTAATGGTCACCGTATTGCATGATTGCTAGTCGTGCTGTTTTACATTGCCACACATGAAGCATAGTTATCGCTGGCTGTATTGGGTTGTTTTATTCTGTAGGCACACTGATATAAAGAAAAATCACGCGAAACGAGACATAATCGCATATATAATTGGAAAATTTGGCAGACAACAGCAAGGCTCATAAACAACGTGATGCCAAAATTCACTTAATTAACCTCCTATAGTACACAAAAAATCTCAAAAAGTGTGGAAGGCTCGTAGATGTTCATTGCGTTAAACCCTATTCACCGATATACTTCTCTTTTCTTATTAATTTCTTTAAACACAAGTGCTATATAAACGAACATGTAATAAGCAAAAGCTTGACATCAAGGTCTCCCGAAAGAACACCCTTGGCTTACATTGTCGTAACTTATGGAAGATGTAAACACAGCGCATAGAGGCCATAGAGCACACGAATACATGTTGAATAGTCGACAAGTTATAAAAGAAGAACCTGATCCAGCTCAACATCACATTTAACTCACCAATACTTGAGGGGTCTTCGAACCGTGCCAATATTCCAAATGTTTTTAACGAGAAGAAAACGTTCATCCGTGGATTACCAAGTGCACAATTATACATCTACTTTTAACAGCTATATTATCATAATAATTACCTTGTTGACAATGCCTTCGCTCGATATTGTTCCTGGGTGGATTTAAAAGGGATTTCTACTATCATTTTTCTTTTGGAAAGTAAATAAAACCTTCATAGTGTAACTGCAGATGGAAAACATGTGTCGGTCAAGCTTATAAAATTAAAGAGCAGTGACCCGTGCATGCTATTTACATAAAAAAGTACACTGCTTTTCTATTACTTCGGCCTAATTAGTCCTAAAAATCTAATTACCGATTTAATCATTACAATGCTATTTTCCGAACTGACGTGAGCTCATATTTCCCAAGAGAAAGCTCTGAAAGCCTTTCATTGGAATGCAGTTGTCTTTGGGAGTAGAGGGTGCGGCAGGAGGGGGGAGGGGGTGGGGTACTCTTTGAAATTGTTGCTGTGGGCATACCGCCCGGGTCCCAAAACTTTTTATGCTAAATAGTCCTTTTTTTGGCTTGATCTTCTAAAAATATGTGCTCTAAATCGGTATTAGATTGTTGTTATCAAATCCAATGGATTTTCTTTGTAACGTTTCTTTTTCATGTGTATGCTTGAAGACGATGTTGATTGATATAAAGATCCTTAAAAAGTAAAACATAATTTCAGACCAAAAGGCGAAATTTGTATTGCGATTGGTAGAAAACTAACACCATTTTGTGCAGACGTTGCCTTTAAAGTTAAAATAGGAGAGTATGCCATATTCCTCTGTGTGCAAGAAATTACTGCTCTGTAGTTTTTGAAAAACGAACTTTGTTTATGTACGAACATGGGCGTGTTACACGATAATTATTATATTATTCAATGGCAGAGTTTTTAAATTTGTCGAGTCAGTTGTATTACAGCTGCAAGGATGAGGTTTGCGAAATGTAATTTTTCAACAGAGTCATGTACACTTTGCGAGAGAATGCAGACTCAAAATGTTATGGTACCCGAAATTCTAGTATTCCTTTAATTATAAAATACCTTTAACTTATTTATGTTATTACTTTGCCGTTCTTTTAAGACTATTTCAAGGAATGGTGATATTATTTTTAACTTTTCAATATTTTTAACAAAACGTGTCAACTTGCATAACAATTATGTCTGGAAAACAAAACTTAACTATAGGTCTGAATTTCTTCATCATGATTGAAAAGGATTTGGAAAGGATTTTTTTATACATTCATAAAATGGATTTTGCAGGCGGTTTTCATTTTGCAACACCTGCTTTGGCTACGGATTTTACTCAGACGTAAAACAAAAAGAAAACCAAGTTGATTTTCTATTTTTGTATTTTTTTTTCTAAAGGTGGGGGTAAAACTAAGTTAAAAAAAATATTTCATACTTTGGCCCTCAGAACCAAATTGAGTTGTTCGAATGCCGAATATTGGTTTAAAAATGCTAAGCACATACTAAGTATGGAAACAGTTGATTCAAACGCAGGTAAGATTTGCTTGCTACGGCTAATAACGCCCTAAAGCAATTGTTATTGAATTGCTCTTTACAATTGCCGCCATGTTGATGTGCTGTTGGAGTCAGTAACATCGATATGCTTTATGGCCGCGAGACATCGAATAGTTATCTCCAAAAAAGGTTGAAAACATGATGTTTCGAAAGTTACACTACATACTTTATACAGCACAACTAAGATCAAAAAAGACTGAAAAGTAAACAGTATTAAAATTGCTAAACATATAAGAAGACAGGTGATTAAAAACCAACCTACGTAATAGAACTAGGGAATGTCTTGATGCGCTACTAAATTCTCTGAGCTAAATTTTAATAAATTGCACAGCAATTAGCAAGGAGAATTCCTTTTTTGATCTTGAGGCTAAAAGAGTTAAAGAGAAATGAATAAAAATTGGCAAAGAAAATATAGATCTTAGAAATGTCATTCAGATAAAGAATTACAGAAAATTTTTCATGCAACTCGACAAATAAATTTATTTTAATCGGCCTACGCACAGAAGTTTATTTAGCTAATTACATTTTCCCAATTTCTTTTGTATTCCCTAACATCAGAGACGCATATTTTCATAAAAGGATGTGTCCTACGAGCTCCTCGAGCTAGTTGAATTTCTTCAGTTGCTCGCCGCTCGGAAATACAAAAATTGTCTTGAAATCTCTTACGTAAACCTGTCTATTTTTTGACCGACAATTTTATATTCTTTTGGCAATTAACTGCTTCAGATTGGCTATTACATTTTCGTGCTTCAAGCTGAAAGGAACACGGAAAAATTACGTCCAGGAAACAGATATACTTATTTTAATCGCGCCCTAGAGATAAATGACAATTGACGGATAACATTTGTAAATTATCTGCTAATTAATTCATTCCTTCGGAAGAAAAAGACAAAAACGAGAATGAAAAAAGAGTGGGGATGACGATTTCCACAGCTTATTTTAGAGTTTCTAAGTCGAAACGTTTTAATCAAAATATCTTACAGTATGAAACATGTTGTCCATTTTTTTACGTATAATTATTTTCTGAATCTGAGAAACTGACTATATGCTGCGAACGTCGGTATTCCAATTAGTGCAATAAAGGTAATAAATGTTCGGAGTCTCACAAAAATCATTTGATTATATCATGGGCAAGTGATGCACAATTACCGTTAGAAAAAGGTTGTCGAAGGTTTCTTTACAAGTAAATTTAAAAAAAGACAGCAAAGAATATGTCAGACTCCGTTCGGTTTTCGTCGGTTTATGAATATTCTGTATCAAGTGATGTATGTTAACACCGAATTGAATAGAAAACGAAGGAATATATCGTTTTAGTTTTCGCATTATCATTTACAATTCAGTATTTTGCGTTTTTGGAATGGTCTATGTTTTTTAATAGGGAGTCAGCTGGGTGTTTACTGTTTTAACTTCCAAGATTTCATTGAATCGAATATCAGCTCTGTTGTTTGATTTGGATGAAGCGATTGCAGATTTTTATATAAAAATTTTCAGCAAAGCGTCAGTAAATTAGTGGTAATATCACTATAGAATAAAACACAGTTTAGCTACATACCTTGCCAGTACCCTTCCTAACATTGCGACAGGCGAATCACTTGACTCGTTTTCGGACTGATGTATTTTCACTTATCACCAATATGCAATTGAGCGGCAAACGTATGAAGACTGCAAATACGTATGCTATAATGTGTTTGAACGCTACCGGTGCGTCAAATTCAATCGGCTCTTTAGGTAGATAAGTCGTTTATAGACTGATACGGCGGCAGCAATCAAAATCGAATGCAAATTTCGAGTTTTAACGTGCTAACAGCTCAGTTTTGAAAACTAGGAAGCAAAGTTTTCACAACAACAGTATAATCTAAAATTTACGACACACCCACTAAAAATGTGCAATCAACTGAAATTAAAGTTGGATACATTTAGCGCTATAAACTTTAACCGGACCATTTAATTAGTGTTACGTTCATGATATAGGTAGGACTAAGGCGATTATTAGATGTTATGTTTTATTGTTATAGCAAATTTTTCTACGAAATAATTATACTTCATTATTAATTCATCTTATAAACTACAATTTTGAAAATGTGAGAAATTCTTTAATGCTTTGCAGGATTTTAAGTATTGCATGCTTAAATGAGAATTTTTCAAGTTCGCTAAGACTTCTGCAGTAAATCCATCTGTCAATTTGTCATATGGTCGCTTATCCATTGCAAAATAATTGGTTCGTTTTTAGACTATGTACAATTTTTACACTAAAACTTTTATTTGTGGATCGCGCTTTTAATAAAATTAGTAACAGTATTTGTGGGGGCGAAGTTTTATTTATGTTTAACTGGACCCGGCAAAAAAAAAAAACGAAAATCACAAACGGCAATGTACAAAATAGAGAATGTTACAGCGATCGACATCGGTGCTTTTTCAAATATCATTTATATGACCTTCGTGTAAATAGAACGGAAATATCACTTTGGAGCTTTAGGCATTAAACCTGTAAAGGATATTTTCAAGTACGCAATAAAGCGAGCATAATGTGTCGCAGTTTTTTCGCATGAATTTTTCATCGAAGAAATGAATGGTCTATCGTTCGGCAACTAGGATGCCGGGTTTTCGTGGCATCAGTTTCATCTTCTACTTCACTTCAGGCCAAAACAAAACCCACTTGAACCAATACACATTTCGCCATCTGTTCCAAAGCAATATTCCATTTGCAAATGAAAAGTATTAGTTAATCTCTTTGTTTTGGACTATTCAGAAATAAATTCGAATTACATTAGCTCTACCAAAACGAATATATCGCTCTAGTACGAACAAGCTAGTGCCTTTTAAGGCGTTTCATCAGTCTTGCATCTTTCTGAAGTGTCCCAATTAATCTTTTATCTCAATACATAGCTAATTTGAAAAGGCAATTTACAGCACAAATGTTAAATTTCGCAGATATTCCACAAAATCAGCATATTCTCAATAAACTTCACTACAATTGTTTTTGTCACCTGTATATTACGAGCTAATATAATTTACCAAACTTGTGCTCGTTTATGAAGTGTATAAACTTCGTTTTTTATGTATTTGCGAGTTTGACTGTGTATTTCATCTGAGTCGAATAGGATAAAGACTTGTCTTTACTGGAATTATCTTCTTCTTATAAATATTCGTTTTACGCGTCGATTTGTTGACTACACCTCTACAAGTACATTAATTAGTAGAAGAAAGTTTCGTTTTGGTGGAAATTTGGCGAGTATATAACCATACCCACAAGATTAACGATCTGTTAAAATAATTCTTCATTGGCATTTCCATAAAAAAAATTGCTTGAAACCTCATTTTTGTGTTTGCGAACTTTCTCTAAGAAGAAAACAAACATAATTTTCAAATGAGTATTAGATTTATAATTATATATACTTGTTTTACTGACAAATAAACTAAAATGTTATTTACAACCTGCCTTTTTGTCCATTAGTTGAAAAAGAGTCGGCATGTTTATTTTTATTTTTTATGCCGAAGTCATATAAAGATGGTTGTTTTAGCTCTTATGTCCGTTTCTTCTGCAAGGTTCTTGCTTCTGGTAGAAACCTTTCTTAAAACCATGTCAGAATCATGTTCATTTTCTTTAGCGAAACACTTTAACTTCAACCGTTTTCTCAGCATCTCACGGAAATCTTTCTTGTAAAAAGCGCAGATAACGGGATCCAGGATTGAGTTCAAGACCAACGTGTAAAACGAGATGAAAATCAGTTCATTAGTGACAAGTTGATTCTGGTCGAATATCAAACAGATGTTAATGTAAATCAGGGGCAGCCAACATAGGAGAAACATTCCGAGCACGATGGCGAACACGCGTGCCGCTTTTTCCTCGTTTCCCGCTCGATGTCCTGTATCATTTCCTTTGGACGTTCGCTTTCTGTTTCTCAGCACAAAACGGTGGACTACTCGCAGCAGGCGCATGTAAACACAAACCATAGTCGTACATGGGATGAAAATGCACGTAACCAAAATTACTGCCAGGTACACTTTGTGAATGGTGGACTTGACGTCGGTGTTCCATGCCAGTGGTAGAAGGGCTAACAGTAATGGAAGGATCCACGAAATGGCAATGATGGCGGACACTTTGTGGCAGCTCATGATGGTTCGGTAACGAAACGGTCGTGTTAACGCGACATAACGCTCGTACGTTACGCCGCACAGGTTGAAAACTGTCGCTAACAAGATAAAGGCTACGAAATAACCGCCGATTATAGTGTTTGCGTAGTGATCGATAATATACACCGGAACAAACACGAGGGCTACGAGCAAGTCGGACACAGATAAACTAACGACCAGATAATTGGTCATAGTGCGAAGTTTTTTGTCGATGAACACCATTGCGCAAACAAGAATGTTTAATCCAGCCGAGACAAGTCCGAGCAAAGCCCAGGATATGATCAAAGCAAGAAACGTTCTCGAGCTAACTGGTTCTGATGTGTAGCTGTTTACTTCTGATGCTGTGCTTATGTTTCCCATATTTAGTTCTTGCATGGATCGTTCAGGCAACAGCGTCACGGTCTTTTATTTAAGGCTCTGTTCCGCAGCTGCTCTTAAAACGAATTGCCCCGAGATTAGTCAAACTTTCTCCTTTAAAGTGCTCTCTTCAAGATGCCCGAGGCGATAACTGGGTTTAAAATCATGTAGCTTTTTCTGAAGGGCCAACGGGTTGTTCGTTTGCTTTCTTTTTGATTGCGAGGTGCTTGATAGCGAACAACATAAAACTGAGGTTTTCCTTGAAGGATCATTAAAATTAAACCTGTCTTGTAAAAATCCTTTTAATAACCTCTAGAGGATTTTTCTCAGCTCTCATTGGAGGAACCTGAAAAAAGTTTCTTTGTTTTCTTGTGTGGTAGACTTTTCTGTTTAGCTGCCGAGATTAGGCGGCAAGAAGACAGCTTTATTCGTATGAGTCTCGAATTAAACAGCGTAGATGTCGTTATGATTTGGAACCTAACATGGTGGTTATCAGCCGATATTAGTTGAAAAATCAGTGAGAATCTTGTTCATCGGCGGTAATTGAAATCTGCAGTAATTGGGCGTCATTTCATATCTGAACACTCTTCGAAAATTTGATTAGAAAACACCATAGAAATTACAAACGTGGGAACTTTAATTCTTTACGAATTGCCGAGTTTGCTTGGATAGAAAAACGTGTATTCGTGGCAAATATCACATTTATGAGAGCCTTTCAATCCAGATTAGGCGGAAGACTAGGAATTAACAATTTAATTCTTCGCGACGGCTGCAGAAGAAAAGATTTTAAAGTAGTTGAAAGTATGGACATGTGTTTTGGCTCCTTACATCATTAAATCAGTACAAGAAAACGAAATCATAGTCTTGTAAGCGACAGTAATGGTTGAATTAAAACAAAACGAAATATACTAGAACTTGTCAACATAGCGCAGAAAGTGTGATCTACGCAGGTAGAAATTTAGCTAATACAATATCACTAAAAAAAATCGAGTGTTGCTTTTCGTGGGACGTGATCCTCGAACGTATTTGATACGTTTATTACGTAGGTGATTTTATTTAAAGCACGGCTCCTTAACAGGTTGCTAATGCACAGTGTTTGCTGCGTAATTGCTTTGACACAATTGAAAGACATTTTTGATCGACTTGCGAAAATAATAACTGAGTTCACATTTGAATTTCAAAGAACAGGCGTTACTTACGTACATTCGTTTCGAATTCGTTCAATTACAAGGCTTGCTTTTCTTTACATCATCTGCTTATTGACTCAAATGGTCAATTTCTGTGGGCATGTGAAAATTTTTATTTTGCGATCGAAAAAAATTGTCACAAGTTTTTATTGTAAAATAGAAAACACTAAAAATATCCTTGAATACATTAAGCTGCCATGCAAATTATTTAATGGGAACATGAAATTAAAATTACATGCAACGTTCTTAGAAAACTGTTATTATATCTGTCGATCCTTCTAATTCGTCTTCAGTCCTGATTGTAGTTTAGTCATTTGCGATAAGATCGATCGTAGCACGTTTATTGCTTCCATTTATTTCTCTATTGTTTTTTTTTTTCCCTGAAAGATGCCAAAAGTTTTTTGCTCAGTTATCATTTCATTTTTCCATTGTCCATTTTAATGTACAGCAAATGGTACAGGAAGGAAAGACAAGTGTATTTTTAGGACTGCATTTCAATTGCTCTTTCCTTTTCTTATCTTGCTTACTAATACGACAGGAACCTATGTAGTTTGCATGATCAAGCAAAGAAAAACTTGTTCTCCTTTACACGTTAGTTAGTGTTTTTATTTTTTGCGCCAAATACCGTAAAGTTCAGCGGTAACATTTTCCAATTGCTACTCAGTCGCTTTTTTGGGGTAGCTAAAATGTGTACTGCATGAACGTTAATTAAACTTCTCAGAATAAACACAATGCCAATAGCACAAAATAATAATAATAATTTAACTTCTCGCCCTGTTGGTAGGTTTTCTTTCAAATAAGCTAGAAAAACTATGGAGTAGGCTTGTATTACATAAGTGAACAATTCAGTGCACGAGAAGCAATAATGAAACTCCTGTTCTGATATTGAAAAGGACACGAGAACCAGCTTTACTTTTTATTTTCAAATATCACTCCCTTTTGTTACAAAGCAACTTGGCCAATGGTTTATCATTTCTGTTAACTGTATATTGAACATTTTCCAAAGCAGGCGAGTTGTCAAAAGACAGTGTGTCGCACTCAGCGAGCCCTTCTAGCGTTGGGTGGGGGAGGGAGAGCCCCGGGGAGAGCATTGTTTACATAGAAGTTAGGTTGAAATTTATGAGACTTTAAAATGGACTGCGACGAATGTCTGCTAATGTGCGTTTTGTGCATCAAATTAATACCAACACATTCAGAGTGATGTCCACTGTGAACAATCAAGGTCAAGGTAAGTGTGATCTGCTAGGTGTTAACGAAGGTTGATTAATTAACGAGTCTTCTTCCATTACTGACACTACTATTCTGGATATCACAAAAGCCAAATCATAAATTCCACTGTTGCTAAGAAAAATGTGATTAAATAGACTCAGATGTGGGTAAAATATTTGAATTTCTTTAGAGTTTTGCAAAATTCAGTTAAGAAATGCGACAACAAAAAAGGTTAACCGTAGTGATGAAGTGAAAAAATAAAATACAATATTATGTAATCGGTGGAGGGCATTGAGAATGTTTTTCAAATTAACCAATGCAGTTTTGTTTCAGAATACAAAACGACATAGGCCTTTTCAATCAGTCACATGACCTACTATTCCTTAAATCTAAAACGCCACAAAGGGAAAGAACGTGACTCCATAAGTACATCAATTTAGAGCTAAGTTTTGTTCACACTACTGCTGAAGGGCAAGGAATTTGTAATAGGTTGACGTTACATACTGTTCTACCTCTCAAGGGTCGATTATGTCAGGGATGAATCTCCAAAGGAGACGAATCTACTAGGTAAGGCTCAAGCTTTATTGGACCACTGAAAGATACCGTTTATGTCTGATCGGTCTAAATTGCCAGCACAGTACGACGGCGTTTATATTTCTTCAAGTGCAACCGTAAACGAGACCTTGTCGGGTTAAAAAAAAAAAAACATTTGTCCTGAACATCCTAAGTGAGACCAAAAACCGTTATTTACACCCCATTACCAAGACGATGAGCATCCCTGTCTCTTTCATATGAGAGTCCCCCTCACCCCCCCCCCCCCCCCCCCCGGGTACAGGAGTCCTGAATTGGTGCAAATTGACGACTAACTTCAATTTTACTTTCGTTAAAAATTGGAAGTTACAAGCAAAACAAAACAATTATTGCAATACAATATTCAGGGTAACCGCAAAGACTGCGCTCGCCTTCCACCAAGCTAGCGCGGGTTCGATTCCCGGACGCGACGTCATATGTCGGTTGAGTTTGTTGTTTGTTCTCTTTCTTTATACTCTGAGGGTTTTTCTCCGGGTTCACGGTTTTCCTCCCTCCACAAAAACAACAATACTAAATTCCATTTCGATCTGGAATCAGTGGGATCAAGAAAGGCCAATATATTACTTGTTTTTTATTAACACTTGGCTGTATAAAAATGCTAGAAAATTATCATGACTTCCTTGAAAGTTAATTAAGTTGCTAATCGTCAATTGCAATCTCTCGTAGATCAACGAAAGCCACCTTCCGCTCATTTTCCCACAGAGCGTCTTGACGTTCGTGTGGGAAAACCGCTCCCTCTTTTGGTGAGCCGTATATCCGAGAAACAGAAACATGGCTTGAACCTCTTCCATTCACTCTTTGTTCTCTATCAAGAACGAAGCAATTCGTGCAAATCTTTATTTTTCGATGATCAAAAAATTGCCGAAAGTATCGCGAGCAATTCTGATTCCTGGCAGCATAAATAACTGGATAACAAGCAGATCTAAAACAAAGGGTTACTTTGGCCAAAATGTACAGTGACATTGAGCACTTTGGAGAGCTTTGTTCGCATACCACGGTTAGCACCAAGGTTGGAATAAGGCACAAGAAATAAGTTGCAATGATCAATAATGTAGTGAACGCAGATTTAGAATAGGCAGCCGCTATGTGATTATGTATTGTTCCGATGACATGGACACGTTGCCTACTTTTAATAGCTACTCGGAGAATATTTAAGCTTGCGTAGGCTATAATAACGAATGGCACAAGAATGCCAATTGTAAACAACAACCCTCGCAAAATATCGGCTAAAGTCCATGTTCTTAAATCTTCGTTCGCCAAGAACGACGCTTCGCAGTTCACAAGCAACCACGCCACATACTGCCAGCGGAGCCTGTCATTAAAAATTAGGTCCCAGGGAATACCGTAAACGACCGACACAGTCCAGATTACCACGAGAAAGATCTGGACCCGCGTGCGAGTCATTTTATGGTGTACTTTCTTCACCACAGCAAGGTATCGGTCGATAGATATGCCAAGTAGACTTAAAAATCCTGCACCCAAAAAGGAGTTCAATATCGAAGAAGCCGTGATGCACCATGCAGTTTGGTTAAACTGTTCTCCGTGCACGATTAGGGTAGAAAGGTGTGTTGCAATGCCCAAAATGGACGATGCAAATTCGGCTGTTAGATGGCTAATGACTAACATGTTGGTCGTTGTACGCATTCTGACATCTCTTGCAAAGGCGTAAATTAGCATACCATCACCCAACACAGCAAAGACGTAGAACAAAAGAACAGTGGTACACACTATAATTACGTGTGTTTCGTTTGGGTGAAGAATCAACACGCATTCGTTCTTCTCTGACGGGGTCTTGGTTAGCACTTCTTGTTTTGTGCAGTTGGAATGGAAGGCCATGAACTGCGTTGTTATCCACTTTTCACGGTGTCAGAAACAAGAGAAAGTAAGTCTGCTGTCAGCTGAGCTTGGACTTGCTTCAACTCATACAATAAAGATTAGATTCAGGATTATGTAACTCTGAAGCATCGACGATTCAACCAGCTCCTCTCCTTCATTTCAGATTTTAAATTTCATTCGTTAGCGTTGAGTCACTGTTCTCAAAAGGCTCGAAAGATAAAACTGGGTACCATAGAGCAGGCTACAAATCAGTCAGCGTTCTTTTGCCATTCTAGACATCTACTGTCAGTTGAACTTGAACTTGTTTCAAGAGTTGATTAATTATGTAACCGATTGAAGCAGCGACGATTAAACCAGCTCCCCTCTCTCAGCTTTCAAACTCCATTCGTTAGCGTTCTAGGCGCTTTTGAGTTACTGTTCACAAAAGGCTCTAAAAATATAACTGGGCTAAGTACCATAGAGCAGACTACAAATCAGTCAGCGTTCTTTTGCCATTCTAGATCCTACTTACACTGTAATTTACATACAGTCGTCAAAACACTTGAAATAGTTTCCTGCTGTGTTCAAAGAGAACACTGAACCGTGGACGTGATTATGGTCGATTATGACACCTGTTGTGAATCACAACAAGGACATAAAATTCCGAAAGTGAAAAAAGAAGGCGTTATACCCTCAAGAATTTACTCTAAGACGTTTTCTAGTAACGGCTGACGTTTTCGCTGCTTTCTATCTTTGATCTGCACTTTGAAGTGCTGATACGTATCATTTTGATCTATAGGGTCACATGACCACCAGCTGCAAAAAGCTGATTTTAAAATTCACCATATCAAAACGCAGACGAGAGCCTCAATGATGCATCAGAGATGATGATGCATTTTATAAATGATCGACGAGGCGTAACTTGAGCAATACAGTGAATTTTCTGGCGTAATTATCGTAAAAATCAGTATTAATAACAGACTAACGCTAGAAGCGTCCTACTACAGTAAATTTTTCACCAAACGACATGTTTCGCGTCTATCAGTATTCGTAGGAAAACGGCATCAGGTCTGGACTATCGTTATAAATAAGAGGAAAAGTGAGTAATAAAAAAATAAGCTAAACGTGAGTTCTGATGCGCTGATGTAAACAATCAAAATATGGTGTAACATAGCCATTTTAATCGTGAACTGTCTGTTCCTTTCTAAAGCCCACAAAGGGCCCTCGCTTGAGACATGACAAATATCAAGCCTGGAAAAATTATGTTTTCTCGCGCGTTTTTTTTTTTTTTTTTTCCCCCCCCAAAGGGAAAACTTTGTTTTCTAGTCTAAAAATCAAATATATTAGAATTTTTTCTATCAAGACAAAAAGGTATCAATATCACATATTCGCTAAATATGCTAGTTAGTCTAGTTATCATGTGTTATACCGTGAATTATTTTGAACGAGTGACTTGATTTCTCAGCGTATACACTCGCGGAGACGACAATTCTTCGATACGAAGAAAAACTGTAAATCAAACTAGCAACTTGATTACGATTGTCGTGAACGACACGAAAATGTACTATGACTCTAAAACATGTTTTATTAAATAAAACCCTACGATAGTGGTGGCCTCAGTCTTGCCTCGACCCCAGGAGTCCCTCCCTGTTTCGGCACCTCGCCAACTAAATTCAACGAGGCCTGGGAACGAGCTGGCAGGCCTCAAACCATATTCACAGCGTCCATCGCGCAAAATCCAAAGCCACTCCCGCTTTCGTTGCCTCAAAGTTAAGTTTTGAGTGGAACATTACTGGCTGACTGAAACGACATTTAATTCCTGCCGTATGCCTTTTTGGTGAGTAAAAAAAAACTGAACTACGAAACTTCAAAGTCAAATTTAAACCGTTGTTTCTGTTCTGTTTTATAGAGGATGGCTTTCCAAGTCCACAAAAGCTATTTTACGTGATTTCTCAAAAGTGCACTTGGCCAAATTTTCAGAGACTGTGGTTGCAAATGTATCATCACATTCATGTCCCGCGTGAGTACTTGAACAATGGTATACTTTCCCATTGTTTGAACCGCGTCTCCTGTCAAAGTTCAGGTATTTCCTGCAAGCCTCCGCTCTTTTGCTAAAGAACTGGTCTCGTACATCTGGAGACTTTGCGGCCTCGTACAGCAAAAATCACCGGAAAACAAGCTGATCTAAAACTTATCGTCACCTTTGCAAAGAAAAACAACCATTTGGAGTTACATTTCCAGTAACGATCCTTACACTTCCAGCCCAACGCAATTATCGGTAGTAGGCAGAGGAAATAAACTGAAACGATGATAATCGTGGTGAATGCAGACTTGGTGTAAGCTGCCGCGACGTGATTCACATTTGTTCTAATGATATCGACACGGCGGCGGGTTTTAAGAGCTGTGCGCAAAATGCGGTGACTTGTAAAAGCAATTGTGAACAACGGAAGCACGACGATAATAACGAGGAAGGAATACTGGAAGATGTCAACAGTAGTGCCGCGTGCCGTCGACTCTTCGGTGATTTTTACACGGCAGTTTACAGTCAGCCAGGCAACATGGTTCCATTTCAGTCCTCTATCAAAGATTAAGTGCCAAGGAACCCCGTACACAGTTGATAAAGTCCAAATTACGGTCAAAAAGACTTGGACCCGCAGTTTTGTTACTTTGTGATGTACCTTTTTAACGACCGCCAGATATCTATCGACAGTTATGCCCACCAGACTCAAGAAGCCGCCACCCATACAAATCTTCACCGCGGATGTACCCGCAGCACACCATGCGGATGTCAGAGATGGTCTTTCATCAAATATCAGCGTGGAAAGGTGCGTCGCAATTCCAATACTTGACGCTAGCAACTCAGCCAACAGGTGACTTACGACAAGCATGTTTGTTGTGGTCCGCATTTCAGGGTTTTTGGAGAACACAGCAAGCAGAATACCATTTCCAATCACGGAGAGGATGTAAAGGAAAAGATTGATGTAGATAATGCTTATCCACCAGTTTTTCAACCAGTGGGAAGTTTCGCTTTGAGGATGATCAGTGATGTTCCGTGTATCATTCAAAAGCGTCTGCATTGAAATGTTGCCGAATGAAGTTGAAGATTCCATCAGGAAGTTTTTTGTTTGATGGCTTAAGAGGATGGAGGCGTTTCTTTCCCGCGAAATTAAATACAATCTACACAAGTAAAGATGAAGAAGGTCGATTGGCCCTGTTGTTCATGGCCAATTTAGAAGCAATCTTTATGCTTCTATCAAAGCTTAGAACATTCCACTTCGGTCGCGAACATGTGCTCCCAGAAGCGTCCTTAATAAATATTCTTCCTGAACAAAACCACGAGCTAATTAATGAGTGATTATATATGCGTGATTAAAATTTTGTAAGCCGATTTCAATACAATTACCGAGCCTCTAATGAAATTACAATAGCATGGCTTCTGATCAAAAGAAACACGCTTTGTCATTGTGCGCGGGTAAACAAGGAAATAACTTCAGTTTATTGTTTGGTCTTTTGTATCGGCTCTTGTATACATGTGCTCCGGTACAATAAGGCGAAACCAAGATATGTGAAAGGCCAGTACACAGTGTAGCAATGAGTAGAATTATAATTTCTTTGATAACAAATTGGCCCTCAGTAACGAGCGATTTATTTTGTTTGTTTGGTTGGCTTTTTGTGTGATTTATTGGGAAAAACTGTTTTCGGTTGCTTTGGTTTATCAAGTTTTTTCAACCGGCCTCAAACTAGGTTGTAACGGTTTATCAGTATTCTGCATCCTACCCGGCACAATAAATCGAGCGAAGTCAAAGTCAATATATTAATCGAACTTAATTCGTGGATTGAGCTCGATTGAGTTCGGCAATCGAACGAAATGAACTCACACGCAATAAAATTGTTCAATCGAACGTTCGATTTTCGAACTCTTGATGTTTTGTTAAACTGCCGTTGAAAATCAATAACAAGTCTGTTGTTGTATGCCATTGCTTGTGTCAGGGTTAGTAATGTCCTGGTCATTTTGCAATTGCAAGTTAACTTGCAACAAAAATGGTCCAACTGATTCCGGAATACGCAATATGACGGGAATAACGATAGCTTTGTTCTATTTTGTTCTTTGTGTTGCCGTGGATTGTTAATTTTTGTTATTGAATAATCAGTAAAAAGGACGAGAAAAATCTGTTTTCGATGGGCCACCGATGGACTTGCTTTGTATGTAAAGGTTTACCAGAGCTGAGTAACTGAGCAGGCAAGCGAATCTATTCACCGAACACAATCGAACGCAATTCATTCGATTGTGTCGATTGAGTTCGGTTGCCGAACTCAATCGAACACATTCTGACTGGATGGATCTTGTTCGATTGAGTTCAATCGGTTCGGTGTTTGATTTCGATCGAACTAAATCCAAAGATCGAGTTCGATTGATTCCGATTTACGGTTACATCATTCTTCAAACTTATTCAAACTGTAAGTGTTGTTTAAAACGAAAAGTAATAGAGATCCTTGCAAGTCACAGCGAAGTGAATGGATTGCGAAAACAAATATCAGTTTATCAGCGAGAACGTTGATCCACGATGCTTAGAACTCCTTTCTTCACAGGGGAGTTGCTATTTTACTTATTCACATTGTTAAGCTTTTTTATTTACCTTTACCCTGCAAAACTTACTAACAAGACATTTCTTGCTCACTATCCTCATCACTAAAGTAAGATACATTACTTACATAAACTTATAATACATCGCCTATACTTAAAAACATTTACTTACTAGAAAACACCACTGACTTGCTTAATAATGCGTTGATAAATTACACTACATGGTTTATTAATTATAATACAACACTAGTCAGTTACTTACACTACATCACAAATGGCTTGCAATACATATTTCACTACCCATGTACCGAACACTACGTTACTTACCTTCTACAACATCACTTCCAACTGATACAATACAATACAATACAATACAACAACTTTATTTAAACACGGTAAAAAAGTTTAAAGCTAAAAGCTTGTGGGGCCGTGTACAAATTAAAAATTTAAAAAGACATATAAAAAGACATCCTAATATTGAGAAGATAGAAAAAATTCACTATTATAATAACAATTTAAAAATTCAATAAAATTTAAAAACATCATCGTTCAGTCTGACAGTCTGCGTGGATAACGCCTCGAAGCTAATTAAACCTAAAAATTAAACCTAACGAATACGATAAAGTTAAGATAATGTAACTTAAATATTTACTGATTCTTAATGATAATGATGATATAATGAATATTAACCTCTACATTTTTTTTCTCACTTCATGTTAAAGTTAGTGAGTTTCTTTTCACGCATGGCGATGTATTTTTCTAGCTTTTTTTCTCTCCCGGAGACGGCCAAATCCACAAATTGATATTTATTGTCATGAGCCTGCATCGTCGTCCCCAGTCGCTCGCGATCGCTGGGGATATTCTAGTTAAGTAATGAGGAAAGCGGGTGGCGAAGGGGGAGGTGGAAAGGGGAGGAAAGGCGAAGCGACTAACAAATCTTGCATCCAAGATGGCGAATTAATCCCTTCCTCGTCCCCAGTCGCTCGCGATCGCTGGGACCTTGGAAAAGCCTGTGAAGAAGGCAGCAGATAAAAAGGAAAAACTTGCCTATGAGAACAAGGTGCTTGAGGGTTTGAGGCAAAGAAGAGCCCTTTCATGCGCCAAATAATATTTCGTATTCTGATAAAGTCGTTATTCTGACATTGTTAAATTTAATCGGAGCTTTGAATAAATAAACCAGGCCAGAATTGTCAAATCTAGCGTGCCTAGTAGCTCCTTCAACGAGATCATCCAAATTTACTTCACAGCGTGCCACACCCTAAAAAGAAAAGAGTAGACTTGAGTTGAGGTCTTAAGGCAAAATCGAACGCCACTACCAGTTTTCATTGTTTCGAAATTAATTTTCAAGAGAGTGAAACATTCCTGGCTGACCGAAGCGACTTTTCATAAATTATTCCTCAGTCTGTTAATAATTCAGGTGACGGTAAACATAACATTTAAACCGGCGTTTTTGTTCCGTTTTAAGGAGGACGGTTCTCCAAGGACCCCCAAGTCCACATAAGCTACTTTCCGTGAATCCTCAAACGTACATTTGTCCAAATTTTCAGTGACAGTGGTTTCACGTGTAACACTATGCTCATACCCTGTGTGAAAACTTGAACACTCGTATACTTTCCCCTTGCTTGAAGCTCGACTTCGATCAAAGATCGGCCATTTCCTACAATTCTCAACTCTTTTGTGAAAGAACTGGCCTATGTATCTTGAGAAGTTGCGGCCTCGTATAGCAAAAATCACCGGGAAACAAGCTGATCTAAAACACAATGTCACCTTTGCAAAGAAAAACAACCACTTGGAGTTACATTTCGAGTATTGATTGTTACACTTGGCGCTTACCGCAATTGTCGGTATAATGCACAGAAAATATATTGAAACGATGATAATTGTGGTGAATGCAGACTTGATGTAAGCTACCGCGACGTGATTTACATTTGTTCCAATGATTTCGACACGGCGGCGGGTTTTAAGGGCCGTGCGCAAAATGCGGTGACTTGTGAAAGCAATTGTGAAAAACGGAAGCACGAGAAAAACGACGAGGAAAAAATACTGAAAGATGTCAACAGTAGAGTCGTGTGACGTCGACTCTTTGGTGCTTTCTACACAGCAGTTTGCAATCAGCCACGCAACATAGTTCCATTTCAGTCCTCTATGAAATATTAACTGCCAAGGAACCCCGTACGCAGTGGATAAAGTCCAAATTACGGTCAAAAAGACTTGGACTCGCAGCCTTGTTACCTTGTGATGTACCTTTTTAACGACCGCCAGGTATCTATCGACAGTTATGCCCACCAGACTCAAGAGGCCGCCACCCATACACATCTTCACCGCGGATGTACCCGCAACACACCATGTTGATGTCACAAATGGTCTTTCATCAGCCATCAGCGTGGAAATGTGCGCCGCAATTCCAATACTTGACGCTAGCAACTCAGCCAACAAGTGACTTACGACAAGCATGTTTGTTGTGGTCCGCATTTCAGGGTTTTTGGAGAACACAACAAGCAGAATACCATTTCCAATCACGGAGAGGATGTAAAGGAAAAGATTGATGTAGATAATGCTTATCCACCAGGCGTCGCCTTGGAATTGATCAGTGAAGTAGAAGTCCCGTCCATCAGTCAAAAGCGTCTGCATTGAAATGTTACCTAATGAAGTTGAAGATTTCATCGGGAAGGTTTTGGTTGATAGCTTAGGACGATGGAGAATTTTTTTTTCTGCGCTTCCTGAAAGCGCGGGCTACAAGTTCCGAATTCAAGAAGGCCTGTTGTCCCTATTGTTCATTGCCACAGAAGAAAGTAAACTTCATGTGCCCCCAGAAGCGTCCCTGATAAATATTCTACCTAAACAAAACCACGTGCTAATCAGTGACTACATATATCATGATATATGCGTGATTAAAGTTTAGTAATGCCGATTTCAATAGAATTACTGAGCCGCTAAACAAAACAGCACGCTAGTCTCAAAAGAAACAGACTCTGCCCTGGTGCGTGTGTAATAACTTAAGTCAAGGGCACCCAATGAGTAAATTTTGCTACAGGTGTCGGAACACCGTTTTTACGTTATAAGTGTCCTTGTTGTGCGATTTAAAGGCTAATTTTTAAACGCTAAGAAAACTAGATCTATTCGGATACTCTAGCAGAACTTTTAAACTTCAGTAAATTTAAGGGAACGAAATATTATTTACCGAATTTACGGGCCGCTGTTGCCTTCTCGAGAATCGTCGCTGGCCTTTTTTGTACTCAAAAGGAAACAAATGGCATTCCTTTCCCTTCGTCACGAAGTTTGAGGTGAAGAAAACTCCAGTTTCTTCGATAACAAAATCATTCCCTTGGTCGTGTTCCGATTCGGATTAAATCGACCGGTATAGGTTGGTTAGATTGGTTTGGTTTTTTCGTGTTCTATTATTAGAAAAAACGTTTTCAGTTGGCCCGGTTTGGTTGATCAACTTTTCAAATGGGCATCAAACTAGGCTAAAACGGTTCATTTAATTGTATTTTCCCAATTAAACACTTCTTCCCAAAAATTTGTTAGGTTCTTTCTCGTGGGCTATTTGCAAAAATAGCCCACGATCTCATTTTTAAACAATTTGTAATATATCCTTTGGTCATGTTGAAATAATTTCGCTTTGCCATTTTTGACCGTTCGACAAAATAGTACAACTATCGCGATTCAAAGGCCGAATTTTAACTGATTTTTGAGGGTCATAACTCTCAGGCTATACAAATATCTTGACAAATAAGGAGTGCTAAAGAGACAGTTATGCTATGAGTTTATTATATCTCAATATCTAGTTTGGCCCGTTAAATTTAAGCGCGTTAGACGATGAACTATGAAGGGCATTCTTACAAATTGCGCGCGCCATTTTTGGACGACAGAGCGAAAACTGAACCTCGACTTTGAACTACCGTTTTAAAACTTAATTCATCATGCCTTGACCCAGATTGTTCATGGGCATCGTTTATTGCACATTAAGGCATTATATTTAAATCACACCTTTTAGAATTGGCCTTGATTGTAGATGGAAAAGTCCTCGAGAAACCGTCTAAATCAGATACAGCACCGTTGTGTAGATAAAGTGTCACCCACCAACAGATGAAGAGAAGTCCTGCATTCAAAATTCGATCAACCTTACGCAACGTTGATTAATAAATCGAAAAATTCATCCTATCTACTTTCCTGGTTATCTCCTGCTGTTATTTCTCATTTATTTTTGTGCCACCAACATTCTCTCTTGGTGCCACATATTAGTAGAAGGTATATTAACCTTCGGCTAGTCTTTGACCGCGACGCAGAAATATTATTATTATTATTATACCACAAGCTGCAAACAGGTTTTACTCGGGCCACCTTAAACGCAGAGAGCGTTTCGTTTGCTTTTGCATAACTTAATTTTAAAGGTAAGGGACTAAAGTTTTGGCAGTGACTACCAATTTATGCGATTTTCGAATGTATTTAATATTTGATCTTTATCCTGGCGCTTGTTTTTACATTATTGTGTAATCGCAGTATCACAGTGTTTTGATTTACAGCTGGATTTAGTACTGTCTGTGAATATGGATAATCCCGAGACAGGACAAACAAAATGCAAAATGCGTTAAAATTCACTGATCCGAAAAGTTCATTTCTCTCTTCTCTCTAATTAAGAGAGAAAGGACAAGAAAAGTCAAGGCCATGTATATTGTGCGTGTTTTCAGGTACAACTCATTATTTATAGAGTTTGCACATTGTCACGAGCAGTGAGATGCTAAGTAAGCAATGCAAGTGGATGATCACACAATAGACTTGTTCGGGTTCAGTTAATCAATCCTTAAGGACTTTGTCGGTGTTTTTTAACCAGTCTATTCAAAAGTTTTTTGTTAATAAGATACTAGCTAGTTCATGTTAACGCTTAGCGATTGGGTATTGTGTTTATCGAAGATGCATAATTCGGAAACTGCCAAAGGACAGGTAGAACCAAAAACAGAAGAGAAGTAAGATGTTTGTTTTGCTCAATCTTTCAAGGACGAATTGGTAGGCAAATTGGCATGCATCATAATTTTGTTTGAACGATCTTTATCTGAATAAAAAAAAATATATAAAAAACCTTAAATATTCGTATGGTAATTGCTATTGTTCTTATGTGTCAGTTGGTGACAAGAAGTGTGTGAGAGAGATAAAAATTAGTTGCTTTTTTAAAAAAATAAAAAAATCTTCGTGAGGCATTAAAGCTTCACGAGAGGTTACTATCACAACTGGTAAAACTTACACTTACTATTTTTGTTTGTTTTCGTATTTAGGTCTTGGTTTTTACTTTATGGGTCTTTGTTTTTTGACCACCCAGTCCTGTCTACCGCCCAATATCAGACCATCCTCTCTTGATTTCATACCTTTTATGATGTAATTTGTCAAAAAACTGAAAAAGCATATTTTTAGTCTATGATTTTATTGAAATTAGCAGTACATTTCCCCCATTGTTTCGTCCTCAAGTTCGATCGGGCGGTATTTCCAACTTTCCTAGATTCGTCCACGAAAAGGCTCTTTTGACGAAATAAAAGAAAGATTCAGTTTTTTGTCCTGTCTCGGGATTCTTCATATTTACAGACAAAGCCAAATTGTGCTGTAGCCTATCCAGATAGTTATGGATGCTTTGAGAGAGTTGTGTGTGCGCCAAACAGATAGCGCCAGTTTGAACTGAACTTAAAGCCTCTACAGTTATTTAAAGAGTAACTAAATTTCCCTACGGAGCGTCGCATGTTGCAATTTGCCCCGTTCCTCTCCACGGTTGAAGGCGAGTTTGTCAAGATGGCGCGGCCGCAAAGCTAGAATTTCAAATCCCGTACCCAGGGTAACTGGTTACGGATCGAGACGAAACAAAAATGAAACCTAGCGCTCGAAAACGAGCGTTTCTCGGGCGGCTAAGATCTTTCGGCTGCTGTGAGGCAACTTTGCCAAGTTTAGACCTAATTTTAATTGATTTTTGTGTAATTGTTGGAGCTTCGGATGCAGACCGTTGGTCTTCTTGCATGGCCGCGCCGCCGCTTTTCGTTTCTCTTTTCAATAACGCAGTTTAACAGGTATCCCTATAGTGTCTCTGAGTCACTAAATGAATCTCCGTGTATTGCTTACTCACTAGCTACGCCATCACTTTGGAATTTTACGGCTCGAATCTCCGACGAATTTTTCAATGTTGCAGGAAATTGTTTACTGTGTCGGCAGGCAAACGGGAATACTTAAGAATATTGAACCTTACAGTAATTATAAAGCTGCTCTTCTCTGTGTGTATGAGTGAACGCTGGCTTACAGGTATAAGCAGAGGAGGCGGTCCTGCTTATTTTTTTTTTTTTTTATTTTTTCCTTTTTTTTTTCTCCCCCCTCTTAAAAAGGTACAAAAAAAAACAACAAAACGGGAAAAAAAAAAAATATTAAACAACATTTTTTAAAAAATAGCTAACAATTCATCTAACAAACATTCATACATTTCACTTCATGTTGTTGATATATCTGACAAAGAACAGTAGGTAGTTTCTCGACTTTTTGGTCGAATTTTCCCTTAACAACTTGACAACAGTTTTATTGTAAAATGAATGATGAATAAACGAGCAAAGTTGCACTGTTTTGTGCGCCCCTTGTTCTAAAGATCGTTTAAGTCGGAAAAAGCCAACTTAACTGGCTTTCCTCTGAATGGTATGTTTTTTCGCTCGTAAATCTTGTCAATGTTACAAGTTGAACTGTGACTGGGATTTGGCGGACATATATACACACTACTTGTACCTAATCCACGGTCTGGCGCCCGGCAACACATTGTTGCATATGCCCATCGTATATACCTGAATTTCTTTTCAAAGAACGACTTAACGTAACCCGAAAACTTCCGATTGCGAGCGATAAAAATCACCGGATAACACACCGACCTGAAGCTCATAGCCACCTTGGCGATGCTGTGTAGTGTGAGAGAGTAATAAGTCGAACTTCCTTCCCGAAAAACATACAACACCATGCTTGGCGTGAGACAGAGGAAGTACACAGCCATTATCGTGATCGTTGTGAACGCAGACTTCATGTAAGCATCGGCAGGATTTCGCGGATACTCCAGCACGTGAACTCGGGCTCGCTTGTGTATGGCGCTACGGAGGATTCGTACACTTGCATAAAATATTATGCAGCACGGAACGAAAAACGACAGTACCCAAAGTACGACCCGAAGCGTTAATATAGGCACGTAGTGGTGCTCTCGTAAAGTCAGGTACTTCTCGCAGTTTCCGAGGACCCAGGCTATAAACCTCTTTCCGGGCTTTTTTATAAGGATTAAATCCCAGGGAATCGCTGATACCACAGCTTGACTCCAAATGAAAATGATTACACGCATGACTACTTTCTTGGTGAACTTATGATGACTTCTTTTCACGACAGCAAAGTAGCGATCCACAGCAATGGCCGCCAAGCTAAGGACGGAAACAAAGAACAAGAACATGTTGACGGTGCCGGCAAAAATGCACAGGTTCCCGCCCAGGACCTCGAGTCGAATAAGGCTTGATCCGTAGACGAGAATACCATTAATGGCGAATGAGAACTCCGCGGAAATGTGGCTTATAACTAGCATATTGGTGGGCGTTTGCATGCGGTAATCTCGCCAATAAGCCACAAGAAGAATTCCGTTGCCCATCATTCCTAACACAAACAGTATCAGTACTACAATTCCTTGGCTGAGAATGGCAGATTTGCCGTTTGCAATTTCAGACTCGAAAACCATTTCTTCTGTCTAACTGTTGAGTATCCTTTCAAGCAGTACTCTGTTAAAAAAATGACAATGACGTCTTCTCTTCCTGCGAGAGTTGGCAAATTTGGCCAAGTTGTGAACACTAGTCTATCAACGATATCTTCTGTTGATTTCTTATTTTTTTCTTTTTTCTGGTATGAGTTAAACAACCGTCACGTGACTTAATTACCCGTTGAATGGCGAAGTGTCATAAATAAAATCTTATTATCTGAACGACAATGTGCAATATTGAATCACTTAACGTTCATGAATCGAATCCCAAAACACTATTACGACAGAAGCCCTGTTATCGCCATGAACAATAGTATGTGTAGCTGGCTGTTTGAAACTAGTTGTGTGCTTCGATTTAATTCGAATATAAACGGTGTGGTTTTAGCGGTTTGGCAACTGATCAGTTGTTATTTTGGTCTCGAGGGCCTTGGTGAAGTGTTAAGGATTAAGATCAGCAAGAAATATCTCAACAACTCGTCAATATTGGCTTTAGATGCACTTATCCTTACGTGAGGTCTGCTGTAAGTTAAAGCACGAAAGAGCCTCGTCATGCTATTAAGACCTGTAGTCGGACTGATGTTGCCACAATAACAGCTTTAGACTCTCGTGACGTAACAAATTCCTCGTCTCATTTCTCTTGTTAATATTACCGACGTAACTTAACGTGAGTAAGCTTTCACAATGGGCCCTAGTTAACATTCCTTTCCAACATTTTCAAGAAGAGCAACTCAATTTGTTTGAAGCAGTCAAGAGCTTGTTGTCGAGTTCTGCTTGTTCATTGGGCAAACGAGAAGCACTTCTTTACTACCTGAAGTAGTTTGTAAGCTGCAGGCTAAAACACTTAAAACGTAAAAACAAAAACAAAAGGAAATAGGAGTTCAAGTTAGGCTGGAATGTTTTTGAGTGTTTTCTTTTCCTTAAAATTGCTGTAATTACGACAATTATCAGTGCCAGAAGCCCAGTCAGTGCTGTATAACAAAGATGGACTAGTACTAACTGGTAACTTTGTGTAACTTTTTCCGTGCGTTGGTTATCAGAACTCGCTATTTTTATCGCAAGAGCGGCGAACATGCTAAACAATATAAGAACGTACTTGGTTTATGGGAATATTGTTATTGATCGGGGAGTTGATCACCGTTTTAGATGTTATTGAGCTGATCGTACTTTGTGATTACGTATTCATATCGACTGCGTGCGTCATAAAATAAGTGTCGATAAGTGTTTATCCTACTGTCTGCCGCTGCACAATATATAGCACATCTCGGTTTTGTTAAATGATTGGACTGAGTAGCGTTTGGATAGTTGGTGGATAAAGTTCACTGCCGGAACTGACACTGAAACGGCAAAAATGTTAACAGCCGGACAACTGGCAAATGGCCCAAGCCCGGGACTAGAGAGTTTAGCTCCTACACCGTGTCTCGACATCTACATCTTTGATGACAACTTAAAAACAGCCAAAAACAACTGATAAATAATCCAAATATTCAATGACAACAAAAATGTATACCTATCTTAACAGACGCTCAGGAATTTCAATTCATGAGATTTGAACAGAAAACTGCCTAAAAATACTAGCTCTATAAATGATACCGATACCAGTGATATCCATATCCTTTCGTCCTTCAGCTGTTTGCTTGGCAATTACACGAACTGCACGGCATTGACTGTTTTATAAGTAATGCTGATAAAAATTACCAGCATTTTTTTTCCGTGCAGTGTAGGTAAGGATTCGTTCGTTACAAACGAAACCCAAACAAAATGGATGATTTCGTGATAATGCATCTGTAAGCGACATAAGCTCCAAGTGAGAGATCGGACTGGGATAGTAAGCTTGGAAAAACTTGTACAAAATCGGATTAGTTGAGGTCAAGAGCCGGAGTCGGATCAGGTGTATTGTTCAGGATTCGAAAGTTCTCAACTTAGATGCCAGATGGCAAAATATTTCATTTGGGTGGGGCTGTTCCCTCCGATTAAAATACCCCTATACCGTTTTTACGAAATGTTATCTTCCTTCTTACAATGTCTCAGGAGATTTTAAAGAAGATTCCAAAGAACTTCTATAAAATTTTAGAACGCCGAGTTGTTGTAAAATCTGTTAGTAATAAATACATCTAATTTCTTAAAAATAATACAGAATGATTAAAAAAAAAGGGAACATCTGCGTTCGAGCCCAGTGACCCATCAGGCCGGAGCTTATCCCTGTTTCCGTAACAGGAAGCGACTAGGAGTATTTCTATTCCCCCCTGGATGGGATGCTAGTCCATCGCGGGGTTATAACCACAGCATTAAATTCGCCGCTACCCATTTATTCACCTGGGTGGCTGATGATGTAATGCTACTTAACTAAAAAAATGTTTTCAAGTTTCTAAAATATGGTACTATATGCGTCTATAAGTGCCTGTGTGCCAGATATGAGAAAGTTTCTGCGTGTTCAATTTAGTCAAGTTGTTGTGTACTGACTCTAACTAAGTAGCTGTATGTGTGCTAAGGAAGGAATTAGTTAATTCGAGACTAAATCTGCTTGTTTCTGTTACCGACGAACACCAACCATTTCGGCCAACTATTCCGCTAGTCAATCTCCTTTCCAGCCGTTGCCCTCTCACCATACCTCCCGCGACTCCTTTCCCAAATCAAAATGAAACCAACGGCACAACCGTAATAATTATCTAAGGAGCGATATAATAGGCGAATTCTGGCAATATATCGCGATGCTTCAATAAGCCCTCGATTTCGCTTTCAGTCAATTTATAAGATACCTCTTTTGCACTGCGCAAAACAGCTGATTATACTCTTTGAGGAGGTGATGCTAAAATTTCAAGTTAAACTATTTATGAAACCATCTATGATTTAAAGACGCTTGTTGTTTAGAAACGGCAAAGCGGTAGAACTTTTTATTGATGAAGTATAAACTATACCCGAGCAATTTCAGCTCTTTTTTATTCTTCCACTTTTTTTGTGTTTGCTGTTATGCATGTTTTAATGTGTATTTTCTGAATTATATTTTATTAAATAAGCAGTTTATACTTCATTAGTTTTTAACTTTGCCCGTCAAAGTTCTATTCGGCGTGCGTCAGTACTAAAGCAATATCGAAACAAATGATGCACGGATGAGGTCAATACGTGGAAAGAACAAAGTATACGTCACGGCCTAATGGAATCTTTAAGTACCACTTATTTTATACAATAAACCGTTTTCACGCAAGCTTGCCGCCATTTCAGTTGGGGCGAACATTGCACGAAATACAGTCTTTGTATACAAAAAAGGCAGAGTCCGATGTCGAGTTCTTTAGTAAAGGGATCTGGCAAAGAGGGTTTGGTGTGAATACTGGTTTTTCAGTTAGGACTTAAAATTCAGGCCATTTTTCAGCTTTAAGAGTTGAGCCATTCCTAAGCTGTCAGCTAATTAATTTTGACATATCTCAATAATGTCAATTTAACTTTTATTTCTTACATTTGTTTTTCATTTTGTTTATAACGTTTCTCTTGATCAGTTTCCAACCGTGTCCATCTGTCCATTCGAACAGTGCTAGTTAAAGTGTCGAATATCATCCGATGGTTTTCGGAGACTTCCATTGCTTATCAATCGTTCAACCGCTCCTGCCTCTCCATTAAAATTAATAGCGGCCATTTTGCATGGAAGTCGTCATATAGGCTGCTACGCCTGCACTTAAGTAACGCTTGCTAAGAACTGAAAGGATAGCCATGGGGTCCAAAGGCGTCTGTCCCACGGATCCAAACAAACCATGAGCTATGATAGGATAAGTGGAGTTCGTCTAAATATAAAACCAATAACTAAGTCTTCGTCTTCTTTCGTTTTTGTTTCGTTTCCTCAGAAACGATAAGGTATTATTTTGGCTTCGATGTGAACTATTTACACAGTGGGGGCTACTATCCAATCAGAAGAACGGTCGTAACCACAAAGTAAATACGTTTGACCGAAGGCAATTAATTTCGTAAAACATGTTCTTCAAATATCGGAAAGATATTCCTCTGCATGATAAAAAATATTGAGATTCGTTGCAAACAGAAATATCTGACGACTGCAATGGTTTTAAGTTTGATTAAAGCGATGTATTGTAAGAAAACTAGAGAAAGCTCTCGTAGCGTTTAATTGTTAAGTAAACATTCTAGCGATTTTCTGAAACGGAAGTAAATTTCCACCAATCAGTGTTTGCAAGCGCAAACAAAAACGGGATGACTTGTCGTGTTTGCTCGCACGGGGGGCTGCTATCCAATCACAAGAACGGTCGTAACCACAAAGTAAATACGTATGACCGATGGCAATTAATTTCGTAAAAACAGTCATGTTCTTCAAATATCGGAAATATATTCCTCTGCATGACCAAAAATATTGAGATTCGTTGCAAACAGAAATATTTAACGACTGCAATGGTTTTAAGTTTGATTAAAGCGATGTATTGTAAGAAAACTAGAGACAGCTCTCGTAGCGTTTAATATTATTCTGAAACGGAAGTAAATTTCCACCAACCAGTGTTTGCAAGCGCAAAGAAAAACGGGATGACTTGGCGTATCTCGTGTTTGCTCGCACGGTAGAGCTTAAGTGCGCTACAAAGAGATGTGCATATTTGCAGGTGACTTACAAAGTTAATTTCACTTCATGTAACAGAGGAATGTATAAATGTAGGAGATTGCCCTATTCTATTTGTACAGGAAAATCTCACGGCATCTTCGGCGTCACAAACAGCGCGAATACACGCAAAATTACGTGGGTTCTCGCGTGGATGTACCCGGAATTGCGTGATCAGTGTCACATCGGCGTCGCAAAAACATTCGAGTCTGCACGGAAAGTTGAGAAGTTCTGTTCAAAGCTTAAATTTTGTATGGACAGTATCGTATAGCAAGGTGTGCAACAGCCGTTTCGAGCTAAATTCGTCTCCTTAGTTGATGTAACGCTCAACATTAACTACCGTTGCAACTGCTGGAGCAGATTTATGAGATAAAATTAATGATACTGATAAACATTAGTTTGGATTATTCAAAGCCATCGCGGTCTGATCGAAACTCCACAGTATCGCCAAAAATGCAAATCGTTATTATCAGTGTTACCAATGCAAGGCTGTTACACTGACAACAGAAGCAACTTGCCTGTGTCTTATTCTGTGGAGATAATTTTATATTTGCCGGGAGAGCGTACAGCGCGGATCGAGCAAAATACAATCCTTGTATGACTATATATAACATATAACATAAAACTTTTTTTAAACTTGAATTTTGCTTAATTAAAAATCCTTGTTAAAAATCTGTGTATGGTAGCTTTTTACATTAATTTGCCCTGGTTGTTTACGTGTCTTTGTAAAGTGACAACAGGCATTTGATTTTGAAGAAATGGCTTCGAAACAGTGTGCTCATCTCTGTTTTTGTCGGCCAGGGTTTTGGTTTGTCTTGAATTTGGCATTTATTTGATTTGAGCATGTGATCAACTCAGAGAAGTATATACCTCAAGCTTTTTGTCAAAAGGTAATAATTTCATCTACGATTAAAGTGTTGTTTTGCATTTTATCAGAGATCAGTAGTCACAAAACACTTTATTTATGGAACTGATTTATTTTAGGATTGTTTGTTTCAAAAAATAAACCATTTAAATTAATTGCATTACTCTGATCTTGCATTTTACTCTTGTGGTTTGATATTTCCCCACATTGATAGGAATATATTTAAATATTTTCTGTAAGTTATTTTTCCATTCATGTAACATTCAAAGTTATGCTATCAGGTGCCATTTTTAAGCAAAAAAAGTGTTCTGCAGAAATAAAAAAAATCATTTTAATTTCCACTGGATGAGTAAAAACGATAAAGGCAAGCTCCCTTCACTTAACTTAATTTGGAGAGAAAGACACATGCTATTTCTATAAAGAGAAATATTAATGTTACTTGAACTCTTAAAAGCCAAACTGCAGCAGGACGTAGTTTATGTCTCCTTTACACAAAATGGACAGTAGGTGTTAAATGGGAATTTAAGTTACTACTGAATATGAAGTTCTTTTTTCATTCTTCACTCGTGCATAAATTCGGCAAATTCAACATACACTAGGACCTTCTCCGAATTAAAGTAAACCCCAAACCCACCTCTCCTTAAGTGTTACACTATTCTCACCCTTCCGCAATCTGGAAACGAAACACTATTTCTTTTTGTTTCGTTTCCTCAGAAACGATACGGTATTATTTTGGCTTCGATGTGAACTATTTACACAGTGGGGGCTACTATCCAATCAGAAGAACGGTCGTAACCACAAAGTAAATACGTTTGACCGAAGACAAATAATTTCGTAAAAACATGTTCTTCAAATATCGGAAAGATATTCCTCAGCATAATCAAATAATATTGAGATTCGTTGCAAACAGAAATATCTGACGAATGCAATGGTTTTAAGTTTAATTAAAGCGATGTATTGTAAGAAAACTAGAGAAAGCTCTCGTAGCGTTTAATTGTTAAGTAAACATTCTAGCGATTTTCTGAAACGGAAGTAAATTTCCACCAATCAGTGTTTGCAAACGCAAACAAATACGGGATGACTTGTCGTGTTTGCTCGCACGGGGGCTGCTATCCAATCACAAGAACGGTCGTAACCACAAAGTAAATACGTATGACCGATGGCAATTAATTTCGTAGAAACATGTTCTTCAAATATCGGAAATATATTCCTCAGCATGACCAAAAATATTGAGATTCGTTGCAAACAGAAATACCTGACGACTGCAATAGTTTTAAGTTTGATTAAAGCGATGTATTGTAAGAAAACTAGAGAAAGCTCTCGTAGCGTTTAATATTATTCTGAAACGGAAGTAAATTTCCACCAACCAGTGTTTGCAAGCGCAAAGAAAAACGGGATGACTTGGCGTATCTCGTATTTGCTCGCACGGTAGAGCTTAAGTGCGCTACAAAGAGAAGTCTATATTTGCGGGTGAGTTACAAAGTTAATTTCACTTCATGTAACAGAGGAATGTTTAAATGTGGGAGATTTCCCTATTCTATTTGTACATGAAAATTCACGGCATCTTCGACGTCACAAAAAGCGCGAATACACGCAAAATTGCGTGGGTTCTCGCGTGGATGTACCCGGAATTGCGTGATCAGTGTCACGTGCGTCGCAAAAACATTCGAGTCTGCACGGAAAGTTGAGAACGAAAAAGAAGACAGTCAAGTTGAACTGTTCTGTTCAAAGTTTAAATTTTGTATGGACAGTATCGTATAGCAAGGTGTGCAACTGCCGTGTTAAACTAAATTCGTCTCCTTAGTTGATGTAACGCTCAACATTAACTACCGTTGCAACTGCTGGAGCAGATTTCTGAGATTAAATTAATGATATAAACATTATTTGGATTATTCAAAGCCATCGCGGTCTGATCGAAACTCCACAGTATCGCCAAAAATGCAAATCGTTATTATCAGTGTTACCAATGTAAGGCTGTTACACTGACAACAGAAGCAACTTGGTTATTCTGTGGAGATAATTTTATGTTTGCCGGAAGAGCGTGCAGCGCGGATCGAGCAAAATACAATCCTGGTATGACTATATATAACATATAACATAAAACTTTCTTGAAACTTGAATTTTGCTTAATTAAAAATACCGGTTAAAAATCTGTGTATGGTAGCTTTTTACATTAATTTGCCCTGGTTGTTTACGTGTCTTTGTAAAGTGACAACAGGCATTTGATTTTGAAGAAATGGCTTCGAAACAGTGTGCTCATCTCTGTTCTTGTCGACCAGGGTTTTGGTTTGTCTTGAATTTGGCATTTATTTGTTTTGAGCACGTGATCAACTCAGAGAAGTATATACCTTAAGCTTTTTGTCAAAAGGTAATAATTTCATCTACGATTAAAGTGTTGTTTTGCATTTTATCAGAGATTAGTAGTCACAAAACACTGGGGTATTTATGGAACAGATTTATTTTAGGATTGTTTGTTTCAAAAAATAAACCATTTAAATTAATTGCATTACTCTGATCTTGCATTTTACTCTTGTGGTTTGTTGTTTCCACACATTGATAGGAATATATTTAAATATTTTCTGTAAGTTATTTTTCCATTCATGTAACATTCAAAGTTATGCTATCAGGTGCCATTTTTAAGCCAAAAAGTGTTCTGCAGAAATAAAAAAAAAATCATTTTAATTTTCACTGGATGAGTAAAAACGATAAAGGCAAGCTCCCTTCACTTAACTTAATTTGGAGAGAAACACACGTGCTATTTCTATAAAGAGAAATATTTACGTGTTACTTGAACTCTTGTAAGCTAGACTGCAGCAGGACGTTGTTTATGTGTCCTTTACATAAAATGTACAGTAGGTGTTAAATGGGAATTTAAGTTACTACTGAAGATGAAGTTCTTCTTTTCATTCTTCACTAGTGCATAAATTCGACAAATTCAACATACACTAGGACCTTCTCCAAATTAAAGTAAACCACAAACCCATCTCTTCTTAAGTGTTACACTACTCACCCTTCCGCAATCTGGAAACGAAACACTATTTCTTTTGAAATAGCTGCTTGTTGAAATAGCTGCTTGTTCGAATTAGTTTACAACACTTGGGTAACCAAGCTTTTGTTGGACCGAGAAGTCCTGGATGCTAAACTAATTTGCAATTGCAGTTCCCGTGCCCACTCCCCGAAACAAAAACCATTTCCTTTGGGGGCAGGTATGCCTACAGCTGGCTAATTTGCATTTGAGACTATGTATATAATACCATGGGAAGGAAAATAATCCCTTCGATCATGTGAAGCTCGTAAGATCCAAAGGTGGCCATTTTCTTATATGGAAGGTAAAGGTGGCCCACCTGGGGGGTCTCCAAAGGAGACCATTCAGTTACACAGGGAGTGAGATGTAGTGAACATTGGTTTAACCGGAGTAGTTGGGAAATATTTCTAATTTATCTTATTTCAAAAACATGGCCGTAAAAGCCGATTTTTCGAAGCTTAAATATTCACAACAACAATTAAGAGATTTGAATATTCATATTGGTAAGTTGTGACCACACAAACAAACATACACATAGAGTTGAACGCCTGTGCTTTCCCGTGCCTGCTGCACCGGTAAAAATGTCACTCGTTGCTTTTTTAGGCAACGTTAGACAACTTCAGCTAACTCCGTAGCGAAAGAAAATAACGACCACAAAGCTATCCGAGTTTTACATATCTTCTCTGCCGTTCAGCCGCCAACACCTCCAAAATAAACCAAAACTCATTTCCGGCTGCCAAACTTTTTTGCATAGCCGACCATGTGGGGAAAGGCACAAGTTTGTTGCCTTTTTCAAACCTAACCAGGGGATTGAAAGTGCTTATTGAACTTACGAGCTCAACACGAAATTTAGAAACAATACCCATTGTTTGTTCAGTTTAGTGATTGGCCAAAAACCAAAATCTCCTAGCAACGGTAAAAGTTTTTCCTACCCAGTGATATTATTATTTCGCCGTAACGCCAAATGCAAATTAGTTTAGCATCCAGGACTTCGGTTAGTTATTGGCTTTATATTTAGACGAACTCCACATATCCTATAGCTCATGGACAAACGTAAAAGTGCTCGGTGGCTTATTTTTATTTGAAGGTAAAATTTACACCATATTTAGGAGAAGTCCAACCTGATCATCTCATCTAGGTGTTTTAGGAACATTTCTCAGCCAAAAGTTAAAAGAGACTGCCATTTGTCAGCTTACAGTTAAAATTTTGGCCAATTCTCAGCTATCATCACGGCCCGTGGTAAAAGATTCTACTTTTCAAATTTGAGAACTGAAAGTTCACAGAAAACTCGGTAATCTTGTTGTTGTTGTTGTTACTGCAGCACAAAAAAAAAACACTACTAAAAGCTCGCTGTAAAATTAAAGACAAATGTAACTAAGAAATTTTTAAACGTGATAAGGTTAGGGTCCCAATGGGGTTTAGGACACCAGGGCTCAGTGGAAAGCATTCTCGGGGCTCCCCGTTCTATAGTCTCCTTTTTCTCTGGGGGAGCATTGCGTGACATCTCAAATAACGGCTGCGAAGGAGACAACACGTTCTGACCCCGTTCTGCGGCAAAGGGCTCCAAGTAACAAAAAAATGGGGCTCCAGGCTCCACAGCGAAATTGTTTGGGGTCCTTTGCAGTTCTCAAATTTGATCATAAAATCTTTTACATCATTTGTTTGTTTACAGTGTTCAAATATTTCACAAATATCAATACATCGTGTGTTCCAATTAAAAATGGCGGAAAGCTCGTCACGGTGTAAGAACTCGGAAAGATCGATCAACAAAATTATTCGCTTTCATGATTTTTGAATGAACTATATTAAGCAATTATAAATTCTAACATCAAAATCAAAGTTAAGAAACTCACCTCTATTCCAGGAATGAGAAAAAGCGATATCACTCTGCAAGTCGCTCCGGGCATCACGGCGAACTGATTTCTTGACAAACAGTAAACTAAAAAGCTCATAATGTTTTGTTTCAAAGTTCCAACCGGCCTAACTCATTGATCTATATATAATAATTTTGCCATGTATTTTCAATTTCATAAAGAAAGTACCTGTTTTTAACTTGAGAAACGTATCGAAGGGCGAAGGCATAATGTTTTGAGCTGGCTTTGCCGGCCGTGGAGATTTATAGCCCGTCCTTGCCGTCACCTCTGGCCAGTGGCGACCCTCCTTGTGTTTTCCCGCCATTCGTGCCACAGTTGAGCGAGGGACTGGGAATGAAGCTGACACGTCATGCAACATAAATAAAGGTAAAACAAAGCAAACTTGAATCCTGTGCAAGAAGTCTTTTCTTATGGGGCGAAAAGACACAGAAGGAAGGTCGGATGTGGAAAAATTCAGGAAAAATATAGGTGGGTTCTTTAGTCCATGTTTACTTTAGTAAATGTAGCTGTAAAATCGTCGATTGACCGTGCAGTTGCCAGAGTTGTGGAGAGAGTCAGAGAGATCAATTTACGTGGAGTCGATGGAACCTCGCTGCATTGCAGCCTACTGTAAAAATTTACCGTGGTCTTTTCTGTAGCTTCAATGCGCTAGTACAAAGTTTACATTTTAAAGCTCTTTTCTGGTCACAAATGGCCGTTTTTGCAATTGACTCGCGGTTGCTACTTGTCCGCCATGTTGGTTTTAGAGGTATCGGGTTTCCCTTATGGGGACAGGGTGGGAGGGTGGTCACGAAAGTGAGGGTATGGAAGGTTGGAAATTTGTACGGTGCAAAAGGCAGGAGCATACCGTATGCAACCATATCTTGTAGACTCCCTGTGGTTAATATGATAGACTGTACGAAGCGCAATATACCTTTATATTCTCACTAAATTTCGCAAAAAATCAAGAGTCATTTCGCGAGTGTTAAATTTCGCGATTTTGAGAGAAATATGTAGCTTTGACTTCAGAACTGTAACAACATAATTAATTTATGATCGTCATCGTAAAAAACAGCAAACAAAACAAGTTAAACATGACAGAGCAAAAGGTATTTCACAGTCTAAATACCCAATAGGTACATCTACAACTGCACAAGCGAGATTTTGAAGAACTTAGCGGCAGAGGACAGTTTGTACAGTGAGAGGGATGCAGTGGAAGATAGCTGATCGACGAAATCAAACAAAAATCTCCTAAACATGAAGCTGAGACATGTTGGAATAACTCAGTAATAAAGCAATAGCTTGTCATTATTTTATTGATATTAAATGGTATTAAAGTTCGCGATTTTAATCTTCGCGCAACACTCACAAAATTAAGTGAGAATAAGGTACTCCCAGATTTTTAAGTCAGCCCATTTTATATTATGACTGACAGGCAATTTTATTGGCTACTGCTAACAAAGGAAAACAATTACAGTCCTTGTTCAACTGTCAAGCTATCCCCTGTTCATGTAGCTTTCCTTTGAATGTCATGTGGCCAATAGTTTTCCAGTTCAATTGCCCATGTTGCAAAAAAGAAGAAATACTAACTGGCCATACTATTTATATTCTTCTTTGCTTGTCCAGTCAAATAAATGTGCTACTGCTCATGAGAAGAGTTATAATGTGGCATACAACATCAAAACTAGGATTTTTGTGGGGGCAAAGCCGCCACATTGTTATCGACTGCGGGATTTATTTGTGTGTGGGTTTGCTTGTGTCACGTGGTCTTCTGCGAGAGAGCCTGGGGATGAGTCGGCGGTGCGTGTCGAGTAGGCCATATTGGATTTTGGCGTGTTGTACGTTTCGTGTGGTTTCTTTGATTTCACTGAGCTGTCCTTTTAGTTGCTCGTCATTACAGCAGCTCACGAAGTCATACTAGCCAACATTTTGTTTGACTGGAAGTCTGTGCAGGTTGCACATCAATTCAAGAGGAGCTTTTACGCTTACGCAAGCCAATATTGAAAGCCGCAGAAACAGCACAATTTAATACATTTGTACTTGAATCAGTTTATATGGCTATATGTTCTGATATATGTAAATTATTCTGCAATGCATACCTACGGAGCGATATAATAAACAAACCATTTTAGTGCTACTGGTTAAAAAAGAAAAAAAAAAGGAAAAAAGAAAAAAATTGTCCCCTCTGGGATTCGAACTCGGGCCTCTGGTGACCTCTCGTTCCCCAGTCAGATGCCTACCCAACTGCGCTACGCTTACATTCTTAATGACGTAAGGGCGAAAATATTGTATATCAATGTAATAGACATTCCGCTGTTTATCTGTTATCATGTGCATCAAAGAAATGTTTGAATCACCTGCTGCTCATAAATTTTCAAGGAATGAATTTGCAAAAAATCACAAAGATTATTTGCCGCAATAAATAGCAGCCTTAAGGTAATTGAATGTACTAAATGAATTCACAAAAAAGAAGAATCAAATTTGAAATTATCAAGCCCCCACACGTACGCATCGCGGACCGATTTTTTTAACCTGTGTTAATAATACACCAAGTGAAATATTGATCCATTCAGTAACTGATCATGGGACACTTATTTAACTTATTAAAACATCATAGCCTCCACTTGGTACAACTTGCATTAGGCCCTCTGAATTTTCATCGCTTCTGTAAGGTCTTCAGGTGTCTTTTGAACAATGACATTCAATTTTATTCTGGAAAGCAAAATCATTAATCCAGGTCATTCTTCAAGCACACGAGTACACAGTACACCATGTATATAGCATACAGTGCATAGTTCACTACTGACAAGATATTTTTTCCTAGACTTGTTTTTACATTCTTTGTTATTAATATTTTGCTGTATCAGGAAAACAAGAATTCAAAGGCCGTAGTAAGAAGAAAACACTGTCAATCCGTGACAAAGCACAGTCCAAGAAATCAAGTGGAACTATTCAGGTAATGATTAAGTTTAAAAAATGAGTACAAATTTGCATTTCGTACCAAAAAGGGTGTGAAATGTGGAAGATTAGCTACTTTTCTTTTTTAGCAGAACTTCTTGTTTAGTCTTGGTAGGTTCACAATGTACTTGTAAGTATCCAGTCAGTGACAGTGGGGTTGCATGATTGGAAGGCTCAGTTGGATTGAGGATGTTGAGATGTGGTGATTTTTTGTTCCATTTCCACAGAGTTTTCACAGTTTTCATACGGGTCACTACAGGCATGGGGTGAAATTCATTTACAAACTCTGCTAGACTGAAAATTAATATATAAGGCAAACATTGCAGGAATTATTGCATGCTGAGTATCATAGAAGTTGATTTACAAAAGTTACAGAATATACCAAATTAAATTATTAACAAACTGGACACTTTGAGTTTTATTTGATAGTCAAGTTCCTTTTCTGACAAATGTTCCACTGACTTTTGAGAGAGCCAAAGTGTTAACAAGTAGTGTTCAGTCTGAGGCATTTTTATGCACACTCAAAATGATTGACTAAGTTTTTAGGCAGACAGTTTGGGAACCACCTGGCCTGGGTTTGATTCACAAACTTAGCATCATATGTGGGTTGAGTTTGTTGTTGGTTCTCATCCTTGCTCCGATAAGGTTTCAGTTCGCTGGGTTCACCATCTTTTCCCCCTCCAGCATTATAACCAACGGGGTCTTCCAAATTCCAATTCGATCGAGAATACAAGGCCCCACAAGCTTTTTAATCCGGTGTAATGGTCTAAATAAAGGTAATTTATTAATTAATTTAATTAATTAATTATTTATTTATTTATTGACCTTGAACACTGTCATGATGTTTGTAAAATTCTTTGAGGGAAAGCCAGGTAGTGATCTGCATTTAACTTCTTCTTCTTACAGTTGCAATCGTTTAGGTCTTTAGTGAACAAAAGGCTTCCCTTGCGTGAAGTTACAACTTATGATGTATATGAATCATACTGGTATATTACTATTTTTGGTTACCCTCACCATTTAAGCTCTTATAGTGTGGTTGTCTGGGTAAGGCTGTTGAAAGTAGTGAAATTCACTGAAATTCACTACTTTCAACAGCCTTTGACACTTACATGTAATCTTGCATGTGCATAATACCTTTTTCTCCAGTTTTTGAAATGTCAGCCACCTTTTAACACATTTTTTTCTACTCTTCCCCATATACATGTAACTAGATGAGGTACTAAATTTTACAAAGCTGAAGATGTTTTATAGACCTTATTTTTGGCAAAGTTAAATGTCAACCAGTACAGACACATTGGTAAATTTGTCATTTTCAATTTTTTATTTAGACTTATAATATACTTTGTTGTTTGGAAGCCGGAAATGAGCACTGACCAGATGGGCTTTTTGGCTCACTAGTTTTTACTTGCGAATAAGAGCATTCCAACCCCAGAAGAAAAATGAATGGATATAAATAATTAATCATGCCAGATAAATGTTTGTAAGAGATAAATTATACTGTTCTTCCAGTGTTGTCTACCACGACTACCATTGTGTTAAATACTAACCTCTGTCAGGGGTGCAGTTAATTATGAGACATATTTGCTGGGCAATAAAAAATTTTTTTTGGAAGAATGTATATGACACTATATATGAAAAATTTGAGGAATAGACATATGCAAGGGGTGCATTGAAATTTGCATTATTCTTTGCCCCAGTTGATCAGCTAGCTGATCACACCCTGACGAAAGAATTTTGTATACGGATTGAATAGTTTGTAGAACCACATGTTGTCAATCATGCATGTTGAATCAGAAGCCATCTTTGGGAAGAATACTGAATGTAAAATTTATCTCAATCTTTTTCAGATTGTCTTATTGTATTTGTTTGTTATCCTTGCTGTCCTTGTGTCGCTGTACTTTGTGTTTTACACTGTGTATGCGAGCAACAAAGCTGAAAGCCACTCAAGCTGACAAAAAGAGACAAGAACTGAATACCAAAACTTGTGGCAAGGTATGTGCAATTCACTGTGGTAACCCATGATTGGATATGCAGACGGAAGCTACATTGTTATTAACAGAACTCAGTGTGGCGTATGGATGCTTTTTTTTTTACGATATCAGTTATCCTTATAAAGTAGGGGTTATGATTTGACTGATTGCTAGACAAACCAGGCAGATATGCTGGGGGAGGGGACTTGAATTTATATGTATGGTGAGGTGAAAGTACTCCCCAATTGCCAGCTGAGGGATTGAAACTGGATAACTTTGATGGTAGTTCAGTTAGTTTGCAGCCATCAAATAACGTGTATGAACAATAAGTTATGTGATGATAAACTGAAGGCATAAACAGACCTAGCTATTTACATTTGATTTATCAAAAATCGAAGTTTTCTGCATTTTAAAATTGAAACATCCCTACTCGAGTCAGTTTTACCAGTTCAAAATTCATTATTGCAATAGTAATAACGCAATATGTACTCTGAACTGGCAGGGTAACACAGTTAAGCTATATAAAAAAATGGCAGAACATTTTGACCAAGTAAGGCTGTATGTCTTGATACTACTTTCGACTCTAAAATTCTAGCAGTAGAACCTATTTTGAAACCTCTTGCATTTAATGCGAGCACTGACATAAACAATGTCAGCAAGCGCAGATCTGCCCGATAAAGAGCCCAGCTAGGAAGGTGTGCGTGAGGACGCACGACAATTTGAGATCCCGTCTTGGGTTTGAATGAATTATGGAACAACGAAGGCCAGAATAATTGTATCGTTGTTAAAATTTTAGTAATAACTGAATCAATTCTCAATTACAATTTATTGTTAGTTCTACATTTGTACATGTATAATTATTAATAGCAGTTAAAGTTTCACTAGAATTTTTTAATCATAATGATTGTAATTAGTTCGTAATTCTATCGTGGGAAAAGAAGAACTTACAATTTTCAAAGATTTTAAAATGCAATAGTTCAGTCTAATGCTATATGGATCAGTCTTCCGTGGCAGCGCCAAAGCAAAACAGACACCAGTCTTCGCACTCTGGTTTACTGTCTCTTTTCTCCCTCCTCGCAGCACAGCCTCCACGTGGCGGCAGATGAACCTCGATGCCAGCCGTGCATATTTTCCCGCCAAAAAACATCGCGCGCGAAACAGCGGAGACAACGCGTTTGGAAACTTCTGGTCCCCAGGCCTCGGGCCAAATTCTTCTGACCTCTTCTTCAACAAACAGCAACCGTCTACAAGGAACTAGTTTTGTAAAACTGAAGTACCGTAGAGTATACCGGTGTTTTACCTCCTGTCGCGACTGTTTTGTTGATAATAGTCTTGGTAAAACCTCTGTTTTCCAGCTGTGCGTCGTCCAGTTTGCGAAGGACATCACTAACGGCCGCTCTATAGTCGTGGTTGAACACACGAATTGCCATGTTTTCTTTCGCTGTTGAATCTGCAATTTGTTAGAGGAGCAGTTATTAGTATAACTTAAAGTTAATAAAATGGAAATCTCTTTCCGTCTGCTAATTATTTTTAAGTGGACAGACAGTCAAACAAATACAGGATTCGCCAACTTATCGCAGTTACCTGTAATCTCTACCAAGCCGTCCTCAAAAAATTATTTTTGCTTTACATGCGCTTTTTAATGTGTGGTGTTTTTACGAGTTGAAACTAGGAAGATGCAATTTCTGTTTTTAAGCTGCTTAAACTTGTAAAGACCTGACTGGTTTCATCGGCTTAAAGGCTGTTTCGTTCAAGAAGCGCAAAAGTAAACGTTATCCAGCGGGTAAATTGTATCCGTTATACAATCGTCCAATTTATCCAGTGCCGGAATAGGAATTCATCCGCTTGAATAATTATTGAGTCCTTGAACTACTGGGTTCAGGGATGTATGCATTTCGTATGGGAATTTTGCTCTTATACATTTGTGAAAATTATGTTTTTAAAAAATTTTGCGATAAAATTGCCAGATCATAATGTGTAAAGGGAACAAAAAACGGAATCACATTTTGTGAACTAGATAATGCGTAACGTTTTAAAAGTAAAAGAATAAAACTTGACTTCATTCAAAGGGACTGCTACTGGTGCCGTGTTTCCACGAGAGAGGTTTATTGCGGTTGCAGTTAACCGCGGCTCATTTTGGTAACTTAACTGCAATTCAAGTATTAGATAAGCTCACTGTTTTCACAGAGCTAAATAACAAAATTAGCTTGTGAACAACTGATGGCGGTTGACGCGGGAAATTGAGCCGTTCTCGTAAAGTGCAATGCGCCGTTTCGAAAACTTTACTAGGAATTTGGGTTTATTTAAATTTTACTCCTTTAACGTTATTTCTTCAGAATTTCGTTGTCATGTAAAATTGCCACATAAGTTACAATTCGTCTGACTGCATATTGCTCGTTATCGCTATGTTATAATTCACTATCTGAGCGAATTGTTAGCCTTCACATTGAAATAAAACGGATAATGGTGGACAATTTGTATACGTTTAAATATACCAAGTAAATAAGTAGCTTATTGCATGGTGGCTTACCATGATGAGTCTGAAGTGAATCGGTTGTAGATACAAGAAGACACGAGACCAAAAAGGTCACGGTTATACACCAGGTGATGTTCGTCATTCTACAAGGGGACTATCCTGCATGGAAGAAAAAAAAGGAACTTAATATACTGTTCACAGTCTCTCTATTTATCACCGCAAAAGAATGCGAACGAAATAGCAGCGACGCCAGGGCGAGTAAGAAGAACGAAAGGTTCCTCGCGACTATTCCCGCGAATCGAAGGAGAAAAAAAAATCGATAAAATAGAGAGGGCTGTGAATAGCTAGACTTAAGTTCAACCGGTGATGCGACCTGCCAATCAAAGTAAAGTAATGCGAAAAGTTTAACATTACGCCGCAAACAGTGTAGGAACCTAAATATAACTGGTTACTATTCAACCTCGTTCCCAGGGTTGGGAACGAGGTTGTTACTATTTTGGAATTTCACCACTTTTTAGTGACCTTATTTCCCATTAGTTTTGGCAGCCATTATTAGTTAGTCTCATGGACACGTTTAAATTTCGTTTCACTAACGATCATCAAGTTTAGAATCGGCGAACAAACGTTGTGGTCTATTGCCATACGTAAGTTTGTAGGAGGATATCCGTATAGAATTTCGCGACGTTTGTAACCTTAATTAAACAATGTTGTCGTTCGACTGTTTTATTACTCAATGCCTTTTTTGATGATTGTAAGACAATACAAGACGCCATAATAAATTTCGGTGCATTGATCGGATGCTAATTTATTAGCCAATCAAAATGCAGCTGTAATATGTAGTGAAATGCTACCAGGGTTTCTTCTAGCAATAAAAAGCCTCGGATTGTTTTAGAAAGTGAAAACCCATGCGATGATTTTAAAGATTTCCCTTGAGACTACAACCTAGGCCATTTTTTTGAAACATTAAACGATTATTTGTTCTTCCATTACGCCAAAAAGCAAAAAACGGACGGCGATTTGTTTCAGCGAATTGGAACGGAAATTAGATATTTTTTTCACTCCGGCTTTGACATTACTTTTATTCAGGTTAAATTATTTGTATTACTGAATTCATCCGTTTGACTCGACTTGACTTTGTCTTTATTTTGAGTTGTCCCGTCCATTTTTGCCGTTATCGCTCTCAAGGATCTAAATAATTTTGAAAGTGCATTCTCTTGAAAATGTTTTTAAAAAAGTAGCCCGACCATTAAGGATCCATGCAACAATTATGATATTTAAACTACATCGATTTTATCGCGGTCTGAAGAACCGCCGTATATAAGTTTGTTTGCGCGTTTAGCTTCATTCATATTTGGAATTAGGCGAGGTCAAAATATGTTTTCCCTCCTCGCACAAGGAAACAACTCAGTATTCTGAGTTCATAATAATCGACTTGTCTCACCTTAACTTTCTTCACAACCTTGTATTGCTGTAAGGTTCTGCTTTTGAACAGTTGAGTAAAGAAGAGACAATTTATATGTTTTCGGCCTTAGTAATAAAAAACCCAGCCGCTTTGAAATGGTTAGCTTTCGATAATTACATGCCATTAATAAGGAAATGTTTGATAGCTCTATTATCATTCTTTTAACAACTTCGAAGCCGCAATTAGTAATTTCCTTTTGTTGAATGGATTTAATAAGCTCAATTTAACGAAAGAGGTGATAAAGGATCGTCGCACCTTTTTCTTCCAATTGGATTTTTTTTTAGGATTCCACCGGGAAAGCCTGTTCCTTAATTTAGCCAGTTAATATCTCGCCGTTTTTGTCTTCTGTCGCGGGATCGTTACAACAAATTGCACTTTTCTTCCTAACTTTACATCTAGTTACGTTATTGCAGGGTTTAATTTTGTTTGCTTAATTTTTGCGGTTTTCCGTCTCGTAAATGTACCCATTCTTCTATTGTTTTCTTATATGAAGTGCTACCAATGAAAATGGGATTTACAATTACATTGTTACATCGTTGTAGCTATGTTATAACCGCCATTCAAGTGGTTTCAAACAGTTGTTGTCATTACTAAAGCTAGGACGTCTTTTTGGGATCTTTTAGAAGTTTTCTTTTTATTATTAATCATTTCCTTTGACGTTTAAGAGTTTTATTAACTGCCTGCTATCACATGCTTCAAAACTCAGAACTATCTGTCATGTCGCATGATACACGTTAAAGGTTTGGGGGAAGCTAACTTCTATTCAATGTCGAATGACGAAAATGCTATTGTTGGTAACAATGCTCGCAACACATAGCAGCGCTTGTGGATTTAAATTAGCCAAGATTATCCCCTTGTATAAAAAAAACACCTTTAAACTAGGCAAAGCATTCTATGCACCGTCATCACCTCATAGAACGGCAGCTTTTTGTACTTCTTGTTGCACTTCTAGCGTAGGCCGTTGTTATAATGCGTAGTGTAAGGAACTGAAATAATAAAGCGATGTAGGCGTTGCATATCCGCTAACTTGCTCTAGAAACGAGTTCGCGTGAGGGCTGAGACAACACTGAGACATCTGTCGTGGAGCGCTCGTTTTCAAGTATTTCGAGTTATTATTTAAGATTTTGGAAATGTCGGATTTGGCGGTAAATAGAAAAACAAACAACGCGTCAAGAACTCGCGGGCAGAGCCACGTGCCGATAGCAAACAGACTCTTCCGTCCGCTTCTGACACCAAACAGCTGTCGAAGTTAAAAGGTAAGACATCTTACCGCGGCTGTGCATAACGTGAAGTTGCGTGCAATGCGTGGTTTGCGTGTTTCGCTACGTTTCGCCAACACTTCTTCTGTAGCTTTAAGCATGGTTTTAACGTTGGGTGCTTCCCTTGTTTCACATGATGGAGCACGCCCGCTCATTTGACTAACATTGCACCAATATCAGGCCACATTCTGTTAATTTAAGCTTACACGTGCAAGACAAATACAATTTCAAACAATTACTACAACAAGAGACAACTTAGAGTTCCAACGTACTCACAAATAAACTGAAGGGTACAGGAAACTGAGTAAAATCAGCTAAGTACCACAGTTAAGAACTGACAAGAGGGCTTATATTAGAGAGTGCGAATCTGTTCAGGCATACATTAGGCTTATAATTTAGACCAATGAGGGAATCCTTAAAAAGAGAATGCCTTTTTGTGAGGATTTTGTGTTAATATATTGCTTGGTCGATAGTTTAATTCGGGTGGATGGTAAATTTAGCGGCTTTGGAGATTGACTTGCGGGCAAAGTTTCTGAATTTCACCAAGAAGTGAGCCTTGTCCAAAATAATGTTAAGGCCCTTGGTCACAAGCCGTGAAAAGTTCCGTAACAGTCTGAATATTGTTACAGAAGTGACAAGTATCGCCGTTTTCTTCTATCCTGAGCCTGAATAGTTTGCTTTTATTACACACATGGTTAATAAAAGGAAGTTTATGCAAGCTCGGAACTGACCTGTGTAAGACCTTTGGCCTCCTAGGCGGGCCTTAGAAGTATATTGTTAAAATATGAAGTAGCGCTTTTCTTTGTAATTTAATAGGGAATGATTAAAGCTCTCAGTTTAGCTGTACTATGAGCCTTTTTTTTAGAATGTCATTATAAATAAAGCCTCAAGTATTGAAAGAAGTTTGTTAAGATGTTGTAAGTTATTAGTTGAAATTCCGCTAGGGACATTCAGACTTCCGTCTTAACTCCTTAATTAAGCCAACAGATTTTCTGGGGATAGTTATAAACTGCCACAATTATAAGGACAGTATATGCTGGAGAGACCTGAAGAGTTTTTAGTGTCCAAGGGTTACGTTGCACCATTTTCTCTTGGTTGCACTAAAACACTCGGCACCTATAACTGGAAGCCAGGTTTCCAATTAAGCCGCTGTGTAGTTTCATTTCCTTTCTTAATTTTCTGTAACGGACCTCTGAATCCAGGATATTGAATTTAATAACTTCGAGAACAAATTAGAAATAAATAAAACACTTCAGGTGCCCTAGCGGAAATAAACCATGGTGTAAGTTCTTTAAATATTTGAGCGCGAAATTTCAATTTTGACGAAAAATCTTGCTCAAATACAGAGATTGTTATTCAAACAAATTAAACGAAAGTTTTTTCTTTGAAGTTAGCATGACAGGAAATGTAAATCAGCACAGTTACGTTGAACCTCCACTAACGTGCATCTCTTATAAGTGGACACCGCTGCTGATATATTTTTTTGTTCCAAGGGTGGAGATTATTCTTTTTTTTACTGTTCCTGCTTCGTGCGTCGGAAAATAAGGCACTGTAACCAGAATGAAAGAAACGACCTTCTCCTACAGATTCCAAACTTCCACGCGCCGATTCCTCAATTTCCTGTTTGAAACTAAGCTAAATCCTTGCTTGAAAATAAACATAAATTAGTAAAAGAAAACGTTTTCATAAATTTTAGATACAATGTCAGTCTTACCGATTTTTTCCTTTTAAAATTTAGACTCGTTTAAGTTTTAAATTTTTAGCCGTTTAAGTCTCGTTTAAAGGTTTGGTTTACCAGCCGTTGTCAATCATTTAAACTTAAGATGTTGCCCAAAAAGGCGTCTCTTGCTTTTGGTTTTTGAGGTATTGATGTTGCTTGAGATGATTAAAAAATGCGAGTCCTGTTCTTGTAAGGTGAAATCTTACCGATCGGCAAAAATCCGTTGTACCTCACCACGGAGCCGTTTGAATTACTGAAAAGCTGCAGTAGTTTGTGAACGTCCACTAGAAACTGAAAACAAATGCAAAGGTTTTTTTTATCAGCCAACGGGTTTATGTTGACTTAACGGGCGACCTGTCAACATGATTTTCTGTCACCTTTTTACGTTTGATTTTGACTAGCAGAAAGCGGTAAAACAGGCAAGGATACACCTTACATTCGCGGGTTTACATACTGCGCTTTAGGTCAACTCAGTAAGCGAGTTGTTTTGTGTGCAATTTTCATTTAAAACAGGAGACTTGAATTTAAAGAGGAAGATATCTTTGCTGGGACTAAAACAGTCGCAAAAGAAATATGAAAACGATTCTTGGAACCGATGTTCTTTGCGCATGCGGTGCCTTGCAAACGCTCTACCACTGAGCTTTGAAGCCACTCAGGGGGAGCAGGTCAGTTTTTACAACACAATTTTTCGTGAAATGAAGAATAAATGATTAATTCTTAACTTGTGAACCGCGGTTTTGATTCAGACAACTCTCACTTAACAGGCACCTCTATAAGACGGACACCTGTTGGTGGTCCCGTCCCTGCCGATTTTTAGCCAATTTACCGTATCCAAACTCCCTATAAGACGGACACCTCTCTGAGACAGACAGTTGGAGCCGGTGTCGACAGGGACACCAAGGAGTTGACTGTATGCCCTATTATTTTCGACACCCATTTTTACGTAATAAGCAATGTTCCGTGAACGTGACCAATCTTCGGACCCCTTGAATTGATCTTTATCCAGTCTTGAGCAGGTCATGGTTTTCTTTTTGTTGCGCACAGAACAAGGAGCGGTCAGGTGGCGAAGACGTCATACAATACAGTAGTTTGGACGTAATGTTATAACATATAATGTTCCTTTGGTTTCTATATACTAGTTTGCAACGGGAGAACCCCAGCAGCGGACACGAGGGAGAACGAAGAAAATAAGTGAGTGGCAGCGAGTGGACAAACCATGAGAACGCACCGCGGAATACGCAGGCCGATGGGAAGGTTGGGGAACGCGACAGGCGTTCTGATTGGCTGTATTTCTATGGCATGGTATAAATACTGGTTTGAAATCCGAGTTCAGTGAGGGACTCGAAAAGAGGACCTAGGTCGAAAATAAGCTTGCATTCACTTTCAAGAGAATGAAAAGTGAGTTGGGTGCGCATGCGAGGTCATTTATAATCACGGTTCACGGCTAATAACAAAAATCACGATTCCCGAGAAAAATAAACTATAGCCATTTCACATTTCACGGGAAAAATAAGACTTTTTACAAATCACGAAAATACCCTTTACCACCCTCTTAAAAATTTATTTTTCTGTCGCGCGAACGACTGGGGACGAGAAAGCGTGGACGGCAGCCTGCTCACCACGAGGCAGCTCACGAATTCCCCATGGCTCAGTAATTAGAACATCAATCCCAGTATCTAGGAGGTCATGCGTTCGACTTTCAGAGTATTCCACTTGACAGCAAGATTTATCCATGCATTTAAATTCTAACATAATTTTGGGGAATTAAATTTGCACATTTAGACTGTTTTCAAATAGACCACTGACAACATCTAATTCTATCTTTTACATTCAGTATTAATTAATGTCAATAAATGTCAAGCGGACAGCTGACGAATAAAGAAAATCATCAACCGTGGACGGCGCTACGCATTAGTTAACTGTACGAGCGAATTTATAGAACTCCGTTGAATAAAAAAAATGCATCGTTATCGATTTGGTATTTAGAAATTCAGTATTTCTTGATTATTTATAGTTACTTGAGTACAATCCCAAGGCAAATTTAACTGAAACAACCCGAAAGTTGTAATATTCAAATAGTTGTCTCCGATTGTTTTTTTTTTATTATTATTTTTTAATTATTCTGAACTACTTCACATGTTTTTAACGTGTTACGCTGTTTACTTAACCCACCGAAAGCGAATACTAACTGATTGAAATATATTTTCCATCCTTTTCTTTCTTCTACATTGCACCAAAAAAGGTCTTAAGATATTCTCAAAGAAGAACAATGATATATCCGTTACAAGGAGTTCGTGGTTTTCAAACCGATCCGTGTTTTTTTTTTTACTTCACTCTTGCGTTATCATTAGACCTCACTGACTCATGCAAATCAATCTTTATTATCCCAAATATTAGGTTTCGTACACGTGTGTTCAAAAGTTCTTAATTTTACGAGCCTTTATTAGGAAAATAGTTCTGAGTAATATTACATCTTTCTACTACACTTACCGAAAAATCTCACACTGAAAAATTGATGACAAAATTTTTACATCGCAAGGATTGAATTGTTCCGGCTGGTTATTAGTTCGGCAGCTTACACGTGGAATTAAAATTTATGTAAGGGCTACGGTGTGTGTCTACAGTAATAATATTAATAGTATGTCATCTTTAAAGGCGGTATAGCTAAAACCTCACTGAACCGTTGCCGCAAAGCAAAATAGACAAGTATTAGGGTGCGCGCACTGCGGAATCGCTCGCTTGACATTCTTTTCCTGTTGACATCTTTTTGAAGGGAAATGAATTTCAATCCCAGCAGTGCATTGCTGGTTTTTCTCTCTTTTCTTCAGCGCTTCCTGGTGTACTTGGGCGGACACTTCGCTCCCCCATACACCAGGGATACTTCGACGTATTTCATCTTCAACTCTTGCCATGTCTTGGCAAGGGACACGTTTCCAGTAGCGCACAGTCTTACGGAACTCTGCTCTGCTCTCATCTTCAGCTTCTTGAGAGAAAGTTGTTGTCTTTCTGTAGCCCCGTTCTGTCAGAGCTGCCTTGGTCAATTTTCTCTCCAAATCCTCCTTGCTAGCAGTGTAACGTCTGTCAAATATACGGATGTCCACCTTTCGCTCTGCGGTCGTGGCCTCTATTAACGAAGGCAAGGATTTTATTATTAGCTTTTAGAGAGGATCCGAATACGGAAGGTGAACTGAAACAGGGTCATACGCCCGATTACCAAACGATATGTATTGTTTACAGGGTAAGAAATGCAATGCGTCTCATGATGCAAAGTCGGAAATGAAATCTTGAGTCCTCTTTTATAGGTTGTGGAGCTTGTTTTAAGTGTTACGAGCGAATGTGTTGTCAAGCGTTGAAAGGTCTGGGTGTACGTCCATTTTGTTGTATACTTAAATATCGATTCTGTGTTTTTTGACCCAAATTATCTAAAATATAAAAGTATTACCTTTTGCATTCGTGAAACAATTTCTCATCCCTGCCGTTGTAAACGACTTATAGAAACAAATAACGACTTGGACACTTTTTGCGTGTGGCGGAATTGTGTTCTTGTTTTTGCCACTCGGCCTCGAAAACGTTACCCCCAACAATGAAATGAATTCTTTATCATGTTTACAACACTTATTAAAACATACCCTGTATCACTGTTGAAGCCAGAAGAAAAATCAACAAGAGCAACATCTCGCATGGTCTTTGCAGCATCGCCATGATTAAAACTTCCTGACTATCTTGATTCTAAGAAAATATCGTTCTGACAAGTTTTAAGGCCACGTCAGACATTTGTACATGCATGTTAATAAGTTAATCTGTTATTGTCGCATCAAAGGAATTAGCTTTTCAGGAAGTCAAATTCTCATAATTTGACTGAACATTTAGTACCATGTATTGCGTCTTGCGTAATATTGTCGAAAAAACTGCTCGATCGGCGTGTACCGTACTATTATATAGTAAATTGTGCCTAGCTTAATAAATTGCCATAGCGGTTTTTAAGCTATGTGTATCTAATAAGAGCTAGGAAAATTGAAATATGTCATTGCTTTGACATGAAGTTCTAATTGTAAGCCTTCAGACGTACGTTATTTCAGCTTGAAGATAAACATTTTTTTTCATTGTTTTTTCTAACCCGTCGATCAAAATTCAATTTCCCTTTACCATGTCAATATATTATTATGCAGATAAGTAATGAGAATTTTAAAAATCAACAAGAAACAAGCGGTAGTGTCTTGATGTACGGTGGTACCCTCGCCTTACCTGAGACCACCCAGCAGACCGCGTCGTTATAAAAGCCAGTTTTTCTTGGCCTTGGCAAAACCTCCGTCAATTTTGTATCTGAAAACGTATTCACTGATCCGGCCACCTTGTCAATGCGATCAGCGAAATATTTTTGATGCACATACGTTTATTTTCTTCAAAAAAATTACCCCCGTTGACTACAAACAACCTGATGAGTACTGTGTTTGGAATAACAGCTCAGAATTGAATGCTTGTTGAATACCGCATTTCGTTTAACGTAAAAGACATTCACAAATTTTCTCACAGTGTTTCGTTGATTCCGTCACCGTATTCGTATGTTTTACTGTATGAAAGGCATTCTATTCAAAATAACTTGTGATGTTGACATATTTGCTGAACAAAACAAACACTACAAGCGTACTGCAATTAGCACGGCTATAATAACATTGATGAATCCTCGCCAATTAGTTTTTAATTGTTCAGTTATAGCGATATAATTTGGGATAAAAAAAAAAATTAAAAATTGTTCTGCTGTCAAACAATCAGATGCGAGTATTTACGGGGGCGGTATTATTAAGGAAATAAACCGGCATGCAGAGAAAAGAACTAAAGGTCACTGCGTGACAGTTTACACATCACGGTCGTTACGCGAGTTACGTTACGCGTAGGTCAAACTTCACGTTTGTACAATACGCGTTCTTCACGGTTTACTGAGTGTAGAAAGGCCTGGCAGTAGGGGTGGCTTAGCGACCGATTTCTAGCAAAGCTTCGCCTTTAGAAACTTTTTGGTGTGAGAAAACCCAGGACAAATTAAGTAAGATTGACTTTACCCTCGTTCAGGAATGTCGACTTGTTTCACAGTTGTGTATCTAAGCTAAACTTATTTGATATCTCTTTTCATGAAATACCCATACACGGATCTCGTTCGCGTAAATTACAACTTGCGTCCCGTCTCCGTCTCCGGTCGGTCGGTTGGTCAAACTAACAGACAGACCGACCGACAGACAGACAGACAGACATACAGACAGACAGACAGACAGACAGACAGACAGACAGACAGACCATCCTGTTCTCCAGTATGAACTAGCACATTAAAGAAAATCAAAGCTGCAAAAAATCCAGAATTTCGCATGAAGAATTATTACTAGTACACGTAAATTCGACCATATAACACCTCCCCATGAGTAGTTATCTGACGTATACGGTAGGCATTTAAATTCTTGCGTTCAAATGTGTCAAGCTAGCGATCGTTTTGCAATACGTTCTGTTGTGCGTGACCGTAATATGAGAAAGAAGGACAGTTTGAATATCCCAGTTTTTTTATATAGGGCTACTACCCTTTGGAATTTCTTACCACGTGCTGTTACTGCAGCTGAAAGATTATATACATTTAAAATAAACTGAGAGAATTTCTCTTTGATACACATTTTCTTAGTTAGGAGATTTACTTTTCAAAACTTTTATATGATAATGTTTAGGAATCTTATCCAGTCAGTCAGTCAGTCAGTCAATCAGTCAGTCAGTCTGATGCCAAATGATATCTCGATTGGTTTTGTTAACAAATAGCTCGAGAACATGAAAGCAACTGCTAGCTGGTCACATACGAAACTGGCTGTATATATAAACATATATCTTACTTCTACAAGATTTTAAATAACTTCTGCAATAAAATATTACAGTATACGGAGTTAAATTTCGATAATGAAGCAGTTGTCATTTTACGCGATGTTAATTTTTGAAAAGTCGTAGATGTTTTAGTGAGAACATTTCAGTGCTTATAGAGCTCTAATTTGCACATCCTGTGTGTATCCGATGTTAAATAATACACAATAATGTAACACGCAGAAATACTACAAAAATGTGGCTTCTATTTCCCTAACAGTAGTGGTTCAACTCAAATTAAACCTGCAATATAAAGCAATGCACTGTCTTGGACCAAGTGATGAATACCCGATATTGTCTTTATATGTCATGAAAAGGCAAAATTCTCAGACAGCCTTCGTGGCCGCGGACATCCAAACAGTCTGGACTATATCACTCTGGAGATAATTAATAGCTAACAAAGTGTGTTAGGCTTTTCAGGCGTTTTCGATATTCCCATTTTGAAAGTTTTACTTGGGCCAAGGTCCCCGGAGGGGGGACTCCCATATGAGAGTGACGGGGATGCTCGTCGTCTCGCTGAGGGGTATAAATTTCGGACTTGGGGTCTCGCTTAGGGTGTTCTGAGGAAAATGCAAGAAAATGACAATATGTTTAGCCGTCAGGGTCTCGTGAAATATACAAATATAAGTTCTTTTTCTCAGAATTTTGGTATCTTTTAGGGGTCTAAAATAGCTTGAGCCACGCCCAGATTGGTCTCTTTTAGGGGTTCTTTTCAAAATTTCCGACGAGCATCCCCGTTCCTTTCCATATGGGAGTCCCCCCCCCCCCCCGGGCCAAGGTCCAACTAACTGTCAAAAGAAAGCGTGAGTTTCCTTTCGTTTTGCGTTTGCTAAGCTCTATAATGGCTTAGCTTGTAAAATACTCGAGCAACATTTGTAGCCAATTGAGGCAAAATACAGTAGAAACTTCCGATCTCCCGATTCTCCGGCGGATCCCGAGCAGTTGTCGTTTCCCTTGGATAGTACTTCTCTGTGACTTACCCCCGATTTCTCGAAGCAATTTTCGTATTCCCTGTCGGTTCAAGGAATCGGGATTCTAGTGATCAATCCGAAAGCATTCGTGGCTTGCTTGGTTCACGCGCGCTCGCCGGTTTTCCAGCTCTTAGATTCCCGGCATCGATTGTATTTGTTTTACTTCGAGCTCTGATTGGTTCAATGATGTGATTCCCGGAGTTTCGAGTTCGATTTTAAATATATACATGGATCAATATAAATGGGCATCAGTAAAGACAGTTGATATTTGACGCTACAAGCAAGCAGTGTTGAAAAACGGGTTTTTGATATAGTATAGTTAGTTGAGGGGACTACTAACTATGTATATAGATATGGTTTTATGTGCCGCGCGGCACGAAGAGAATTGAGTATCTGTGCAGACAGTTTTATATCTTATGCAGATATTTCCCCTCCATACAAATATTTTTGTTATTCATGTGCCACAGACCTTCGCAGGTGTGCCACATTGAAAGAGGAGCCCCGACAGGGAATTAGAGAATCGTCCTCATAGGTGCATCGAAATAAAAGGGGGGAAAGTATAGCAAAAGGCCATTTTCTTTCAATGGCTGTCTCTACTACCTTTGAAGAACATTATAGGGATTTAAACGATATAGCTAAAGCCTACTTTCTCGGCCACAACTGCAACAATCTTATCTTTTACTGTGACCGTGACAGTGGCGTGTCGCGTACTGTCGAAAGAGGCTGGACTAGACAATAGATTGCCGACAATAATAATGTAAAATCCGCTTATTCGACAAAGTCGTTTCTATTAACGTGTTGCTGATAAAAACAAAACGTGTTCATGATAATGCAGCTGTTAATCTGGTTAATCGTTGTGCAAAGTTGGAGTGAGTGTGTAAACTGACTTGCTTTCTTTATTACTACTATCGAGATTTATTTTTCATCAACGAATCCTTAGATGAGACTCTAAGACTCGTGCAGTAAACATTTTTTCAGATATGAAATTAAAATTTGCTATGTGCTTAGCAGTACTCTAAAAACAATGTCGTACGTTGTGATATTTCGTGCTTAGTGGACTTCTAAACAACTGTTTTCTGCCAGAGAATTGATCTTGACAACATTAACATTATAAAAGGATTGGGCTCGGAACTAATAAACGCCCTGCACTAATACAAGTGACACAAAATTTCAATGGCCAAATTTCTTTTGTCTGATTCAGCAATAGAGATTACAAGATCAAATCATAATTCTAAGGGATAATGTTTGCAAAACAAGCAGAGAAGCATAGCCCAGGGTGAGGCTGGTATTCATCGAAGAACCGATTTCATTCAACAGTACTTCAGAAGTTAAATACACCATGTGTTACGATATATTGGTATTTGTACTTGAAATATTCGTGGCTATGGCTACGAACTAGCTCTCGGCGTCCAAAAGACGCATCGAAAACAGATTTTAGACAATTGCAGTATAAACTAAGAGCCAAAGATCTATAAACATTATTGAATAAGTACTTATCAGTTTTGTTTTGCCCCGGAGTGTGAAAACCATTCTGTTACGGTAGAACAAAGAATACCTTTGTGTTTCCCTGAATATGCACGAAAGAGATATTCAGTAGCTAATTCACTTAATGAAAATAATGCAAGAAAAATCAAAGTCAGTTTAAAGAATGAAATTTATTTCCCAGGATTTTGCTGATCTTGTTCTTGCCTTTAGTTTCAAGTATTGTCCAATTACTTAGTCAGCTGACGTAGAATCAGTTTTTTTTGCGAGGCGTCTGTTTAATCGTCGATCTTCGCTGAACGCTGAACGGCTAACGCTGAACGCAAAACTCGTCTCCTTTCTTGTCGCCCTTTTAATTAGCCTTTTGTTGTATTTTCAATGATACATGTGCCACGCAAAATTAAACATCAAAAGCACCTGGAAAACTATCATCTCGTATTTACGTGAATACTTTGGTCTATATATTTTTTCGTGTATGATATTATATATTTTTTATTGAATTTCGTACAGAATTGTTGTTATAATTTAGTCAGTTTGTTTCTCGGAATGAAATCCCTTAGTCATTTTCTCTATTATGAGCTTTTCACAAAATGCAAATCACCTTAAAATAATTGAAAGTTTGGGTTGCCAAAACACAATTCATTGCTGAAACAAGAAGGGACATATCGTAGCGACACAGTGTCCCAAAATTACAAACATGTACTCAGAGGAACAGACCATTTCGCTTGGGCGGTTTGTGTTCCCATTGCAGACCACGTGAGGTTTTCTAGAGAATTTTCCTTTTATCCACATAAAATTTATTCATTCATATACACGCGACTATCAGTTGAAAAGTTGAAAGCAACAATTCTCAAGAGTATCATCACATGGTCTGTAATGGGGCAACACAAATATCTTTCTGGGACACGTCCCCTGAAACTGCGACCTGTATCCTGTCTTGTGTGACAGGACCTTTGTTGTAGTAAATTTGGCGACAACGCCATTTTCGTGTGTTGCTCACTTTATATTTGTACACCAGTAAGATTATTACAAAGAAAGGATTAACCTCTCTTATTTTGTCATTAATATGACAACTCTGCAACACGTTTAGACTTAGAGAAACAACATATAAATGTATACAACCGAGTAGATGTCCGGTTTCACTTGTTGAGCAATGGAATATCGTGCCCCCAAAACCGTGCCAAACCGTGCCTGAATTTTGTTTGAAAGTAAAATAAAAGAAGTCCATTACTGAAATTGTAGTGCTAATGACTTCTTAATACCTCTTAAGACTACCATCAATTAGTACGATTACGTAGCAGAAAAATTCTATTTTGGCACGTAAACGAGTGCTAAACAAGCCGTCCAAGCTGTCCTTTTATAATTAAGCTTTTTTCTAAAGCCACGTTGGCGTTTTCTGTTATTTATAAACCCAGTTTGAGATTAAAGCACATAAAATTTAAATGTTCATTTGAGCTTATCTTTTGATCAAATGACTAGCAATTAATCTGTGAATAAAGATAGAGATTGAGTTCACTGCTTCAACAAGTAGTTTGCTTATTTTTTGAAGAAGAAACCTGTAAGAGTTATTGGCCCGGATATACTACAGGTGTACTTGGATCCGAAGGAATGATTGTTAACGTTTGCAAAGTAAAGCCCTTTTGTTGTTATGTTGTTATGTTGTATCCGTTTTAATTTTATTCAACGCATACGAAAACACGTGGTAACTCAGTGAGTTGGATAACAGGAAGCCGTTCTCATACAGGAACTTAAAGTTGTTTTAGTTTCGAGTCGTGTTTTACATCTGCTGAGGTCTTTTGAGGTTTTTTTTCTTTTCTCTTTTTGCCAATTATCGCATTGCGAAATAAAAGCACTTGTAATCTTGGCATGTTTGGGAGTATTTAACAATTGAACAATTATGAAATCAATCTCCATGCAACACAACTGCTCGTATAGTGAAATTCAAAAAAGTGTCTCTTTTCCTCGTGGGAAACCCACTGATTTTAATTAGAATGTTTCTGTGATCTGTTGCGACTTCCTTATCACCATGTTACTCTTTGGCTTTAATCATCCACATCCAATATTTAAAAAAATCTTTAAAACGCGTGATTCAGACAACGTATTGGAAGTTCATTTCGTTTTCGTTTCAATAAAACGCATTGAAGTTTGCTAAGAAGCTTTAGTTTGAGATGCCTTAGCAACGTACGTTAACGCGACTCAACATCTGAACTTGTTTACTTAGACCTGTATCGTCCAAATTCTGTGTTCCACGTGGTATTAGTATGAAAGTTTTACAATAACATTTGACCAAATGTGACTTTTTTGTTTTTAGTCGTCTTCGGTAGAGTGTTAAACTATCATTTACAATTGAATGATCCACTAGCGAAAAGGTATAAGAACTGGAAAGGGTGGTTCTCGCAACATTTGGTATTTAAAAACAAATACATCGCGTAAAGAGATACATAGCTCTTTAGTGGAGAAGCTGCAATCAAAACGTAGAAGAATTGACATGTATTTCGCAAACCTAGTCATTGAAAACGTTTACACCTGAATAACTGAAATTATAATTCAACACTTTTAGCCGTGACTAAAACCAACACATTGCGATTTCTACTATTTCGTGATAGCAAACTTTAAAGGACCGATATCGCAAAACTGAGCGTTATTTATAAAGCTTGTTGTGCAGCGATTAGCTTTGTTCAGTGACAGAAATTAATATGTTAATTCACAGATACAATTAATCATTTCCATTCGCCCAAACGGTAATCTTTGAAGTTTTCAAACTCTGCTCTTTATGAGATTTTTGCAGAACTGCGAAAGAACTACAGCGATTTAACGACCGTTAAAGTACACTTTTTCCCTGATCCGTATTGTAAATTTTTAACGTAAACCTTTGTGAAGAACCTATGCCGGCGAAGAAAAATCCGTTAAAGCTATGATCTCAAAAGCAGTAAAAGCCTAACAGTTAGCGTCCCAAAAGTGTACGTGGAAAGATTGATTGTTGCGTGACAAAAACTGTCACGTGTCCGCAACGTGCAGTCGGGCACTGATACTCGATATGGGATAGCGACTTTATTAATTGGTCTTTAAAATCCATTTAAATGCTTTCCCACATGACTTTTCATATTGTCAAAACTTGTCATGAAGGATTTTGTCTATGTTTTGTAAAAAAAAATATAAGTAAATTACAGCTGAAATGGCTTGTATAAAATATTTTAAACATACACTACTCTACAAAACGTGGAGTCTTTTACCTTCTGCCAAAACACAGTAACTGCAGAATGAATATGTCTCAAATAGTTATTTTTTGTTAAATTATAAGAGGACTTTTAAAAAATGCTCAATGATAACTTTCTTTATTCGTTGTCATGGGAAATCAGAGTCCACTTCAAACCCACAAATGCAAAGTGCTATACATGAACCTAGCCATGTTTTGCCTGAAGCACGTGCTCTTTTAAACAATAGAAAGTGACGAGCGCTGTTTAAATGGTCCCCGATGTTTGTCCAACGTAGTTTTGTGCAAAATGTTTCACTTTAAGTTAATTCACTCATTTCACATAGATTAAGGTAAAACTCGTCTTAAGGACGACTTCTCTGAGATTTCTCAAAAGTTTAGCTTGCTTGGTTTTATATCGTATTGTTTACAGAACTGTTAAATGACAGAGTCGAAATATAGAGCGCGAAGCATGCTCATTTAAAACATATTGCGCGAAGAAAAAAAAACTTATCTAGATATATTATTAATACCACTACCCACCGATGAACACATGTTATCAAAGCATTCTGATAAGATCTATGTTATTTTGCTCTTCTTGCCTTAACGTTAATTATCTTAAAGTCGGTATGGGCAAATAAAAGCATGCATCAAAATGGAAAGCACTCTCTCAACTGAAAAATTAATCAGCTATCCCGAGTTAAACTAAAAAACTACTCTATGAATGGGGTGCTCCTAAACATGATCTTCATCCTATATCAAGCCGCATTTTCTAGACAGCTTGCGCCTCAGTCAATAAAAACTCTGTCTAAAAGAAAAGTTAATACCTTTTGTACATAGAAGTACGTTTGTCCCATTGTTCTAATCTCATCGTCACCACAAGGACTTTCAGGCTGATGTTGGATTAAACTTCAAGTTTCACCTTTCACTGGTTTAATCCGAACTTCCCCATAAAGTTCAGATGACAATTTTTTCGTTTCTGTTCTGTTTTCGAAAACAGTGCTATTTTGGGGTGATCCTACTTGTATGTGTCATTAAGCTGATTACGCTCGATTTGCATTCGGCGAGATGTTGTTGAAAGGACGTGAGTGATCTAACGCACGAACGACTCGCGTGAAAACCACGTGTCGCGTAAGGGACTGAAAATTTCGCGCTTTTTTCGTGAGGTGAATCTGGATATGACTCACTATAAAATCGAACTCACGGACAAATGAAAACATTGGTCTTGGATAGATAAGGTGCTTATCGATTTAATACGGGCTAAAGAACTCTTGATCTAGTTTAATTTCCCTCGTTCACTAAATAGAGTTGAAAGTGTTTTTATTCGACAGCAAATTATCGCCTTTGTACATATCACTCTGTCAGGGTCGAAAGAAAAACTTTGCACTTATTTCAACCGAACAGCACACACTCCTGAAGATAATTGGAGAAAAACTAACTTATAATCCGTAATAAAGAAAAAGCTTTATTTCCTAATTTGTTTATTTATGCAAAAAAGATCATTTGTATAAACGATGTATAAAAGGCTAACTGCTGAAATATCCGGTGCACATAAACTAAAACTAAATATTTATACAATTTTGCTCCAAAAACAAATTTAACAATGATTAAACAAAATGTCTGGGTTTGCAGATGCCTTTAAGTTGAATTTTTCTTCGCGTAAATATATTTACAATGCATGCCCTAAAACTGAATCGATTTCCACATAGCACGTTTGCGAGGATCTATTGTTTATCTGTTATTATTTGGTAAATCTTGAAATAAAAAAATGTTCTCTTCGATAAAAAATGTTCTCTTCGTTTCAAGTAACAGCTATGTTTAAGATAAGTAAATACAGGGCGGATATTTGGAAGACATTGTCTGTAGCAAAGTTCTAATTTGCTTGAGACACGAGCTAAAATGTCAAATTAGTTCGCCTCCTCGTGTAGAATTTTTCAAAGAAGTAGTTCAATAAGTCCATAGATGCCAAGGTACCTGTGGAGGCTGCATGTACTGAAATCCCCGTCTTGGATACTGCAGCAAGGCAGGGGATGGCAAAAAGCGCTGAGATGAAGCACACATAAAACAATTGCAAGAGGAAGTTGGAGTCACAGGATGCTGACTTCCATGCGGAGAAGTTTCATACCTTATCTCCAAAGGCAAAGAGTACCTCTGCGATAACTTATGTCTTGAAAAATCTCCCCGGCTGTACTCGGCGATGAAGCTTGGGTGTATCCGCCAATTGCAGCCTTTCTTGTTCAAAGCCACTTCCCCGCGCACAAAGCAGTCGTGCAGAGACAGGTTATGGCGAACTGTGTTCTTCCAACGGGCTCTGTTCTCTGTGAATTCTGGATGTTGTTCTTCGATGAATTGGTAAATCTCGCACAAGGCAAGTCGCTGGCGTGGAGAACTTAGAATGGCGTGTGCTATCACTGCTACGTACGACAAGGACGTCTTTTGCTTTCGCTTCTGTGCGCTTCTCTCCAGTGGTAGAACTGCCCTCTCGCTGCTTAAAATCAATGCTGGTTCTCTGGCGCTTTCCATCTTGTATACGAGTGCCTTTTTTTCAGATGCTATACCTTTTGCCTCCTTAGCAGGCCTTGCCGTCTCCAAAACTAGCTGCACTGCTCTGTTATATAAGATTAAAAGCACGCTCCTTTTGTCTCGTAAATTAGTTTTTGAACCATTAAGAAATGCTTTGTTTAAGATTTTTCAAAAGGACAAGACGTAACCAAAAGCACTTAATGTGTTATGGTAAAATATTATCCGAGTAAAACAATGCTTTTAACACTGTAAAATTAAGTGGACAAAGTCCATAAATTTACGTTCACGTTTGATTGGGATATCTGTCAATGTTGTCGTAGAGACATTCCAAAACCATTTAACATTGCATGTGCTAGACACCTGTGTATTGCTACAAATTTAATTCCGCTCGAAACAGAGGAAGTATTTTTTTTTAATGCATGCTGCCAAATTTTCCCTGTTTTCGCGACCGTTTGTCTAGTAACAGCATTGCATTTTATTTTTAAATATAATTCCGCTTGAAATAGGGGGAAGTAATTTTACTGCGTGATGCCAAATTTTTCCGTGTTTTCGTCACAGTTTGCCTAGTAGCAGCGTTGCATGTTATTTTTTAAAGAAGTACCAACAAATTTCGCAAATGAGTCTGATAAATTTATATTCATAAAGCATCAGTTCGCTACCAGGCTACAAGGTAAAGGTAAAGTCTGTATCGAGCAAAATAGCCCATACGGGCGGATAAGGCTATAAAAGATGATATTAAATCTCTGATACAAGAGGTTGTATACTAGACCACTTTATATTTTCTATCGTTTGTGCGATAAGAAAGCTATGATCCTTTTCACATGCGCATCGCATCACATCACCTTTTGTGACATATATAATACTACAGGCATGAGCAGGGAAAATGTTTTTAAAACTTATTATCTTATGTTCAATTTGGCATGAATAATTTACTTCCGACTTGAATTCGTTCTCCGTAGCACGTATGAATCTTGCCTGAAGGCAATCATCAACGCATATGCACTTTGTTATCCAGGTTGTTTTCGAAATGCCCGCTCAGTGGTACGTTTACCCGTGTACGTAATCGCCATTGTAAAAATTCTTAACTGATCATTTGCCTACAATAGGAGACTCTATAGCGTCAAGTCTTGAATTTTTTTTTTGTCAAATTGTAAAGTCCACTCATGTTTTCGTTTTAATTATTATGATTATGTTCAAAGTCTGCATAATTATTTCCTTCACTGGTAGCAAAGTACTGACTCAGTTCTCCCTTTCCGAGAAAAGAAGCCAAAAACAAAACCATAATTTTTGTAAAAACTTTGAAATTCACGATTTTTCAAAGTTGAAACGTACTTTGTTTTGAGTATATTCCAATGAAATAAACTTGGTTGTCAGGGTTTTACCCAAGCGTTGCAGAACCATAAAATCGATTAACTTCCCGAACACCTGCCCTAAGCTTGAGCGATGTTGATAACCACTTTGTTTCCAAATTATTGTTTATTGTTGTCGAGTAAATACCGATTCCGTACGCGGTTGTCCGGGTGACTCATAGAAACCCATCGGAGTTAAGTCATGGTTATGGCCTATTGAGAAATTTCTAAGGAGACGTCAAACACAACAGAAACGACCTTGGTTTGTAATTGGTGATTGTGGTTTAAGGGTACGCAATTATAGTTAGAAATTAACTAGGCCACCGCACGCTCATCTTGTTTGAGTGCCTTGGCGCGAGCGGGAAGCCTCGAGTAGTAAACTGCATGGTTCGCTTGCAGTTCACTCGCCGGCAAGAACGAGAACTACCCTCCTTCCTTTTTCTCCATACCGCTTCCCTAGCGGAAATCTTTCTCACAGGCTATAACGAGACCGGAAAAATATTTTCTGATCGTTTCATTCTCGACAAAAACATGCGTATCCTGCTTCTTATCGATTGTTATAAATACAACGTTAGCATAAATTACGTTAGCATACATTACGCGTTAGACTTTCAGCTCTCTGATTGCTGATTCATTTCTCTTCAAAATATTATTTTAAAAAAATAGGACCCGGCTATGAGAAGAAAACTGATCATTTAATTGATTCTCACCGCTTGAACTGAATGAAATGTATGGAGATTAGTAAAGAGAATTTGTCAGTGCCAGTGCGTTCGCAACCTCGGCCATTCATGTTCCTGTTCTCAGCCATTCATAGCCTCGCATGATTTCCAAAGCGTTTTAAATTTCATTTGCTAACATCAAATGTTTTATGTTATTGTTCACATAGCATCGTCATGATTGAAATATGTATGGAAAAGCTCCTTCCGGTTTCTTTGTTTGGCGTGGGTTCGGTCGAATATCAGTTCGAGATTGTTCAAGGATTCCTTTTAACTCGAAATAACTCGATAGACCCTCGAGCAGTTTGAGCCCTGTCCGGGGTCTGTTCTTGGGCAAGATATTTTACTCTTGTAGTGCCTATCTCCACCTAGGTGTATGTAACGACGAATTTAATGCTGGGGGATAAACCAGCAATGGACTGGCATCCTAGCCAGGGAGTTATTATTATTATTATTTAAGCGTCGGAGATAAGCGTCGGCCTTATTCCGGGGCCACTGGACCCTTAAAGAGACTCAGTGTAATTATCAACTGATTCAATACGGAGACTTTTACTGAGAGGTCTGAGAAAGCTGGCTCGGCAGTCTAATTTTACTTTCATACTTATATTTTATAAAATTGGGTCGTTGTCATGTTTTTTTAGTTATACTGTACCAGCTTGCAGCTTGACTCTGAAGGTGATTTCCGTTTACTGAGGTTGCCAAAACGTCAGTCACCAACAACCACAAAACAGTTCTTTTCAGAACTACTCTCACTCTGACGATCACACTATACGACCTACTTTTTGTTATTTTTGACTGATTTGCTCGGTTCGATCCGTGCACTTGGTGGGAAGATATTCATGGCCATGTTTCGTTGTCCACGTTTATGGACCTTAATTTCGGCCTAAAATTATACAAGCTAGTCCAGTTAAGTTTTTAAGATATTGGCTCTTTCACAATTTGGGTAATTAATGTCATAAATAAAACATCCTTTGTCGACTGACAAACGCGGCACATATCATGCATGCATGCATGCATGCACATTTTAAATCACCTTTACAATTTGGATAATAAAATAATGTCACAAATTCAGAAATAAGGATTTTTGTCACTCTCCTTGAAGTTTAACCCATGCTATAGTGATCATCAGCCTGACGTATCTGAAGAAAAGTTGCTACAAGATAAGATCAAAGGCTCTTCGAGCAACCTCATGGTGAAGTGCCGACCTTCGCATTTTTTTTTCTAAATAAGTGTCCAACAAAGTAATGCAATCTCATTTCTTTTGCGTTCGATTGTTTATTTTTCCACATGAGTTGCGTCATTGATGGTTCCTGCTCTCAGGTGTCGTAGCGCTATTCAGTTTTCACCACAAAAATATTTACCGGTTAGTGTATTACCTTTGAACCCTTTTAGCATTAAGTAAATTTGTTTTCTGTCAGCACGTATAGCGTTATTTTTGAGCAGCGGATAGAATTTGAGAGAAAGATACGCCCAAGCACTTCGTGTTTCTGCTCGACTCAAAAACATGAGAAACAGATGACGTGACACGAGGTGACGTGACGCGACACAAAAACTTGCTGTGGATGTGGTGTTAACTAAACTGAACACGTCACATGGCGAGCGTTATAATTTTTTAACCGTTACTACATGTAACTCATAGCTGCTATTAGTAATGTCAAAATTTCACTTAATTTGCCTTTCAATGTTTTCTTGCGTGAATGGGTCATTGATAGTTTTTCTTCTTCAAATAAGCGTTCAATAATGTGCCTTTGAATGTTTTATTTTTCCATGGGAATTGTGTCATTGATGGTTCGTGCTCTCAGGCTTCGTAGCGCGAATTCTATTTCATCACTTTTTTTGCAAATAGAATCGAGGCAAAACAAACTAAACTAGCACAACATGTGGCACAATACAGATTTAGAGGTGTCATTCAACTCTAGAAATGGAAACCACGCAGCGCGGACTAATGACCTCTAGACACTTAAATGGCCACAATCTTACGGCTCTATTCAATACATAATGCCTCCAAATAATAACAGTACCCTCAGAAAGAAGTCAGAAGCAAATATTAAAGGTCGAATGATCCTTTGATCCTTTTAAGCATTAGGTAAATTTGTTTTGTAAATATGTCAACTTTTCTGTCACGTATAGCGTAATTTTGAGCAGCGAATAAAACTTGAGAGAAAGATGCGCGTTTCTGCACGACTCAAAAAGATGAAAAACGGATGACGTGACACGAAGACAATGTCACGTGAAACAAAATCGTGCAGCATGAATGTTTTGTTTACTAAAACGCGTCATATGGTAAGGGTTATTGCATCTAGCTTCTAGTTTCTAGCAGTAATGTCACAATCTCACTTCATTTGCGTTTGAATGTTTTCTTACGTGAATGGGTCATTGATAGTGTATGCTCTACGGCTTCGTAGAGCGAATTCTATTCTCTTTTATCACCAGAGGATAAGTGTAATTTATCCTCTTTCGATTTGTTTTGTGAAAGTTCAACCTAGATATGTTTCCTGAAAGAGTCATACCCTGGGAACGAGGCTGTAGGATAATTTGTTTTTGATTGATATGTGCTGAATGGCGTTTTAAAGAACCTTTCTGTCAGCACGTTCACGGTTAAATGCATGAATTAATTGCGGTCTAATATCAGAATGGAGTAAACGAGTGACGGAAACACGTCACTTCAAGTTCGCGAATCATCACTACACCTCATTACCATTCGGTAAAAATTGATGTTTTTTTACAATGTTTCAAATATGCAAAAAAGGAGGTAGAACTAACTATCGAGTGGTTTATCTTAACGATCCAAATATCGCAAAATTCTAACCGCTTAGGGACCAATACGAATACATCTTTTCATCGTGGACCAGCTGCAGTTGGGCAATAAATAAATAGCTTTATAGAAAAAAAAAACCGTTGCTTTGGAAATTCAAAGTTTTCAGTAAACAAAACGATTTTGTGACCAATTTTTTACAGTCAACTGTCTCTATAATGGACACCTTCGGGACCAACATTTGGTGTCTGTTATAGAGGAAGTCCGTAGTAACGAGAGGTATTTTCAGTAATTTTTATTCACTGAGACTTTAACTGCTGTCCACAATCAGGCAATAACGGGGTGTCCGTAATAGCGAGGTGTCCGTAAGGCGAGAGTTACTGTAGGCTTTTAGTGGGAGACGAATGATGGACAAGGTACCTTACTCTCAAAGGGCCTATACAGTCAACTCCCGCCTTGCGGACAGCTCGCTATTACGGACACCCTGTTATAACGGACAGGATTTGAAGTCCCAGCGAATGAAAATTACTGAAAATACCTTTCGTTACTACGGACACCAAATGGTGGTCCAGAAGGTGTCTGTTATAGAGGAAGTTGACTGTATACACCCAGGAGTATATGAGATAAATTAATGGCTACCAGCAACGGAATGGTTGAGTCAACTTCAGAGCATGCTGGGGGTTACCTGTGATGGCTTGGCAACCCATAATAATAACAACAATCCATTATTATCAGTACCCCTAGCCGCTTTATATATATCCGTCACTTAGTCAGAAAAGTGGGAAACACGAAGAAACGTATTGTCTAATCGACGTACGAGCAGTACGCGAAACGTTAGAAGGATCATGCATTGGGTGAATTGAACATTTCAGTAACACAGTAAATACAAAAGGAGGTAGTTGAAGAAGATTGAAAAGGATTGCAAATGGGTTTTTGGAAATATTGTTGGGCTGAACAGTTTTCAAGGTTTATCTTGTTTGCTTGTAACTTTAAATTTTACCTCTGGGAGACGCATTTGGTTGCAATAAAGCTATGGTTAATGCTCTTTATAAATTCTGACGCTGACTTATTTGAGCGTAAACAACGCTCATAATCTACTCAATACGTTTCGACCGAGAATCTTCGGTCTTCTTCGGTTTTTAACATGGCAGAGAAAGCAAAGGCATTTTTAACGGTTTCACATTTGTACGCGCGCGTGAGTGACTAATACAAGTACACGCGAACGCTGCGCGAGACTATGAACAATATGTAAGTGACTTATATACATCAGGGATGTCTATGTGTTCATTTCCCGCATTCTGGTCTCTCTGCGAATGCCACGCTTCTAAGAAAAGCCTCTTGTGGTAATCGCCTGACTGCACCGCTGCATGATTGAAATCCATATAATAAAGCTATGGTTTTGTCATTAATTTAAGATCCATAAAAGTAAATTCAGTGTTTGGCAAAACTTAATAAATTAACTTTTTTTTCTCTCAAGCATCTCAGCGGTCCGGAATCCTGAATCCTTTAATCTAATTGGCTAATTGCGCGCGCTCCAGCAGTCCGGTCTTTCTCATCCAGACCCCGCATACGGACCGCTCACGGCGCGAAATCATTTTGCACCTTTGAGTCTAACGAAAACATGAAAGTTTTGCTCTCCAAAGACAAAAATAGCCTCACCATCCATTGTTAATGCTTAAAGACAAAAAAGCAGTGGACTTAAAGGCCTCGAAGTTCTTCAAAAGGCGAGGTATTTATTTATTTCTCAACAAAATCGAGTTGTAGTTTACGAGTAATGTCCAGGATAGGTGGTTTTCACTGTAACGCCGCGAAAAAATAAATCCAAAACTATTGAGTAAAAAAAAATCAAGAATATTACAGGTTGTAGAAAATTACTATATAAACTACTTGTCCAAGTCTCAGGTCTGTACGTTATTCCGTACTGGAGTTATTAGTCAAAATGTTTTACGCAAATTTAGAAAGCACAGTAAGGAATCGCCATGTTGGAGCCCAAGCAGTTGGGCTCAAACATGGCGGCCGGAAATCAATGAAAACATCTGGCATTAAATTCTGCAACAAAAAGCGGGCAAAACACCCTCACGAACAAGTAAACAGTCACAAAAACAATTCTCGCGAAACCTCAACTGTCCAGATTGTTAAAAATCGCAGGATGAGGCATTTTTTAAAGAATACGTGACAGCCTTCCGGCGGCCATCTTTGATCTCGTGTGGCGTGAAACTCCGAAATTCAAAATGCTCTAACTTAATGAGGGCGAATGCTATCGAGCTATAAACCTTCAAAAGGATATATATTAAGGACTTCTTATAGCCATTGAATAATAAAAACTCAGGGGTCTTGCGATTCTGAGTTTTAGAATTTTGATGACGTCACGAGAAAACTAAGAATTGAACGCAATGACGAAAACTACAAAATTTTGTATTCTTACAAAGATGACGAAAAATCGCTGTCTCAACGAAAATGACGAAAAATCGCAAAGGGTCGACGAAAACGACGACATTTATTCGCGAGCTGAAAGGAAGGGGGCAACGAAAACGACGAATTTGACGAAAATGACAAAAAACCGCTGTCTCAACGAAAATGACGAATAATTACAAAAGGTCGACAAAAACGACGAAATTTATTCGCTGAACAACAAAATTTACGAAAATGACAAAAGATTGCATTAGGGCTTTGAACTTTATAACCATAATAACATTGATAAAAAGACCATTTCTTTATAACATACTACTTAACCCGCAAGTCATAATTTATAATTTCACTTCCATGGAGACTTAAATTTTAAGGGAATGGCTACAAGATTGTTATGAAATCTAAATTTTACAAAAATCTTAATGACATGATTATTAGCCAACAAGTTTATAGCATGAGTTGGCATAATTAAATAATATAATAACGAAAAGAAAACTTGCATTCCTATGTGTTCTTCTGGCGCTTTTATCATTTCCATCTGCAGGTAAAATAGTGTCTTGTATAAATGCTATCCTGTGTTATTGCGTTCGACGAAGGAGAGCGCAAGCCTAATTTTGTTTTAGCGTCCTGTATCTTTTGAGTTGGTATGCCTGTGTACTGTTATGCGGGATAAATCGAGCTGTAATGCGCGCGCAGATGTATGGACTCCAGATTGGCCGCCCCGATTAATTTTTGCAGGGGCCATTTCTCGACCGGGAAACTGGTAGCCACAGATTGCCTCGATTTTATGCAAAACAAGATGGCGTCCCAAACGGAGCTTAGAAACAAAAAAAAAGGGTTAAACACGTGTTTCCAAAATTGTAATTTTGCCAATTTTGCCATGGAGAACATTAGAAGGTTATCATCCAAGGTAACAGAGTTGTCTTCAGCCACCGAACGTCATAAAAAGAGTGGAAATCGAGTAAGTCGATGCGTAGTTTCGTACGGAGCTCGTTCGTAGGTAACCCAGCGTATTTTCCTGCAATTATATGTTGCACAAAACTACAAATTGTTAGAATTAAATGCATCGAGAGTAGGTATTGTACGGATCGAAATTGTTTTATCACTTCTTTCAATTTGTGATATATCGTTATTCCTAGAAACACTAGACGTTTTGACGAGGAAATCGTTGTGTGAATGTAATATGCGTGTAATGGATTACTGTGTGAATTATCTGTATTTTTAAGTACTTTGTGGAATTTTAAATCGAAGTAAAACTATTTCCAGAAGTTTGTGGAAGTTTAAATCTCGTTAGTGCCAAACGATAACAGGTCAAGTGAAATAAATAATTATTTTGTGTAAATATTATATTTCATTCATCCTATGTTCTTTTGGCTCGTCACATCTTTCTCACACTTATCCTCCTCGCGTTTAGTGAGGTATAAGCATGGAAACTAACTTTGACATAAGGCATACTACTAGTAGGCCGACCATGTCGGTTTTTTTGCCACTGCCTGCTTACCTTGAGTCTATATTTTACCTATAGGTCGAACGCACTCCCCTAATCTCTGATTACTACTAGTTAATATTCTTATAATTGGAGGAGTAGAAACATATTGAAGCCATCATTGCGGTCAATCTTGTAACTGATGTCTATAATATATGCCACAGGTTGTTGATTTGAATCTAATAAAAGTGAGTCCATCGTATTTAGCTTTTAACAATCCGGACTATTGACACTGTTGTGAACTGTACCCAATTCAAAGTCTTCAAGCTTTCTTTGTTTATCTTCGAAAAACTTTGCTGGCGTATTAATGTAGAATTTAGTCGTGCGTTCAATCCTGGACATAAGTTGTACCGTTCGCAGTTTGCCGTTTTTTGTTCATCTCGCAATGATTTTCACGCCGTTGCGGTAAAATTCATTCAGTTTTTTAGACTCTATCTATGTGCAAAACTGCATTGTTTATCTGTCACTTTTTGCTTAAACAGAACACTATTTACCATCATTCAAGGAAATGAAATTCTTTGATTACACCCGCTTTCAGTGTTACGTGCATAGCGGCGTTCTGTCGACATCCATCTTTCGACGTGCTAAACAAACAACACGGATCGAAATCCGCCAATCACAGCCCACTAGCATGACCTTCTGACCTTTTCGCACAACGGTATGTATAGGTTTTGGTTGGCTCATTTCACACAGCACGTCGAAAGACGATGTCGAAAGATGATGTCGAAAGATGGATGAAGAAAGATAGCTATGCACGTAACACTGAAAGCGGGTGTAAAAACGGACAAATTTATTATCACAATATTGTGCCGTACGTAGACGCTACGCATTCCATTCAGTTTGGCACTGTTTATCAGAATAAGAATCAACGCAGAGATTGTTAATTTGTTAAATACAAGTGTATTAATAGCTTATTAAACTGCTTTTCGGTCAAAGAGTATTTTTGAATCAGAAAAATAGGCTTAGCAAAGTTGCAAAGCTTCTATCAAGACTTTTCAAAACATTTAAGCTTATAGAGAATTGTTCGGGAAGCCGAAATCGGTTTTGTGGCATATTTGTGCTATATTTTAGTATGACTTCATTTACTTTTCTTAATTTTCTGCAGTGTAAATTAAGCTGAACATTTCTTGAGTACTGTTCATTTTAAGCGAAGCTATTTTATTTGGAATTAATGTCTTGCTTAATGCTTGACTCTTGCTTGTCGATCAAGTCGGACTCGACATTAATATCAAATTCGCGCGTATACAAACAAAGATTTTGTGACAGATTTTTTCACGGTTTCTTAAATCCAAACAAACTTAAGTAAGAAAAAAATAAAAACGTTATTCACCGGGCTAGGTCGGTCCGTATTGGGAAAAACTGTACCCTCCAGGGTCGTAACCAGGTATATTTTTTCATCGCTGATCCCAAATTTTAGCTCTAAATTTTGATTCCTGATCCCCAAAATGTGGCAACATTTGATCCCTGATTCCATTTTGATCCCATGTGATAGGCCGATCCGGATCCCATGACTCCTGACCCGGGATCCCGGGTCCATGATCCCGATCCCGAGGCTGTGATCCCGATCCCAAGGCTGTGATCCCTGATCCCATATACCTGGTTACGACCCTGACCCTCGGTCTTGAGCACGGCCCTCGGCCTGCGGCCTCGGACCTCGGGTACAGTTTTTTTTTTCAATACGGACCTCCCGGCCGGCAAATAACATATATATAACTCGGCCGTGACTCAGTCCTATTAAACTGTCATTAAGAACTTCTCTTTAACTTCTCTTTAATTTCTCTTAAGAACTTCTGAGTCCCCGATGGGAATCGAACCCATGGCCTCCCAGATACCGGTTGGGCGCTCTAACCAACTGAGCTACGACAGACTCGTTGTGAGCTGGGCCATTTTACTAGGTTGATAAGTGACACGCGTCCTGCATACTGCTAGGATCAGCAATGTCAAATTCATCAAGTTTGTAGTAAATTTTAAGCTCGGTAATAAATAATGAAGATGAAGTGTTCAACATGACTCGAGCATGGGACAAAGAAAAATTCTGAGTTCCCGACGGGAATCGAACCCATGGCCTCCCAGATAGCGGTTGGGCGCTCTAACCAACTTAGCCTGCAGAACAGGCGGTTTATTTTTTGCGGGGTTATTGCGAGGTCGCGCGAAATAAAAACTCGCACTTCGAGCTTCAACCCGCAAAATAAACCGCCTGTTCTGCAGGTTTTCATTGTCACGCCACTGTCACGCCGCGAAAAAATAAATCCAAAACTAATGAATAAAAAAACCCAAGAATATTACAGGTTGTAGAAAACTACTATATCAGCTAGTTTTCCAAGTCTCAGGTCTGTACGTTATTCCGTACTCGAGTTATCCGTCAAAATGTTTCACGCAAATTTAGAGAGCGCAGTATGGAATCGCCATGTTGGAGTCCAACTGCTTGGGCTCCAACATGGCCGCCGGAAATCAATGAAAACAACTGGCATTAAATTTCGCTACAAAAAGCAATCGGATCACCCTCGTGAACAAGTAAACATTCATATAAACACTTCTAGCAAAACCTCAACTGTTCAGATTGTTAAAAATCGCAAGATAAGGCATTTTTTAAAGAGAACGTGACAGCCCTCTGGCGGCCATCTTTGGTCTCGTGTGGCGTGAAACTCCGAAATTCAAAATGCCCTATCTTAAAGACGGCGAATGCAATCTAGCTAAAAAACCTTCAACAAGATAAATATTAAAGACATCTAATAGCCAGTGAAGGACAAAATATCAGGAGTCTTGCGATTCTGGGTTTTAGAATTTTGATGACGTCACGTGAAAACCAAGGGCCATTTTCAACCTAGTAAAATGGTCAAAAACTTTGGCCTGCGTTGACTTCCTTGCAAATTTGAACTCGACCAAAGTGAACACAAGGCATCGGAAGCAGTTAGTCAACGCAAGTGCACGCAAGTCCTGTCAACTTGAGAGGCTCTTTATCATGGTAGCTCATTTTAAACCAGTCACGCGATTGGTTTACTCCCATTTTGTCACAGGTACTTGTCACATGAACAGAACACGAGGCGGAGGACATAATTTAATGAGATGAGACGATCTGACCCTTCATATCAAACCAGTCTTAAATTCATGCGACAAGTCGCGAGTCCATTCGACTTTGACCTTTCAAATCAAACCAGTCTTGAATTCGTGCGACAAGTCGCAAAATGTTTTTTCTCTGGGAAGAGCGTTGCGTGTCGACCCAAAAGGAATCGGGACTCTAAGAAGGTTTGCAAAAAAACAGTTCGAGACGGCCACAAGACCTGTCAATTTTGTCATAAATTCTGCTAGACACTGACGTATGTTTTAAAGACCAGTCACCACCCCTTTTATGGTAAAGCTGGTCAGTGAATGCAGTCGAAGGTCTCATCTAATGGAAATTTGGTAAGGGGGAAAGAGCTAGCAATATCGAAGGAAAAAGTGGAATTTGTACCAGTTACTTTACTAGACTCTCCGCGAAACTGGACCACATCTTTTGTTTTTGATAAAGCATTTATTTTCTAAGGACGGCGGCATTAAAGAGGGTCCAAAATAGGCTTTTGCAATCCCACATCCCGCTACCCTATTTGCCTCTTGTCCCGCCATTCTGCCAAGCTGATAGTCTCCATCCCGATTCCGCCTGCTCACGTCTCAATTCATCGACTTTTTCCATGAAGCCTATAAGGATAAGTTTCCTCCGTCCGTTATACGCAAAAAGAAAGTTTACGTGAATTGTTTAGCTTAGTAGCTATTACTTTTCTAAGCTAAGGGAAGACCAACTGTGTGAAGGGCTCCAAGTTTCTTTATAACATGGAAACCGTATTACTGAGCTACGGCTGTGAACGCCACTTATGCCACTAATGCGATTTTGATACTTTTTCACCTTGGCTCTTCAGGCATAGGATTTGTAAAACGAATCAACTGTTAAACCGTAAAGGACCGCTAAATAGAGATGTTATACCGACTAAAAAGTCGACAGCATAAGTAGCTTACTGATGGCCAAACCACTGTCCTCTTCTAAAACCTTCACCCTCGAGCGCACAAGTTTTACTGCCCGAGTCGTATTCAGTTGCTCAGTTTTTCTTCTAGGGTGGGATTCTGCTGTTCTTGTTACTCTAGTCGGGAAACAGTTGATTTTTCTCAACCTGGAGAAAATACTGGTTGTATGCGCAGTGAAAACAGTTTGTTTGATTAAAAGAGTTAAAATTGTTAAACAACTTAAGAAGATCTTGCAAGCTGGTTTTAGACTCGTTTCCGAGGTCCTGCTAGGATAAATTCCGAGAAGCGACGCAGCATTTTAACATCGACATAGAAGAAATAAAATTGTGACGAACGACAAGACTTGTGTTGAAATAGCGACTATGGCGACAGCAAAGGAGAGAATTTTGACAACTTCGGCGAATCTCTCGGTTTCTTAAATGTTCGACGGCAAACTTATGAAGTCACAACTCCCCTGCACCATTAACAAGAATTGGTCATTAAAATGTTTCGTAAATACAGCGATCTCTCTAAAGCTTCCCTGATGAAGGGAATTTTTCCAGCAGATTTAAGGGGCAGAAGCTTCTAGTGGATAAACACAATGGCAACCAACTAACATATTACATTCTGATTAGCAAAGTACAAGCGTATAAGGCAAATTAGCTCGAGATCAGATGTCATTGCAGCCGAGCGAGATGCAAACCCACCTTTGAAAAACCGCAGAAGATGAATGCCAGCACACTGAGATACCTGTTGTATGTTATTACACGACCCTCGAAATATAAACGATTTGTTTGGGAGAACGGTTTATTTCAAAAATGAAAATATCAAATTTGTTGATGCCCGAGAAACTCATGCTCCTGTGTACTTAGTTTGACCACGTGTACGTGTCATGTGTTCTTAAGATAGTCACATCGTTTTTTAATCTCTCGACAGGACATGCACGAGAAACTCCTGCTCTGTGTACTTAGTTCAGAGTCACGTTTGTTTTCTATGAAAAGAGGCTGGTCACATGTACATGTCGCATTTATTGACATTATCTGTCAACAAATTAAACTGTAGTTTTATCGGCTCTTTCAAAATTCACGAGAAACTCCTGCTTTGTGTACTTAGTTTAAAGTCATGTTGTTTTTAATCGGTAGAGAAATTAAAACTGTTTTAAATACCATATTAAAAAGCATGGGGAACTCCTGCTTTGTATACCTAAGTTAGTCACGTTGTTTATAATTGGTCGAGAAATTAAAACTTTTTATTTTGGTAGAAACACAACAGTCACCGAAACAAAGTTTCTCAGACAACAAAGATCGTGTTTGATACTTCTTCATCTCGCCATAAATTTCAGAACATCACACATTCCGCCTACAAAAAGTAACACATCCCGGTCTCGCCAAAACAATTTCATCCCGTATCCCACCACAAACATTTTTCACATCCCGCATCCCGCCTTGATTTTGAGCTCCATTCCGCATCCCGCCAAACCTATTTTGGACCCTCATTTTCCAAAAATGCCAGCGGTCCGTCTATTTTTCTATTCTCTTAGGTACGCAAAATTACAGGAGGGTGGATATTAACCTTTTACGGTGTTTTCACTCCCGTGAAAACCATGGTCGTTGTGATGAAAATACAAAGTATGTATTAGAGTGCAGTTTCCAAACTATTGGGTGAATTAAATTAAATATAGAGCAAGTACAAATAGTTCGTTCTACTCCGCTATACTCGTTTGCTCTTATTGGGAGACTGGTCCTTCGCCGTTTGCTCCTCAGCATTTGTCGAGCTGTCACAACTGCAAATTGTCAATATGTATTAAGCGAGGACTTGCTTTCTAGTACACAGTATTGAAATACTGTATTAAAACAGCTTAGTGGGGACACAGAGGCACTGTGGGAGCAAGTGAAACTGCGAAATGGTGTTTAAGAACAAACTGAAAGTTATTCTACTCAAGAAAATAACCAAGTTGGACTAAAACATGGTTTTCGAATTTGAATCACGAGACAAGAAACAAGCAATCACAGTATACTTTTTTAAAAGGTTAATCTATTGCAACACACGTGTTATTGAAAATTACGGAATAAATTTTATAGGGCAATACGTTGAACGGCTTAAGCTGACAAAATGCAGTTCAAATTCCAGTTCTTTGCCCTTTTTTCGCTTTACATTAACTTGGCTGTTTTTTATTAAATGTTTAAACGTCCATCGTCTTATACAGGCAGTAACGCTCTAATTATTACTTACACTTACGCAAAATCTATCCCATCTCGTTCAGTTTTCGGCCCTACTGACTCGACAGCACCTCTTATATGTAAAGAACCGCCTGTGTTCCCCGGTAAAAACGCTCAATGCATGTAGTGATCCCACGGATAATATGGATGTTGCCTGTACGGTACATGCATGCCCTGCCTGTGAAATTGGAGCATTCCAAAATGTGGTGCAAACGCCGAAGAGGTTGGCTGGCACATGTGACAAGAAAAAGCTGAGGCAGGCATCGGCAAGGGATGCGGACAGAACCCACTATCTAAAGCAAATGGAGGAATCTGCAACGCCTTGCGTCTGGAAAAATCTCCGCGGCTGAAATCAGCCACGAAGCTGGGATGAATACGCCAGTAGCAGCCTGTCCTATCCAAAGCAATTTCACCTCGCTGAAAGCACTCGTGAAGGGATAGATTGTGGCGGACTGTGTTCTTCCAACGGACTCTGTTCTCTGTGAATTCAGGATAGTTGTCTTCGATGAAGCTGTAGATCTCGGACAAAGAGGCTTCTTTATGCCGAGAACTGAGAATGGCATAGGCAATGACCTCGATGTAAGACAAAGGACACGAATTTCGCCTTCGTTTTTGTTTCTTTTCTTGTGTTTCTTGCGTGCTAACATTTTTCTTATCGCTTGGGTCGCCAGATGATTTGCGAAGACGCTCCCCCTGATTCAGTTGCTCCACTTTCTTCATTTTCACGTTAGCTTAAAATCTTACCCAAGCCAGCTGAGAGTGCAAACTACACCAGACAGGCACACAGCACGTTGAAATAAGAATTATGTGAATGATGATTTAACACGCCCTCTTTGTCGCGTTAACCGCAAGATTATCTTTTACAAGTAACAGTTTCCATTTTCACAAAGAAAAAATTATCATGCGAACAATAAAAGACTGCTAAACTAAATAAAGCTTTCTAAAAGTACCTGTTAGCCAAAACAACAAAGTACATTAATTTTATATACCTTTTTGTTTGGGATCGTTGTTTTTACTTTAAGGTGTTACTAACATTCCAAAACGTCTCAAAGGCATCTGGTGTCTCAAAGGCGCAGCAACGTAATTTTACCATTCTCGATCACGCCAGTGGATACATCTGAACCACAGAATGAATAAGAGGAAACTTTTCGGAGTAACGTATGGTGAATGACTTAGAATTTTTTATTCAGTGATACGCTTGAATATAATCATTGGGTGCTGGTAGCTAACGAGAACACGTTGTTGTGGATACATTGTTGCTTATGATGTTTCTTTGGTGGGCAAACAAGCGGGATACAAAACAAGTGTTTTGTGTCTGGGTTTTCATGCCGCGCAAACGGGGAAACATTTGCTGCCGACACAAAATGTTTTTGACAAAAATCAAAAAGCATTTTTTGTGTCTCGGATACAAATTTTTTGTCCGCGACAGATGTTGCGTTTAAGGTCAAACGGGGAAACATTTGCTGCCGACACAAAATGTTTCTGACAAAAATCAAAAAGCATTTTTTTTGTGTCTCGGATACAAATTTTGTGTCCGCGTCAAATGTTGCGTTTGAGGCCAAACGGGAAAACATTTGTGTCCGCAACTATGAACTTTTCGCAACATTGTATCTTCATTTGCCACCATATTTACTGTTTCAATGAAATCAATCATTTCAAAATAACTGATAACTATTACCTCACTTCGTTTACGGCCGCGTATTAGACGCTGTTCCTTTGACTTTATACTGTAAATTTTTAGTGCCAGTTTATCAAAATCGGCAACGAGAGTTGAAGAATCGGGCTTTTATACTTCTATTATGAATCGAAATCTGAGTGATTTGCATGATAATAGTTTTTCCCACAAACTCACCGAAAGCTTTAAAATATTCACTTTGAACGTCTGATAAACCCGTATTAGTGAACTGTACTTTACTAGATATAATGGTCGGGATACAGTCAACTCTCTCTAAGACGGACACCGTCGGGACCGGCCCCAACTGTCCGTGTTAGAGAGGTGTCCGCTTTATAGAGAGTTGAGGTAACCTGACACCAGAAATTTTGAGATGATAAAGCTTAACGGCTATGCACAACGGATACACGTCTGTTTTAAGTCGCTTACTTTAGCAAAACCTAACAAGTGGAACAAAAATAATATCAGAATTCGACTCATTTGCTCATTACAAACGGTAATACTGTAAGTATAACACTATCTCTTCAGTGCCCATGCGCAGAGAAGTAATACGTTATAGCGGATTGTTTTTGGTAAGTTTGGTATTCTGATGGCGCTGACTTACTATGATATATGTCGATACCGTGTTTTGAAGTATTATTAACTAAAAAATAACTTTTTGTGCATGTCCGTTAGCGGTTTCAAAGTGTCCGTTGTCCGTCTTAGAGAGGTGTCCGTCTTACAAAGAGTTTTGTCACAGTAAAATGACTGAAAAACGGCAGGGACCATAACCAGATGTCCGTCTTATGGAGGTGTCCGTCTTATAGAGGTGTCCGTTAAGAGAGAGTTGACTGTATATCGATCACTAGCAATCAATCTCCTGCGATTATACATTAAGACAACCCGGCATGAATACGTTTTTGAAAAAGGTTTTTCGTGATCCGTGAAAGGCTTTTTTATTTCGCGTGAATTGCAAAATGGCTGTATATTATTTTCGTGAAACGTGATCTGGTTACATAGCAGTGAACTGTGAATCGTCTTTTTTTACAAAAATTGCAAAATGACTGCTATCTTTTTTTCCACGAAATGTGACTGCAAACCGTGATTCTTTTTTTTACTAAAAACAATTGCGAGTAAAAGTTTGAAACAAGACTACATGTAGTAAATTGGGTGACCAGTGTGTGGGACTGATTGTTATTCTGGGCCCCAGGTCACTTAATACTCCGATCGGTAATTTAACACCTTTTAACTTGGTTTTGTGTAATGGCTACTTTATTTTATTATGCGTTACACTTAAAATGACCATTTGTTTTTTCGTGAAATGTGATCTAGATCCCAGCTTTTATTTACCACCCTCACTGAGATTAACCGACCATTTTGACATACCTTAATTTTAGCGAGTTGGGCTAAAATCGCTAAATTAAGTACTCGCTAAAATTTGTCTCGGTGAAATTTAATTAAAAGGTCGGGCAACAGTTAAGAACGTTTGGGAGAGAGCTGGGATCGCCGGCATCGTGGAGATTAACTGATTTCCAATTCACTTTGTTCTTTCTGACAATGATAATGTTCGTTCAATTTCAAGTGACTTTGATCTATTGCTGAACATTTATTTCCATCTTAGCTATGTATTAAAAGTGTTTTTTTTTTTTAATTTTTGGAAAATCGCTAAATGTAATAGTCGCTAAATCTTGCTCAGAAAAACTCGCTAAAATTAGTAGTCGCTAAAAATAGTAACCTTTTAAAATTGTCATAGTCTGTAAGATTCGAACTTTGTCCGGACACCGTACCTCACCGATTTCGCTGAAATTTGGCATGCAGTCTTGTTTTAGGGTCCTAACTACCAAATGGATATTAAAAAGTTTCAATTCTTTTTATTTTGGAATATCGAGAAGGCCGATTTGAAGCTTCCGTAACGGCCCGCTAATATGGCGGATCGAAGGTGTTCTTGTTACTTCGACACTGAACCTTTCGTCACAGTTTCTCGATCATACTTGGTACAGTTATAAAGAACTATCTTTCTTCTTTCAATTTATTAAAATAGATTCGGCAAATGTTGAGTTTGAATGATCAACGGCCAAGAAGTTCGAAGGTATGTTAACGATGTTTTGAACAGCCTCAAATTCACTACAAAATGAAAGGCTTATAACTCCACTGTTATCTCGATTTAGAACTAGCCATTTACCATGAACAAAGCTTGTTTATTGGTGAATTGATTCAATTAATAAAAAAGTTGGGGAAATGTAACAGTTAAGAATAAAAAATTATAGAACCTCTAGTAAATTGGCCATTTCAGCGCCATTTCAGCGGATCAGCTCATTTAACAGCACATAATCGGGAGAAACATGAGAGGGTTACGGTCGTTTAAAATAAGCAGTTTTCATGTATTCTTTGCTTATCTTAAACAAATACATGATCTTTACCAAAGATATGGCGATTTTTGAGCGTACGATCGTTTTTCCAAATTTTTATATCGGCAACTTTGTTGTCGAGATTATACGCTGTTGTTATTCAATATTCGTTTCACAAGAACTTCTGTTGCTCGCATTTTCCAAATCACTGTTTAAGAAATTGCCCATTCCGTAACAGAGTCATTCTTAATGTTTCTTTAAAAATTACTAGGAATGCAAGAATGTCATAGAACGGTTTTATACCAGTGAAAATACCTGTCAGACATAACTTCAACTGTTCGTGTTATCTGGCTGTTTTCCCGAATATGCAAATTAAGAGATTCTTAAAGTGCCTATCTTTAACTATTTCACGCTTAAAAATTCCTCTAAATCTTTTCGCCTACCTTTTGGCCAAACGAAGTTTTGTGTCTCCAGGTAAATTGCGCGTTATCAGCAATGAAAGACGAAAAGATACAGAAGCTCGAGTAAAATTTAAACTGCTGTGAAATGGACATCGTTTGAGCTTGACGTGTATTTATAGATTGCGCCCAGTTAATTAAGTTAATTCATTTGGCGATCAGATAAAAATCAATGAATGATCAGAGTTAAAAAGAAAAGTCCATTTCTAAGCACGAGAGACACAGATATTTGTTTCAGAAGCATTTATGCATAGAAATACCGGTTTATTATTGACTGACGCGGTTAAAAATACTCGGCTTCCAGCGGTAAATCTGCATTTATAATAGCTGGGAGTTTTTTTTTTTTTTGGTGTTGTTGGAGGGGTGGGGGGGGGGGGGGTGGTGAAAGTGGTTCCACCGTACCCTCTTTATATCTCTGGACACAGTGGTCTGAATGTTGAACTAAAGAGCTAATCTGCTAATAAGCATAATGCGAGCTGATTTTGAAATAAACATGACTTTACGTTTGTGTCATCACTAATTATTACGTTCGAAGAAGGCGTGGCTTACTTGCGGCAAGAACAACGTTAAAACAGTGAAGCTAACACATTTTCCTCATTGAATTGAAATGAATGTCGAATCAATTCTTTTTATGGCAAGTTAAAAGAAACAAATGTTTTTCGTCCAGATTTTTACAAAAAGAAAGCAGGTGAGTACTTGGCTGTTTTTGTTTTCTCGGAATTTTTTTTTTATCACAGTCGAACCTCTCCATAAGGACACCTCATTAATACGGCCGTCTCTATTACGGACAATCTCCGATTCCCCGACAAAATTCTCATTTATTTTCTTTAAAAAAGTCTCCATTCGTTCGAAGAAGGCGTGGCTGAGTCGGGGCAAGAACAGCGCAATAACAGTGGAGGTAACGCCATTTCAACAACAAAACCAGCCAAGTACTCACCTGCTCTCTTTTTGTAAAAATCTGGACGAAAAACATTTCTTTCTTTTAACTTGCCCTAAAAAGAATTGATTCGACATTCATTTCAATTCAATGAGGAACAAAAGAGGACGCGGAGGCACCAATTCAACCCCCCCCCCCCCACCCCCTCCAACAACAACACCAAAAAAAAAACCAAACTCCCAGCTATTATAAATGCAGATTTACCGCTGGAAGCCGAGTATTTTTTAACCGCGTCAGTCAATAATAAACAAACGTAAAGTCATGTTTATTTCAAAATCAGCTCGAATTATGCTTATTGCCAGATTAGCTCTTTAGTTCAACATTCAGACCACTGTGTCAGAGATATAAAGAGGATACGGAGGCACCACTTCCATCCCTCCCCCCCCCCCCCCCTCTCCAACAACACCAAAAAAAAAAAAAAAAACTCCCAGCTATTATAAATGCAGATTTACCGCTGGAAGCCGAGTATTTTTAACCGCGTCAGTCAATAATAAACCGGTATTTCTATGCATAAATGCTTCTGAAACAAATATCTGTGTCTCTCGTGCTTAGAAATGGACTTTTTTTTAACTCTGATCATTCATTGATTTTTATCTGATCGCCAAATGAATAAACGTAGTTAACTGGGCGCAATCTATAAATACACGTCACGCTCAAACGATGTCCATTTCACTGCAGTTTAAATTTTACTCGAGCTTCTGTATCTTTTCGTCTTTCATTGCTGATAACGCGCAATTTACCTGGAGACACAAAACTTCGTTTGGCCAAAAGGTAGGCGAAAAGATTTAGAGGAATTTTTAAGCGTGAAATAGTTAAAGATAGGCACTTTAAGAATCTCTTAATTTGCATATTCGGGAAAACAGCCAGATAACACGAACAGTTGAAGTTATGTCTGACAGGTATTTTCACTGGTATAAAACCGTTCTATAACATTCTTGCATTCCTAGTAATTTTTAAAGAAAAATTAAGAATGACTCTGTTACGGAATGGGCAATTTCTTAAACAGTGATTTGGAAAATGCAAGCAAAAGAAGTTCTTGTGAAACGAATATTGAATAACAACAGCGTATAATCTCGACAACAAAGTTGCCGACATAAAAATTTGGAAAAAACGATCGTACGCTCAAAAATCGCAAATATGTTTGGTAAAGATCATGTATTTGTTTAAGATAAGCAAAGAATACATGAAAACTGCTTATTTTAAACGACTGTAACCCTTTCATGTTTCTTCCGATTATGTGCTGTTAAATGAGCTGATCCGCTGAAATGGCGCTGAAATGGCCAATTTACTAGAGGTTCTATAATTTTTTATTCTTAACTGTTACATTTCCCCAACTTTTTTATTAATTGAATCAATTCACCAATAAACAAGCTTTGTTCATGGTAAATGGCTAGTTCTAAATCGAGATAACAGTGGAGTTATAAGCCTTTCATTTTGTAGTGAATTTGAGGCTGTTCAAAACATCGTTAACATACCTTCGAACTTCTTGGCCGTTGATCATTCAAACTCAACATTTGCCGAATCTATTTTGATAAATTGAAAGAAGAAAGATAGTTCTTTATAACTGTACCAAGTATGATCAAGAAACTGTGACGGAAGGTTCAGTGTCGAAGTAACAAGAACACCTTCGATCCGCCATGTTGGCGGGTCGTTACGGAAGCTTCAAATCGGCCTTCTCGATATTTTCAAAAATAAAAAGAATTGAAACTTTTTAATATCCATTTAATAGTTAGGACCCTAAAACAAGACTGCATGCTAAATTTCAGCGAAATCGGTGAGGTACGGTGGCCGCGAACGTTTACAAAAGCTCGAAAATTATGGAGTATTACACTTAAGGTACTTATTTACCTGTGTTTGGACCTATTGGCGGTGTTATGTTCCAGCTTGTGGTCTCCTCGTGGCAGGTCCATTTCAGAAGATGTTGTGTGCTCCTCGTGCTTTTCTGTAAAGGCCCGGCCAAACGCACGCAACATTTCAACTCAACATCTTGTAACATTGTTGGATCGTGTTGCGAGACGCGTTCGAAAAGGTATCTTCGTGGCCTGGGCCCAGTTGTTAGTCGAGTGGCGTATGTTACTACTTGCCATTCTCATCGTCAGAGCTGCTTGTCTCTTTAATCCGGCATGCAGAACCCGTGCACATGCATGGGACCCATGATTTGAATTGCTGGGTTTAAATAAAAGGAACAGCCAATCAAATGAACCGTTTCAAATTCCCTTTGCTAATACGATTGTTAATTCAAAACGGTTGATTTGATTAGCTAGACTTGAAACTCCTAGAAGATAACAGTTGCCAAACAACGTCTCAAGGTTTCCAATAAACTGGCAAATGAAGCAAAACCCTCTTTCATGTTAACTGTTGATGAAATTCCCGTAAATGATCTAATAAACGCGCAGGGTGTCTGTTAAATTGTAGGGGTCTTAGGAGGGGGCATTAAATGAGGGTCTGAATGGGGGGGGGGGGGGGTTAGTGTTATTTGCCCATAATTTTTAGTGTTTGCTGTTACACTGGTCAAATTTTTAATGGTAACTGTTTCAGGAGAAACACTATAATTAGTAAGCAAATGAAAGATCATCGCAGTAATGTACTCAACTTAAGCAGTTGAGAAAAGCAAGCCTGAAAAAAAATTTAGGCTTGAACGGGAATCGAACCCATGACCTCTGCACTAGTATCGCAGAGGTCATGGGTTCGATTCCCGTTTAAGCTGGAATTTTTTTTCAGGCCTGCTTTTCTCAACTGCTTAAGTTGAGTACATTACTGCGATGATCTTTCATTTGCTTAAAATGTATATCCGCAGTACAAATATATGAATTTCATATATTCATTTCACTATAATTAGTGTTTGGATGCTTTTTCGTGAAAAATTTTAGCATTGTAAATTCTTATCTCCTCTTCAGAGATCACATAAAATCACTCCTCAACTAAGAGAAAATTTCGGATTCCTCCTCGGAAATCTTTGGACATCTTCGGAAATCTTCGGCAGTCTTTGGGAACATTCGTGGGTCTTCGGAAATCTTCGGCGGTGTTCGGGAATATTCGGCAGCTTTTGGAAATCTTCCGAAATGATCGAAAATCGTTCGAAAATGGCCGAAAACTTCTTGATATACTAAACAAATCTAAACATAATTCTCATCTCCTGTCGTTTCCGGTTGATGTTGTTTCCGGCGCATAACGGAACATAAAAATTTCCAATTTCACAACGCGCGCAAATAACATGGAGAAAACTATGCGTCTTTAAACTAAAGACGTTGAGTCATATTCAGCATTTTCCAAAATCGCCAGAGGTCCGTCTATTTTTCCATTCTCTTAGGTACGCAGAATTACAGGAGGGTGGATATCAACTTTTTACGACATTTTTACTCCCGTGAAAACCATGGTCGTTATGATAAAAATACAAAGTATGTATTAGAGTGCAGTTTCCAAACTATTGGGTGAATTAAATTAAATTTAGAGCAAGTACAAACAGTTCGTTCTACTCCGCTATACTCGCTCGCTCTTATTGGGAAACTGGTCCATCGCCGTTTTCTCCTCAGTATTTGTCGAGTTGTCACAACTGCAAATTGTCAATATGAATTAAGCGAGGACTTGCTTGCTAGTACACAGTATTGAAATAATGTAGTAAAACAGCTTATTGGGGACACAGAGGCACTGTGGGAGCAAGTGAATCTGCGAAATGGTGTTTGGGAACAAACTGAAAGTTATTAGAAAATAACCAAGTTGGACTAAATCATGATATTCGAATTTGAATCTCGATACAACTGAGAAACAAGCAATCACAGTATACTTTTTTCAAAGGTTAATCTATTGCAACACATGCACGTGTTATTGAAAATTACGGAAAAAATATTATAGGGCGATACTTTCTACGGCTTTAGGTGACAAAATGCAGTTCAAATTCCTGTTGTTTACCATTTTTTTCACTTTACATTAACTTGGCTGTTTTTTTTTTTATAAAATGTTAAAATTTCCATCGTCTTGTACAGACAGTAACGCCCTAACTATTACTTAGACTTACACAAAATCTATCGCATGTCGTTCAGTTTTCGGCCATACTGACTCGTCAGCACCTCTTGCATGTAAAGAACCGCGTGTGTTCCGCGGTATAGAAGCTCAATGCATGTAGTGATCCCACGGATAATATGGATGTTGCCCGTACGGTACATGCATGCCCTGTCTGTGAAATTGGAGCATTCCATAATGTGGTACAAACGTCGAAGAGGTTGGCTGACACATGTGACAAGAAAGAGCTAAGGCAGGCATGGGTAAGGGATGCGGAATGAACCCACTATCTAAAGCAAATGGAGGAACCTGCGTCGCCTTGCGTCTGGAAAAATCTCCTCGGCTGAACTCGGTCACGAAGCTGGGATGAATACGCCAGCGGCAGCCTGACCTATGCAAAGCAATTTCATCTGGCTGGAAGCAGTCGTGAAGGGATAGATTGTGGCGGATTGTGTTCTTCCAACGGACTCTGTTCTCTGTGAATTCAGGATAGTTGTCTTCGATGAAGCTGTAGATCTCGGACAAAGAGGCTTCTTTATGCCGAGAACTGAGAATGGCATTGGCAATGACCTCGATGTAAGACAAAGGACACGAATTTCGCTTTCGTTTTTCTTTCTTTTTGATCTGAATGATGATTTAACACGCCCTCTTTTGTCGCGTTAACCGCAAGGTTATCTTTTACAAGTAACAGTTTCCATTTTCACAAAGACAAATTATCATGCGAACAATAAAAGACTGCTAAACGAAATAAAGCTTTCTACAAGTACCTTTTAGGCAAAACAACAAAGTGCATTAATTTTATATACCTTTTTGTTTGGGATCGTTGTTTTACTAACATTCCAAAACGTCTCAAAGGCATCTGGTGTCTCAAAGGCGCACGGCAACGTAATTTTACCATACTCGATCACGCCAATGGATACATCTGAACCACAGAATGAATAAGATGAAACTTTTCGGAGTAACGTATGGTGAATGACTTAGAATTTTTTATTCAGTGATACGCTTGAATATAACCATTGGATGCTGGTAGCTAACGAGTACACGTTGTTGTGGATACATTGTTGCTGATGATGTTTCTTGGGTGGAAAAACAAGCGGGATACAAAACAAGTGTTTTGTGTCTGGGTTTTCATGCCGCGCAAACGGGGAAACATTTGCGGCGGACACAAAATGTTTCTGACAAAAATCAAAAAGCATTTTTTTGTGTCTCGGATACATCTTTTGTGTCCGCGACAAATGTTGCGTTTGAGGCCAAACGGGGAAACATTTGTGTTCAAAACTATGAACTTTCCGCAACATTGTATCCTCATTTGCCACCATATTTACTGTTTCAATGAAATCAATCATTTCAAAATAACTGATAACTATTACCTCACTTCGTTTATGGCCGCGTATTAGACGCTGTTCCTTTGACTTTATATTGTAAATGTTTAGTGCCAGTTTATCAAAATCGGCAACGAGAGTTGACGATCAGTAGAATCGGGCTTTTATACTTCTATTATGAATCGAAATCTGAGTGATTTGCATATTATAGTTTTTCCCATAAACTCACCGAAAGCTTTAAAATATTCACTTTGAACGTCTGATAAACCCGTTTTAGTGAACTGTACTTCACTAGATATAATGGTCGGGATATATCGATCACTAGCAATCAATCTCCTGCGATTATACATTAAGACAACTCGGCATGAATACGTTTTTGGTAAATGTTTTTGTGATCCGTGAAAGGCTTTTTTATTTCGCGTGAATTGCAAAATGGCTGTATATTATTTTCGTGAAACGTGATCTGGTTACATAGCAGTGAACTGTGAATCGTCTTTTTTTTTTTTTTACAAAAATTGCAAAATGACTGCTATCTTTTTTTTCCACGAAATGTGACTGCATACCGTGATTCTTTCTTTTTACTAAAAAAAAATTGCGAGTAAAAGTTTGAAACAAGACTACATGTAGTAAATTGCGTGACCAGTGTGTGGGACTGATTGTTATTCTGGGCCCCAGGTCACTTAATACTCCGATCGGTAATTTAACACCTTTGAACTTGGTTTTGTGTAATGGCTACTGTATTTTATTATGCGTTACACTTAAAATGACCATTTGTTTTTTCGTGAAATGTGATCTAGATCCCAGCTTTACCACCCTCACTGAGATTAACCGACCATTTTGACATACCTTAAGGTTACTATTGTTAGCGATTTTAGCGAGTTGGGCTAAAATCGCTAAATTAAGTACTCGCTAAAATTTGTCTCGGTGAAATTTAATTAAAAGGTCGGGCAACAGTTCAGAACGTTTGGGAGAGAGCTGGGATCGCCGTCATCGTGGAGAATGACTGATTTCCCTGAGGACCATTTTCTAACATTTGCAATTCACTTTGTTCTTTCTGACAATGATAATGTTCGTTCAATTTCAAGGGACTTGGGTTCTATTGCTGAACATTTATTTCCATCTTAGCTATGTATTAAAAGTGTTTTTTTTTTTAATTTTTGGAAAATCGCTAAATTTAATAGTCGCTAAATCTTGCTCAGAAAAAATATTAAGGTACTTATTTACCTGTGTTTGGACCTATTGGCGGTGTTATGTTCCAGCTTGTGGTCTCCTCGTGGCAGGTCCATTTCAGAAGATGTTGTGTGCTCCTCGTGCTTTTCTGTAAAGGCCTGACCAAACGCACGCAACATTTCAACGTAACATCTTGCAACATTGTTGGATCGTGTTGCGAGACGCGTTCGAAAAGGTATCTTCGTGGCCTGGGCCCAGTTGTTAGTCGAGTGGCGTATGTTACTTTATTTTTTTTTCAGAGGGCACGGTAACGAATCCTGCAATCTGATTGGTTCTTAGCGCGGGCAAGATTCTCCTATATCTGCCCACGGGCCACGGTAACGCTTTCGTGAGTTTTTGTCTTGTGTTTACGAAAATTGAAACAGTTTTTTGTGCGCAAATTTAAGCTTTTATAGGCTAAAACTCGCTACTTCATGGAGTCAGACAGCCCTGAATGGCATAGTGAGAGCGAATTTTATTATCCCGATGAGGTAGACGAGAACGTAAACACTGAAAACATTGACAAATGCAAGCAAGTCAACGAAGCGACCGACAAACAGCAACAGTTCTTGGCTGAAGTGCATGATTTTATCGAAGAACAAAGGCCTGAAAACACGAAGAAAAAGACTCTGTATGACATAAATGTTTGGAAACGATATCTAACTTCAGCTGGCGAAGAGCGAAACATTGAAGACATACCTGCAAAGGACCTCAACCTTCATATTTCCCGTTTCTTCATAGAGATAAAGAAGAAAGATGGCGGCCAGTACGAGCCAACGTCACTAACTTCGCTTCATCGAAGTTTACAACGGTATTTGAACGACCACAGTTCAACCCTCAATATCCTGAAAGACAAGGAGTTCTCCTTGTCCCGAGATGCCCTTTCCTCAAGAAAAAGGCAGTTATTACGCGATTTCGGCAAGGGAAATCGCCCACAAGCCGCTCGTCCTTTGACAGATGCAGAAGAAGACTTGATGTTTGAGCGAGGCGAATTTGGCGACCAAGACCCTGAAGTCCTGCAAAGAACCGTCTGGTGGCTCTTGTCACTCCACTTTGGGTTCCGAGCACGTGATGAGAGTCGAAAGCTGAAGTGGGGTGATGTAAAGCTCCAGATTAATGGTGAAACCGGCAATGAAGAACTGGTTTGGACCGCGGAGAGAGGATCAAAATGCCGCAGTGGCGAAGGACCTGGCCGGCCATTCTCTCCAATAGCACAAGCAAGCAACAACACACGCTGCCCTGTTTTCTTTTACAAAGCCTTCAGAAGCCATCGTCCGACAGAGATGAACAATCCAGAGTCACCATTCTACCTGGCAATTAAACACAAACGAAAACCAAGCGATGCAGTATGGTATATGAATGCTCCGCTTGGAAAGAATTCTATCGGACAGTTTCTGAAGACGGCGGCAAAAAGAACGGGATTACAAGGGAACGTAACAAATCATGCAGTCCGAAAAACATCCATAGGCCGTCTACTGGATGCAGATGTCCCTCCTAATTACGTGGCACAACTAAGCGGCCATAAAAATCTGAAGAGTCTCGATTCGTACAAATCTGCTTCTCTCACTCACCAGCGGAAAATGTCACTCGTACTGAGCCGCTCAGAGCACATGGAACACAACGCAAGCACCACGACAAGCAACGCGCTTGCAGTAGCTACAGCATCTGCCAGTACAACCGAGCCCAATACTTCAGTTTATCCTCCAGAAACTCCAGGAGCAGCATCAGCGAAGGGTTTGTTCTCTGGCGCCACAATTGGCAAAATAGAAGGCTGTTCATTCACCTTCAATCTTGTTGATGAATCAAAGCAAGGCAAAAATCCGAAAAAACGCCGCATTATTATTGACTCTGATTCTGAATGAAAAACACTTTCACACACGCTGAAGTTGGACTTTTGTACCGACAAATTTTTGTATGTGGTTCAATTAACTTTTACATCTCGGTGCATCCATAGCTTTTCAGATGTATAATATAAATTTTCAATGACATTATATTCTGCGAAATTTCAAACGCGGTTGATGCCACACGGCATTTTGATTGACAGGTCGTTTTTTTGACAAGGAATCCATTAAAGTGCAACAACAAATCCATTTAAGTGCAAAAGCGTATTTCAAAACGGTTTTTATTAGATGAGAAAGTTGAAAACTATATTTAAATAAAAATATTTCCTCTTTGAAACTGTCAGTTTGTCGTAGTTTACTGCATTCGCGTAGCGCGATGTGTGTGCGGAAAGGGTCATCATGAAAGTGATATGAAATGGAGAAAAAAAAAAATAAATAAGTTATTTACCGGCTTAGGGTCGGTCCGTATAGTGAAAAACTGTCGGGGGGGGACCTCGGTCACAGTTTTTCACTATACGGACCTCCCAGCCGGCAAATAACATATATATATTCCATTCTCATCGCCAGAGCTGCTTGTCTCTTTAAGCCGGCATGCAGGACCCGTGCACATGGGACACACGATTTGAATTGCTGGGTTTAAATAAAAAGAACAGACAATCAAATGAACCGTTTCAAATTCCCTTTGTTAATACGATTGTTCAAAACGGTTGATTTGATTAGCTAGACTAGAAACTCCTAGAAGATAACAGTTGCCAGACAACGTCTCAAGGTTTCCAATAAACTTGCAAATGAAGCAAAACCCTCTTTCATGTTAACTGTTGATGAAATTCCCGTAAATGATCTAATAAACGCGCAGGGTGTCTGTTAAATTGTAGGGGTCTTAGGAGGGGGCATTAAATGAGGGTCTGAATGGGGTGGGGGGGTTAGTGTTATTTGCCCATAATTTTTAGTGTTTGCCAATTACACTGGTCAAATTTTTAATGGTAACTGTTTCGGGAGAAACACTATAATTAGTAAGCAGATCAAAGATCATCGCAGTGATGTACTCAACTTAAGCAGTTGAGAAAAGCAAGCCTGAAAAAATTCAGGCTTGAACGGGAATCGAACCCATGACCTCTGCACTAGTATCGCAGAGGTCATGGGTTTGATTCCCGTTCAAGCCTGAATTTATATCAGGCTTGCTTTTCTCAACTGCTTAAGTTGAGTACATTACTGCGACGATCTTTCATTTGCTTAAAAATTATATTCATTTCACTATAATTAGTGTTTGGATGCTTTTTCGCGAAAAATTTTAGCATTGTAAATTCTTATCTCCACTTCAGAGATCAGATAAAATCACTCCTGAACTAAGAGAAAATTTCGGATTCCTCCTCGGAAATCTTTGGACATCTTCGGAAATCTTCGGCAGTCTTTGGGAACATTCGGGGGTCTTCGGAAATCTTCCAAAATGATCGAAAATCGTTCGAAAATGGCCGAAAACTTTTTGATATACTAAACAAATCTAGAGATGATTCTCATCTCCTGTCGCTTCCGGTTGATGTTGTTTCCGGTGCATAACGGAACATAAAAATTTCCAACGTTGCGAATTTTACAAGCGTACATTTCATAACGCGCGTAAATAACATGGAGAAAACTATGTGTCTTTAAACTAAAGATGTTGAGTCATATTCAGCATTTTCCAAAATCGCCAGAGGGCCGTCTATTTTTCCATTCTCTTAGGTACGCAGAATTACAGGAGGGTGGATATTAACTTTTTACGACATTTTTACTCCCGTGAAAACCATGGTCGTTATGATAAAAATACAAAGTATGTATTAGAGTGCAGTTTCCAAACTATTGGGTGAATTAAATTAAATTTAGAGCAAGTACAAACAGTTCGTTCTACTCCGCTATACTCGCTCGCTCTTAATGGGAAACTGGTCCATCGCCGTTTGCTCCTCAGTATTTGTCTAGTTTTCACAACTGCAAATTGTCAATATGAATTAAGCGAGGACTTGCTTGCTAGTACACAGTATTGAAATACTGTAGTAAAACAGCTTAGTGGGGACACAGAGGCACTGTGGAAGCAAGTGAAACTGCGAAATGGTGTTTGGGAACAAACTGAAAGTTATTCTACTCAAGAAAATAACCAAGTTGGACTAAATCATGATATTCGAATTTAAATCTCGATACAAGAAACAAGCAATCACAGTATACTTTTTTAAAGGGTTAATCTATTGCAACACACGTGTTATTGAAAATTACGGAAAAAATATTATAGGGCGATACTTTCTACGGCTTTAGGTGACAAAATACAGTTCAAATTCCTGTTCTTTGCCATTTTTTTCACTTTACATTAACTTGGCTGTTTTTTTATAAAATGTTTAAACGTCTTTCGTCTTCAGTATACAGACAGTAACGCCCTAATTATTACTTACACTTACGCAAAATCTATCGCATGTCGTTCAGTTTTCGGCCATACTGACTCGTCAGCACCTCTTGCATGTAAAGAACCGCGTGTGTTCCGCGGTATAGAAGCTCAATGCATGTAGTGATCCCACGGATAATATGGATGTTGCCCGTACGGTACATGCATGCCCTGTCTGTGAAATTGGAACATTCCAAAATGTGGTACAAACGTCGAAGAGGTTGGCTGACACATGTGACAAGAAAGAGCTGAGGCAGGCATGGGTAAGGGACTTACCCATGCGGACTGAACCCACTATCTAAAGCAAATGGAGGAACCTGCGTCGCCTTGCGTCTGGAAAAATCTCCTCGGCTGAACTCGGCCACGAAGCTGGGATGAATACGCCAGCGGCAGCCTGACCTATGCAAAGCAATTTCGTCTCGCTGAAAGCACTCGTGAAGGGATAGATTGTGGCGGACTGTGTTCTTCCAACGGACTCTGTTCTCTGTGAATTCAGGATAGTTGTCTTCGATGAAGCTGTAGATCTCGGACAAAGAGGCTCCTTTACGCCGAGAACTGAGAATGGCATTGGCAATGACCTCGATGTAAGACAAAGGACACGAATTTCGCTTTCGTTTTTGTTTCTTTTCTTGTGTTTCTTGCGTGCTAACGTTTTTCTTATCGCTTGGGTCGCCAGATGATTTGCGAAGACGCTCCCTCTGATTCAGTTGCTCCACTTTCTTCATTTTCACGTTAGCTTAGAAACTTACGCAAGCCAGCAGAGAGTGCAAACTACACCAGACAGGCCAACGGCGCGTTGAAATAAGAGTTATCTGAATGATGATTTAACACGCCCTCTTTTGTCCCGTTAACCGCAAGGTTATCTTTTACAAGTAAGAGTTTCCATTTTCACAAGGCAAAATTATCATGCGAACAATAAAAGACTGCTAAACGAAATAAAGCTTTCTACAAGTACCTTTTAGCCAAAACAACCAAGTACATTAATTTTGTATACCTTTTTGTTTGGGATTGTTTTTTTTTTTTCTTTAAGGCTTTACTAACGTTCCAAAACGTCTGAAAGGCATCTGGTGTCTGAAAGGCGCACGGCAACGTAATTTTACCATACTCGATCACGCCAGTGGATACATCTGAACCACAGAATGAATAAGAGGAAAATTTTCGGAGTAACGTATGGTGAATGACTTAGGGCCTGTTTACATGATTCCGGAATGACTTTCATTCCGGAACGAAACTCGTTCCGGAATGAAGTTCGTTCTGCATTTACATGACAGAGTCGGTCGGTTCAACCAAAGGCATTTTCACGTGCGTGGTTTTCGCGCGAGGTCAAAACAAGATGGCGCATGTTTCGCGTAAACATATTTTTGTGGCCATTAATGGCCGTATCTGCAATTTTAACGAGTAATTTGACCATAGAGCTGCTTCTTTGGGCTAAACAGTAAATGCTATTACGTTTTTCGCTCTGAATTCAAACTGTGGAGTCCGTATGCGGTTTCGCGAGTTGCGGCTTCATCTCGGAACGAAATTCGTTCTGTGTTTACATGATACCAGAATGAAATGTCATTCCAGAACGAAACTTTCATTCCGGAATGAAAACCGGAATGAACTCATTCCGGAATGACTTGACTTTCGTCTCGGTATCATGTAAACAGATACAGAGAAATGTATGGGGATGGAATGAACTCGTTCCGGAATGAAAGTCATTCCGGAATCATGTAAACAGGCCCTTAGAATTGTTTATTCAGTGATACGCTTGAATATAATCATTGGGTGCTGGTAGCTAACGAGAACACGTTGTTGTGGATACATTGTTGCTTATGACGTTTCTTTGGTGAGCAAACAAGCGGGATACAAAACAAGTGTTTTGTGTCTGGGTTTTCATGCCGCGCAAACGGGCAAACATTTGCGGCGGACACAAAATGTTTCTGACAAAAATCAAAAAGCATTTTTTTGTGTCTCGGATACATCTTTTGTGTCCGCGACAAATGTTGCGTTTGAGGCCAAACGGGAAAATATTGTGTGTCCGCAACTATGAACTTTCTGCAACATTGCATCCTCATTTGCCACCATATTTACTGTTTCAATGAAATCAATCATTTCAAAATAACTGATAACTATTACCTCACTTCGTTTATGGCCGCGTATTAGACGCTGTTCCTTTGACTTTATATTGCAAATGTTTAGTGCCAGTTTATCAAAATCAGCAACGAGAGTTGAAGAATCGGGCTTTTATACTTCTATTATGAATCGAAATCTGAGTGATTTGCATGATAATAGTTTTTCCCACAAACTCACCGAAAGCTTTAAAATATTCACTTTGAACGTCTGATAAACCCGTTTTAGCGAACTGTACTTTACTAGATATAATGGTCGGGATATATCGATCACTAGCAGTCAATCTCCTGCGATTATATATTAAGACAACCCGGCATGAATACGTTTTTGGTAAAGGTTTTTCGTGATCCTTGAAAGGTTTTTTATTTCGCGTGAATTGCAAAATGGCTTTATATTTTTTCGTGAAACGTGATCTGGTTACCTAGCAGTGAGCCGTGAATCGTCTCGTGAAAGTTTGAAACAAGACTACATGTAGCAAATTGCGTGACCAGTGTATGGGACTGATTGTTATTCTGGGCCCCAGGTCACTTAATACTCCGATCGGTAATTTAACACCTTTGAACTTGGTTTTGTATAATGGCTACTGTATTTTATTATGCGTTACACTTAAAATGACCATTTGTTTTTTCGTGAAATGTGATCTAGATCCCAGCTTTACCACCCTCACTGAGATTAACCGACCATTTTGTACCTGTGTTTGGACCTATTAGCGGTGTTATGTTCCAGCTTGTGGTCTCCTCGTGGCATGTCCATTTCAGAGGACGTTGTGTGTTCCCGTGCTTTTCTGTAAAGGCCCGGCCAAACGCACGCAACATCTTGCAACATGGTTGGATCGTGTTGCGAGACGCGTTCGAAAAGGTATCTTCGTGGCCTGGGCCCGGTTGTTAGTCGAGTGGCGTATGTTACTACTTTCCATTTCCATCGCAAGAGCTGCTTGTTTCTCTAATCCGGCGTCGGCATGCAGAACCCGTGCATATGGGACACACGATTTGAGTTGCTGGGTTTAAATAAAAGGAACAGCCAATCAAATGAACCGTTTTAAATTTCCTTTGTTGATACGATAGTTCAAAACGGTTAATTTGATTAGCTAGATTTAAAAACTCCTAGATGATAACAGTTGCCAAACAACGTCTCAACGTAAAGCAAAACCCTCTGTCATGTTACAGTTAATGAAATTCCCGTAAAGGATCTAATAAACGCCCGGGGTGTCTATTAAATTGTAGGGGTCTTAGAAGGTGGTGTTAAATAGATATGAGGCATTTATACTATTTATAAGAGAGAGGTGTTAAGTTCTCTTCAACTTTAACAACGTAAGACGCGTAGTTTGCTCGCGGAGTAAGATACAACGCAAAACTGCGCTAATGGAAAGCCTAAAGATGTCGTCCAGGGTGGACGTGTTCATCGTCATCGGGGTCAGCCATGTGCGTTGGCATCGTCGGCCTCTTCGATTTTAAAAATACTTTTAAATTGCTTGATTTTAAATTACTCGTTTCCTTGGTTTTTTAGGCGATTCTCTGTAGTGGAACTCTTTGTGACCGTTATATCGTGGCATTAGTCATTTTCCCTTTGCTTGATTTGTAATAAAATATTCCCTTGCCCGACATCCCATAACCTTTCTAATGGTGCGTCCCTGTTTTTGTTGGAATTTTGAAAAGACTCTTCAATCCCTGCATGTTCGTATGCATTATTAATGACCACAAAAATAATATAAGTGTGCGGAGAACAGACCTCATATTTTGCAACCTAAACCACAGGTTTCAAACACGGGATTTGAAAGATTGGAGTACACCTAGAATCCAGTAGCTCAACGACAGAATAGGAGGCGGAGATGATTGACATCCGGAGATGATTGACAGTCGTGGACCGTCGTTTTGCCTATCACTTGGATGAGAGTGGGGTTTTCTTTTATTTATTTTTTTTTTCATGCGTTTTGTCTTCTTTTTACGTATTTAATTTATTATTTATCTCTTTTTTATATATGTATCTCTTTTTTACTCTGCACTTTGCGTTTTCGAAACTTACGTTTTTCTGTAGCAAGTGCCCACTCAGTGTTTAGGACATGTCTAGACTTTATTAGCCTGGTACTGTCTACTTGTTTATGTATGCATTGGGTTTAGTTGGCATCAAAATGAAGAGCTCGCTGGTTCTTGTCTTGTCGCTGTTTGTTTTGTTAAGTTTACTTTCGATCCAGTCCTGTATTTGTTGTGATAAAACTGTCGGAAGACGAGGAAATAGAAACCCGTGTGCAATTGCAGATGACATATATGATGCTTTACTTATGCTTGTGAAAGGAAAACCACCCTTTTTCTTGTAAAAGAACAAAGCACAGCTCAAAAGTCTGAAAAGAGCAAAAAGGTTTTGTTCTCTAAAGATCGTCGGGTGTTGAGGAGTTCGGAAATTAATCGCCTTGTTTCTAATGAATTTCATCGCACAAAAAGAGCTGGTTCAAGAAAGATTGTATGTGTTACGAATGGATTCGGTTTGGTGAAGTAAACGTTTACCAGACTGAACGCAGGATTCTCGGTAACACAACAATTTTACTCAATTCCAGCTTAACATGTCGCACCCTTCGACAATCAACTCAAAAAACTTCTCGTCTGAAGTTCTTCTCCGGCGGAAAGTCTCTATCACGTGGCCTAAGCGAAAGTCTAAAAATAAACATCCTCGTGGGAAAATACGTCACATGGACAATGTCACGAACAATGTCACGCTCAGTTTCGGAAGTAACACAATTTTTTGTAACATAACCCCCTCTTGAAAAGAAATTTGCTAACATTTCTCAATAATAACGAAAAATTGACTTTACAGAATTGGGGGTAGTCCAGTGTCTTAGATTTGTCCTTCTTACTCAACCACTCGGCTCAGGTAGTCTGCTCCAACATTGTCTGATCCCTTGATAGCTTCAACTTTCAGGTTATAGCTCTGAAGAAAGATCGCCCAGCGCATAAGACGACTGTTCACGAACTTAGCACTGTTCATGTACTTGAGAGGCTCGTGATCTGTCTGCAGTACAAAACGTACTCCATACAAGTATAGGTAAAATCTCTTGATCCCCCACACAATGGCTAAACACTCCTTCTCGATAGTAGAATAATTCCGCTCCGCGTTGGACAGTTTCTTGCTAGCGTAACAAACTGGAAACAGCTTTCCTTCATGCTCTTGCATTAGAACAGCGCCAAACCATTATCTGATGCGTCAGTTCTCAAGTAGTACGTCTTGCTAGGATCAGGGAGATGCAGAATTGGCGTGCTTGTAAGGTGTGCCTTGACTGACTGATAAGCTCTCTCCTGGGCTTCACCCCACTCCACTCTGTTTGGCTGGCCCTTGCGTGTTAGGTCCGAGAGGGGAGCTACCACTGCAGCGAAATTTGGGATGAAATCTCGATAGTATCCGGCCAATCCCATAAACGAACGTATCTGCTTCTTGGTGCTAGGTCTTGGGGCGTCTCTAATCTTAGCCACGTTATCCTCATAAAGTCCTACTAGACCACACTGCAACTGATGACCAAGAAACTCAACACTGTCTACGCCAAAAATGCACTTGCTTGGTCTGACTGTCATCCCGAACTGTAGTAGTCGCTTGAATAGCTCACGAAGGGCTTCGAGATGCTCCTCCCACGTACGGGTGTGGACTAGGATATCGTCCCAGTAGAATTCGACGTTTGGCAGACCCTTCAGTAACCTTTTCATGGCGCGTTTAAGGGTTGCTGCGGAATTAACCATCCCAAATGGCATTTTCAAGAACTCATACAACCCATCAGGCGTTACAAAGGCTGTCTTCGGGATATCTTCCTCCGGTATGGTTATCTGCCAGTATCCTTTGCTAAGGTCAATCTTCGAAAAGTACTTGTCACCGTTTAATTTCTGGAAAAGCTCCTCTGCAGTTGGCATTGGTTCAGGATCAAATACAGTTAGCTTGTTTAACTTTCTGTAATCAACGCATACCCTGTTCGTCCCATCCTTTTTCTTCACAACAACAACGGGTGACGAATACGGCGAATTAGATTCTCTGATCACGCCCATCTTAATCATATCGTTAATATCCTCCTTAAGAGATTCTCTGAGGCTGTACGGAACAGGATACGGCTTAGATCTGACTGGCTCCTCTGACGTAAGCTTGATGTGGTGCTGAACCAAGTTCGTGGTACCAGGCGCTTCGGTGAATAGACTTGAGAACTGGTGTGCCAAGTCCAGAAACTCATCTCTTTGGTCATCTCTAAGATTGGGTCCTGTAGTCACGTCACGGATAGACTCCTTCGGTACATATCCTCCAATCTCCAGGAAGTCGGCTTCAGCGTCTGTCTCCTCAGTCTCAGCCTCAATTGCTACCGCGGACACTTCTGCTGGCTCCTCTCGCTCAAAATACTTCTTGAGAAGGTTGACATGGTAAACTCTCTCTTTGCCCTTGACTTTGACCTTGTAATCGTTAAGGCCTACAACAGCGCTGACTTCAAAAGGGCCTTTCCACTGCATTAGCAACTTGTTGTGGTCAGTTGGCAGTAATACAAGTACCTTGTCCCCTGGCTGGAGCTTGCGGACCTTCGTTTTGCGGTCATAGTAGTGCTTCCCTTTCTGCTGGGATTTCTGCAACTCACTGTGGGCAAGGTTGAGAGTATCTTCTAGCTTCTCGCGCAGCTCGAAGACATACTGGTAACTGTTCTTTACTTCTGGTTCTTCTACTTCTTTCGTCCACAGTTCCTTCAGAATGTACATGGGTCCTCTGACAGCTCTCCCATACAATAGCTCAAACGGTGCAAATCCTGTAGACTCCTGGGGAACTTCACGGTAGGCGAACAGCAGCGGGTTGATGTAGCGATGCCACTGCTTTGGCTGCTCACTGCACAATCTTTTCAGCATTAACTTCAGTGATCCATTAAACTTTTCGGTCATACCATTACACATGGGGTGGTACGGAGTTGTCGTCAGCTGCTTGATGCTCAAGAGACGCATTACCTCCTTCATACATTCAGAGACAAACTGTGTTCCCAGATCGCTAAGGATCTCTTCCGGTACTCCAAGGCGGCTGAAGATGTCTACTAGGGCTTCTGCAACGGTTTCTGTATCAATGTTCTTCAACGGCACAGCTTCTGGGTATCGAGTTGCATAATCCACGAGCGTCAGTATGTATCTGTGACCTTCCTCGCTTGGCGGGCTTATCGGACCAATCAGGTCGATTGCTACTCTCTTAAACGGCTTGTCAATTATCGGCATCTTCTCCAACGGGACTTTGGGGACTGATCCCTTTGGTACGGTCTTCTGACATACATCACAGGATTTACAATGTCGCGTGACATCTCCTTGGATACCAAGCCAGTAGAACGCAGCCTGAATTTTGTCAGCTGTCTTCTTTATGCCCATGTGTCCACCCATTATTGACCCGTGAGCTACATCCATGATTTGGCGTCTCAACGGGGTTGGAACCAGAACTTGTCTCACGGGCTTTCCACTATTTACGTACGGGTGCTTGTAAACTCGATACAGGACTCCGCTCTTTCGCTCAAATGAGATCTCAGCTTGGCCCTTCACTCGAGTGTCATCGCAGTCCCAGTACTTCTTCAAACTCGCATTCTCACGCTACAACTGCATAAGCTTCTCTCTATCTACTATGGGACTCTCTGATGAACTTGGTACCTTCAATGGGGTATGTTCTCCGGCTTTCTAAGCTTGACCTCTAGTGGTCACGGCACACGCTTCCTGCCAGCTGGGGTCAGGGTCATCTGCGGCTCTTGCACCAAGCACATTACCAACGATAAGGTCATAGATCGCATTGGGGAGGCACTGTGCTTCAACTTCTCCTGACAGGTAAGGGGTGTCCACAGTGATCTTTGTAATAGGTACTTTTCTCACAGTATTGTCTATAAGCAGCATACAATTGAAGTCACCAGTGTACTGCTCCTCTGAAACTAACTCCTTCTTTACTACAATACCACTGCAACCAGTGTCTCTCAGAACATCCACTGTCTTTTCACCCACTCTACCCTTTACAACAGGCATCTTGCTTCTAGCTCCAGTTAACGGCTCCACGCACGCATTGCTAAGCAACGGAATCCTTTTTCCACAGGCTAAAAGGAGCTGATCCTCTTCAATACAAGACTTGACTTCCTCTGGCGTAGCGTTTAGCTGGGGTGGCTGAACTAGACAGCCCGCACTCACTTGGTCACGTGGTGCTGCAGGTACACGAGGCTTACTCGATCCTCCAGCCTTCGGCAAATTCACTTTGAGAGACACTTGGCAATTTCTCGCTTCATGTCCTTGCCTTCCACACAAGAAACACGACCTTAATACGGCTTGACAGTTGGGAGCTTTATGCCCCCGACCATTGCACTTGTAACACTGTACCTGGCTAGGCTGAATGGGCGGTTTCTTTGCGTCATCATCCTTTTGGGGTGGGGCTGGTGGTCTACTTCGTCCACTACTAAACACGTGCTTTCCATGAGCTTGTAAGTATTGATCAGCAATCTGGGATATCTGTTCCAGTGTCTCTGGAGCCCTTTCACGTAAGTGAATGGCTAGTTCCTTCGGACATGAATTGATGAATTGCTCCTTGACTATCAAATCTCTTAGGCCATAAAAGCTCTTAGTGGTCTTAGAGAGTTCGACCCGCCGCATTAGATATGTACTCAAGCGCACAACAAACTGATCAGGACTTTCATCAATCTCAGGCTTAGAAACTCTAAATTTACGACGGTAGCCGTCCTCAGTTAAATCATACCTCTTCATCAGTGCCAGTTTCATTTTATCGTAATCCGTAGCGGCTTCCTCTGACAATCGTGAATAAACATACAGGGCGCGTCCTGTCAACAGAGCACTAAGCTTTGTAGCCCAACCATTCTTCTCCCACTTAGCGTTCGTAGCAAACCGTTCAAAACGCTGGAGATAGGCATCGAGGTCATCCTTGCCGTCCACAAATGACGGTAGTTTAGGTGCCTTGGCTCGTTCCTCTTTGTTATTGTTCGGTTGTGCGGGGAAATGTCCATCTCCCGCCAAACGTGCTAGATCCAACTCATGCTGCCTTTTCGCGGCTTCGATCGCTTCTCTCTGTCTCAAAAGTTCCGCTTCCCTTTCCATTTTTCGGAGATCGCGTTCCTGGCGCCTTGCTTCTCTCTCATCTTCTTCCTGCCGACGCTTCTCGTCTCTCTCTTCTGCTTGTTGTCGACGTCTCTCTTCTTTCTCCTCTTGTTGTGTGCGAAGTCTCTCCTCTTTCTCTTCTTTTTCTCTCTGAAGTCTTTCCTCTTTCTCCTCTTGTTCTTTTACAAATTTCAGCAGCTTTTCTCCTTCGAGTCCAAACTTTTCTCCCATCTGAATAAACTTCTCCATTGCTAAAAACGCTTAAACGTTTACCACAAAATATTCGAAGCAAACAATCTTCACAAACGTGACTCACTTGTAATTCGATTATCCTCGACGATAATTTCCACAAACCACACACTTCGAATTAATTTGTTTCTTTCCTGCGATTACGGTAGTAAATAAACTCTTCGTTCTTGTGCTCCACTCACACACGGCAAATAGTCAAACAAACAATCCACACAATTACTTTCGATTCTCCGGCTCGACGATAAACTCGACAAATCGACACAAACCACACACCTTGAAAGAAACTGTTCCTTTCTAGCGGTTAGGTTAGTAAATAAACACTTCTTGTGCTCTACACACAGCAAATAATCAAAACAAACAATTCTCACAGATGCCGCTTGCTTGTCCTTCGATTCTCCTCGACGATAAACTTCACAAAATCGCCACAAACCACACAACTTTAAATTTGCACCTTTCCTGGTTACGGTAGTAAAGTAAACGCTTCTTATGCTTCACTCTCGGACAGGCCCCCAATGTTACGAATGGGTTCGGTTTGGTGAAGTAAACGTTTACCAGACTGAACGCAGGATTCTCGGTAACACAACAATTTTACTCAATTCCAGCTTAACATGTCGCACCCTTCGACAATCAACTCAAAAAACTTCTCGTCTGAAGTTCTTCTCGGAAAGTCTCTATCACGTGGCCTAAGCGAAAGTCTAAAAATAAACATCCTCGTGGGAAAATACGTCACATGGACAATGTCACGAACAATGTCACGCTCAGTTTCGGAAGTAACACAATTTTTTGTAACAGTATGTTCCTTAAAAGATAAGTACAAAAAGCCAGATTTCTAAACAGGGCAATCCTTAAACTGATTCGCGCTCGAGACATACAAGTCAGACACCAAGTTGACCTGGTGGATCTTGGAAAGCGTGGAAGAGTTAAGTTTCAGGGAAGTGTTTACCGATATGTTTTATCAGTTATGGATGTATTTAATAGGTTCGTTTGGCTTTACCGCTTAAAAGCAAGGATAGTAAGGCTATTGCAGGTGAGTTGCAGTTGAAGGCAATTTACATGGAACACGGATCCCCTCTTGTATTGCAAAGTGACAAGGGTTCTGAATTTAAAAGGAGATGTTCAAAGACTTTGTCGTAAAATGCAGGTTAAAATGATAAACAGACACCCATACCATCCGCAGTCTCAGCGTTCCAAGATGGAATACGATCTTTTGAAAATGGGAACGAAAGGACTTTACTGGGCTAAGGCACTGCCTAAATACCAGAGGATATTAAACGAGGATCCAAAGGAAGTGTTGAAGTATAAACCTCCGTTTAATTGAAGTATATTTTGGGTGCTAGCCCAGTAACCATCAAAACCGATTTCTAGAGGGCGAAGCCTCCGCCAGTGAGGAATTGTTGGCAAATAATGCAAAATGCAACCCAACCAATAAAGAAGGATGTCAGAAAAGATGCTTATTCTGCGAAGAAGAAGAATCATGCACTTAAAATGTAATCCCCCATCAAGATAGTTTATGTCCAAATGGCTGAAAAGGGCATAACTTAGACGCCAAGAAAGCAACAGGTAATAAAAGCTCTAGTACAAAAAAGAAACCTTTAGCGGCAGTCATACAAAGTGTCGTTTATTTCGGCGACGTCTGGAAAGCCTGAACAATGCCGGCAACAGTGGGTCAGTGTTAATGACATTGAAGAGATGAAAAGTTGAAGCAAAAAGCGGCTTAAATTGAAAAACAAAATGCACAAGGAGAAATTCCTTATTCCAATGGAAAGCGCTGACTACCTTAACTTTATCAGGAAAGTCAAGGCTATGAGTTAGTTTACAATCCTCCTGGGGACAGCAACTGTCTGTTTGCGTCTTTAGCGTATCAACTCCATTCACTAGAAATCGCAAGGTCGCCAGAGACAATGCGTGACGAAATTGTAACATATCTGGAAACAGAACCACTTGATGGAGATGGCTTGTTTGAATGGGTTCCGCACCTTGACTCATGGTCAGGTTATCTTGCCCATATGGCTCAAGATCATACATATGGACATCAGCTGACATTGTAACTATGCTGCAGCTAACCTATATAATGTAAACATTCAAATTGTATCATACCTTGGTGCTGGTGCTGGCCATGTTTTTCATCCCACGTCAACCATCCTAGTAACAACACTGTATCTTGGTCATTTTGCTGAAAACAGTGGCGAGCACTACATCACCCTTAACGGTCAGAGCCATGGCGAAAATTACAATGACATGCCCGCCGGCAGCTATATCAATCAAGAACAGGAAAGAAGCCACGACAAATTTCGTAGTGAGGATGACAACTGTGACTTCCTCGCTGACATTGTTAACGATCAAGCCAAATAGATACCTGAAGAAGAACATGACGATGATCGTATGCATGTCGACAGTGCCGTCAATTATCAAAAAGAAGAACTAAATCAATCTGAAATTGAGATGATAAAATGTCCGCTGACAGTGCTGCCAATCAAGTTGAAAGGGCGAGTCTCGAAGAAGAAATAAATGATGAAGAGGATGACGACGACGATGAAGTAACCAATCAACTTTCAAATGGAATACTCGATAAAATAATAGATTATGCATTAACTGGAACTAAATCAATTGTTACTACTACGTTTAGATCCCTTGGCCAGCTTGATGATCACTTTAAACGACTTACAAGTCGTTATATCTGTCGGCTCCCACAAGTTAGTTACAGTCATCGCGACACTTTATGTAACGGGTACTACAGCATGCGATAGTTATGCAAAGAATTTGGCGCATACAGCGGACTTGTATTGGCTCTTAAAGAGATAATAGCCAGTCCTTAATGGATCAATTCGTGGGTCGAGCTACTTTTTAAGGGGGTCGGAACCTGGATGTATGTTACCAATATCTGGTGGAAAGGCCAAAGAGAAAAGTAAAAACAACACATACTTTTTAAACAGTCAGGGTTGAAATTTTTGAATTGTGTTGTTACGTTCAGATAAGGGATTTGAGTTTCCTCGTTCGACTATCGTCATTTTGTGATTACAATTTGTTTTTGCTAGAATATAATTACATTTCTAGTTGCTCCTTTTAATTTGAGTTTGGTTGATAAGCTTGTGTGCTCAGTTCTGTTAATATAAATTGTTATCCGCTAGAATTCATATGAGCAAACATCTTAAAATGAAACTAATAGTTACCTACTAGCTTCTGTTACTGTTGGCCCCACGTCCAATAAGACATAAAAAAATAAAATAAATTGGGCATGAGAACTGGTTGTTAAGAGTAAATTGTAACCTTGATCCTCAAGATACATTTTTACCTTCCTGTTTTTGTATATAAAAGCACCGCGCATGCATGATTTCAATTTACAGGCCTTTATTACAATTAGGGCCAAAAGTTGATACACTTAGCGTCTCGATTACATTTAGGACCAATAGTTATTACAATAAGATCCTTTATTACATTGAGGACCAAAAGCTATTACACTTAAGACCTTTATTACATTTATATTACATTTAGAGACATTTAATACATTTTAATGTCCACAGTTAAAGTATCAGTCACTTGAAAAAACAGATTTTGTCTCAGTTGAAAGCCATCGATACAATTGAAATTCCAATACAGTGGAACAATGGCAAAGAAACCACATTTCAGATGTAAGTCGTTCCTGTTTTTTTCTGGCCCATTATTTTTGGGAAAATCACTTGCACTCTACACAGGGCTTGGTGGATCATGCTGTATCTTTCAAAATCACCTGTTCCTTCCAGAATTCACTCACAGAATCATCTCCCCAAGGTAGCAACACCCATGCTGGTGTCACTTGTCTACTCCAGAAGGCACATTCCCAGGCCAGTAAACAAACAGATATTTCACAGAATGTTATTGTCGGACATCCTCGGCCAATCCAGGATGAAGACTCACAAGTTTATGAAGATGAGGCAGAAAACACTGCAAACATTATCACAGACTGCTGGATGTGTTGGGCCAATGGACAAGCGGCATTACCAAGTGATGTACCGCCTCCTACTCATACACCCATCTTTTTAAGTCAGACTTACAAAATATCTGTACAGTAGAAAGAATTAGCAGCAGCAGGACTTGACTCCTCTATTCTCTCTCCCTTTACTGAGAACTTGGCAGGGTTCAATGAACATGACAGTGAATTTGTTCCCTCCACAACTACACTCAGAGGAGTATCATCAAACCTTAGTAAAGACATTGGCACTTGCTTCCCCCAAGTATGTACATGTTGATCAAGGCATTCTTAATAAATTTGAGCAGCTTCTGCGCAAGTATCCCACCGCATTTCTACTTCCTTCTTCTCCCCTTAACGAGAAGATGCTCTGCCAGTCTACAAGCATCTCTACCGCAAAAGTCCAGGAGAGCTTTTTGTTGTCCGTTATGAAATACAACGCATGCTCATGATGAAAATCATTCAGCCGAGCAAATCTGAACGGCGAGCACACTGTATCATCGTCTGTAGAACCCTGAAAACGACATTTAGCAACCACCCCGCTTTGTTGTCGACTATCGCGGACTAAAAAGTTTCACTCACGATGTTGGCCTTCCCATTCCTTCAATTGCTAGCGTCCTTGATTTAATTTCTTTGGGAAAAGTCTTCGGTCACTGTGATTTTGCTAGTGGATACTGGCAAATTCCTCTTCACTCACAAGATCGCCACGAAAGCACCTTTTGTGCTCAGGTTGGACTTTAATACCATTAGGATTAAAAACAGCTCCTGGCCCATTCCAAAGGATTCTTAACACCATCTTCGAAGATTATTTACATTGGTGGCAACAGTGTATGTTGATGACATCATCATGTGGGCACAGACTCACCGTCATGCTCTCCGTTGCTATGAACTGCTGTTTGCTCGAGCTGTTAAAGTGGCCAAACAGCTTAAACCTACAAACCTTCTTTGCTAAAAAAGGTCTTAGGACACACCATTACTGAACATGGGAGAAAACCAAATTCAAAGGGCGTGGAAAAAATTTCCAAAACGGAACCTCCTTCAAATACCACTATCCTTTGGATGTTTTTAGTTCACTGCACCTTTTTTCGTAACTTCATTCCAAACACGCCTTCTTGCGCCCAGCACCTTTGTCAGCTTCTAAAAACGACACTCTCTTTCAGTGGACACCTGATCACACCAAATAATTTAAGGACTTAAAGGGTGCAGTCACTTGCCCAAATGTCATGTTGCTTCCTTCAGACTGGAATTCTCCACTTGAACTCCATGTTGATGCCAGTAAACAGGGTTATGGAGCTATGCTTGCACAGTTGAAAGATAACCATCTCCGACTGGTCTGATTTGTATCAAGAGCCTTCAGTCCTTCAGAGTCCCGACGGCACACCTTGCAGCAAGAGCTGTTTGCTGTAAAGTTGGGCCTAAAACATTTTCGTTCTTACATTCTTGGCCGACGAATCAAAGTCATCACTGACTATGCAAATCTCAAATTGCTTACCTCCTTGGTACCCTTAGCAAGCTAAACTAGCACGTTGGTGTTTGTCTATGGCAGAAATTGATTTTTTTTTTATTGAGCATTCTCCTGGCGGAACAAACACTGTCCCAGATACGTTGAGTCGCAAACCTACGCCCGACTTACCTGCGTTACTCGTATGCTCCAGGAAAGGATATTACCTCTTTTCTGCTAGATGCCTGCAAATGTTTCACACTATACAACCTTCCTGGTATCTGAGACTCTTAATGGAACTCTTGCTTATTTAGGCCATGTTTGCCTTCTAACTAACATCACAAGTCATCCTGCAACATCAGAGCGAGTCGATCCCGAGACCTCAAAGGAAGCTCCGATTGGAACCAGTTCCACTGATTTGCATTCCCAAACAGGACTTAACCTTCATCGTTAAAAGTTTGCAATAAAACAACAAAAGGATTACTGGTGTAGCCTTGCATTTAAATCCCTTTCCTCAGGAGGTGATAAATCAAAATTGCCACGACCCACAACATTTACATTGAGTTCAACATTTTTCAAAACGTGAAGCTGTTATTGTTGGCATTGTTGTGTATCGTGATGTGTTCATGGATAATCCTAATCACTATCGCTATGTATTACCAGATGGCATTCATTTACGCAGACATTTGTAGCGAGCCTATCATTACTCTCCTAAGCCTATGCTTAGAGGCAGAAACGCCACCTACCGGTCCTTGTCAAATGACTTTTACTGGATATGATGTCAAAACATGTCCGGAATTGAATACACAGATGTCCTGACTGCATCCGCTTTAAAACTAATGACCAGGCTCATCTTTATGAACATCCATTTCTCACCATAGGAATCGATTATGTCGGCGAACTTCCAGTCTCACCGAATGGAAACAAGTGGATTTTAACAGCAGTTTGTCCTTACTCGAACTTTCTTCGAGCTATTTCTAATAACCGTGCTACAACAGCAGCCCGTGCCTTGTATGACTACTCTGACTATGCATTCTTGGTATTTGGTCTCCCAATTGTACTACAAAGTGACCAAGGTGGAGAGTGGACAAATGCAATACTTTAGGAACTCACTAAGTTGCTATCCATAGAACATGTCTTCACCACAAGCGATGGTTAAAGTTGCATTTGGCATTTATTGGGGGAAAATCAACAACTGTGGGAAGAATTCTTACAACCTGGAACCTATGCTCACAACACTTCACTAATACCTGGAACAGAACACGTGACTTCTTTCTTCCTGGTCAACTACCAAAGGAGCAACTTGGCGCTTTATCAGAAGATATGATGAACCTTTTTTTGTTGTTGGTCATGTTCACAATCGTCAAGATTTACTACAATAACGACCCTTAACAACAGGGCATTGAACATTAAAAAATTGATGTAGTTCCTGATGGTGATCCCCATACAGACATCCGCCCTGATGCTGAGCGAGAACAACCCTTGCAAAATGCCACATCCTCATTTCAAGAAGAACATAATGAAGTTCGGCCCTTTCTTGTACACTAAGTACGAGATCGCACTTTTATTTGGACCGATATCTTAGAGTGATTGTCAAAATCTCAGTCATATGAAAAGTAGTGTACCAAAGTTGAATTGCTTTTACATATTTTTTTTAGAAGTAGTCAGCAAAAAGATTAATGGTTTTGCTTTATATTGCAGTCGAAATTTAGAGCAGAAAACTATTACGAGCATAGAAAGATAAAACAACATTGTCGCTAAGTTCCGGCCGCCACTTTCCTTCTGCGGAAGAGGATTTTGCCTATCTTGTTCCTTGTCTATTTCCTCACCGCTAACAACTTATATGCGTGGTAACACTTATCTTTAGCTTGTCCCTCCAAACGTTTTTAGTGGAATATGCCCGATCGAATCGGCTTTGAGCAACATTTCGGTCAGCGATGGAAAGAACATACACACTTCTATATACACATGTTGCGATGTGACCGTCACGCTGCATCTGATTGCGAACGTGTACAAACCTATATAGCTGGAGGAAAAAGCTACAGCTACAGCTCAAAAAAGCTAAAAAAAAAGCTAAAGAAAAGCTAAAGCTACAGGTGGAGAAAAAAGCTATTGGTGTTGAAGTTACCTAGAATTCAGAGATGACTGTAAAGACCGGAAATGACAATCTAAAGCCAGGAAAGAGAGCTTATGAGGTTCTAGTATGCGAATTAATTTATCCGAAGAATTTGTAAAGGCAAAGATGATTGTTAGTGCTTTTTATATTTTGAAATATTCCCTGAATCTTAAGCTGTTGTCAGCTTTGCAGACTGTCACTGTGCTGACAAATTTTATTTTGTTTATAAGTAACGAAATTTATAGATTCTTTCATGCAAGAGAGGAAAGGGGACAGACTGTCCCTTATCCTCTCTTGGTTCATGTAATTAGCCAGTCTCAAGCAGGTGCCACTGTGACATTTTTAAAATTTGATGCTTCGTTCAAAGCTGGATTAGGCGGGTCGAAAATCTTCTTTTGACCTACGAAGAAACAAGAATGAATCATAATTAAAACATTGCTAAATAAAATACAATAATGTGTCTATAGTTTAAAAAAGAACTGGATATGTTAAGCGAATATTTATTTTTTGGGTGCGACTGCAATATGTGTTATTTTAACCGTTTCGATCGGGAGGCGCGTAATTGCTGTGGATCGGACCAAACTTCGATCGATCCATAAAAAAAACACAAGTTAGAATTTAACCCATTTTAGTGATTAACTAATACGGTGAAGAGGGGGGAAGCTTGCAATATCATAAGAAAATGAAATTTTATTAGGTGCCAAAACAGGTCCTCGGCGGAACTGGTCTACGTTTTTTGTTTTTGATGATAGATTTATATTTAAAGTAGAATGCTTCACACTTACTAACGAAATCTCATATTTTATCGATAGTGATATTGATCGATATTCGTAAGCTGTGCGTCTATGCAGTGGCTTAAAAGAACGCCGGCTAATTGGGTCTTTTCAGAGTGAAGGAGCCAAAAGAGAGTACCTTGCTGAAATTGGCGAGAAAACTATGGTCAACATAATTTTGAGCATTAAAATTTCCACCATACCGTGCGTAAATAACATGGAGAAAAGTATGCGTCTTCGAAAAAAGTTGAGCCCAATTTTTCAAAGACGCCAGCGGTGCGTCCATTTTTCTCTCTTTTTTGCGGTTAATAAAGGTTTTACGCAGCGGGCAAAATTACGCGGGGAAGGAAATCAACCTTAAGGCAACATTTTCATGCCCAATAAAACTGTGAGCGTTTTGATTTAAAATACAAAGCTGGAAAGCAGTTTGCAAACCATTGAGCAACTTAGAGCTGAACAAACAGTTCAGTGCGCTACTGAACGTGCGCTCATAATGGAAGATGGTCCATCGCCGTCTGCTCCCTACTATTTGTCTAGTCGTCACAACTGCAAATTGTCAATACGAATTAAGCGAGGGCTTCTAACTTGCTACTGTACTCAATACTTCACGTCACGGAAAAAACTTTACTTCACTACAGAAAACAGCATGGAAGCAGTTCCAAGTTGGACTCATTTTAACCTTCAATCTTGTTACAAGGTTTCTGGGCTCTGGCGTAACGGGTATAGTGTGAAATGAAATACAGTCAACTCCCTCTTAACGGACACCTCATAAGACGGACACCTCCATAAGACGGACACCTGGTATGGTCCCTGCTGTTCAGTCTACTCCCGAGACGGACACCCCAGACGGACACGGACAGAACCGCCAAGGACAGGCACTAAGTATCCGTGAAATACTTCAAACTTGTCGACAAAGCATAGCGGTCGCGCGACCAAATACCAAAAACAACCGCACGCTACTTCTCTGCTACTTGAGATGTTTCACTTACAGTATCACCGTTGTATCAAACAGTCGAATCCTATTCCAAGGTTTGCTAACGTAAGCGACTAAAACAGACGTGTATTCGTGTGATAGCCGCTATCGCCAATCTGGTGTCACGACCCGACCCATAAGGCGGACACCTCTATAAGACGGACAGTTGGGGCCGGTCCCGACGGTTTCCGTCTTAGAGAGAGTATTTTAGTCTCTGCTACAATCTAATGTTATCGGGTTACCCTCAATGCGATGAATGTTTTCTTCGCTTCCTTGATGTTAGCTGTTGGAGTAATGTTTAAGTTTCATTTAACTCTGCAAAAATGTTGCATAGAGGATGCAAAGCTTTAAACGTGCAATTACAGCGATAAAAACTTTAAAAAGTTAATCAATACACGTGTTATTGTAAGTTGTAGAATATGCTACTATAAGGCAATAATTCTTATCGCTTTACCCAACGAAATGCATTTTAATTTTTTGTTGTTCTACAATTATTTTTCAGTTTACATTCACTTGACTTTGTTTTTATAAAATTCTTAGACTTCTATCTTCTTATCAGGACAGTCGCGCCGTAAACATTACTTAAACTTACGCTAAATCGATCAAATCTGGTTTTTGGCTCTACTAACTCATCTGCACCTCACGCATGCAAAGAACTGCGTGATCTTTCAGGATAAACACTCAGTGCATGTAATAATCCCATGGAAAGTAAGGATGTTGCCCGTACGGTACATTTATGCCCTGCCTGATAGAGTGGAGCATTCCACAATGCGGTGCAAACGCTGACGAGGTTGGCTGACATATGTGGCAAGAACAAGCTGGACCAGGCAAGGGTATCGGATGTTGATTGTACCCACCATCTAAAGCAAATGGAAGAATCTGCGACGAGTCTGGACTGTACCCACTATCTAAGGTAAATGGAGGAATCTGCGTCGCCTTGCGTCTGGAAAAATCTCCCCGGCTAAAATGGGCCACGAAGCTGGGATGAATACGCCAGTAGCAGCCTGTCTTATCCAAAGCAATTTCACCTCGCTGAAAGCACTTGTGAATGGATAGATTGTGGTGGACTGTGTTCTTCCAACGGACTCTGTTCTCTATGAATTCAGGATAGCTGTCTTCGATGAAGCTGTAGATCTCAGACAAAGTAGTACGTTTACGCGGCGAACTGAGAATGGCGTAGGCAATGACCTCGATATAAGACAAAGGACACGAATTTCGCTTTCCTTTTTGTTTCTTTTTTTGTTTCTCCTGCAGGCAAACTTTTCTCTCCTCGCTTGAAACGCCAGACGATTTGTGAAGACTTTCCTTCTGATTCAGTTGCTCCACTCTCTTCATTTTTCCTTTAGTTTAGTAACTTTACCAAGCCACCTGAAGCTGCAAACTATAGCAGAAAGGCCCAGCACGTTGAACTAAGTATTATCAAAGTAATGATTCAACACGCTCTCTTTTGTTGCGTTAATTAACTTTTTACAAGTAGAAGTTTTCATTTCCGCAAAGAAAATTCCGGCCCTGTAAACAATAAACGATTAAAAAATAAAGCTTTCTTCATTAACATTTTAGCCAAAACAACAAGATACATTATTTTACATATACTTTTTTTTGGAAACGTAATTTTATCATACTCGATCACGAATGGATACACTTGCACGATAAATTTAAGGGAAACGTTCAAGAGTACCGGGTAAAGTAGATACAATGGTCGGGATATCTGAGGATATATCGATCACTAGCAATCAATCGCCTGCGGCGATATATTTAAAGCAACCCGGAATGAATGCGTTTAGATTCCACCCTAAAAACAAATTATCCGGCCTGTTTGACATACTTATTTACCTTTGTTTGGACCTATTGGCGGTGTTATGTTCCAGCTCGTGGTCTCCTCGTGGCAGGTCTATTTCAGAATGAGTGGGCAGAGCTGTCGGCGTGAACAGTCGCTTGTTTTTAGCTCTGTCCCTTTTTATCACATGGCCTAAAAATATGGCCCCAATCATAAAGGCACAAAGGAAGATAAAGAGGGGAAAAAGGGGGATTTAAGAAACAGAGGAGAAAAGGGGAAAAAAAAAAAAAAAGGGAGAGGGACAGACAAATTAAGGTGAATCTTGGGCGCAGAACAACATGGCGAAGACTCTCGCGGATATAAACTGCGACCTCGACGTCTCTCTTGCTCGAATCAAGGACATGGAAGAAATCACTATAAAGACCAAAACAGATAGTATAGGAAAAAAGCTAGCATGCATATTTTCAGGCAGTTAATGGAAGAGGGGTCTAGTGCTTTTTCTGACAAATTTTCGTAATTTTCAAAATTTTTAACTACATGGCATAAAATCTCTTCCTTTAGGGATACTACCCTGAATTTTTTCCGTTATGGTTAATTTTCTCACGTTTTATTACTATTTGTTATAATTACATGTCATCAGTGACTTTTGAATCTTTTTGATGGGATAACCACCACCACCCCCCCCCCCCCCCCGGATAAAGCGTTTGGAAAAATTTATTTGGATTACCATGCAGGCCTTCTAAATTGCTTACTAATCTTCTAATTTCTCAAGCCGGCTCACACCGTTAAAAATATCTAACTATCTTGCAAAAGGAATCGGGACCTCAGAAATTCGGGACGGCCGCAAGACCCGTCAAGTTGTCTAAAATGCTGCGAGACGCGTATTTTTAAAAGACCATTGACGCCTCCGAAGTCGAAGGCCTTATCGAATGGAAATTTGGAAAAGAGGGAAAAAGCCAGCAATAATTATCGTAGGAATGATGGGATTTGAGTTTCTAAGCTAGCTAGCTAGGCCCTTAGGAAAAACTGGTCTACGTACTGGTCCACGCCTTTTGTTTTAGATGGTATATATATTTTCTAAGAGCGGTTGGGTTATACACGATGCAGCTTCATTGAAGAATGCTTCACATGCACTGACGAAATTTCAAATTTCATCTATATTGATATTGGTCGATATTCTTGATCTTTGCGTCTATGCGGTGACATAAAAGAAGACTGGTTAATTTGGTGTGGGTTGCAGGTGGTCTTCAAGATCATGTTACTGTGTAGGAGACAAAAGACAATACTTTGTTGAAAATGGCGAGCAAACTTTGGTCAACATAATTTTGAGAAATAAAATTTTGAGAAATAAAATTTTAACTGTCGTGAGTAAATAAAATCTGTTAGAGAAAGAAATGCGTCTTATAATAAACGCTGAGCTCATTTTTTTTATTTTTTTCAAAAACACCAGCGGTCTGTCCATTTTTCTCTTTTGTTTATGCGGTTCATACGCGAAAGTGGAAATTAACCTTTACACGAGGTTTTCATGCCAAAGCCGGAAGGCAATTTCCAAACCATTGAGTAACTAAAAGCTAGCTGTACAAACAGCTCGCCACACGCTCGATCTTTATGGGAAAGTGGAACATCGCCGTTTGCAGCTCCTCAGTATTTGTCGAGTTGTCACAACTGCAAATTGTCAATACGAATTAAGCGAGGGCTTCTAACTTGCTAATGAAATTAATACTACTCGATATTTATACAACTGGTTGAGAGACACAGGCATTGTGAGAGCAAGTAAAAGCGACGAGCCGCGGGCGGCCACCGCCGACAGCCCGGACGAACAGGGACTAGAAATAATGAAAAAGCCAAAAACATTTTAGTGTAACAGTTTTCAGTCGCGGCTACAAGCTAAGGTTATAGGGCTTCTCTCAATTGCACGAATTTTTTCTCCGCTTCCTTGAAGTAAGCTGTTCTAGTAATGTTTAAGTTTCATTTTACTCTGAAAAAGTGTTGTTTAATAATTTCAATCTAGAAACATGCAATTACAGCGATGGCAAAGTTTATCGATAGACGTGTTATTGTAAGTTGTGGGATATACATAATCTACTACTATACGGAAATACTTTTTACCACATAAGCCGACAAAATGCATTTCAAATTTTTTGCTCTTTAACAATTATTTTTCAGTTTACTTTCACTTGACTTTGTTTATTATAAAATTCTTAGACGCCCATCGGCGTATCAGGACAGTCGCGCCCTAAACATTACTTTCGCTTACGCTAAATCTATCACATCTGGTTTTTGGTCTCTACTAACTCATCTGCACGTCTTGCATGCGAAGAACTGCGTGATCGTTCAGGATAAACGCTCAGTGCATGTAATGTTCCCACGGATAATATGGATGTTGCCCGTACGGTACATGCATGCCCTGCCTGTGAAACTGGAGCATTCCAAAATGTGGTGCAAACGCCGAAGAGGTTGGCTGACACATGTGACAAGGAAACGCTGAGCAATGCAAGGGTATCGGATGTTGATTGTACCCACCATCTAAAGCAAATGGAAGAATCTGCGACGAGTCTGGACTGTACCCACTATCTAAGATAAATGGAGGAGTCTGCGTCGTCTTGCGTCTGGAAAAATCTCCGCGGCTAAAATCGGCCACGAAGCTGGGATGAATACGCCAGTAGCAGCCGGTCTTATCCAAAGCAATTTCACCTCGCTGAAAGCACTTGTGAATGGATAGATTGTGGCGGACTGTGTTCTTCCAACGGACTCTGTTCTCTATGAATTCAGGATAGTTGTCTTCGATGAAGCTGTAGATCTCAGACAAAGTAGTGCGTTTACGCGGCGAACTGAGAATGGCGTAGGCAATGACCTCGATATAAGACACAGGACACGAATTTCGCTTTCCTTTTTGTTTCTTTTCTTGAACCTCTTGCTTGCAAACTTTCTTCTCATCGCTTGAGTCACCAGATGATTTTAGAAGACTTTCCTTTTGATTCAGTTGCTCCACTCTCTTCATTTTTCCTTTGGTTAAGTAACTTTATCAAGCCACCTCAAGCTCAGTGCAAACTACAGCAGAAAGGCCCAACACGTTGAACTAAGTATTATCAAAGTAATGATTCAACACGCTCTCTTTTGTTGCATTAATTAACTTTTTACAAGTAAATATCCTTTTTCACAAAGAAAATTCCCCTTCGAACAATAAACGACTAATAAATAAAATAAAGCTTTCTACAATAACATTCGAGCCAAAACAATAAAGTATACATTAATTTTGTATACCTTTTGTTTGGCAACGTAATTCTACCATTCTCGATCACGAATGAATACATTTGCACTGTAAAATTAAGGGACACTTTCAAGAGTTTGGTAAAGGGACACTTTCAAGTTTGGTAAAAACTGGGATTTTTTTTATTAAATGATACGCTTGAATATAATCATTATTGTCTCAATGTAGTCAATTATTTCAAAATTTCTGATTACGGTTACCTTATACAGTGGCCGCGTTTTAGAACGCTGACATAAATTTTCTTTTCCTTCGACTTTATATAATAACTCAGGGGGGGGGGGGCACTCTGTTGTAACTGTACAGTGCTTATTGATCAAAATCGACAGTGCAACTTCACATTTCATAGAAATCATCTCCCCAGCTCGGTTTCGAAAACGTTATTTTTCCCCGGAGAGAAGAGACCGCCGGAAATACGTCTGCGTTCGCAGGCTACAATGCAACTAGGGTTGAAGAATCGGGCTTTATATATTTCTATTTAGAATCCAAATCTTAAACGTCTGACTTAACCCATTTTAGTGAACGTTATTTTACTTGATACAACGGTGAGGATATCTGAGGATATATAGACCTCACTCAATAGCAATCAATCGCCTGCGGAATGAATGCGTTTTGATTCCTCCTCCGTTAAAACAAATTATCCGGCCCTTTTGACATACTTATTTACCCGTGCTTTGCCTGATTGGCGGTGATGTTATGTTGCAACTCGTGGTCTCCTCGTGGCTAGCCTGCGTAGCTGGCGGTTTTGATGGGGTTTAAAGCTGGTTAAATGCGCAGATAAGCAGAGGCAACCACTTTAACCCCCCACAAAACCGCCGGCTACGCAGAGTTCCTCGTGTAAAAGGTATATTTCAAAAGATATTGCATGCTCCTCGGGCTTATCTGTAAAGATTAATCTGATTTTTGGGACATATCGATCATAAGCAATCTTTTGCCTGTGGTATATATATTAAAGACAACCCGGAATGAATGCGTTTAGATTCCACCTTAAAAACAAATTATCCGGCCCTTTTGACTAATTTTTTAATTAACTGTGTTTGGACTTTTTGGCGGTGTTATATTTCAGCTCGTGGTCTCCTCGTTTCATAGTGAGTGGGCAGAGCTGTCGAGGTAAACAATCGCTTGTTTTTAGCTTTGTTCTTTTTCTATATCTTTTCTAGTTCTAATCAAAGGAAAACAGCGAATTTTAGAGGGCACACCGCACTGGCAAGATAACAGAATATAAGAAGACGCGCCCGATTATTACGAAGTTCAGCTTTCATAAAGACAAAGAACGCATACTTTCGTCAGCTAATTCTACAAGTTCAATAATTAAAATACAGCAAGCGAAAAAGCTATTTTTATTTGACCATCGAAGAAACAAGAGTCAGCGGTCTCATAATTCGTCTTGGCAGACGAATTATGAAGATAGCTCGTCTGGAGCGATAATCCGTCTGTTTGCCCGTATTTATACACAGACGAATTATCGGACGAACTGAAAAATGCTCGCCTAATTAAAATGCAAGTTCGTCCAGACGGATCATCCGTCTCTAGTATAAATCGGGCCAATGTGTTATCATTAAGGTATTACAAGAAACATTTCTCATTTCGTAGAGAGAGTGATTTCAAGCTACACAGAGCGAAAGTAAACATCAATGTTTTCCGGCTTCGCTTTGTTGTAGATAGGTTAACCTTTGACGCTCTGTGAAGCCCTAACTGGTGGGACATTTGACGGTCTAAGCTGCCAACATAGCGGGGAATTTGACCAAATTTTTTCGAAAAAGTCAAATGCCCGGGGGTTTGCCTGGGGGGGGGGGGGGGGATAGGCGGTTTTGAAATTGACTGATAAGATAAGATAAGATAAGAACTTTAATAGTAATCTCCCCATAGGAGAAAAAGTGAAGTGAAATGCAAATCGTGTAAAAGTGAAAAGTGAAATGCAAATCGTGTATTAAAGTGTTGAAAGTGAGGTGAAAATCGTGTTTCTTTGTACACACTGGCGCAGGCAAAAGATCTTGAAACTCTCGAGGGACAAGGCACAAGCCTGGTACTCGAGACAATAATGAGTCTGCAACTAACCAGCATGCGGAGACCACTGGTTTTGACAATCATCCAAATTATGTTGAAATATTAGAACGTAGCGTGAGCAGCCGGCACAAACGCATATTTTTGGAATTTTTCTTTTTTGGTGGGAAATGGCATTTGATTTTAGATTATTTTTTTATTATTTTTTGTGCGATAATGGCTTGATAAAAAGCGATTTTACATATTAGCTAAAATGGTTTTATATACTCGTTAAAACAGTGGCTGTGATATGTCCATTTGTTCTCGGAGCGATTCCTGGTATATCCTTCTTGACGATTCTTCCGAAATAATGTTTTTGTACACACTGCAACAGTGGCTTTTCGTTGACGCAAGTACTCTCGTTGAGTCGTGTTCAGATCGTCAAGATTCTGCTAAGTCTCACTTTCAGGTCAAAAATATTATTTTCGCGACAAAAACGGACAAGAATTATCATGCTGATCTTAATAATAGTGATAATAGCTAAGTGAGCTCACTAAGAGAATATTTATCGGTATAGATTGATAAGGAAAAAAACACGCATGTCTGCACTCAGGAATCCTGTCATTCTCGTCAGGGGCACAGTGACAGACCAGTTAGAGAGTTCATGCATGATTATGAGGACGAACGTAGGGTGAAAGCGCGCGCGGGGAGACGTTACATTATTTTATTTTTTTCTCAAGCATCTCAGCGGTCCGGAATCCTGAATCCTTTAATCTGATTGGCTAATTGCGCGCGCTCCAGCGGTCCGGTTTTTCTCATCCGGACCCCGCATACGGACCGCTCACGGCGCGAAATCATTTTGCACTTTTGAGTCTAACGAACACATGAAAGTTTTGCTCTCCAAAGACAAAAATGGCCTCACCATCCATTGTTAATGCTAAAGGACAAAAAGCAGTGGAATTAAAGGCCTCAAAGTTCTTCAAAAGGCGAGGTATTTATTTATTTCTCAACAAAATCGAGTTGTAGTTTACCGTTCGCAGTTTGCCGTTGTTTGTTCATCTCGCAATGATTTTCACGCCATTGCGGTAAAATTCATTCGGTTTTTTAGACTCTATCTATCTGCTAAACTGCATTGTTTATCTGTCACTTTTTGCTTAAACAGAACACTATTTACCATCATTCAAGGAAATGAGATTCTTTGATTAAAAACGGACAAATTAATTATCACAATGTTGTGCCGTACGTAGACGCTACGCATTTCATTCAGTTTGGCACTGTTTATCAGAATAAGAATCAACGCAGAGATTATTAATTTGTTAAATACAAGTGTATTAATAGCTTGTTAAACTGCTTTTCGGTCAAAGAGTATTTTTGAATCAGAAAAATAGGCTTAGCAAAGTTGCAAAGCTTCTATCAAGACTTTTCAAAACATTTAAGCTTATAGAGAATTGTTCGGGAAGCCGAAATCGATTTAAAAGTGTTAGGTTTTGTGGCATATTTGTGCTATATTTTAGTATGACTTTATTTACTTTTCTTAATTTTCTGCAGTGTAAATTAAGCTGAACATTTCTTGAGTACTGTTCATTTTAAGCGAAGCTATTTTATTCGGAATTAATGTCTTGCTTAATGCTTGACTCTTGCTTGTCGATCAAGTCGCACTCGACATTGAAATCAAATCCGCGCGTATACAAACAAAGATTTTGTGACAGATTTTTTCACGGTTTCTTAAAGCCAAACAAACTTAAGTAGAAAAAAATAAAAACGTTATTTACCGGCCTAGGTCGGCAAATAACATATATATATGTCTACAATAGTACGCGCGCTCTGATTGGCTGCTGAGCGGGCATTATATTCTTGTAATGACCGGGCATTATGAAAATTTTTCTCGGCTCGACGGTTTTTTGAGTTGTGAGTAAAAACTAGCGAGGGGGCAAAAACAACAAAAATGCCGACAAAATATAACTATCTTTTCAATAACTGAAAGAAAAATATAAGCATACCGATATTAGTATGAGCGCCGAAGAAAGCCACAGAGAGCGAGAGCGAGTTTTACCTCCAGTGTTTTTTCCCTTGATTATACTCTTTTTTGGATAGTGCTTAAAGGCCATATAATAAATAACTTATTAACCTCGTCCGTTCGGCCATTACAGGGGAATCTCAGACCTCGAACTTGATGTATTGACCTCGCTGTCGCTCGGTCAATACATCACGGCCTCGGTCTGAGATTCCCCTGTAATGACCTCACTCTCGGTTAATAAGTAGTATTTAACCTTGGTATCCGTTCTGTTCTATTAATCTTGGTATCTGTTCTGTTCTGTAACGAACTGTTCAACGAAAAACCAACCCAGGGTGAATCTCTCTAACCACGTTTCAAACTGCGGTACCACAGCTAGCCCTACGTGCCTGAGCCGACAATCTTAACCGAAATAAAGCTAATCTTTTAAAAAATATTTCCAATTAGGAAAAGTCCAGTTTCCTTGACTTGATAAACGCCAGCCCTTCCCTAAAGCGCCTTTGCCATTTATTGTATCCCTAAGAGATGGTGAAAAGTTTTAGAACTTTCAAATTTATTCATTTTTAGTCATTTTTTTTTTCTGAGAAGGGCAACTTAAAGGTGCCGAAAAATTAGGTATTTTTAACCATTTTTAGGTCAGTTGCAGCCATATTATGTAACGTTTCTTTTCACTGACCGCCCGAACAGCATATGCAAAACTTTAGTACAGATATTGTTATATTATTATTTATACCATGCCATAGAAAATACAGCCAATCAGAATACAGGAAAGCCGTTGTATATTCGACGGTATTCAACCCAACCTTCCCATCGTGCGCTGCGATCTTATTCTCGATGAAATTTAATGAGCGTATACCTTATTGTTACTTATTTTTGCGGGACTTAATTTTCGCGATTTTCGCGATTTTCAAAAAATCGCGAAATTAAAGACCCGCGAAAATTAATTCTAACCGATTTCTATTGTATTTTTTATGCTAATTACGTATTTTTGGCCAAATCGCGAAAATTAAGACTCGCAAAAAATACCTGTTCCATTTTCGCGAAATTAAGTGCCCGCGAAAATAAGTAACAATAAGGTATTCTATGGCATGGTATAAAATAGTTACACAACACTTTCTCGTGGTATACTATGGAATATCCCACTTGTCACTTGTATTTTCTTCGTATACACACTCGCCTAAAGGCTCGTGTGTATACCGAGAAAATACAAGTGACTCGTGGGATATTCCATAGTATACCACTCGAAAGCGTTGCATAACTAGTATATAAACTGCAGTGTTTTAGCGAGTGGCAGCAAATCGAGAAAAATGGTATCACACATGTGTGGATAAAAATGATATCCACACATGTGTGATATCATTTTGACCAATCAGCTTGCAGAGTTTGCCATGTTTCAATGCTCAATGGGCCAAAGTAAATCGATCTTAAGTCGAAACATCTTCGGATCTTCCTCGGCAATCTTCGGCAATCTTCGGAAAACTTCGGAAATTTTCGGAAAATGTTCGGAATCATTCGTACAACCTTCGGACAACATTTTGAAAATTTCGGAAATCTCCGGAAAATGGTCGGAAATCTTCGGAAAATCGTAAAAAACATCGTACAGTATTAGTAGGTTTATATAATAAAAAGAATAATTCGTGTTCAAATCCGATATCTCACTCGTTCGCTGCGCTCACTCGTAAGCTATCGATTTGAACACTTGAAGATAAATTTCATATCTCCGCGCAACCATGTATTATCCTCTATTTGCTTTACTTGCCCACATGCATAATGTTGAGACTTGTTCCTCTATATTTTCTATTGTTGTGGGGCTGTGTTCCCTTTGTTCGCTGGTCATATTCTTATGCCAGTTTTTATTGGAGGCTTCGTTTCTTCAATATGATAGGGAATTATATCCTTTTTGTTGTTTATCGCTAGTTTTAGACGGTATTGGCATAACCGTAAACTCCGTCCTGACTTTGCTTTAGTGTCCACTTATGCCTTATCTTATCTTGTTTTCAGGACCCGCACTGTTCCCTTTTGGGGCATTATTTCCTGGCCTTGTTCCACCCAGCGAGCAGAGCCCTTTCTTTCTCTCTGAAAAAAACGTGACAAGAAAACAGCAAGAAAAGGCTCTGCACAAATCTCGTCAAATCTTTGTTGAGCATCCATCAGTCTTACGTGAGGCCGACGCGAACTTGCGCGAAGCTTGCGCAACGATTTCCCGTGAACACACAAAAGTATCTGAACCGACATAAAAGACTTTAACGCACTTGACTGTTGACTGTTGGCAAAGGTTTTTTCGATATACTCTAGTGTTTTTTTTTTCTTTTTATCCACTCTGTTTATTTTTGACCGCTTTAGCCGTCAGGATCAGTTTGCCGGCTATATTATCCGTTTTAACTAATTTACTGATCCAGGTCTTTAATAGATCCGGCACCACTCATCGGTTTGTCGCTGAGATATTGCAGTTTTTATTATAGTTGTCTAGCTAGGTCGGAGACAGTAAAACATTTAAGTAACAAACGAAGGAGAGCCCGGTCAACAATTTCGTTCCGCGAAAAGGCCTTCGCTACCATTGTACTTTCGCACTGTCGGCTCGGTCTTGACCGTCAGATTTTCCAAAAAATAATGCCCAGACTGCAAACCGGTTTTATCCGGACTGACTAGCCTAAACTTTGGGGCTGTGGTGACTTCAAAGAATTGGCGCGATTTATGAAGAGTCTCTTTTTCTTAGGCTTGTTCCTAATAACATAGTCCTAAACATAGTCCATAGCGGGGAATTTAATATTACCCGGTATTAAAATAAACGCTTATTTCCCCGTCCAATAATTCTGTTAAAAGCCCCGTATAGCGGGGACATCAGAACTTCTGAACCAAATAAAAAAGGAACTCATTTGGTCTCAGACTCGATGTAAACGTCAAACTTCACCGGCCTGTGCCGCTTCGGTTCTATCATTAAAAAAATCCAGTGGCGACGAAAGCTCAACTATATATCATCAGCTGCAACTACCATTTGCTGCGATAGTTCACCTTTTAAAAATAAACGCAGGAGTCCGACTTTTATGTAAGTCGGAGTTGTACCGGGTGTAACGTATGTGCAATAATCTCCCAAACTAGATAGGATTTAAAAAGTTGCCAGTACATAGATTTTGATGTTATATAATTGCACAGGTGTATGTAATATCAAACACATTGGTTCAGCACACAACATACTAATGTCTTAACTTAGTGACTCAAGTGCAAGTCTTGCCTTGAACTTGCTTCTTCTGTGTATCAACTCTTCTGGCATAACGACATCGAACGTTGCCAACGACCCACAAACCCATTGACGCCGAGATTTTTTTTTGAAAAAAGCACATTTTTTGGACAGTTTTGACATTATCTGGTCAGATGTGAGCTAACCCTGCTCCAAACTACTCGAAACGGCAATTGGAACATGAAGGCATGCCTTTCTTTCCACTAGCATCACCTTTTATGACACTTTTCAGTCAGACATGAGCAAAAGTTAAAGTTTTAGGACAAGAAATTGTCCTCTCACTTTAGGCTTTTCGTTTTCGATGTCTTTTCGCTTTTCCTTTTTCTCCTTTTCTTCATTTTTGCAGCAAATGTTGGCCTTCCATTGGGCTGGCTTTCAGTTTAAGAAATCCCGAGAAAGCATCAGTCCAAACAGGACATTCTTGCCATTGAGGAGCCAAGGGAGGTTGAGGCAAATTTTCCTCCGAGTTTTTCATTCAAATTTGTAAACATTTTGTGAGTATTTCAAGCTCAATTGACTCAATCACTCTTATCTGGATATCATTGGAAAGGTCTTTTCCTCCTGCAGATATTGAGTATAAATAATGCATTATTTTCCTGGTCAAAGATGATGCCGTCAGAAGTGAATAAAGGGCAACGTTCGTCACGGACGGTTTTGACCCGAACCGGTGCCAATGGAATGGCAATATATGGTGTATATATTCCCATCTTTGGCATTCTACTGCAGCTACACCAAAAGTGTCGAGGTTAAACTTTTAGTACAATTTTAAAAGGGTTTACCAATGAACAAATTGAAGTCATCGTGACGTCAAAATGCGTTGCCATAGCAACGACCAAAGTGATCAAAGATACCTTATTTTTGACCCTTTGAGGCTGAAAACTTAAAGACTAGACGATAAAAGTTTTTGTTTTTCATATATTTTCTTATGGACACAAAAAGAATCAAAGAATTTTTTAAAAAAATTCTGTAGGTTGGGTTGAGAGCCACCTTAACTTTATGAAAAAACAACGTTGCTCCGTATTCCGCCTACAGATTTTTTTAAAAAAATGTGCAAAAATGTTCCTTTTGTTGGTTCGATAAAAAGAAATATTTAAACATGAACTTCCACCGAGTAGGTTTTGAGTTATTAGCTTCAAAATGTCCAAAATAAGGTATCTTTGACCTCATATGATGTTGCCATGGTAACGCACTTTGACATCAGGATGACCTCAATTTGATCATTTGTAAAATTTGCACACGATTATACTAAAAGATTTTCCTAAACTTTATTGATATAGCTGCGATAGAACACCAAAGACGATCATGTCTAGTTCTGACTAAACTAGCTACATAGTAGGACGCTGGATAGACACCTTCCGATAGTGACCAGATTTCAACTGATCGATCCTAAACGGCTCGCAAATAAGGTCGATAACCTATTTATTGAAAATAAATCTCAAATTAACAGCGATGAAAACGCTTGTAACTGTTTTTATTATATATTTAAAATACTCTCAACAATGATCCAATCGGTATCACAGGGTCGTAACGAGGTATGTGGGATCAGGGATCGGAGCCCCAGGATCGGCATTACAGCGCTGAAATCAGGGATCAAAACAGTATTTTGAAGGTCAATAGTTGCTGACTGCCAAACGGTAAGGAAACTGGTCAGGCAAAGATGAATCGGTAGTGACCACTAGTCAGTCCGTTTAATAAAGGGTATCGCCATCTTCGAGTGATTTCGTTGCGATCTTCGATTTCATATTTCAGTAAGGAAGCTCCCGTCGCCAGTAAGTGTTTATAAAGTCGAGTATTACTGACAATAGCTCTTATTTGAAATACTTGTGATGTACGCTACTGGCTACTGAAACCGGGATAAACTCCAAGAACTCCAAGAAGACATCAGTAAAAGCGTTACAAAATATGGAATAATATTTTGCCAAAACTACATCTATTCAGTTGAAAGCTATAGCTGAAAAGCTTCATGCACCCAGGATAGTCACATAGCATTATTAAGCATCACTAAGGAACATCATAAGAGTATTATTAAAAAAGGTTTTTAGCGTTTATTATTTGCCGTGTTTGGCAGTTTTGGCTGTGTGAGAATTCGTCTATAGCAGTAAAAGTTACTGTATTTCCACTGAAACGTACAACTTATTTAGTGGCCTCACGAAAAAGTCGCACTGGTATACAATGCAGATCAAGATCATGATTAAAACTCTACTCGAGTACAACGAGTAACATATAGCACAGGTCACAAAAGAGTAACACGTGGAACAAACGGGTACATACAGATACATACGAGGAATATACGAGTTTCTCAGTTCGTATTGTAAAAAAATTAATACAACGTTAGCTAGTATATAATAAATAAAACATAACAGTAAACAATATCGGCCCGATACTGGCATTATAACATGCGGAGTAACATGATCGAGTGTTTTTATGGTTTCGCGCTTCATGATACCCCACAATGGGGAATATTCCCTTCCCCTTTTCCCCGCCTTTCCCCCTGCCAGGGTTCGCAATGGTCGTTTATAATTATCCCTTCCTTGGAGCGCAATCCATTGGGAGCTCTGGCTCTGATGTCAGAGCACGGGTAGTGCTAGGAAATAACTAACCTACGTTCAACACTGGAGAGCCTGCTTCTTAGTCTTCTTATTCCAAGGGGTTTTTGCTTCACATACTATAGGGGTGGCGACTGTATGGGCTGTTCTTTTATAAGGACGCCTGTTATAAATTGACGTATCGGAAAACTCAAATGAATGAAAACCACCTCTTACGGCAATGCAAGGAGCCCAAAAGTGTGACCATTTTAAACTAATTCATAGTCTTTCGAGTAGTCATTATCCAATGGCAAAGCGATCCGTGTTCGATCCCTGGCTGGGGTCATTTCGTTCATCGAAAATGTCCTGTTGGGTCACGTTGGAGAATATGTGAAAGGGAAAGAAGACATTTCAAGTTACATTGAGCGGGTGGAACTGTATTTCGCAGCGAATTACGTCGAGAAAGACCACGAGGTTTCAACATTTCTGATGTTGATCGGAGCTGATGCTTATCGAGTTCTTCGCAATATGCTGGCCCTGGACCTATCGAAAGGTAAGTCATTTGAAGCTTTGAAAGAAACTTTAACCGCTCATTATTCTCCGAAGCCTGTTCTCATAGCGGAACGCTTCAAGTTTCATCGTCGTAATCAATTTGAAAGCGAATCGATCGCTCAGTTTGTGGTTGAGTTAAAGCGGCTGGCGTTGAAGTGTGAATTCTGAGTTTTTCTGGAGGAAGCCTTGCGTGATCGGCTAGTGTGTGGGCTAAAAAATGTCCAGATTCAGAAGAAATTGTTGGCAGAGAGAGATTTATCCTTTAAGAAAGCATTTGAAACAGCACAGTCCATGTAGATGGCAAACAAAGAAGATTTTTGTGATGTCAGTTCGCCCCTAGACGAATCTGTTAACAAAGTGAGCAAATTCAGCAATGGGAAACCACCGTCCGATGTGCTTGGAGATTGTTTTCGTTGTGGTCAAAGACATCTGTCATCGGTGTGTCGGTTCAGAGCGGCGCAGTGCCCCAAATGTCAGAGAAAGGGGCATGTGGCCAAGATGTACAGTTTCCAGAAACGAGAACCCCCCTCCGCACGGTACGTTCAGGATGTTTCCCAGGTGGTGAACATGAATGAGAATGCTTCGGAAGTCGAGGGCGTTGATGGTGAAATGGTTGACCTCGGTTTGTACGCTATCAATTCAAAAGGAAAAAGTGGATATAAAGTTCAGTTGTCACTGGAACTGCAGGCAAGTCACCATGCAGGTCGATACGGGTTCTTCAGTGTCCATTATCTCTGAAACGGAGTACAATAACTTGTTTAAGAACCTTGCAGCCAACAACCTTTTAGTTGAGAACTTATTCGGGGTGGAAGCGGAATCATTGGACTTTGGATATTCATGATTCCTGTCTTGTTTTACCTTAATGATTCATGATTCATGTATAAGTTTTATTCGATATTCATGATTCATTTTTCATTCTTTTCATCCAGTTTTCAAAATAACGTGTTACCAGTTTCTGTTGTTTTGCACTTACATGCTGGTTGCAGATTCTGGTTCCCTGATAACAGTCTCCTTTTACAAGTGGAGACTCTTCTTGCACAGAATTATGCCGGAAGCCGATGTAAAATATTTTCAGTCGTCATATTATTTCTAAATAGTCACTGTGTGCAACATACTTGATCACTGTAGAGTACCGGTAAGGGATGAAGATGTGAAGCGAAGGGTGCATTCGTGTTTCCTTTGTTTTCCTATAGGGGGGTCTGGGGATATGCTCCCCCAGGAAATTTTGAAAAATTAGATGCTCAGAAATGCGATTTCACGCCATTTCTGGAATATATTTGTTAAGAATTTAGTAAAATGACCCACCAGTTTAATTTTTGTTAAATTGTATATTTACAAGCATTCAATATCGATGGAAGCATTCATTTGTTATTCATGATTCTTTTAGCCATCTCCGTTATTCATGATTCCCAAGTTAAACACAAAGATTCATGATTCCTACTAATTTTACAGCTATGATTCATGATTCATGATTACCGCTTCCACCCCCCGATTATTCGGGTGAGCAGTTACCCTTAAAGGGGGAGTTTCCGGTGTCTGTGAAGTATGAATCTCAAGAAGCACAGTTGCCACTGATTGTAGCCAAAGGGGACAAGCCTGTACTACTTGGACGTAACTGGCTAGAAAAATTGAAACTGGACTAGGCAAATATTTTCAAGATGACCCAAGAGAATGCAGCAGAGGAAATTACCTCAAGGCATGCAGCTTTGTTTGAAAGTGGATATTGACACCTCAAGCAGTTCAAAGCTTCCATTAAGGTTAAGGACCATGCAAAGCCTATTTTCCTGAAGGCACGATTGGTCCCCTATGCGTTCAAGGACAAAGTGGAACAAGAGTTGCAGCGCCTGGAAGAGGTGAATCAAAGTGCTTGGGCGGCTCCGGTGGTCTTGGTTCCAAAGAAAGATGGTTCCCTGCGTGTATGTTCAGATTCAGATTTTTATTATTTCATACTATTTACAATGTGTGATTACAAGACAACCGCAAATCAGAGTGCTGATGTTAATCAGTATCCATTGCCTAATGCTGAGGAGCTGTTTGCAACATTGGCAGGGGGCGCATCTTTAGCAAGATTGATTTATGTCATGCATATCAACATGCAAGTTGAATTGGATGAAGAGTCGCAGAAGTATCTTACCATCAATACTCACAAGGGGTTGTATCGTTTCAAACGGTTGCCGTTTGGGGTCTCTAGTGCACCAGCTATTTTCCAGCGTATTATGGATCAACTGCTTCAAGGAGTGAAGTTTACTGTCTGTCTAACGCCGGTCGCAAATAATTTCAAAGTTTTAGCCTTACTGAAAAAGCAATCATCCCTATAGCAGGCATAGAATCTGTTGCATTAATTGGTTGGGTAGGAATGACAACCATTCTAGTTGTACCATGAAACTATTTGTCTGCACAGTGCTGCAAGGGACATGATGGATTTTCCATCCCATAGCCGTCTTCTTGTTTGTACAATCGATCGTTGGAATTAAAAAAAGGTTGTTTTCTAACCAGGCGCTTTAAGGTATATTTTTTTGTCAAGATGGGAGAAGTTTGCCTTTTTGAGGCTGACGAATAGTAAATATCTTTTCTGTGAGACTTTTTAGGCCATGCAAAGGAAATCGGGACTCTGAGATGGCGTTCAAGACAGCAACACCCGTCAATTGTGCCTGAAATTCTGCGAGGCAAGTATTTTTAAGAACCATTCACTACCCCTTTAATGGTGGACCTGGTGCAGATCTTATATCTTATGGAAATTCGATGAAGAGGGGAAAAGCTAGTAATGTCATAGGAAAGGAATTTGATTTGGTACCAACTAGTTGTTTGAACAAAAAAAGTTGTTTTGTAACAAGACTCATGAAGATTTGTTTAATTTTGATGATGTGGAAAGTTTGCCTTTATGAGGGGTGACGAATGGTAACCTCGATCCGAAACTTTCTAGGCCTTGCAAAAGGAATCGGGACACTGAGGTGTTGGAAAAAAATCGAGACGGCTGCAAAAACCGTCAATTTTGCCTCAAGTTCTGCAGGACATGTATTTTAGGACCATTCACCATCCCTTTTATGGTAGAGCTGGCCATTGATATAGTCAAACGTCTTACCTTATGGAAATTTGGTCAAGAGGGGAAACGATAAGCTAGCAACATCATAGGAAAATGGAATTTAATTTGATTAGGTGCCAAAACAGTTGCTTTGCTAGCTAGGCCTTAGGCAAAACTGGTCTACGTCTTTTGTTTTTGATGGTATTTTTTTTTTCAAGAGCGGTCGGGTTATACACGATGCATGTTCATAGTAGAATGCTCCACATGTACTGACAAAATTTCATATTTCATCGATATCGATATTGGTCGATATTCGTGAGCTTTGCGTCTATGCGGTGACATAAAAGAACACAAGTTAATTGAATTGCAGGTAGTGGGTGTAGGTAGAATTAAAAGCAAGATCTTGTTAGTGCGTGGGAGCCAAAAGAGAATACTTTGTTAAAAAAAAGGCGAGCAAGCTATAGTCAACATAATTTTGAGCATAATAATTTCCACTGCCGGCGTGCGTTAATAAAATGGAGAAAAGTATGCGTCTCGAAAAACGTTAAGCTCAACTTTTTTCACAGACGCCAGCGGTCCGTCCATTTTTCTCTTTTGTTTATGCGTTTTATACGCAGGTAAAATTACGCGAGAGTGAAAATCAACCTTTACACGACATTTTCATACGCGTGAAAACTGTGAGCGTTTTGACGTAAAATACAAAGCTGGAAAGCAGTCTTCAAATCATTGAGCAACTTAGAACTGTACAAACAGCTCGCTATTTGTGCTCGCTCGCTCTTAATGGGAAGCTGGTACGTATACATCGCCGTTTGCTCATCAATATTTGTCGAGTTATCACAACTGCAAATTGTCAATACGAATTAAGCGAGGACTTCTAACTTGTTAGTATAGTTACTCAATACTATATGGTATTTATACAACTGGTTGAGAGGCACTGTGAGAGCAAGTGAAAAATACGCACAAGAAAACAATTTGGAAGCAGTTCCAAGTTGGACTAACTTTTCAATCTTGAATCTTGTTACAAGCTTACTGAGCTCTAGAATTACGGATATACTATGAAATAATGAAAAAGCCCAAAACAGTATCATTTTCAATTCGACGATTTTTTTTCTCCGCCGTGATGTAAGCTGTTCTAGTAATGTATAAGCTTCCTTTTACTCTGAAATAAATGTTTTTAAAGAATTCCCAGCTATAAACATACAATTACAGTGATGTACACTTTAATAAATAGACGTGTAAAAAAAAGTTGTGGAATATACTATTATGCGGCAATACTTTTCACGGCTTTAGCCGACAAAATGCACTTCAAATTTCTGTTCTTTTAAAATTATTTTTTAGTTTACATTTACTTGACTTCTTTTTTATAAAGTTCTTAGACTTCTATCGGCCTATACAAGCAGTCGCGCCCTATACATTACTTACACTTACGCTAAATCAATCACATCTGGTTTTTCGTCTTTACTGACTCGTTTGCATCTCTTGCTTGCGAAGAAGCGCGTGTCTGTCTGACTGATAAACGCTCAGTGCATGTAATGATCCCACGGAAAATAAGGATGTTGTCCGTACGGTATATGCATACCCGGCCCGTGAAACTGGAGCATTCCAACGTGTGGTACAAACGCCGAAGAGGTTGGCTGACACGTGTGCCAAGAAAAAGCTGAGCCAGGCAAGGGTATGGGATGTTCTAGTGGACTGTACACAGTATCTAAAGCAAATGGAGAAATCTGCGACGCCTTGCGTCTGGAAAAATCTCCTCGGCTGAAATCAGCCACGAAGCTGGGATGAATACGCCAGTAGCAGCCTGTCCTATCCAAAGCAATTTCACCTCGCTGAAAGCACTCGTGAAGGGATAGATTGTGACGGACTGTGTTCTTCCAACGGACTCTGTTCTCTGTGAATTCAGGATAGTTGTCTTCGATGAAGCTGTAGATCTCAGACAAAGTAGTGCGTTTACGCGGCGAACTGAGAATGGCGTAGGCAATTACCTCGATGTAAGACAAAGGACACGAATTTCGCTTTCGTTTTTGTTTCGTTTCTTGTGTCTCTTGCTTGCAAACTTTCTTTTCGTCGCTTGAGACGCCAGACGATTTACGAAGACTTTCTCTCTGATTCAGTTGCTCCACTCTCTTCATATTTTTACGTTAGTTTAGAAACTTAACCAAGCCAGATGAAAGTGCAAACTACGCCAGAAAGGTTCAGCACGTTAACTTAAGTGTTATCTGAAAGCATTAGTTAAGACTGAACACGCCCCGTTTTGTTGCGTCAATTGCAAGATAAACCACTAATTACTTGAATAACATTTTCCATTTTCACAAAGAAAATTCTCATACGAACAATAAAAGACTGCTAAATAAAAGATGGCTTTCTACAATTGCCTTTTAAATTTAGCCAAAACAACAAAGGGCATTAATTTTGTATACTTTTGTTTATGATATTTTTCTTTAAGGCTTTACAAACATTCCAAAACAAAACTGCTCGTTTGTTGCAAACTAAAATGTTTTTAGTTTAGGTAGCCATGCTTTTTTCCAGTGCAAGGAAACAGTATTTTTTTATTTATATTTTCAATAGAATGGAAATGACTATTGTGTGGAAATCGTCAATAGCGGCTGACTTGTTTTCGCCAGGTGTATCCGGAAAAAATTCTAATTACCGTTTCCTTTTCCGTTTTACAACACGCATGGTAGAAGGAATTTTAACATTATAGCCCTTTTTAAAGCTACTCCTGACGACAGGATCATACTAAGAATTGATAATAGTATCATGATTGTATCGGTTGTTTCATGTTAAGTTTTAGAACTCCTATCTGAGAATGACCAATTCTGACTTAGTCTTGCCTTGATGTATTTATAAAATAACAGATCCAAAACATTGGAGAAAAAAATAAAGAAATTAAGCTGAAAGTAGTTAAATCCTGGCTTCACTTAGGCCGGTCATCAAAATGCAAAGTTACGCGCATGGAACAAACCTCATCGCTAGGTAACAGTGCAAGTAACATTGTTACGAACGCTTTCTTTATTTCGTGTTGAATCAAACATTTTTCTTTAGCATAAAGCAGTGAAACAGATAACCCATCCACACCAGGAAAACATGTTTAGTTAAGCCAGGTTTAACAAAATGAGAATCAGCAAAGGAAAACTGAAAGACTGAGTTTTGCATTTGGTTCCGGTGAACTCTAACCTGTGCTTTCATTGTGCTAAATTTAAAGTCGACAAACATCAGTTGGCAACTTCAACGAAAATAAAATAATTTTAAACCTTTTATTAACAATAAGAGCTTTAAAACGTGCTCTAGCTTTGGTATGAATTCGGTGTAGCATTAATTGATGAAGCTGAACACGATTAGCGAGGTGTATTGTAACTTTTATTCTTTAACAAATATGTTATGTAAACACAACAAGTGACTTAGATAATGAATAAACACTGATGCTCTAAACACCGTAAACCATCAATACATATTTTTGCTAAGCGCAAGGACTTTACTATTGGTCTTCTATTTGTTTAATGTAACTCAGCCGGCGGTATAAGATAACTCTCAGCTGCTACCTGCAATAAAAAAAATATATATCATAATACTTTGCCTGTTGTTATTTCGTAACTTTGCGTGGGTATGTGAGCTGAGTCACGCTTTCAATTAAATTCCTCGTGTTTACCAGGGTTCTATAGTGAAGCAGTAGTGCACATCAATCATTTGCCTGTCACTTAGTCATAACACAGGGTAAAGGTTAAAGTTATTAGCCAATAAATTGAATGAGCTTTGCGTCGTAAAAAATCGCAGCTAATTTAGCACACCGCTAATTGTTAGTCGAGCAGAAGTTTCCACCGAAATCAACCAGAAATTTATAATAGTCGTCAACTTGAAATCAGAAAAGCGAAATTATTTAATTGTTTCCGCTAAAAGATACACGTAAAATACCATAACATTACAGCAATTTCGTTAAACGTATAAAATACTTTTTACTGTTTATTTGTTTAAAGCGGTTTTTCGCAACCATCTCCCAACGTGTCATTACTTCTTCATACTAGTAAATATAGAAAATGTATTAACACATTTTCAGTAGTCGAACTGATTACTAACTCCATGCGTGAAAAGTTCTTACAATCTACTAGGCAATAGAATAAAGCAAATAAAAAATACAGTTATATTTACAGTTTCCATAGATGTATTTAACATTGCTTTCCTTTCCTGCCTCGTTCGAAACACTGTGTTGCAAAATGTATTCATTTATTTTGTCGCGTAATTCAGGATTGAACGTTTGATAATAAAGTTGGTCTTTATTCACTTACCAGTAGACAACGTGTTCCTTCCAGAAAAAAAAAAGATAGATTGATCACGTTCTGCTATTACACAACAGGACTTAATTGCATGCTCTATATATAATGGAGTTTTGAAATGCCTTCCGAGGCGTTAAAATTTCGGTCTGTGATCATACGAGTAATTAACACTTTCTATGCAGTTCAGCCTTGAAAACCTCATGTTCATAATTTTACCATACTCGATCACGAATGGATAGACTGGTCCCTAAAATGAACAAGAGGAAACTTTCCGGGTTATCGTGTCAGTCAGCAACGGAGAGTTATATTGATAATACGCTTGAATATGATCAAATTTATAACTAGGGCTACCTCACTTCGTTTATACAATGGCCACGTTTTAGAACGCGCTGGCATATTTTTACTCTTCTTTTGGCTTTAGTTTTAATTGTACAGTGCCACTTTATCAAAAATTTATCGACAAGAGTTGAAGTCTTATCGAGGTTTTTATACTGTGAATAATTTGCATGTTATACTTTCGCTATAAACGCACTGAAAAGCTTAAAAATATTACTACAAAAGGTCTGACTAAACCTATCTCAGTAAACTTCACTTTACTAGACGTGACAGTCGGGATAAAAGGATCATTGAAAATTAATCACCCGCTGTGATATATCATAGATATAAAGATATCATATCCTGAGGTAAATACGTTTAGATTCCGTAAATTATCCGGTCTTTTGACATACTTATTTACCTGTGCTTGGCCTAATTGGCGGTGTTCCAGCTCGTGGTCTCCGTTATCAGCAGGTCCATTTCAGAAGATATTGCATGTTCCTCGTGCTTCTATGAAAAGCTCTCCGCTAATGAACCTGTACGAGACGTCTCTTGACGAATCCAAGGCATACGTTTCCTCTCTGTTATTGTTGTCAAGCCGCAATGGCACTCTTTTCTTCGTTACAGCGTTCATAGTTTTTAAGTTTTAAATTTAATTGGCCAGAATAGGAAGTTGATTCAGTTATTTAGGAAATTGATTGTTTAGTAAGAAAGAAAAGTAACCGATGCGTATCTACCTCAGGGAGAGATATTGCTGAAAGTTTAGAATAAAACCTGTTATGTATAGTAACGGATTGAAACACAAAATGGCAAGTGCCTAGTGCCTTTTATTGCGGTAACTTTTGTCGTATTCCACATGACCACTCCATTACTTTCACCTTAGTACCCAGGCGTTCTTTTCCTACTTACTCAACTGTATCACGTGGACGTGACGTCAAGCAAGCGCCCACGTTCCAGAAGTGCTCGACTAACCAGATAGAGTTGCGAGGCCCCGTTAGGACAAGACGTTTGTTGAAATAGCGACAGCGAAAAAAAGAATCAACTAAGACAACTACGGATCTCACGGAACCCAGTGATGTAGTCACAAATCCCCTGCATAGAGTAGGCCAATACCGTGATTACTCCTAAATGCAGCGATCTCTCTAAAGCATGAAGGGCTTTTTTCACGAAAGCTTTCAAGTCGAAAAGTAGATAAAAATACAATTAGTCAAAATCTTTCGTTGCTTTCTACTACTCGCTAGTATTTTTTTACAAAGGATACAAGGTGATAGACCCTTATTAGTTATGATTGTGGCTGAACAAGAAGTCATAACTTTAGTACAAACCAGTTATTGTAAAAGGAAACAATTACATTAATTGCCACTTTATTCATGCGTATCTATTTAAGGAGGCTTTGCCTTAAATATATATTCTATTTGTCCCAGTAAAAGCTGGAATATAGCTGCCCTAATCTGGCAACGAACTAACATGCTACATTCTATAAGCGAGGCTCTGTTAGCGTGGGCATGCCTGATGTCGCTTTCATGAATTTGAAAGCCTGTCTTGTCCGAATATCCAACGGCCCGGTTTGCATCTAGCTGTCGTCATAAGGAACACTTGATGTATTTCTTGGTACAGAGCAGGCACTCAGGCTGACTCAGGCACTTAAGTCGGGACTTTAAACATAAAGGTTCTTTTTCTGCCGCTTTTCATGAGTTTTTTGGAATTATCTCGTTCGCTTTTTAAGCAATGCAAAAACCCTATGCTCGTCCCATAAATCTATGTTTAGGGGTATTGTGTAAATATTTGGGTGATTTTTGGAGGTTTTTGAGAGGAGATAGTTTTTCTTAAAGGAGTTGTAAAATTAAGAGAAATAAGAAATATTAAAGATTTGATGTAGTTTTAAAATTGGAATTTGAAGTTTTAATTTAGTAGGACACCAGACAGTCCCCTGACAACCTGGAGTGCTTTTGCGTGGGGTCAACTGTCTGTTGGTGTTCCAAAAATAATTTTCTTCCTTTTATTCCTTTTATAAATTACTATAAATTTCACTAAAATTTACGTTAAGTCCCCCCTTAAATATCGCAGTTAAAACAGTTTAAATTCTTGACCAATCAAAACGACTCTGACGTATGTAGAGGGTCCATTATACTGTGGCGGTTTGGTGGTTAAAGCCTATTTTGAGTGTCGGTTTGCAGGAACAACATTGATTTCGTATTAATCTGGCAGTTTGTGGTTAAGAAATAATCGCTCTGTTACTCGGTTGTGCTTTCCTGAATAAAATGCCTTTAGGGTTAAAGAAACTCCTGCTCTTGTGCATGTACTTAAGGTTACTGATTGTCACGTCGTTTTTTGATCTGTTAAAAATTAAAGTAATGAGCCTTTTGCAGCTAACGATCACATGGGATAAAGTAACACCTTGCTGGGCAAGCAACGCACTGGGACATTCAAAATAAAGCGACTTCAACCAGTCATGCTTGACAGTTCCTTTGTTTTGAATGTCCCAGAGCGTAACATGCCTTCCAGCATGGCGGATTTTGTACCACGTGACCTAAGCTGTCAAGGCCCATTTGAACGGCTCGCTCTTTCAAGACGCACGAGAAACTCCTGCTCTGTGCACTTTGTTCACAGTCACGTCGTTTAAATTGGTCGAGAAATAAAAACTGTTTTAACTCTGATATTTAAGCTAAGAAACTTCTGCTCAGTACCTAAATTAGTCAACTGCATTTTTAAAATACCTGAGAAAACACCTGCTTTTCAGACGAAATGATAAAATTCAGACAGCGACATGCAAAGCGGTTGAAAATTGCGACATGACAAGCTTTTAAATACATACGGGTGACATGCTTACCTTCCATAACAGAGCCTTAGTAGTGCAGATGAAATTTTTATTTACTCAGAGTTTCCTTCCTCGGCATGTATTACTTGGCTTCACACTAGAAGCTAAGTTAGTTTTAAGTCAGCACTTGAATCAAGTGCACTTGAAAATTTCAAGTCGTATTTTACAAAATCTTGCTTCACACTTGATGACTAAGTATATTACTTGAGGTACAAGCTGTCAATCATCTTTCGCGGGGTAAAATCAGTCACGCATAATTATCACAAACACGATTGCACGCTTGTGAAATCATAAGGCCTTTGCAAAAGAGAATAGTTTTTTGTAATTTCCTATTTATTTTGTCGTTACTTTTGACGCAAAAAATTTCAACATTACAAGAAATGCAAAGGAACAAGCGACATCTTCAGCTTTTTTCAAGAATGGTTCGACAACGTGGTTTTCGGCAAAGAAAGTTAAAATAGGATTATAAGTTTATTATAAGTTTAACCATATGCATCGACTTTTCTTTTCTTTCTTTGTTAACTTACATAAAAGACTCTTGCTCCTCCGAACACCATCCGTCCATTTTGAATTTCTTCCAATTTCAGCTGGCAAATTGTTTTTCAGAATCGTGACAACGCTTCACGCCGCTTTCATTTGGCTTCCATTTCCTATTGGTCAAGTGCGTTCTTAAGTGTGGTGTAGACCATACTTGGCGGCGTACTTTGGCTTCTTTGAACTACGAAAGTTTCCATGGTCACCAAAAAAAGTTCAAGTAAGTACGTTTTACCCCTTCACACTCAAAGTAGGTTCCAAGTGCACTTAGACTATACTTTAAGCTCTAGTGTGAAGCCAAGTATTGTCTGATACTGAATTGACTTTCAATTATGCTTAAGTGCAAAAATAATGTACCGTTAATGTATTTTGTCGCGGTGAAACGGCTGAAATAAATGATACACGAGAGAGCTAGAATATTGAGAACACGTCAGTAACAGGATTAACAGGCGAACTATGTGACTGGTAGCATAAGCATATATGTTTGTGATATGTGCGTTGATTATTTGAAAACGTGATTTAGTCCAGTCACAAACACACACATACGGCTTCTTAATCAGTTAGGGTTCACTGCTAGCCACTGCTGCCGAACTCAGTTCGTGGTTCTGTGAGAACTTAATTTGTCGTGTGTGTTAGGTGCTAGCACTCAAACGTGGTCAGTGAACGTACGCTTTAATTGCGTTCGACGAAGGAGAGCGCAAGCCTAATTTTGATTTTGCGTCCTGTTTCTTTTGAGTTGGTATGCCTGTGTACTGTTATGCGGGATGAATCGAGCTGTAAAGCGCGCGCAGATGTATGGACTCCAGATTGGCCGCCCCGATTGATTTTTGCAGGGGCAAATCTCGGCTGGGAAACTGGTAGCCACAGATTGCCTCGATTTTATGCAAAACAATGATGGCGTCCCAAACGGAGCTCAGAAACATTATTTTGCTTGAAAAAAAGGGTTAAACACGTGTTTCCAAAATTTTAATTTTGCCAATTTTGCCATGGAGAACATTAGAAGGTTGTCATCCAAGGTAACAGAGTTGTCTTCAGCCACTGAACGTCATAAAAAGAGTGGAAATCACGTAAGTCGATGCGTAGTTGCGTACGGAGTTCGTTCGTAGGTAAACCAGCGTATTTTCCTGCAATTATATGTTGCACAAAACTACAAATTGTTAGAATTAAATGCGTCGAGAGTAGGTATAATACGGATCAAAATTGTTTTATCACTTCTTTGAATTTGTGATATATCATTATTCCTAGAAACACTAGACGTTTTGACTAGGAAGTCGCTGTATAGTGAATGTAATATGCGTGTAGTGGATTACTGTGTGAATTATGTCTGTGGAATTTTAAATCGAAGTAAAACTATTTCCAGAATTTTGCGGTTTAGTGCCAAACGATAACAAGTCAAGTGAAATAAATAATTATTTTTGTGTACATAATATTTTGTTCTTTCTACGTTCTTTTGGCTCGACACACAATCTTTCTCACCCTTATCCTCCTGGCGTTTAGTGAGGTACAGTTATAAGCATAGTAACTAACTTTGACATAAGGCATACTACTAGTAGGCCGACCATGTCAGTTTTTTGCCACTGCCTGCTTACCTTGGATCTATTTTATCTATAGGTCGAACGCACTCCCCTAATCTCTGATTACTACTAGTTTATTTCTTTAATCTGTCAAAGCTAAAAAGCGTTCTTTATCTTAACACTTTTCAAACCGGCGGGGGGCTTTTGAGGCCCGCGCTGACTTTGAACTCTTATAACTTTTTTAAGATTAAACCAAACGCTGCCAAACTTTCTGAGTTTTCCTAAAATTTATCTGGCAAAAATTTGGTAGCATGGATGGTGTGTCAGGAACTTGACATCACCATGGCAACGACATTTTGACAGGCATTTTTTCCCAAATTTGTAATAACAACTTAAATGGAACTATTGATTTTGAGTAATTTGCAGTAATTTTGGGTGGTTTTCTGGCATTTTGGAAACATTTTGAAATCCAAGATGGCGGTTGTTTTGACATCATGATTTAATTGTCACGTGATGTGACGTCACCATCCCACGTGACGTATACCAAAAGAAAGATTTTTGGACATACTCTATATCCTATAAGTTTCATTGTGATTGCTTGAATATTCTGGAAGTTACATTTTAGTTAGATTTGTTATTCATTTGATTTAATATTGTGATTCTTAAATTTTACTATTTACTACCTTTCATTATTACTCTGGAAATTTTAATATGTAAATATTGTAATTTTAAATTCATTTTTACTCTGTAACTTTTTTAATTTAGTTTAATAATAATTATTGTAATGCGCTTTTGAATATTTTTATAGAAAAAGCGCAATATAAGTATTAAATATTATTATTATTATTATTATTATTATTATTATTATTATTATTATTATTATTATTATTATATTATTATAGGGGGAACTTCCGAAGCCCTCCCCCCCGGTCAGAGAAGGTCCAAAGAAAAGGCCATTTTAACTTAAATAAACATAAAAAACTGTGACAAACATAATAATAATAATAATAATAATAATAATAATAATAATAATAATAATATTAATCGTTCCCATGGCGCGTTTCCCTACTTTACATACAAACTTGAATCTTAGGTGTATCTGGTTAAAAAGAAAATATACAAATTTTGTTTTCCTTAAGTTTTTTCCATGAGATAATTTCAGTTAAAATGTCAATAGCCTACCTACATAACAAGAAGCTCTTAGAGCTTTAAACTGCGCTGGTCACGTGAGCACCTTAGGGGAGTGATGTGGGAGGGGGGGGGGGGAGAAAAAATGCATCCCTCCTTCATCCCCCATTACCGGCGTGAAATAATGTTGCGACTAACAAAGAAACGGTTAAGAAAAAACCTTGTGTGACATTTCATGGTTGACTAGTTCCTTCTGCAATTAATTATTGTTATTATAAGGCTGGTTTATTTAATTCCCACGATCCCGGTGGGTGAAGACAAGAAATATATTAAATCAGAATCCAGTGTTGTATGGAAGTCGTGTTTAAACATTGAATAATTCGCCCAAAAAATGGAATTTTGAAGCAAATAATTAAATCAAATTTGAAAAGAACAGTAGAGCTGGTTTAAGCTGAATGGGAATTCCCCGGGGAATTAATTTACCAATGACGTAAACCCTACAGCAGTATTGGCCATTTGCATAGAACTGAAAACTGGTCCAATGACAATGTTTCGAAGTCTGTCGTTGGTCACGTGACGACCCTAGGGGAGTAATGTAGGGGAATAAAAAATTGTACCCCACTGGCGCATTTCACGCGTGAAATACTTGTGAATTGAATTAAACGTAAGTAGTGAAAATACGTGCAAACTTTGGAAAAGTGTCAGGAAAGTATTGATGATATTGACTTGAGAGTTATCTTTTTTTCGTAGGACCGTGAAGGTGGATAAGTTCATATGATGTTGGTTGCCGAGTAGCAGTGGATTGAAATTGCGATTTGTGCTGATTTCTGCTTAGTGAAATATGTAGAGGTTAAACTTGTTTTACAATGTATTTGTTTCGTGACACTCAGCAATGGGTCGTTGAATAATTATCTTGAATAAAACTGTTTTAGACTAGTACATAGTAGGTGATGGTAGTTGGTAGGCGATTATTGATTGAAAGTTCGGTTTTCCATGTAAAGTATCTTTATGTGTAACGGATGTGGTGGTGAGTAAGGGTAGTAAGTTGTTGCCTGTTCGTTAAGCAGGAGGTAGTGTATTGCGCAATCTTGAAATGAAATAAAAGTTATGAGAAAAAAGCAAGAACATTGTAATATCTTAGAGCTGAGCAGTGTAAAAAATTATTAGGAAGAGTGGTTGAAAAACTAAAGGGGGATCATGTAAATAAATAGCGTAAGGGAGGTGGTAACATGTAACCACGATAACTTACATGCACATGGTAGGAGATGCGGCATTTTGCTTCTGGTAAGGGGGGGGGGGGGGGAAGCAATATCATATATGGCAGCAACTTTAGGAAATCGGCGTGGTGACAGATTACGAATTGTGCTACACGATCATATAGTTAAGGAAGGATACCGAAACAAGTTGTAAAGTAAATGGCGAAGCTCACACACGAGTCTGTCGTAGCTCAGTTGGTTAGAGCGCTCAACTGGTATGTGGGTGGCCATGGGTTCGATTCCCGTCGGGGACTCAGATTTTCTCTTTGTCCCACGTTCGTGTCGTGTTGAAGATTTCTTCAGTAAGTTCTAAAGAGGTTAGAGTAGGCACTATGGATTAAACCCAGGAAGGGGGGGGGGGGGTGTACTACCTATAATGGCCTATACGGGGAGGCTCCGCCCGAATGGGGTACATTTTTCAGGCTTTAGGAATATAAAAGGGTAGGGATTTCACGAGTGTAAGTATATGAAAGGGTATGGAAATCTGTCATTTGGCTATTTAAAAGGGCCTTTAATTAAAATATTTCGAACAAACGCAATTTATCGCCGTATTATTTTAATTTATTAAGCGCTACATAAAAATGACAAGAAAACGTCTTATTTTAAGTCCATGTCATGTCTCTAAGGTATATGAAAGGGGTACCTATTTTCAGTTAAAGGTATATAAAAGGGGTACAATTTCTGTCAAAAATGGTATATAAAAGGGTAATGGGTTAGAACTTGGGGCGGAGCCTTCCCGTATAAAACTTTTTTGAGTCCCCCCCCCCCCGCGGGGGGATTAAAGACTAACGAGGATAGGAATGATCTGTAGTCGTGTAATAGAATGGGCTAAATTGATGGTGAAAAACTCGGGATTTGTTTATACTTTTCTGCAGGAGTTGAAATCGGCGGCTGAAATGTGAGCTACTAACAGTAAACACCCGCGTGTAAGAACCTAGCGGTTTAAGAACCTGCTGGCAGAAATTTGCCATTTTAATACCCCAAAATATAAGAACTTGTTTAGCCAAGCAAATTTCAGCAGGTTCTTATATGTGGGTTATAGAAAATTTTTATGAACATTTTTAACAGAACATCCCAAACTGTATTTACAAATAAAGAAAAGACAGATTCACATAGACTGTAATTGTCTTGTTTGGACGTTGCATGAGGCTTGTTACAAAGCAATACAGTTATGAATAAATGCTGTATAATGAAGGACCAAACCCATTTTTTTTTCTTCTCGTACAATCAAAAACTATGGCTACTCCTTAGAAATTAAGAACCTTATTAAGAACCTACTTAGCCTAAATTACCAATAACTACCCCCAAATACAAGAACCTATTTTGCCAAACTTAGAAAATTGTAGGTTCTTACACGCGGGTGTTTACTGTACTCTACTTGTAGTAGTGTTGGTTTCGTTTTTAGCGGTTGGTAGGAGTGATATGATTAGTGTCTCGAGCTGTTTCGGTAATCTGGGAGTTTTATACGTAGAGAAGTATATTTTCACGTGTTACCGTTATAAAATAAAGTCTTACTTACTTACTTACTTGCGCAGTCGACAATAACGCTTTAACAAATTAATTTTTAATTATATATTGCAAACGATGATAAAATTAATATTTGATTTGCGGCTTGGAGTAGGGTAAAGATAATTTTAGGTTTTATTCGAGGAGTATTCATTTCACAAGGTCTGAAAACTAGGCGGTTATTGAATAGAGTTCGCCATAATTAGCTCGCAGAGAAGTATATTTTCAGGTAAACTATTGGACTTTCTGAGTGGTGCTGTCATTTCACAAAGAGACGAAATTTGTATAGGGACTCATACGAACTTATCTACAAATTTGTCCGCGATTGACGATAAGCAAGCGTTAGTCCGATATTACCGTGATTTACAAGGCACAAACTAATTGAACGGAGAAAAGTCTATCAGTCCACTTCCGGAGGAGATTTACTAGATATTATGCGGCATCAAGAAAAGAAAATGAAAAGAGATCTCGAGATAATTATTTAAGACTAAGAGGTGCGAAACAAAAAGATAATGTCGTGACTTGCGTCGTTAGTTGTCGCGACTTCGTCATGCGGGCTGCTTTGCGGACTGGAACTTGGTTCGCTGTGGTAGGTCTAGATCTTAGAGAGAAGACAATGGATTAAAGGTAGGTAGGCTTTCTTCAGCATATTTGTCAATTTTTTTAGTCGCTGTGACAAACCGCGCTATAAACGATCCACAATACGACTGTAAATGATCTACAAATTCGGCGTGAAAATACAGTGACAATGACTCTAAAGCAACCAGGACAACTGAAAAAAGGGGAAAATAAATACATTGTTTTTGAAATTTTTACTGTTGAGATGTACAACTTTTGAAACAATGTGTTAGAACCCCGCCTGGAACGATTAGGCTGCCTGTGCTGAGACCTGCGCAACACGTAAAATAATGCTGATAATCCGAGAAAACATGTCAAACATAGCACATTGTTTATGTCATATCTTGGGATTTGCTGTGGACATGAGAAATAATTATATTCTTTGAAAAAAGCAATAAAAAGGGATATCGTAAATTGATTTAAAGATTCTTTGCCTAACTCCCGGTACTATCAAATGTGATCTGGGAATGTCAGGACGTGCTATTGGAAAACCGTCACGGATTGTGGTAGGCTTAGCCGCGAATGGATATTTAACAGCTATTCACCGGCGGCTCGTTAAATATCTGAGGTGAAAAGTTGTTTTATTTTATGCTAAAACAGTGAGATAATATAGCCCAGAAGAATTATTTTTAATTATTTTTCCTTCAACGATTACAATTTTCTCGAAATAGTTGCTCGGAGGTGAATACACTCTTTTTTTCTAAGAATCTAGTTTATAAGAATATGGAGGCTAAAATTTGTGAATTTTTAGAAAGATTTTAAGAATAAACGCGAGGCTGAGATTTTGAAAAAATATAGTTTTGAGTTGAAAATTTGTAAATACAATATGATTAAATATGTTTGTAGTTGAAACAATAGTGAGTCGAATGGTCAACATCGAAAATTGGGTCAACGTGATCATGTGACATATTATATTTTATTATATAGCCGCGAGTGTTTTACTGGAAAATAGACCACTCGTAAAATTCATACGAAACTGCATCCGGGACTGTAGTGGCGTACCGTAGAATTGCGGTTATAAGCCCTGGGCTTATACAACTTCGTAAAGGTTTTTGTGTGGGCTTATAAGCGGAGGGGCTTATATTCGGGAGGGCTTATATATATAAAAAAAACGTTTGGAAACGAGCCTCGGGAGTGTTGATCGAAATACGTTTTTAAGTTAAAAACGCACAAAAAAGTAACATTGAGCCCTGTTCAGTACTGTCATCCGGTAGAAGGGGGCTTATATCCGTGGGGGCTTATAACCGGATGTATTTTTTTTTGTTTCCAGGTTGATGGGCCTATAACCGGGGGGGCTTATAACCGGAATGTTACGGTATTTTCCACATCCTCACTAGTGAGGATATCGATGACGTCATTTCCCGCCTTTGCACGGTTGTTTGTGCAGAGCTGCCAAACGCCGGTTGGAAATGGCGATCCGTATCGAGATCGATTCGTGAAGTTCACTGAAGCCAAATTAAATGCTTTACTGAGGAGCAGGAAAATGCTAACACGAAGAAGAAAACTTCGTATAACTTGAAATTATTTAAAAGAGATTCTTGCTTGTGGAAAGTCAGACGAAGAGAGGGAAAATCAACAAATTGCAGCTGCCAAACTTCGCGATCAGAAATCAGTAGAAAAGCGGTGAGTTGGAGCAGAAACAGATTTCAAAACGGCGAATTATTGTCAGTGATATTGATGAAAGCTAATAAACAGACTGTTTTAACATTTACGTTATACATCTTTTGAAATCTTCAGTTCGTGAAATTTTGCCTTTCAATTTGGCAATTAAAAGATTTGCTCAATTGTTATATTTAGCCGTCGCTCGTCTTTTGATTAATAAAAATGTTTTAACTTTTACTTTATGCATGTTTTTTGTCTATATAATAAAAAGAAAATTACACGGTGGCTTGAAGATATGAATTTTATTTTCTCGTGGTAAAAGCGATATTTTACTCATTCGCTGCGCGCATTCGTACAATATTGCTTTACCACTCGAAAATAAAATTCATATCTTCGCGCCTCCGTGTAATATCGTCTATTTATAAGCCACTCATTATTTTTTGCGCGCGCTCATTGGACAAAACGCATCACGTGGTACAAAATCGGACCATGGGTATTTAGTAAATAAACCCCTTCAGGCGGCTGGTATATTGGAGGATAATGCCCGAGGCTGAAAGATTGTCGAAAAATGAACAGTTGGCCGAGAAGCGTAGCTTCGAGGGCAACTGTGAAATTTTGAGGACAATCTTTCAGCCAAGGGCATTATCCTCCAATATACCAGCAAGCCAGAAAGGGGTTTATTTATTTTAAAACCCTCCGATTAATTTCTTCATCGCGCTTTATCGCCAGTAAATTTATAGGAAAAACCTACGTAATAAACCCGGCGTAACTGTGGTTGAAACAAATGTAAGTTGATTGGTTTACGTAGTTTTATAACTGTGAATTCATGAAAAGTTAGAATTGAATAAGGTGACTTCATTCGTTTGTTTTGTGCTTGCCTACAAAATCGGGCGACGGATATCAAATCGGACGGGGTATATTCGCTGATACCCGTCGTCCGATTTTGTACCACGTGATGTGTTTTGTCCAATGAGCGCGCGCGAAAATTAATATATATCCCGTCCGATTTGATATCCGTCGCCCGATTTTGTAGGCAAGCACAAAACAAACGAATGAAGACATCTTATTTTAAAAATTCTAACTTTTGATGAAATCACAGAGTTAATAATCACGTTAACCATTAACTTACATTTCTTTCAACCACAGTTACGCCGGGTTTATTACGTAGGTTTTTTCCTATAAATGTAGTGGCGATAAAGCGCGTTGTAGAAATTAATGGGAGGGTTATAAAATAAATGAACCGCTTTCTGGCTCGCTGGTATATTGGAGGATAATGCCCTTGGCTGAAAGATTGTCTTCAAAATGTCACAGTTGCGTTCGAAGCTTCGCTTCTCGGTCAACTGTTTATTTTTCGACAATCTTTCAGCCTCGATCGGGCATTATCCTCCAATATATCAGCCGCCTGAAGGGGTTAATTTACTAAATAGTCATTATATGACACGCAGGATGAGTGAGACAATACTTAAACGCGAAAAGTTATTAACTATTGCGTGAGTAGCCAGTAGTGGTCGGTCATGAAATACATTATGAAATAAACTAAAAATAGCAAGTAAGCATTAAAAATCGCGGTTAATGCGCAATTTATGATTGTTATTGTTATCTAGGACTGCTTGAACTCTGATTCCATTGAAAACACTGCTGATCTCGATTCCACTGTTTGTGATCCCGGATGCCAGGGCTTTGATACTTGATGCTACTCATGTTCAGGCCTTTGTGATCCGTGATCCCATATACCTCGTAATTACCGTGCTTTGAGCCTCCATGATCATTTCTCCTGCGTATTAGAAAATCTCGTGTTCTGTATATCTTGGCGCAGGTGTTGCCATGTTTACATCGGTGAAACTGAGCGAAGTGTGAGAAATCGATTTGGAGAATATCTATGAAGGATGCGCAGGAACGCGGCTGGTTTCCCTGTGGAACAACATTATAACTCTACGGGCCAGAGTATCGCAGATGTGCAGGTGCAGGGTATGCGTTTATGTACCGGCAACAACATCAAACGGAACCAGGTTGAAATGAAACTGATCATTAGTTTGGGAACGTTGGAACATGCTGGAATAAAGATGAATTCCAGTTACATTTGAAACGTGTGCGCGCTTTTTTTTGACCATACTTTGTTTCGAACAGTGCGTAATATTAACGGTTTTTCACACTGATGAAGGGTTATACACCTGAAATGTTTGTGTACAAAGTTACATTTTTGGCACTCAGTATCAGTGCTAACATAAGAGGTGAATAATTTATAAAGTTAGTTGTCCATACCACTTGTAGCGTCCTGTGCAGACGTTCTTTTGCCACATCACGCGTGCGGGGTGGGGAAAAGAAGGGGCTGGGCGAGAGGGAGATGTCATTCAAGGCGAGAGCCAATAATATCTCGAAAAGAAAGTCTCGTGACTTTGAACATATAAAATGCGAGGCAGCGCCCACTTCGGCCTCTTCTTCGTGTGGGGTGTTTGAAGTAAGGTAAGTTTGTTTTGATTTGCATGAATATTTTATGTCTAAGGAGGGGCAATTGATTTGTTATAGCGCAAAATGCAATTTGTAACAGAAACGGGTCGTCATTTGGCAATTTTGGACAGAAATTGCGTGGTTTGGCAAGTTAATGAAACTCGAAGTTTTAGCGTACGATAGAGCGTATGATATTGGTGAAATAATTTATAAATGTAGTTGTTCGGTATGTATCTATAGGCATGTGTTTATATTTTAAGGAAAGGACTGTTTTTTTCGTAATTCACTGAGGTATAGTTGAATAAAGCGTCAAATTGTGTATTTTCGTACGTGAACTGCGTTGCGCGCATAGTCGGTTTTTTATCAAGACTAGCTGAAATATATGGATTGGACTGATTAGAGGCTAGATATGCGATAAAATATATTTTTTGGTGGTTCTGCTTTTATATACAATAGTTGTGTTGAATTTTGATAGTGGTTATAGAAAAGTTTTGTAAAATCGAATGAATAGTCTACTTTGGAATTTTATGTCTCGAAAACATCAGCGATACATCATAACTTTAATATAAGTCGTGGCGATGCAATGGCCGTTATTAAAAATCCTTTTGGTGTTGAGCTAGTGATTGTCCATTTTGTTTTCAACAAATTATAAATTGTTCAATGAAGGTGCAGTCATCTTTCCAGCGGTTGTACACTTGACTAGGATGTAGAAAAACAGGTTTCTTCACTTTTTGGTCAAAATAGACGGTAGCGCCCTGGCTATCGGTCAGGTATTCAGTGTAAGCTTGGAGAAATAGGTTTGGAAAATGCTTTTATATATCTATTTGAGTGGTAGGATGCTCAGAGAATTAATACGTTTGACATTAGTTTTTAATTTATATTTACGTTGTAAAAATATTTCTTGTTTGGCTGCCTGTAATTGGTGTTAAATGTACTGTATGGCTGTTGTACTTTCGGTGGTAGCGCCACGAGTTAATAGCGCGCCCGATGATTAATCCATTGCTTCCGAGTTTAATTTCTACACATAATTCAGGCTATATTTTTAGAGATAACGCCGAAAAAGTTCAAGTTTTGTGAGCGCGTAAAACAGGTACGCTATAAATTTAGCGATAGACAGTTGTTGATTTCGTCTTGTCCAAAATAGATTTTATCAACTACATACTACCGAAATCACTAAACTGTTAGCACCCCGGAAAAAACGTATTTCGACGAATAGGCTATCTTATTTCAAATCTGCTGTTCTTGCTTCATTCGGAAAGTCTTGAAGTTGTGTTTTCGATGTTGTTATTCCTCAAATGAGGAAGGGTCATTTTTGTTTAAAAACTTGAGCATCGAACAAGTTTCTTGTTTACCGCTATAGTATGCAGTTGAACGTCTGGAAAATATTCTTCTTGTTATCGTTCAGTGGAATATATATGTTTTCCTTAGTACCAAAAAGAAAAACATTGGCTTGACTCCGGGCTCGTAGTTGGCTCGTGTACTGCTACAATTAAATTGAACTCTTGTAATTTCATAGACATTGTTTCAAGAGAACTGTCGATATGATAATTATATATTCATTAGATGGAAAGAAATAATATTTTTTGTTTTTAAACCAGCAAATTTAAGTGTACTACATGCATATTTTGATTTGAAATTGTATCAAATGGACATGGAGGTTTTCTCTAGTGAATAAAAATGTGGTAAAAAGTATTCCTTTTATGGCTTTCTGTGTTTTCTTGTGACACTTTTGCATTTGTGATCTTTTAGGGCATTTTGAAGTTTCTTGGGTACAAGTTTGTGTGGTGTGACGCAGTGGCTATAAACCCTTATTGATAATTTTAAGTGATGAAATTTCCAGGCAACATTTTAAAACGTTATATACATGATAGTCGAAGGGGAATGATTGCTCCATTAATATATTACAATGACTGTGTCTATTACAAAAGCACAGTTATCCATGTACTTTCACATTAGAAAATTCCAGTTTTGAAATGGTGGTCAAAATGGGGTGACTAAAGAGGGGGGAGTGACAGGGGAGTAAATCTCCCTCCTCCCTGCTTTTTTGTGGCAATTTCTCCCTCCTCGTTATTTCTTTAGCCAACATTTCTCCCCTCCCTCCTCCCTAGTTTTTGCCAAAATTTCTCTCTCCTACTTAGTTTTTTGTCATTTCTCCCTCCTCCCTATTGTGTACCTCCCCCCTCATTAAAGTAATGCTTTCCCGAAGGTGACATGACTTTTAAATGATGTTACTGAGTATCATTTGAAATGAAAGAGTTTTTGGGGGCTGTGCAGCAAGATTTTGAGTATGTGTGTGTGGGGGGGGGGGGGGGGGAGGAGGGAAGGAGTAGGGGGGTTGTTAATGAGAATGTGTCACTATTAACCAGCTTAGGGGGTCCAGGAGCATAGTCCCTTGGGAAAATTTAGATTTTAATTACTCTATACTAGGAAATTGATTTAAAATTAGGGACTGGTCATTATTTATGTAGAGGGGGAGGGGCTAAAAGTTTAGGGGGGATGAGCAGTTTGAGGTGGGTAAAACAGTTGATATACTGAAGAGCCATGGGTAGGTGGGGCAAATTCCCTTAAGAGTTTTTCACATAATTGATAAATGTTTAAGCTTTTTGTGGGTATTTCAAGCACAATTGACCTAATCAGTTTAATTAATCGGGCATTGGAAAGAGCTTTTCCTCGTGCAGAGATTGAGTGTAAGTGATGCCTTTTTTGGAAGAAGTGGAAGAAAGAGCAGTGATTGTCAAGGCCGCTTTAGGTTGGCATGGGGGCCAATGGGTTAAAGATGATGTCATTTCTCTTTCTGTTATTGCCAGAATTGGCAAATTCATTAGCAGTGTCAGAGACATTCTACATGACTAATGGAGATAATAAGTGACAAAAATAAAGTGTTTGTCGAGTGTGGGACAAGAAAAAAACTAAATCCTTGACACGAATCGAACCGAAAGCCTTGCAGATAGTGGTTGGGCACTCTAACCACTGAGCTACAAGATACTCTTGGTGAGTGAAGCCATGGCTTTGCTAATAATTTACTTCAGTTTTTTTTTTTCACTGTAAAAGAGTGTGGGATGGGGGGAAAGGGGGGTGGGCTAAAGCTGCCTCAGCATCTTTCTCTGTACAGTCCCTGATTATTGTTTGCACACAGTGAAGGTGAAAAAAGGAAAGAAACACTATTCCTGTCTCTGTTTAGTGTGAATTTTGAAGGAAGACGTTTGATGCATACAGTTAGGATAGGAGGGGGAGGGTTCATGCGAAAGGGGGTGCTGTAAAGTAAGGGTAAGGATTTGGTGTGGTATTAAAAAGTATGGAAAAGAACAGGGAGTAGTATGCCTCCAAAGAGAGATCTGAACTGACAGCTAATTGTGTATGGTGTGTACTGTTGGTTGAATTTGAAAATTCTCGCATAATTATGTCATTGTGAATTAATTTCATATCCTGGATGCAACTGTCTCCTATTTGTTCTCTTGCATAAGAGAAGGGATGTCTGTGAAACACCATTACTGATATTGTGTTATTGCAATATTTTGCTGTTTAGTTTTAAATTTTGGATAAATTATACTTTAACTTTCAGATACACAAGGGGGGGGGAGGGGGTGGGGGTGGATGCCACCCTCTCCGTAAGGTTTTCTTTGAAATTTTGAAAAGAGGATGTACTCTAGAATGGTGACACTTTTAGTAAAAGTTGATTCATCCCTTGCGGAAATTTTGTTATATCAACCATGTGTCCATGATATTAGATGTTGCTAAGGCAACATTATAATAATTTGAAGTATGTCCTGCCCAATATCATCATTTTTCTTTATTTTCTCTAGCTAGGTTTTTGAAACAGAATTGGATGATTTGCTTATTTTTTTATTCTATAAGCATTCTGGCTTGATTTTACATCAGTTTCCATTATGTTCTGACTTTCTAAGAAAATGGTGAAATGCAAGGCTAGATATCCAAGAAAAGGGCTCTAATGAAGTCACGTGACATCATATGATGTCACAGTGAACAAAAATTGTCATGTTGTAGTGTAAACTATGTGCTTTCTACTCAGTGTAAAATAAATTTGACTGCATGTTAATATAACTAAAACTGTGGGGAGGGGTTCCATCCACCTTCTCCTCCCTCCCCTCCCTTGTACGATGGTGGGGGTATGAATTTGCTTGTTCGTTTGCGGGTTAAGTTCAAGAGACAAGATGTTTGGTCGATAAAGTTGAGAACCTACTTTAATTGCAATAAAAATCAGCCAAAAAGACACTCAACTTGGAAGCAATGTGGAAAAATAGGAACGCCGATATAACGATCTTCGATATAACGATTTTCCCGATATAACCATGAATATGTTATGTCCCGGCAAGTATCGTAAAATTCAGGTGATAAGCCCCCCTCCCCCGCTTATAAGCCCCCCCGGTTATAGGCCCATCATCCTGGAAACAAAAAAATACATCCGATTATAAGCCCCCCCGGATATAAGCCCCCCTCTACCAGAAGACAGTACTGAACAGGGATAAATGTTGCTTTATTATGCGTTTTAAACTCAAAAACGTATTTCCATCAACACTCGCGCGTTCATTTCGAAACGTTTTTTTCATTCCGCTTATAAGCCCTGCCGGATATAAGCCTCTCCGCTCATAAGCTCACCCAAAACCCCTTACGAAGTTGTATAAGCCCAGGGTTATAACTGGAATTTTACAGTATATGGGAAATTACAGTTCTAGGTTTGCCATCAAGTGCATGACTCATTCAGGCCAGACAACCATACTTGCCAACTCTCCAGATTTTCCCAGAAGTCTTTAAGTTTTTCATCAAGTCTCCCGGTCTGATTTTAAGAGAGTGTTCATATAGTCTTAAATGATATCGTTACAATGCAAAGATTTCTGGACGTCTCCAGATTTTTGTACTCTGAGGGTTCGCAGGTATGGACAACCGCTCTTGTAGACAAACAGGAAAGTGGTTTTGTTAATGGAAATTCTATGGGGCTGTCCCCATAGGATTTCGTTTTTGGGAGAAGCCAATGTTTTTAACACTATCCTTGAGACAGTGGAAAATATTCATAATTATTATTTTCCTCACTCTAGACAGCATTTGGAAGTGTGGAAGTCAAGGAGATCTGTGAAAAATTCAGTAGGCCAAGGCTAAACAAGTTGCTATGTTGGAAAGAAGAATAGGCATAGCACAAAATATTATTTTTATTGAAATAGAATCACCACTACATGTAAAATTACTTGAATTTAATAAGAGCTTATTTTGGTATAGTTAGTGGGAAATTTTGTTTCACTTAAGCACATTTCATAACACAAACTAACAGATTTCTAAGGTTTGTTTTAAACAATACACTACGACTAAAAATGGTGACTAAATCAACTTCTTGACATATATATAAGTGAAACAATAGTTTGCCAAAAAAAAATTCTCTACTTATTATAAGGGTTAAAAGGAGATTAAATAATCTTTTATTAATAATTTGAATTTGATTTCAGAAGATTTCGACAGAGAACTTATTTGGATCGTAACAGTCAGAAAGTAACATGGAGGAGGAGCTTCCATATAGAAATATCTTCGATTGTAAGTAATGAATGAAGGAGCATGTTTGTGTTCTCATGCTGAAGAAGCAATAGTGGAAAAAAGTAAATGTCCCCAATGTTTTTGCAGTACATTTGTAGTCAATTATTAGCAAAAAGGTATTATGATTTTTGTTTATTTGTTCATTTCTAAAATTAAAAATATGCTTAATTATCAGATTGAAACACATTTTCCTTAAAGGTTGGAAAGACATGCAACGTGAAAATGAAAATGATCTACAATATGCAATTCCTGTTAAGTTACATTTTAACTGAAATTTTCGTTTTTTTTTCAGTTATCGAAGAAGAAATGGGAGGTGGAGTAGCGGTAAGTTTTGGGGAAGTAAGACTAGTGAGACGATTCATTTGAAAGAAGCTTGACTGTTGGGCAACTTAAGGGCATTATGTAGGAATAAGCCCCGAGGGGGGGGGGGGCACTCCCATATATGAGCTACATGGGTATGTGCCGCTGTTAAGGGTATGGTTTTCAAGCAGTTCAGTTTGGGATAGGGTATAGAAATCAGTGAGTTTTGGTCTAGAATAGGGTATCATTTGGTGGAAAAGTGATCAGTAGTATGACGAATTAAGTCCAGAATAGGAATAGAAACTCGGAAGAGGAAGAGACCTTCTCAAGTGTAAAAACTCGCGGCGGCAACGTTGTTGACAGATGGTTTTCCATTTAAAACACAAATAGTGACACAGTTGTGAAAACGCCAAGTCTGGGATAGGGTAGGGATTTTCAGTGTTTAGTCAAGTAAAGGGTTGCGAAATCAGCTGAACAAGATCTAGTATAGGGTAAGGGTTTTGAAGTGTTAGCGGCACACCCCTGTGCAAAAATATATAGAGTACCCCTCCCCCCTGGGTAATAAGCTTGATTATATTGCTAATACAAGTGTTGTCTACAGTGTTCTCTGTAGGATTTTGGGATGATGAGAGGGTATTCTCGAGTATGGATAGGAATTCTCACTTCCAGATGTCAAATTCAGCTTACTGTATTTACTCGAATAAGCGCCAGCCCCGAATAAGCACTGCTCTCGAATAAGCGCCGCATTCGGGACCAAAAAGTTAACAATCGCTGCCCTCGAATAAGTGCCCAGTACCGAGGCGGCGCTTACTCGAGGAATTCTGCATAAACAAAAATAACAAGTACAAAGAAGCTCTGAAACAGTCTTGAAAATTCCTTTTCATCATAAGCGATGTTTTGCAGTTCAAAGTTATGTTTTACTGCTTGCCAATTGTTTTTTTCTATCCAAAATTCTAACTATACGCAGTTCTGTTAACGTTGTGAAGGCTGTGAGCTTTGTCGAGACAGCAAGCGCAACTACTCTCAAGATTGTGTAAAATACGAGTCCTACCAATCAAAAGATGTTTTTTGCGTTTACTATAGAAGTTTCGTTTAGATTAGATTCTTTGCGGTGTGCAAATTTTAAATAAGTGCCGCCCTCGAATAAGCACCGCACTTGTGGCGGGAAAAATTCAATAAGCGCTGCGGCACTTATTCGAGTAAATACGGTATGTTGGGTTAAAATCTTCTGTTTTAGGCTACATGGCAATAATTTTGTAGTAAAATTAATTAAGCCAGGCTGAAGCCTGTCTGGCCTGTTAAGTATGTAGGGTGAATGAACACTGTAGCAGCTGTATAAAGCATAACCTTGTTTTATGTAAAACGAATTGACTACTAATAAGGTTGTAACACCTGGGATTTCAGAATATTTAGAAGTAGGGGTCAATAACTACAAGAGTAGGTGGCTGTGACAAGCTGAGCTTGTTTCTCACAATAATAAAATTGTTTCTGACTTTGGCCATAGCAATCATAGGTGAATTATTTTTTGCTATGGCCAAATTAACCGGTGGCATAAAATCAAGTAGCCAGTGGAACTCTGGTGAGTGGTGGCTTGTTTTGAAAATGGTGGTTGTAAGCCCAGGGGGGGTACTCCGGGATCCAAGTGATGGGGATGTGTGAAGGATTTTTTTGGGGTCGAAAGTTTTGATTCCGGGATTTTTTTGGGTAGGAGAATTTGGCAGGTATTTTTTTGGGTGACTTGATTTAAATAGGGGATTTTTTGGGTATTAAAATCAAACTAAAGTGCCTTGGCGCGGCCTTGGCAATTTAGGGGTAATTTGACTAGGGATTTTCTTGGGCTTTTTTTTTTTTTTTGGTCCAGAGATTTTTTTTTGGGTAATGTCGGAAGACTTAGGGATTTTTTTGGGTCCTGAGTTTTGCCTCCATTCGATCATCCCCGTCACTTTGATCCCGAAGTACCCCCTCTGGGGTTGTAAGTCTTTGTTCATTTTATAAGTGTGCAGGAAATTAGGATTTGGGATTATAATAATTATGTCTTTGATCAGCGTTGATGAAAGAGACAGATCCACTCAGTTGCATGGTGGAGTGTTTCATGTTATTAGATAGAGAAGAACCACCTGCAAGGGTGAAAATAAAATCTTGATAAACGATAGGAAAATGTAGTGTAGGTTTCTTTTAAACACAGGTCTATATATATGTCTTCACTCTATTGTTTATTTTATATTAAGGGGGCATTGGGAGGTGTTAAAAACTGTAAAAGCGCAGGAAAAGTCATCAAAAAGTGTGAAACTGCAAAAAAATTAAATTAGATCAAAAGGCGAAAAAGTGCATACAACACCATGAGAACCCGAAGTTTAGTCACTGAATTTCTAAAACCCTAACTGATTGACTACATTGGTGACTTGTGGAGCATTCTGCTGAAACTATTACTGTTTCTTCATGGTATTTGTGAATGGTGTGGTCCTGAATCCTGTATGCATTAGATCTTCTCTAGTTTCTGTTTAAGTTACTCCAAAAAATGGAGATTTTTTGCTCACCAAAAACTATACTTCTAAAAACGTTCAATGAAAATCTAAAATGTCACATTGCACCAAGCGATTGAGATGCATATTTTTGAGATCATGATAATTTATTGATGAAGAGAAACTGGATATCAAATGGGAAAAACTGAAGGGCATATCAGATAGCAAATCTGAAAAACTTTTTTCTCTTTTTGCTGAAAAACAAAAACTAAATGCTCAAGAAAGGAAAAACCACAAACTGCAAAAGACACCGAAACTGAAAAGCTGCTGAAACAAGCGAAACAAAACAAAATCACCAAAACGAGGAAAGCCATTAGTATTATTGAGAGGTAACTGTAAATACGCTAACGTGACTGACGTTCAGCGTAACTGAAGTGCCATTTAGCGTGACCAGAGTGTACCTTGTAGTCATGTTAGCTCAAGTAGCACTCTTGCTAGTGCAAATGTCATGCAGGTTAGCCTGAAAAACGGTCAAGTTAGGGAGTTTACAGGTAGCTGTCAATAAAAGTAATGGTTTTCCTTGTTTTGGTGATATTGTTTCGTTTGGTCAATTGTGGTGTTTACGCAGTTTCGCTTTGGTGGTTTCATTTCTTGGTTTCAGGTTTTAGTGCATGGCAATTAAAGCTGGTACTTTGACAAAACATCAGGAAGATCGTTGTAAATTTTGGTGACTGTAAAAAGCCGAATTTTTTAAAGGAGAATATAAAACTTGACTGCAATTTGTGGATGTGTGTTAGCAAAAATTCTTCTGTGGGGGAGGTATGGCTATAATGTCTGTAAGTTAGATTGCAATTTGTAACTTATGTTGTATGCATATGAATTGGAAGATACATGTATACTCCATCTTTAAACTTACCGTAATCGTAATAAGTGTTGTACATCATATCAGGTTCTGTGGGGAAGTGAATTGTTTTATGGCAACAGTAATAGTTTTAGCTTACTGCAAAGAAAGGGACAAAATAATGTTATGCAATGAAGAGTATGACATATTAATGTTCAGCATATCAATTTAGCAGGGAGGCTTACTTTTGGACTGGTGCTGACAAAAGAATGATTGTATATACTGTGGGATCATGAAAATGACTATTAATTTCCTGTTTGCTTTTTCCTAGGAGCAATATGCACTGCCATTCATCTTTTTGAGGCGTAAGTTCAATAGGATACAAATATTAATCCAGAAAGTATCCATACCTGTTCTATGTATGGTTTTTTGCTTTAAATCTTGCCACTCCACTGTATATTCTAGAGGCGCTATCTACCATTTCATATCCATCGCCACTCGTGGAATAACTGTTAAATATACAATTGTCATATATCATTTAAGAAATTGGTTACTTCTTGCTTGGTATGAAATCAAACTTGGCATAATGTACATAAAGTTCAGCCTTTGTGTAATCATTGTATAATACTTGTGTTTTCATAAAAAAACAAACTGCTTACCAGTGATTTGGTCACTTGACTTGGACTTAGAGTTGACTTAGTCTACTGCTGAACTCCTTTTCTGTCTTTGATCCTTGTGTATAGTACTTCATGGTAGGTTCAATAATCTAAAACTGTGGGTCTCAAATAGTAAGTTATATCATACCTCAAATATGTTGTTACTTATTTTCGCGGGAACTTAATTTCGCGAAAATGGAAGTGGCATATTTCGCGGGACTTAAATTTCGCGATTTGGCAAAAAGTATGATAAAAGGAATTAAATTTTGCGAAAAATTGTCAAAATACTGGTCTACATTTAAAACAGCAAGTCTCAAAATTGGCACAACTGATTTCAATTTTCCAAAGCAATTGTTTTCAATGGCACTGAACAAAACCATATATCAAAAAGAAAGTTGAAACAGTTTGACATGTTCCAGTGTTACAAAGAAGAGCTTTTTAGACGACTATACCAAGATATATAATTTTGTAGAAAACTGACGGCAACGTTGATTAGTCAAAACAAAATATATACTGAGAAGGGTATTAAAGTTTGCGTCGTTATTTTTTGCGAGAACCTATTTTCGCGGGTCTTTAATTTCGCGATTTTTTGAAAATCATGAAAATCGCAAAAATTAAGTCCCGCGAAAATAAGCAACAATAAGGTAGTTTCATTTTTAAGCATACTGTAGACAGACAACTGTTTGTTTTGTTTAATTCCTCTGATGGAGTGTGTCGTAGTCACAAAATGTGAAGCAGAAAATAAAAATGTTTCACAACTGGGGGGATTAAGACATGTAATTTGCTTAAGTGCTGTTCACCTCAATTCACTATGGCAAGTAAAATTTACATTTTATTAACAGTCAAACATTCGAGCAACAAAGTGTTGAACTGATGCAATATAGTTTTCAATAATGCAGTTGATACGTTGAAATGTTAGGATTAGCTTTAATTAGCAGACTTTTAACAGTGTTTTGGTTAAAAATGTTCTGAGTGTGATGTGGGATTTTATTTACAAATTGAATGTTATGTGTGCACAGGCTTACCATCTGGATAGAGCGAGTTTTGTCCATAACGAGAATTGTTTTGCCCAGAAGTAAAACTTCTAGAATCAGCTAACTCGAAAAACGTCAACCTAAATGTGCGTAACAGAATGAAGGTTTTGAAAAAAAGTGAGTTGACCTAAGACCATAAAATGTTGAAACGAACAAGTTATCACTTTCACTGTTGAAACGAACAGGTTATCACTTTCACTGTTGAAACGAACAAGTTATCACTTTCACGGACAATGGAGCACAAAATACTGCAGAAACGTTTAACGTTTATCGAAAAAGCGTGGCTGTGATTTTGTTTTTTATCTGGAGCACTTATTTTTTCAAGAAGGTCGCGTTTGCTTTGAGTTGAAGAAAATTAAACACTGTTGAAAAGACTTGCGCGTGGAATACATCGTTGTAAATTTTTAAGTTTTGCACGCCAAATTATGAATACGGATTCGCGAATACTAAAAAAAAGGTATCGAGAGTTTTTAAAAATTGTGTTTCTGACAAAGGTAATGGCAACATATATTTTGAAATGAGATTAAAACAAGTTAAGATTTAAACTCGAGCTCGTTATGGGCGAAACCCGCGGCTTCCGACGTTGCAATATTAAGATTTTTGAAAAGAAATTTTGAAATTATATTTTGGAACTTTTGTTAATTGGAAATACCTTTGTGTCGAATTCCATCTGTGGCAAGGCATATGACATTTTACCATGAAGGTATAACAGATGATATCTTCGATTTTTCTGAATCCAGCGATAATCCAGTGTTTACATACATGTGGGAGATGATAATTTGAGTTAAATGGGTAAAGATTTTAGATCAGGTTTTTTTTTTTTTTTTTTTTGGGGAGGGGGGGGGGGGGGGGTTAAATGGTGCAATATTGGCGAAGTTTTGACACTAGCTTGGTAACCGTGGATATTTGTCACGGTCGTGGTCTGGGTTCCAGTTTAATCAAAATGGCGGCCCGTTCTTGTCGAGATCCACAAGAGATCCACATTTCATGGAGAGAAAAAGTTCACACTGGTGGAAGACGAGAAAACATGTGGCCAGAAGAATCGATGTGGTTGTAGGTGTGGAAAATGGAAGGCAAAATGGTCTGAAAACATGATGACAACCAGAGCGAGGGATATTTTGGAAGATTTTTCTAGTAGTTAGCTAGATTAAGCTTTAAGCTTAAGTTTTGCTGCTCAAAAACATACATGAAATAAATATTTAACTTTACGTTCATGTTTTTGTCTTAGCCATCCAAAACAGACACACTCTTTCTTTGTTTATTGAAAACAATAGTCAGAACAATAGAGAGCGTGTGGGACTAAAGCTCTTAGCAATAGTTGTTATAACTAGTTTTTTTGTTGTTGAAATCTTGCAGAAAACATGTGGCATCCAGCAGAAATATATGAGGGTAAGTATAATTATTATTTGTGTTACATCTATTAAAGTGTAAAAAAAAAAACTTTTAAAGCATCGTAGCGAGAGATGGACTGAAGCTTTGTAAATTCATGCATGGTCTCAAATGAACTATAAAAAAGCATTTTACATCATTGATTGCTTCATTTTCAAGGAATTTGGGATTTAAATAACTAATTAATAAATAACTAGGCAACACAGTTCACATATGCTTCGTGTCAGTAAGCAACTGGAAAACCATGCAAATCAATTTGCTTCGAACTAACAAATCACAGACAAGCCCTGCTGATCGGTAGCTGATCCAAACGGCAAAATAATCATCAAATGAAGGAATTCCAGTCACATGACGGTTTGAAGTGAGTTTCCCTTAACCATCAGCTGCACTGTTTGTTGTAACCTTCCGCATTGTATTCACAATATAATACCCTGGATGTGAAAAAAAAATTGTTAAAACAGGAAGCAATAGCTCTGCATATAACAGCAAAATAATTCTAAGCCTTAAGCTAAGGAAAAGTTTAAGCTTAATATCACCATGACCGTCATCAAATCAGCCCTAAAGTTTAGTTGCGTTCTTATAACTAGTTTCATTTTATTTATTTCTAGAAGAAGAAGTGTTTGAAGTATTTGATTTAGGTAAGTATATTATTAAGAGAATAAAGTGTACAGCCTAAGAACACAACACAAATTAATGACCTTGGCGAGGCGTCAAATGTGGACCACTCAATCCGGAGTGAGGCTCACTAACCATTAGGTCATCGCGCCTCCCCTTGTTATTACTACTTTCATTTCATTTATCTAGAATAATTTTCTTGTTGGGATCACTAAACAACATAAGTATATTTATCTTATGTTTTTCTTGTGTAGAATCATTGAACTGTGTTATTGAAGGTAATCATTCAACAGCTTGTAAGATTTTTCTAGTAGTTAGCTAGATTAAGCTTTAAGCTTAAGTTTTGCTGCTCAAAAACATACATGAAATTAATATTTAAATTTACGTTCATGTTTTTGTCTTAGCCATCCAAAACAGACACACTCTTTCTTTGTTTATTGAAAACAATAGTCAGAACAATAGAGAGCGTTTGGGACTAAAGCTCTTAGCAATAGTTGTTATAACTAGTTTTTTTGTTGTTGAAATCTTGCAGAAAACATGTGGCATCCAGCAGAAATATATGAGGGTAAGTATAATTATTATTTGTGTTACATCTATTAAAGTGAAAAAAAAAAAAAACTTTTAAAGCATCGTAGCGAGAGATGGACTGAAGCTTTGTAAATTCATGCATGGTCTCAAATGAACTATAAAAAAGCATTTTACATCATTGATTGCTTCATTTTCAAGGAATTTGGGATTTAAATAACTAATTAATAAATAACTAGGCAACACAATTCACATATGCTTCGTGTCAGTAAGCAACCGGAAAACCACACAAATCAATTTGCTTCGAACTAACAAATCACAGACAAGCCCTGCTGATCGGTAGCTGATCCAAACGGCAAAATAATCATCAAATGAAGGAATTCCAGTGACATGAGGGTTTCAAGTGAGTTTCCCTCAACCATCAGCTGCATTGTTTGTTGTAACCTTCCGCATTGTATTCACAATATAATACCCTGGATGTGAAAAAAAAAATGGTTAAAACAGGAAGCAATAACTCTGCATATAACAGCAAAATAATTCTAAGCCTTAAGCTAAGGAAAAGTTTTTAAGCTTAATATCACCATGACCGCCATCAAATCAGCCCTAAAGTTTAGTTGCGTTCTTATAACTAGTTTCATTTTATTTATTTCTAGAGGAAGAAGTGTTTGATCATGAGGCGGTTGATCCACGTAAGTATATTATTAAGAGAATAAAGTGTACTGCCTAAGAACACAACACAAATTAATGACCTTGGCGAGGCGTCAAATGTGGACCACTCAATCCGGAGTGAGGCTCACTAACCATTAGGTCATCGCGCCTCCCCTTGTTATTACTACTTTCATTTCATTTATCTAGAATAATTTTCTTGTTGGGATCACTAAACAACATAAGTATATTTATCTTATGTTTTTCTTGTGTAGAATCATTGAAGTGTGTTATTGAAGAAAATCATTCAAGAGCTTGTACTGTATTATTAAAGTGTTATTTTCTGTGGATAAAAGATCTAGTGAAGCTGTGACTAATTTAAAGTTAGGATATTTGTGTTAAATGTATTAAAATTTTATTCTCCTGTGAGGTGTAGTAGGACTGGAACTAATGTTAACTTAACAATAGTTCTTATAACTAATTTCATTTTATTTATTTCTAGAGGAAGAAGTGTTTGATCATGAGGCGGTTGATCCACGTAAGTATATTATTAAGAGAATAAAGTGTACAGCCTAAGAACACAACACAAATTAATGACCTTGGCGAGGCGTCAAATGTGGACCACTCAATCTGGAGTGAGGCTCACTAACCATTAGGTCATCGCGCCTCCCCTTGTTATTACTACTTTCAATTCTACTTATCTAGAGTAATTTTCTTGTTGGGATCACTAAACAACATAAGTATATTTATCTTATGTTTTTCTTGTGTAGAATCATTGAAGTGTGTTATTGAAGAAAATCAATCAACAGCTTGTACTGTATTATTAAAGTGTTATTTTCTGTGGATAAAAGATCTAGTGAAGCTGTGACTAATTTAAAGTTAGGATATTTGTGTTAAATGTATTAAAATTTTATTCTCCTGTGAGGTGTAGTAGGACTGGAACTAATGTTAACTTAACAATAATTCTTATAACTAATTTCATTTTATTTATTTCTAGAGGAAGAAGTGTTTGATCATGAGGCGGTTGATCCACGTAAGTATATTATTAAGAGAATAAAGTGTACTGCCTAAGAACACAACACAAATGAATGACCTCAGCGAGGCCTCAAATGTGGACCACTCAATCCGGAGTGAGGCTCACTAACCATTAGGTCATCGCGCCTCCCCTTGTTATTACTACTTTCATTTCATTTATCTAGAATAATTTTCTTGTTGGGATCACTAAACAACATAAGTATATTTATCTTATGTTTTTCTTGTGTAGAATCATTGAAGTGTGTTATTGAAGAAAATCATTCAAGAGCTTGTACTGTATTATTAAAGTGTTATTTTCTGTGGATAAAAGATCTAGTGAAGCTGTGACTAATTTAAAGTTAGGATATTTGTGTTAAGTGTATTAAAATTTTATTCTCCTGTGAGGTGTAGTAGGACTGGAACTAATGTTAACTTAACAATAGTTCTTATAACTAATTTCATTTTATTTATTTCTAGAGGAAGAAGTGTTTGATCATGAGGCGGTTGATCCACGTAAGTATATTATTAAGAGAATAAAGTGTACAGCCTAAGAACACAACACAAATTAATGACCTTGGCGAGGCGTCAAATGTGGACCACTCAATCTGGAATGAGGCTCACTAACCATTAGGTCATCGCGCTTCCCCTTGTTATTACTACTTTCATTTCATTTATCTAGAATAATTTTCTTGTTGGGATCACTAAACAACATAAGTATATTTATCTTATGTTTTTCTTGTGTAGAATCGTTGAACTGTGTTATTGAAGAAAATCAAATTTTGTTTCTTTGCTTCTTGTTTTTCTTGTCAAAACCGTTTAAATCTAAAACGCCATCATGCTTCACTCCTTCTACTATTATATCTGCTGGTCAGCAGACGTGAAACAAAAGTTTACAGATGATGGAGCAACCATGTGAGTGACCAGGCTGGCCACTATACTTGCTGAATTAAAAATTGAGTTGTAAAAAGGGAAGTATTGAGCCAAGTGGCCTATACTTACTGGAGCTTATCACAGTTTTTTCTAGTATTAAGTCACTAACAATATTACTTCTTCCCTCTGAATGGCGATAATAGTCCATCGCAGGGTACTCCCCAGCATTTTGTCAGTGGTACGCATTATACACCTGGGTGGAGAGAGGCACTATGAGAGTAAAGTGTACTGTTATTTATTTATTTATTTATTTTAAATTTTTCCCTTTTGATACTTTTTTATTTCCAAAAGGTGAAAACAACGAAGAAAAGGGTGGTAAGTCTATCGTTGATGTTACTGTAATAAGTTTTGATTTTTTGTTTTTAGCTTAAGTGTTATTATACATAGCGTGATTTGTGACTGCATCTCTTCACATGTAAAAGATGACACTGTTGTGCCACAAAAAGCTTAAGTTATTTTTATAGCGATGTCATTTTAAGTTAATGGCCATCAAATATTATACTGACGTAGACAGCTGTGATAAACATTTATTAGAGAGTCATGATTCACAAAACCAGAGGATCACAACACAATTAGCAGATTCGTGAAGCTCTGATCCCCCTTTTTCATGATGATATATACTTTCCAGGAAAGTGAAAGCAGCACTTGAGGAGATATCTGTAGCAACAATAGAAAGAGGCCAATTTTTATGAAACATTTTTTCTTGAAGAGTTTTTCTTGAATTTAAAGCAATTGAGCTTTGATTTCAATTCTTTAAGATACAAAAGTATAACACTGCTTCATTAACATTACCTTTTTTTCCTGTAGAGGAATTTGTTTGTTATCTACAACTAATACAGGTTACTTTCTGATCTCTTGTTACTTACAATCGTGTTTAGGGAGAAAGAAGAAAGTTCAACCAAAGATCGAACTTGATTTCAGTAAGTTGACTCAGTTCTTGCTTCAATGGAATTGATAATAAAAGTCTTGTTTGTGTAGTTTCATTAGCCCCCCTTTCAGTGTTGAGTGCACGGCAGCTACTTTTGACTTTCATATTTTGATGTCCTAAACAAACAAGACAAATTGAATGTACCCGACAAAATGCCACTAGCATTACGTTTTTAATTTCTCATACATTTGTCTATAATTTTTCCCGCAAACAGCGTCAATCATGCGGAAAAAAATACAGACAAATGTATGGGGAAATTAAAAACGTAACTGAACAATTTCTAGCCCAGCTACATCCTTCAAACTTGGCGAATAAAAACTTTTGCCTAGTATCTTAACTTTACAATTCATAAGTTGTCCAGAATTCAATTTTTGTAAAAGATATTTGCCGTCGGATTCCCATACAAACACTGTAATTTCTACCCGCTTTGCCTACTCGTCAAAATGGCGTCGAAAACCGTGATAAGGCCAATTCAAAATGGCATACTCAGGTTTCTTTTTGATGCAAATGTAAAATTTTGATTTTTGTTTTCCTCTCTTTTTTCAGATTGCAAGACCAATTGCCGCCATTGCGGCTTGATCAATAAGTTACGCAATGGCGGCCTTGCCGCTTTTGTTTAAAACAAGAACAACAAACTTAAAATAATAAAATAAATAAATAAATTAATTAATTCATTAATTAAATATAAATAATAAGATAAATAAATAAATTAAATAAAAAATAAAATAAATAAAAAAGAGTGAATAAAGTTGTGTTTGAATTCAATAATTTGTTATTTGTATTTACTTTATCAATTTTCATTGTGTGCAATTCTACTTCTTGACACATTTACAATGAAGATCTAATTAACCAGTCATTCTTTAAATAGAACAAATTTTCCAACGAAGATCCCCCCTTTCACATAGTCATATAGAGATACTCCGATGTCTTCTGACAAGTTTTCTGTCTCTGTTACACAATTTACATTGGACTGCAGTTGAGTGTTTGAGGACATTTTCACGGTAAAATAATTGCCACCTGCGTGAAACGAAAAGTAAAGTTTTTTCTTTCATCCATCATAAAAAAAGTTAATTAATTATGAACCTCGTTCCCAGCGTCTCTCTCTCCCCGATAGAGTCGTTTTGTGTTTCAAGTGACTGTCAAGTAAAATTTGATCAATACTGTGCATTGCCTCATTGACTTCCTCGTTAACAAAACAAAATAAAACTTCACATACAGCTAATTCGAGAAAGGTTGTCAGAAAATAGCACAAGTGCCCGCAACAACACCGAAAAGTCGTCTGGGTATTCACTCATATTGGTCTAGAGAAAATGTACAAGTTTGTATTTTTGCACGAGAAGATTTTGTTTTTCCACTCAGGAGGCCTTTTTCTGTAGCTGTCTGAGTTTTGAAAATTCTTTCCAAAACAGCGTGACCAAAAGTACGTTGTTTCCACATGTCCGGAGAGAAAAAAAATTACATGCAAATTCGCGTTTGTCATGTCTAGTATATCTCTACCTCTACCCATACTGTCATTCGGTATTGTCGCGTGCATTTTTGTGCTTTTTTCCGACAACCTTTCTCGCATTAGCTTAGCCTGCGTGGCCGGCGTGCTACGTGCACGAACTCCCCTTCTCCTTCCCCTTTGAACGCCGGCCACGCAGGCCAGCATTAGCTTAATGTTCCGAACTCAGATTCTTTGTGCGTGACTTGGCCGAACTTTTCTCAAGGTCACGTGATGGGGAGAAGACACGCACGTGCTATGCTTTTAAGTCACGTGACGAGAACACTCTCGGCAGCCATCTTGTTTGGGATGGTGAATCTGGTTTCTAGCTTTTCTGCCAACAATGGAACGCAACTTCAAACTATAAAGGCGTTGTTTTTGTCAGGGAATTTTCGTACTTAACCTCTATTGATTTGGCTGGATCTGTGGTCTTTGTGTAATATGATTCCATCTTCGAGGATGCTTTGAAATGATTGTTATAAAGTTGTTCGCGAGCAAACCGAGCCGAGATGATCAGTTTTCTTCACTGTTGTGTGATGGGTAAGCGTACGATTGACTAAATATATATAAAACTCTCTTTATAGCATTACAGTCGTTGAGCTCACAGTCATGTAATTTGCAGAACATCAGTTAAAGTTTACCAAAAGTTAGAAATGTTAAAACTAGTCTGTCGTACTTCATGTAACTATGAATAGTCGCCTAAACACGTGACAAAATCATAATGTTTACACGTTTTATTCTTGTGAACTGTTTGTCTCATATTAAATACATTTGCAATCGGGTGTTTAGTTGTTTTGTGCAAGTTTGAGGATATCACTTGTGACTGTTGGGGGTTAAAAGGTGATGAGTGGGTGGGATGAGCAAATTGTTTCGTAGAAAAGAGAGTTGCGAAGAGGGTAACCCCCTGTAAGCTTAACACAGATTTGCTATAATAAGCGACCTTTAAATCACAGTTAGATTGATCATGCTTTAGATTATCAAATTGTGAAACCAATCTTGTTTTAAAACTCTCAACCTCCTGTACTGTTTGACATCAAGGACAAGTGAAGGCTCTAGGAATATGACTGGTTTGAAATTCAAAAGCTTTATGTCTTCTAGTTACGGCTTGAGGCATTTGTTCAGTGTCGATGAATGAGCTTCAAAAACTCAACACGAGGACAATTTTCAACAGTTTATTCACTCATATGCATCTAATATTACAATATTTTCCAGTAATGAATCATTTCTTGTGCTTTGAAAAACAACCCACTTTCTAGATGAAAAACAACATTCGATATTGTACAAATCGTTCTAACTTGGTGTACACATATCTTATAGCAGTAAGCCAAGTTGGCTAACTTTTAACTTCAACAAAGTAAAATAAAATAAGGCAAGTTATTTGTACATTTGCATTGCAAACTCACAAGCTACATTGCTTAATATTGAAAAACGTCAGTACAACATGCAAAATACTTCCTAACATACAGAGCAGTAGCCAGACTTCAACTGATAACTGAGCTCTTTCTGAAGGCTCGAGTGAAGATCAAAAGCTAAAATCATAAATTGTATGCAACACAACAAAAAAAAACAACCAACAATTGTTTATTGCTAAAAATTGTTAAATTCGCGACTTTTATGAACACCACATGGAATGACTTTGGTCATTCTAATGCTATGGCTACCACTCTGATGTTCTTAAACTGCCTTTCCTTCCTCAACTAACGGAATGTGGTTGTCCCATAGGGTGAGTTTAATTGCACTAGTGTCATCCGCTATTTTGCAATCCAATTTCATGACAAAATGTTGCTGAACCTTAACTTGACATTGTTCTGATGTGATGTGTACCTTCCCAATAATTGAAACTAGAGTGAAATCTGAAATGTCTTTGATTTCACAGATTTTTGTTACCTGTCTTACAGGTGGTTTGTACTCAAATGGACACTGTGGAATATTCTCAATTTTGCTGCGTTTGTGCAATAGAATCGATTGGTCAGTGGTATCATACAATGATCGCTTTAGTGAATACTTAGCAAATCTTACACTCTTCTGTGTTTCTTCAATTTTTTTTACCTGATCATGCAGACTCTTTTCAAAGCATACTCAATCGCAGAACCCATTTGCAGTTTGAAACTTAAAGTTGAAATATGCATAATTATTTTTGCTCGGCTTTACTGGCGACTGTCACAAATATACCCGGTGATTGGAAGTTTGTTTAAATGGTCAGTTTCTTTACCACTGTCTTTGCATCCTAACATACAGAGCAGTAGCCAGACTTCAACTGATAACTGAGCTCTTTCTGAAGGCTCGAGTGAAGATCAAAAGCTAAAATCATAAATTGTATGCAACACAACAAAAAAAACAACCAACAATTGTTTATTGCTAAAAATTGTTAAATTCGCGACTTTTATGAACACCACATGGAATGACTTTGGTCATTCTAATGCTATGGCTACCACTCTGATGTTCTTAAACTGTCATGCAAATATATATATAAGAGAACAGAATACTTCACAATGTGGTTCTACAATGTTAGTTATGCAGTATAAAAAATCGCAGAAACCAGGTTATTTTTTGTGTTAAAAGTTATTTTCAAGCCACGTGCTGCCAAAAATGCTTCAGTGATCTGTAAATCTGTGGCAGTTTCTACGTTGAATTTGTTATACGATTCTGCCTTTTCATTATACAACTTTAAAAAGGATTCTACTTGTTCTTTGAGAATCCTAACATGAATGTTCTCCTCGCTGAGAAATACCCCTACACTGAAATGTGTTTGATCAGCAACTGTTTTGACTTGGTTTAATCCACAAAAGTCACACACACATAACTCTGACTGGAGATTCCCCAATTTGCGGTGACAGCTATTACAAACTGCAAAGCGTTGAATCTCTTGTACCCCCCCAATTTGGTTCACGACTATAGTCTTGTCTGAAGTGGACTCCTGCTCCATTAATTCTGGAACAACTATCATGTTCTGTTGATCTGATTTCTCTTTTACAATGGTCTCAAAATTAGTTGATAAATATTTGTCTCGCCCATATGATCGAACCCTTGCATTAATAATTTCATAAACCTTTCCTTCCTCAACTAACGGAATGTGGTTGTCCCATAGGGTGAGTTTAATTGCACTAGTGTCATCCGCTATTTTGCAATCCAATTTCATGACAAAATGTTGCTGAACCTTAACTTGACATTGTTCTGATGTGATGTGTACCTTCCCAATAATTGAAACTAGAGTGAAATCTGAAATGTCTTTGATTTCACAGATTTTTGTTACCTGTCTTACAGGTGGTTTGTACTCAAATGTACACTGTGGAATATTCTCAATTTTGCTGCGTTTGTGCAATAGAATCGATTGGTCAGTGGTATCATACAATGATCGCTTTAGTGAATACTTAGAAAGTCTTACACTCTTCTGTGTTTCTTCAATTTTTTTTACCTGATCATGCAGACTCTTTTCAAAGCATACTCCATCACAGAACCCATTTGCAGTTTGAAACTTAAAGTTGAAATATGCATAATTATTTTTGCTCGGCTTTACTGGCGACGTGTCACAAATATACCCGGTGATTGGAAGTTTGTTTAAATGGTCAGTTTCTTTACCACTGTCTTTGCATCCACTTGTACATCCTACAAAAAAATATATCATGTCATTATTTGTGATGTCGTTGATTGTGTTTTCTCTAGTTGAGAAGAGTCCTGGTCAGGCTTCAACTTATCTTTATTTTGATCACTTTCACCTGTTAAACGTTAGTACTACTTCAGCTATGAAAATACATCTAATTGTGAATTATTATGATCCTAGGTACTGAACACCCACTTTAAGGTGGCTTAATACAGATATGAGGGGGTAAGTGAGCCCAACTTTTAACTTTCTTTAAAAATATTCAGGAATGTTCTTTCTTTCTGTTATTACTGTTTTTTTAAAGCATATAGCCATCATATGCGACATTTGAGCGATAAAAATAATGGTAATTAACAATCAATAAAGAGCCAAAATGAATAGCCGAGAGGTTAGGAGGGGACTGGGCACTAGTTGTTTTAACACCGTTTTTTTCGTTTTTATGACCCCACCTCAAAATTTCAGAAATTATAAATTGGCTTTGATTAAACATACATGCAGGATAAAATAAAAATCTGTAACACAGATTTTTCGCAAAATAAGAAAATGTGATATTTAGCCCCTTTAAAAAATAGCTCAAATTCTGTCTTATAGATTTTCTAAGTTCATTTTGGCTCTTTATTGATTGTTTATTAGCATTTTTATTGGTCAAATTTCGCATATGATGGCTATATGCTTAAAAAAAACAGTAATAAGAGAAAGAAAGAACATTCCTGAATATTTTTAAAGAAAGTTAAAAGTTGGGCTCACTTACCTCCTCAAAACTGTATTAAGCCACCTTAAATCTTACAGAAGTCTTACTGAGCAAGCGTTTGCTTCGTTTTCGTACCACTAGCACCGATTTAAATTGTATATACTTGTCGGGTACATTGTAGTAGGCGCACTATATTGTCGAGCGCGGAAACTATATTCAATTGGATATTGCTCTTTATAATCGACAACGAGATCATATCACATTCTATAGACTGAGTTGAGTCAAAAAAAAATATCCCATACCTGCGTCTAATTGTGAATTATGTCCAGAAGTACAAGGTTGGACTGCAGACAACTCAGCTTTCCCTTCTATTTCACTTCCAAAACTACTGTTATCTATAAGAAAAATAACAAAACCTTAGTCTCCAGCTACATACAGCCAGAATTTTTCATCTTTTCTTTAAGGGGTAGGAATACTTTTACTACGCTGTGAATGGGATGCGAGTCAAGTGCAGCGTATCCGCCACCCCAAAATTATTTGCCTTCTATCCATTTAGGTGGTTGGATTTTGACAGCGCGGCAAAGAACAGGATAGACTCAGAGCGCAACATAGTGACCCAGGAAATACGGCTGGAAAACGGAGCGCTCGATTAGGCACCTTTTACAAGTATAAAAATTAAGTTTACTGTTTTTTAAATTAGAACTTGAGTTTTCCCGCATTTTATTCAACTGATTGCAATGTACATTAGAACAGTTTTCAACTGAGTGTCGTAAAACAAAAACCAAAGTAATCACTCTAGCCAATCACAAAGAATACGGACAATCGAGGGAACTAATCAAAAGTCGAAGCAAATACATGTAGCTGGCACGAAGCGCGGGAAAACGTGCGCGAGCGAGTCACGATTGGTTTTGGTTTTACTTTTGATTGCCTGAGAAAGTTACGCGAGATTTGTAAGCCTAAGCGGCGTAGTAATGTAAAACCAAAGCAAACGGAATTTACTTTCGACACTCAAGTGAAAACTGCTCTATCGATCAACGTTACAAAAAGGAGACATTGAAAATATAAACGACTTTTATATGTGGAGAGCTGGACATTTACTAACTGACAAATCACCATCCCACATGTCACTCACCTGAAGACATTTGTGGACTTGGTTCACTCAAACACATTTCATCGCTGGTAGTAATGGTTTCTTTCCGTTCCGCATTTTCCTTCTTTTCGTTACCTAGCCACACAAAAATAAAGGTTATCTAGTATTAAAATCATGTTAATAAGAGAAGGACGTGCTATTTTAAGGCACTATTTGTCTTTTCCAAAAATGACATCAACCAACCTGCATTGGACAATTTTTCGCTCACACTGGTTCTCTTGGAACTTTTACCCCTTCCTGTATCTTTTCTTTCTGAAAAAGAAATCGCTAATAATGAAAAATTGCTTCGTCACTTTTAAATACAGCAAAGTTTTCTCAGAGAAGCATACCTTTAGCCGACATGTTTAGAGTAAAATACAGGAGAGTGCGTACTGACAGTTACGGACAAGACTGAACACCAGTAATTCAGGGGAGAAGTTGCCCTTCTTTAAAACCCTTTTTCTACTGCAGAACAAAACACGATAAGTGAGTTATATAGGCCACGATTGCACCATCACAGTGCAATAGGCAGCTATTTTTAGCTGTGACAATTAGATTGCACCATCTCGCTGCAAGAGGTATCTATAATAAGCTGTGACAACACACTACGTATTGCACCATCGTTGTGTAACGATATTTTAGCTGACTCAGATATTTATAATTCATCACTTCCTGTTGCTCAGTCATATGTAAGCTTTTCAACTAAGACTGTAAAGATAGTGCACTGTCCCCACCTACGCACATAGTTAATTTCGCAGTCATTTTGGTGTGTTTGAGATTCTATGCAGAGAAAATAATTATGTACTCATGCACGTTTTCAACATGAAATACCACAGGCAGGCAGCATATTCCTCTTGTTAAATAAGTGCTAGCCTTTATATGGTCAAGGTAAACATACACAATGCACATCTGTATAAAGACGCCATATAAGTTTTATTAAGAAGACCATCAAAATCGCGCAGAGGTCATGAAAAGGGCCTGAAAACGGAAAACTCATTCAAATGGTAAAACAGTTTCCACTAACAAGAACTAAAAAAGTAAATCCGGTGTAACATTTCGTGTGACCGTGTAGCTGACTCGTCCCCAGTGGTCTCTCAGTCTCGCCTTTTTTCAGTTAGACCCAGTTTCCTCTGGACACAGGAGACACAGAACAGACGACTAGCGACGAGTCAGACTGTGTAGCGCATATAATTATTGTATTAAAACTGTAAAATGTAACTGTTAAATGCGCCGGTTGGTAGAAAAATATCATCTGGCGCATTTTACATTTACATTTTACAATTTTAACGCACTTCACATTGTACTACAAGTACGAGAACGAGTTTTCAAACCAAATTCGTGTGCCGCGTGTAATCACTTATCACCATGTTATCCCTAACGTTTATTTATGTCTTAGTCAGCAACAGGGAAGAGTGGCTTAATACAGTTTTGAGAGGGCAATTTAGTCCAACCTTTAACTCTATCGTACAATCTCTACAAAAGTTTTGCCTTTCTGTTATCACTCTTTGTTACATCCTAAAACCATCTACAGTCGAAGCTCTCTTAACGGACAGCTCCTAAGTGGACAGCTCTTCTTACGGCCGCCCTGTCTGAAACGCCGTTTTAAACTCCCATATAAACTCTGTAGTTTTGTCGTCATCCACGTCCGGTTAAATTTCGAAACACCACTAACATGCATATTACCATTATGTTAGCTGGCCAAGCTCCCGTATAAGCGGCCATCTTTACCCTACACCTCAAGTGGCCGCTTACGAGAACCATTCTCGTAAGCGGCCAGCTCCAGTTGCGGACACTTTTTTCGCGTCCCGAGGGTGTCCGCTTACCAGAGCTTCGACTGTAATACGATATTTGGAAAATAAAAAGGCTATTAATAAACAGCTTAAATGAACGGCCGAGTGCTCAAGAGGGGACTGGCACTAGTAGTTTAAACGGCGTTTTTTCTCAAACTCAACCCGTACGACCCTACCTCAAAATTTCAGAAATAAGAAATTGGCTTTAATTTATCATTCATGCAAAATAATATACAACTCTAAAAGACAGATTTTTCCGAAAATTGGAAAAGATGATATTTTGAACCACGTTTTCTCGTTCTCAGAGCCCGCGTCCCCCTGGACAGGGGACGCGCACGCGCGTGCGTGCGCGCGTGTTCCGTTTACAATCAACTCTGGGGCTTGGGACGAGAATGATGTTTGATCCTTCGATGTCATAATCAGCGGTTATTCTCCGCCCGCCATCTTTGTCAGTGGAGTTAGGAGTGTGGTTTGTCTATCTGTCGTTTTAGCTTTTTGGACCTTCAGCTACAGCTCTGAATTGGATGTAATAACAACCAATAAACCAAGGTAACGCAAAATTTATGTGTTTTCTTTGTTATGCTTTGATGTGACAAATGCAGATCGCACACATTTAATTGAGCTGAATTGAGAGATAACGCTATAAAATCATGTTACCCTGAGCGCTCTTCAGGCTTCCCAAAACATTAAATCAGTAGTAAAAACTGAAAATGTCGTTGCTCACGTATCGAAACATAACTTGAGGTAACCGGCGTGCCATTTTTCAGGTCTGCAGTCTGCATTTGTCACACACTGTAGCAATTCATATGTCTCAAAAACCATGAAGTCAATATTTTACATGTACATGTACAAGGTAACACCATTCCCCGACATGCTGGGTATGATTTTATATCTAGTCAGTGTTCATATGTCGACTATAAAACTAACTCATTTGTCTGCATTCTTGATGTCTTACAATGTCTCTAACAACAACCAGACTGTAACTACTGAGCAGAAAACCGATACCCTGCCATCCTTTATTAAATAACACAACTATTTTTGAGCAAAAAGTTTCAGGTTTTAATTTATTAAGCTCATAAAAATATTTTTCGGCGCAAAAGTAGTAAAATTGTGAGTGCAACGCTGTGACTGACCTTTGTAAACCTCTTTGATAGTGCTACATTCAATTTTACTATATGTCAATTTAGACTAAGGCTGTTCCTTGAAAAACCAAACTTTAGTTTGCAAGCAACTTTAACAAGATTGGTCATTAGATACTTATCAATCATCATTTATTGATGTACTACAAAATATGATATTCTTAGAAAAATCGAGCCGTATTCTCAATTTTGACACAAAGAACTGCATATATTGATGATGGTGACATAAAATAATAATAGCGCTTGTAATACAATTCAAATACTCTGTTGAATATTGTTAAGAGTCAACATTGTCACACTTTTTCAACATTAGCTGTGAGCAGCATAATTCATGTTTATCTTTAAAGCAGTGACTGGATTTTATGTACCTCCAGTTTTTTGGAATATTAAACTTTGCAAAATAGCTATGTCAATAAGATTAAAGCAAAGACTCGTCAGTTCCTGAAGCATAACTAAGTTCAGAGATCAATGTACACTTGTGATTCTTGTAGCATCAATCATCATAGTTTCAACCATAGCTTCACATTCACTTTGTTTTTGTCAAATAGTCTCTTGAAAGACTTGTTATGTACATGTATTGTTTCAAAGTAAAGTGGACCACCAACTTGATTGACTAGAATAAGGTTCAATCACTTCCACACTTGGGATGTACATGTACCAGTAATATTTCTTTCTTGATCAACATAAGATGTCCATTCTGTTCGTGTGGTATTTTATTTGCTTGCTGCTAGTTGCATGACAATACTTGATTCATTTACAAGTGGCAACATTTGGTACAATTTGCCCAATCTGCAATTTATTGCAAAATTATAAGAGAAGAACATATTTCAGTTTTGTTACTTTTGATAACAAAGCCTATAAAATTAAATTTGCAGAAATAGAAATTAAAAGTTAAGTTTTGCATAACACTGTCATTTCAAACAGCCAGTGGAGTATTTGTTAACATTTACAAATTGTCAACAACATGTTGTACGAGTAGAAACCTTGACTTTAACATTATGTTCCGCTACATAAAATCGCTGCATAAATGAATGAACATAATTCAAAATCATGAAAAATAAGAAGCATTGTAAATCTACGTATAAATTCTAAATTACAGATGACACCTACCTTCTTGGTGGTCCAGGTGTCCTGTTCCTCGACATTGTGCACAGCATTGACTGCTGTGCACAACAATGAGATTTCTGTCTCATTTTCCCAATTTTATTGCATTTGCTTCATTCATTCAATTAACTACTCAGATTATGTGATACTATTTTAACTTACTCTCATGTAAAATTCTACACACTTTAGAAAACTGCTGTTCTGTTACAAATTCATTTTCATAGACATCTTTTAAGTGTCTAAACCTTACTGTGGCTAAACACATCACTTATTGGCTACACCGGTTCCTAAATCATTTCAATACAATGCAATACAATGCAACTCTAATTTAATAAAAACTATCAAAAATAATAATTATATTCATTTAATTATTGTCTACATCATAAATAAAAGAGGATTTTCACTGCATCATGATCTGAATAGTAGATACCAATGACAGTATTATCAACCTTTCTAAATTTATGTGATCTGATATAAACGTGATCAAGAAGACTTCCAGATAAAAATGTTGGTTTGGTCACAATTTGCTGATAACCCAATGAATTTTCCAATGTATCCTTTAAAACATATGATACTTTTTCATCAAGATAATTAATATTAAAATCTCCAAGTATTACATCAACTGCATACCAATTCACGATGTGATTAAGATTGTTAACAAAGTCGCGTACATTATAGACTTGCTTTCGATAAAGGAGCAAAAGTCTTATTTGACAGTTTTTTCGTGTAGTAAAAACGGTTGTGAACATCAAACCATTTATCACTGGCAGGTACTCTTTCTCAGTAACAAGTACTGTTGTTTTGTTGCAGAAAGCTAAGCTGGAGTATCTATCATTACTGTCTTGCCTGTTAAGTATAAAAGGATAAAGGTGCTCTTGAATATCGTTGTCCAAATCAGAAGGTGTGAGTTGAGTCTCTGTTAGCAATAACATATCACAATTACAAATTTTCCTGTCAAATTTTATGTCAACGCTGTGTTTGCGAAGTGATCTGATATTTAACAGCACAATAGGCACAATAGGGTCAGTTTCTTGTACTTGAAAACTAGTATTTTCCTCTAGTAGTGATGTATTTCGCAGTCTTTCATACTCTTCAAGCACTCTTGGGTCTGCTTTGATGTGTTTGCGTTCCAAATTTCCAAGTACATAAAGACCTTGAAGAGAAGTGGCTCGGCTCAAGGCAACATAAATTTGGCCATAATTAAATGATCTTTGCTTAAATAATTCAAAACTTATAACAATTTTGTTTAAGGTTAATCCTTGAACTTTATGAACCGTGCACGCCCATGCCAAAGCTAATGGAAACTGTAATCTTTGTATTTCTGGTGATGAACGCTTCCCAGGATTTATTTTTATTTTAGCTAAAATTCGTTGAATTGGCACAACTTTGTTTCCTATAGCAAAGGTATCAGCAGATTTCTCAATAACGAAATTGCCAGCATCTTCGTCATCAAACTTAACATACACAATAGTAGGCTTCTGAGTTATTTCACTCATCAAGATTCGAGATACAGTACCTAACTGTCCATTGATGAGTCTGTCAGAGATGTCCACATTGTTTGTTAACATCACACGAGCCCCTTCTTTAATGCAAACTTCAAAATCTAGGCCACCGTTGTAAGAGCGACCTTTTGAAAGAACTCTTTCAATTTCATGCTTTGATACATTCTTTGGATATTGATCCATTGCTTTCAGAACATGTAAAGGCATAAGAATTTCTTGAAGCCGTCGATTGTTGTAGTCCATTACAGGTTTATTTTCAGCCCATACATGTAGCTCATTGAAAGGGTAACTGTTTTTGTCATTCACATCTACTCCTCTAGATTGAATAGTTCTTATGTCAGCTTCTGTGTGTTGTGCAACCCTCAATCGGTTCAACAGTTCAATAAAAGGTTGATCATCCTTTTGTCTCATAATTTCATCCAAGTCCACCATCTTGAATTCATGCCATGGGTGTGATAAATTGTATACGTCATTAACATATCTACAAAAAATAGGTTTTTGTTGAATAGGTGGCAATTGAAGTAAATCACCCACAGCAATAACGGTTAAACCAGCAAACATCTTTGAGCTTGAAGTCCCAAAAATTTCCTTCAGTCTTTGATGGATATGCAATAGTTTATTGTTGGAAACCATCGATATTTCATCAATAATTAAGAGCTTTAGTTCGCTTAAACTGAGTCGAAGCAATGTTTTCTTTTGATCTGGTAACGGAGGTAAATTAATTCCAGCTTCTTTCGGAATAGCCAGAGCTGTATTTACAGTCGTGCCATTGATGTTGACTGCGGCAACACCTGTAGGTGCCATTAGAAGAACTGTTGGTAAAGAAGGATTTACCGCACCGTACTTAAACATATTCGTTGCAGTATGATAAATTGTTCTGATTAAGTGGCTTTTACCACCACCACCACCACCAGTCACAAAGATGTATATCGGCTCAATAGTTTGCTTAGTAACGCAGTTTACACTTTTAATTGTGTTTCTACACCACGACAACACAACATCATATGTAATACGCTGTTTTACATTTAAAGATCTTACAGCTTTCCGTAGTTCATCATCACTAATAGCAGATGGCTGGTTATAAGTACTTATTCCTGCAGATGTTTGGCTTGTTTCAGGTGGCATTGATAACAGTTCATCAGGCAAATCATTGTCGCATTCGTCATCATCTCTGTTATTTATTGCTTCTGTTGACAAGTCATCGTTTTCTTGATCGTTAATTGCATCATATGATTGAAGATCTCTAACTCTATTCTCTCTAATCATCTGTAATGCAGTCTCAATAGCCTCAGCATTTGGCTCAAATTTTTTCCTGTTTGTTTCTACTTTAGTATAAACTAGAGGCTCCTGAAATTTTGTTGAATACAAATGATCATCACCAAGAAGGTCATCTTCTTTTTGCCATGGAAAGTAGAGCATCAGTAAATGGTGGTAAAATTTTTCAGGCTCTTTAACCTTACTAGGTGTGTGGAATCTTATTACAGCTTTAATCTTTCGCCGATTCATGGTTTCTTGTGAGATAATAAGCTTAATTGTTTTTGGAAGAACTGATTCATTAGAGGCATGATTATTTTCTACTAAGTCATCTTGAAGTACAGTTGGTTGCACGTCATTAATATCATCTGGATCTTTCCTGTAGTCTTTATAATAAAAAGCTGCAAACTCTGCTAAACATAAGTGGTTGACAATATTTGGCCGATCACTGTATCGTTCTATGATATTAGACTTAAAAATTTCAGTGCTTTCGTCATCCAAAGCTTCGATTTCTTCTTGACTTTTTGTCATCCGGCACCTCTCTCCCGGCAAACCAGTATTTACAAAAATTGTGCAAGGAAAAGTCTTTCGTAACCAAAGCTCAGGCATACATCTGTAAACGCACTCTTGAGCACTGACTTCTCTACAAGACAAGAAAGCTGTACCAACTTTTCTCAAGCTTTCTCTGACGTTCAGGTTATTCTCTTTAGCCTCTCTCGCTGCATTCATTATCGCTTGCGAACATTCAGTTTCATCTTTGCTGAAATACGAACAAACGTATGTTATGCATTTATAATGATTGAAGACAGGCTGCAGATCGACATTAGCTCTAAACCCCTTTATTCCTGCCTCAAAGTAGTTATTGATGAAACAACTGTTAACTTCTCTTTTTAGGTGCAGCTCAAAATCGGAATCCGCAGAAATAGATAAAGCCCATTTATAGTCGTCTTTGGAAACTTTGCACATAGCCAAAACATCTTCTGCACTTGTGTTTGAATCGTAATCTGGCTTACTGGGATCTAACTTTTCGTTAATTTTCTCTTTCACACAACTTAAGATCTCACTGCGTTTTTTCAGTATGACTGCTTTTTGTTCATCAGGAATGTCCTCTGGCAGTGGTTTTGACACAACTGTTTGGTTGGTAAAAAACTGTCCAAAGTTGAATCGGCATGCAATGTTCCTATACTTTTTACAACTGCGAGAATGTCTATGTTTTTGGAACATGTTTACTAACTCATAGAATTCAGAGTCACTCTCCATTTTTGGAAGACTTCCTTGTACATGTTCATCAATGTACCTTATGTAAGCTTCCTCGTTACCATCTTTCAGCTCAGGACAATCTGAAGTCCATATCAATGAGTGCAAATGTGGCGATCCTCGCATTTGAAATTCAATCCTCAGGGCATAATAGACAATTTTTCCGATAGGATTTGCATTGCTTAGTAATACATCCTTGAAAAATGTTTCTACTCTATATTGAAAGTGCTTGGCAACAATAACAGGATTAAGGTTAAGCAAAGAACATTTTTCATTATATGACAAATTGTCTATTTCCTCATCTGTCATATTTTCTCCTTTGACACGAGACAATATGTGAAAAAGTTCACGCCATCGAAGGTCAGCACATGAGAGAGTCATGAACCATGTTGGTATTCCTAGTTGTTGTACCATTGCAACTACTTCAAACATAAATTTTTGCCAGTACGGTGGGCTACCTGGAATACCTCTGAGAAAAAGATATGCCTGGTCCTTGAATATCAGATTTTTCAGACACTGTTCATTTGATCTAAATTGTGATGCTGTTATGGGCTGTCCATGTAGCTTTTTTAACGCAATGTTAATGCTATCTGAAACTTTCTTTTGTTCAATGATAAATTGGGCAAAAAAAAGATATTCGGGATTCATTGCAAATCTCCCGCTATAATGAAGTAAACGAGCATTAAAGTATCTGACCGGTGTTAATTTTTCTTCCCTGTCCATTTTATACCCAAATCTGCCTTTAGGAAACAAAACTGGAAAGGCTAATTCCTCGCAATGTCTGTCAGTCATCATAGACACGGGATGCTTATTTTCCCCGGGTGCAACACTAAATATTTCATTTCCTGCAGATCTCGCGCTTCCCTCGTCATCAGATATTATTGGGTAATCTGGGATAATGGACTGTAAACACGTTTCAAAAGTTGCGGCTCTGTGTTCATTGAGTGGATCTTCCCTCTCACAGTCGTCATCAGGATCCCCAGAAGTATCACTTTCTAATTTTCCATTTTGAGAATAATTTCCCTTGTCTTTTCCAGCTCTTTCGTTAACTTCTTCTTCTTTTTCGCAAAGTTCATCATTACCCTCACAATCACCAGCTTGAATTCCATTTTGAGAACAGCTTGCAATGTCCGATCGGGGTTCTTGTTGTTCAACACAAAGAGTCGATAATTCATCATTAATGTTGTCAAGATTTATCGCTATATTTTCATATAATTCATTATTCTGTTGAAGCCACTGGAGACCATGCAGTACTAACTCTGGACGCACTGCCTGAAAGTAAACGTGACCTCTGAACTGCAATTTCCTTTTTAATTTTAGCATAATAATTCCAGAACTATCAGGTGGCCTTGGTAAAACTTGACACGTTTCCTCGCAGCATACTGGGACATTACATATCGCTCCCCTGATTTTCCTTTGCTGGCCTTTTGGCATCACAACAATTTTCTGAAATACTATTCGTTGACAAATCAATATTTGTTCAAGCTTTTCTAAAATTGCAAGCTCCCGTGGCACATCATCAACAGCGAGATCGTTGTACACGGCTTGACACGGAGTTTTGTTTTTCTTCTTGATTGTGATGTGGCAAGTGTTACAAATGTACTTATTTCCGTTAAATGACTCGACAGTGGTAAACAAACAAGAACTACAGTTGTACTTTTCCTTTTTAAATTCTAATACAGATTTCCGATACAAAAGTCTGTTGCACACTACACATATATAATAAGGACCTTCTCCTATATCTCGATTGAACTGTTCGATGTAGAAGTCCAATGACTGTGTAGAGGAACTTTTGTTCTCTTTTAACTCTTTTCGCCTGGTTACAATTTGTTTTATCACGTCCTTCTTTTTACTAGAATCCATGGATTTGTATTTCTCAGCATTTTGAAGTAACAATTCTTGCTTTTTATTCGGTTCCATAACTCTGTATTTCTCAGCATTTTGAAGTAACAATTCTTGCTTCTTATTCGGTTCCATATGTCTGTACTTCTCAGTGTTTCGAAGTAACAATTCTTGCTTTTTACTCGCCTCCATATGTTTGTACTTCTCAGCATTTTGAAGCACCAATTGTTGCTTTTTGTTCGCCTCCATGTCTCTATATTTCTCAGAATTTTTTACGCTCAATTCTTGCTTTTTATCTCGCTCCATAAGTCTATATTTTTCGGCTTTTTGAACAGTTAACTCTTTTTTTTGCCAACACTCCATGTTCCCGTACTTTGCAGCGTAATTATCCAAGCAAGCTCGTTTTTTCGCTGGTTCCATGACAGCATAGTTTTCCCTTCGTTGTTTGGCAAGTTTCCCCTTCTGCTTTACTGACATATGTCTTCTTATAATTCTTTGGCGATCGTTTTCTGACACGTCACAACTACACTTGACAAACTGAATTTCATACGTTTTTGGCTCTAATGTAGTATTATCTGTTAGAATTCTGACAAGCAGTTTGATTACACTGGTTACATTTTCAACAATTTCATAAACATAACCTTTTGACTCTTAATTATCAAGGCCAAATACAGCGTAATGTGTCCTCCTTAAACTTCCTCTTTTAAAAATGCAGCAAACATAGCACTCTGAGGTCGACATCAAAAAGCCACTATTGTGTTCTTGATTTTCTGTTATAACGTTTTTCATTTCTTCTGTAACAAATAATAATTCTTGCTCATTTTGCCTTCCTTTGTAAACTACATTAAAACGTGCTTTAATGTTTGCAACGTCTATTGAAAGAGAATTTGGAAGATCAGAGATAGTGCAATGTTCTTTTAACATCATCTTGTCGTGTACCTTGTTACTCTTCTCAATTATGGCATCCAATGTATTTTCATTCCAGTAACGAATTTCCTTTAACACTGAGAAACAGATTGCGTAGAAAACAATAAAACAACTCCGAGGACATGGGCGAAGCATTGCGCTTTCTACTGAACGTACTGGTTCATTTCCATTTGATTTCTCAGCATTGACTGGTGGAGAAGTTTCAGGTGTCGTTAGACCAACACTTCCAGTCACATCCGTTAATATCTGAACTCCTTTCAATTCATAAACTGCATCTATTATTTCAACATATAAGTTTTCAAAATATTCCACCAGTTTGTCAAGGGAGGCTACCTCTATTAGAACACAAGTTCCACAGGGATTAAACATACCTTCAGAATCACGGCTATGCGAGTCAAAAACTTTAAATGTACCATCGCTTTTTACAAGAATGGCTACCGTACAGATCGTTATTGTGAGAATAAATGATTTAAAATTTTCTCTAAGTAACAATTCTAACGCTTCAATCAAGGGTAGACAATGAGCATCTATTGTGTAATCATTAAAATTATGCACATTTCCAAAGTAGCTGTCACTGTAGTTTAGTCTATAATCAGTTTCTCTTAGACACAGTTGCTCTGGTAATTCCTTCAGCATTAAAAAATCCTGTCCTGCTGACTGTGATAGCCGTGTGTATAACTCATTACCAACATTCATGATGTCTACAAGAACTGAGGGTGACCTGATTGAGTCATTGAAGTCCGACAATATTGCTATTAAGCTCATTGCCACACATTGTTTCCCTGCATTTGAACCGAAAACTAAACTGTTTCCTTGACTATAAGGAGCAACAATCGTTTTTGAACGATCTACAAAAAACGGTCCAGGATTTGTCTCTATATCCCCAGAAAGCTTACTGGCAATGTCGTTTACTTTGTGATTTAAACTCTTGTAAACAATTTTTTTCCGCCATGGCAAAATTTTACAGCCATTTCTCGAGAGGTTTTTATCAGTCAGCGTAAACTCATCCCCTTCTGTTATACGCTCTCTATTGGAAAATGCAATTGTTTTTCGAAGAAATGGAGCTTGCATTATGTGATAAAGTCTCGATGTCTTGGGAACATATTTGACAATATAATTTCGAATTCTTTTCCTTAGTTTTCTCTTTTTCAAAAACCGTTTTATTTGTTTCACAGGTAGCCTACTGGGTTCTGTACAGCGTCGTCGTTTACCATTGTTTTGGCTCTTAACGCTACTAACAAACAATGCAAACCGAGATCTCAGAAAAGTTTCTTTTATTATCTCCATTGGGTACCTGGGCATAATAAGTAAAGGTTCCCACTCTGTACCCCTTTGATACAGTTTCAGTTGAATACTATTGTATTCAATGTATTTGTTCACCAAGTGTCACAATTTCAGTTATAATTTCAAGCTTTGTTATTTTTCTTATTCTTCACTCGTTTTTCGTTATTATTCACTCGTTTTTTGTGTCAGGCCGAACAGGGTGACTCTTCACCCATAAACTCGTAGATCAGCTTCAGACTCTTGAACCCTAAAGAAACAGAAAGACAACAATATTAAAACCAAGCAATAAAACCCATTTTCTGTATTTTGTTTATGACTATTTTTCGCCGCAACAATACTAGAATATGTTAGGAATTAAAATTCGAAAGTCTCAGAAGTGATGACGAAACACTCTCCTACCAAAATAAGTACAGGGGGGGGGTGGAGAGGGGGTGGGTGGGCCAGAGCAATTGGAAAAGTGCTGGCCATTCTCGTCCCCATGCCCCTTTTCGTTTCTCTAAGCCGGCTTGGCACAAGAAAATGTAGGGTTCTAAGGACATAGGATTTTTGAATTAATTCGACCTTTTTTTGACTCGCCGTTTGCAATAAATATTTCCAAAACGGAAGTAATAAACGTAATAACTCTCTCATACATTCTTTTGACACGTCATGACTGCATACATGAAGACCGGAAGTCCAAGAATCTTGGACTGGAAATCCTGTGTTTCCGGAGCCCTTGGTTGCGTTGTGCCAAAACTCAGTCAACTAAGAAAAAGGAAAGGGCTATGGAGACGAGAATGAATGGTGGCTGGTAAATTCATGACCCACCCCTTCCTTCACCTTATTTTTGGCAGAGACCAGAATGGTTGAAAAAGTTATTTTCAAAAGTGCCCCCTCCCCCTTATTCTTGGGTATGGATTATACCCCCCCTCCCCTCATCTGAGGGTCTGGATCCGCCACTTAATAGCCAATACCCCAAACCAGGGGGGGGGGGGCGTGGAGGGGAGGCGACTTCCCATACATTCTCTCATATGAAATCTGAGCAATGCGCTCACAACTTGCAAACCTATCATCAGGGCGGTAGTTAGCGGATTTCTCTAAAGTGCATGACCAGCTCCTTTCTTTGTGAACTTACCAAAACAATTACAATATGCGACCAGTGAGAGAGTTCATTTTTATTTATTTTTCTACAGTAATAAAAAAAGGCTTTCTAAGTTTTGTCTTTAAAGCAACTAAAATTTCTCCGAAAAGGTTCTTGGCTTCAACATGTGGTATTTGTTATGAAATAAACCATCACGGAAATGGTAAGCGCGATGGTCGGAGCTATTGTTCTTGCTCCATTGTCTCGAGGTTGTTTGTTGACTTGGTCGTTCTTTGTTTTACCTCATTACCATCCCCATGTGCGCCAGTTGAAAATCGTGGTACAAACATTTGCATTTCAGCACTGAAAAGTAGCACAACATCACAAAATTCTGCATTCTTAAAACTACAGGACGACAAATGATAAAGTTTGTGGATAAACACATTCGCGATGTTTAGAAGCTACAAATCAGTAACAAATGGAAACAAATTCTTGTTTTTTGTCTTTACAAAGAATGTTTAATGTGAAATATTCGAATTTGAAGCGTTTGACTAATGAAAAATACTAAATTTCCACCCTTTCAAAGAGAAATTTAATTTAGCGGGCCACAATCTGTAAATAAATACCATGACGTTGATGGAAAAGAATGTACTAACATGACAAGTTTCACTTTCGATCGGCTAGACCTCGAGTCACGTAATTTTTCGCCACTACGTCCTACACCTCGTTTCTCTCCCCCCCCCCCCCCCTTTCAAAGAGAAATTTAATTCAGCGGGCCAGAATCTGTAAATAAATACCATGACGTTCATGGAAAAGAATGTACTGACATGACAAGTTTCAATTTCCATCGGCTAGACCTCGAGTCACGTAATTTTTCGCCACTAGGTCCCACACCTCGTTTCTCCCCCCCCCCCCCCCCCTTCCCTGCCCGAAACTTTACAATGCGTTTATCAGCCCATTTCGTTTTCTGAAAAACAATTCGGGTCGTAGAAACACTTGACAGAGGCGCGTTCAACGTTTGTGTTGATTTCCAGCTCAGTCGTGCCAGAATTTCCTTCTGCGAGCGGTAGTTTTTCTAGTTTACCCTGCGTTCCTACGAAAATTCACGGCGAAAAGCAAAATTCCTTTGGTACAAGCGTTTCCTAAATAAACACCTCAACATTTACCTTCGCGTTTTTTGTCAGCAGGCAGTCCTCGTTGATTCACTAACGACCAAATGATTACTTCCTCTATCTGTAGCACAACTGGAATTACGTGATTCTTGCCGATCGGTGCCTTGTGGAAGTAGAAATTTGCTAACGCCAGCACATTTCAGGACACAAACGTAATGAAAATTACGTGACTCTAGCCTATCGAAAGTGAAACTTGTCATGTCAGCACATTCTTTTACACCAACGTAATGGTATTTATTCACAGATTCTGGCCCGCTAAATTATATTTCTATTTGAAAGCGTGGAAATTTAGTATTTTCCATGGACTAAACGCTTCAAAATGGAATAGTTCACAATAAACATACTTTATAAAGACAAAAATAGAGAAACTTTTTCCATTTGTTACTGATTTGTAGCTTCTAAACATTACGTGACTTTTAAGCTCGACCGAGTGGAGGTCTGGGACAGGTCACCGACAAAACGAAAAAAAATAATAATAAACCCCGTGCAGAGCAAGAACTGCGCAGCGCAGTTAATAACACTCTGAAAGCTTTTACATGCACAAAGCTACTATGTACACAAGATATATCACATTATTTGTAGTTACATATTATTGTTCGTAAAACCTAATTTTGTTTACATCATTATTATTTAAAAATCGAATCTTACAAATTGTGAATATTAAAAGAAAAGAGAAGCTATAAAAATTCTATACGTATTATTCTCGTTTGATATATAATTCGAGAGTCGTTTGAAACTATTGGATTCGTGCTCGACCTTTCTCTATTTCTATATCAGTGTCATTAATGTTTAGATTGTTCCTTCTCCTGATAGTACGTGAACCTCTAAGGCATAAAAGCGCTATTCTTTTTTGCTAGTTAGCTGTGGTGTCTTCTGCATTCTTCTGCTATTCCTCCTGTAGTTGAGAATACTAGCGGAGTGAATGTCCCTCGCTCGATTTCCATAACTCTCTTTGCATATGAGCGCTTTTTTCCATTTTCATGCTGGCGATAAATTTGCTCTGGGCTGAGATCTTTATAAGATTCTGCGTTGGGATGACAAAACATCACGTCGAAAAAGGTAGAACTTTGTCCATCCCAAAACCAGCGTACATGAATATCCAGGCGAGCGTCAGGCGCTTTACTGACACCTCTGGGCAGCATTTCTCCACTGATTTCTTGTAGGACTGGTTCCACTTCAGTCAACGTCATAGCAGACCACGTTAAGCATTTCAGCTTCAAGATCGCGGACTTCTTTATATGATGTTGTATAATGAAGCCACTCCGCCTGCAGATCATAGCATGATCGGTGTTAAAGACATCGCCGCAGACGCAAACCGATGGAGTGCCATTTATATCCCAGTCGTACCTCAGGTGGATAGCATCCTTAAATTCCCTCTTATTCAAATTAAAATCCATATCCTTCAAAGGGAGGACCGTTAGCCAACTTGAGGCCCCTTTTCTCTGTTGCAAGATCAACATCTCTCTTAGATCTATAAGGAAGATCACACTTAACTTTCTTAAACTTGCCACTCAAGCATTGTTCCTTTTCCTTATCAGCGTTCTAAGGAAATACGTCCACCGATGCCGCAGACCAAAAGTAAAGGCTGCATAGCTTGCTTGTGGTTGTGATGAGGCGAACTCAGCAAGGTTGGTGACCTGGTTTAACAAGTCCTCTACTTTCTCACCGACATATTCCTTGAGGTATAATAATAATTATAATAACAATAATAAAATAAAAATAAGAAGAAGCAAAAGAAGAAGAAGAAGAAGAAGAAGAAGAAGAAGGGAACACCTAACTACAACTACAATATTGTAAAATTATTACAATAAATGAAAACTACAATTATAAAGGTCGCTAATTAACTGTTACACAGGAAACAGTCTTAACAAGATTTGCATATAAGATTTTGGAGATGACGTTTTTAATGCGCCTTTTAAAGATATCAACGGATTCAGACGATCGAATAAAATGGCACCAAGTTTCTACTAAATTATAGGACTTAAATATAGCTTAACAACGAATGTCGCATGTCGGAAAAAAACTTTGAATTGAGAGGAGAAGAGGATGAGAAAAGTTTCGTATGTTACAACATACATACGTCCTTGTCAAACGCCATCACAATTCACTTTCCATATCGTCGAGACAGCAGCAAAAATGTACAAATTTTCAAAAACAATACGACTTTTATAATTTTCACAAACATGTTTCGACGGTACATCCGTCATCGTCAGTGTGACGGTTATGAAAGTTTACAGTGATTTGAAACGTGCCTGTTACAAATCATACGTTATATTGCGTTGGAAAGCAATGCGCTAGATAAATTTCGAAGTTAACGGAATTAAAAAGACAGATATGTCCAGGATTGAACGCTAATGAGATGCACGTTCCTCATGACAGGCATCACAAAGTGTCCTTATTAATAAAAATTCACCAAAACACACCCAATTTTGTCAAATATGAAGTAATATGGAAATGTCAAATAACACAGTCAAACATGAAGTACTCATTAAACAATACCTACGTTCAATCCTGGACATAAGTGTAAAAGGAAGCGCGCGCGCGCGTGTAGCAATAGGGAAAGCGTCAAATTGATGTGTTTGTCCTGTGATTAAGGTGCGGCTTTTCCCACTTAAGGTACATAGACTCCTTAAACTTAACCGGGTACTTGGCAAGTGCAGAGTCTAAGATCTTGAAGCAGTCTAAGTTACAAGAGGTACGGCATGACTCTGAAGCCTGCAAATGCTTATAAACGTGAGAAGATCTGTCCGATGACAAGTGCTCGTGCACGCGCGTGGAGAAATGTCGGCTTGTTTCGCCAACGTAACAAGTATTACAGCTTGCACAAGAAAATTTGTACACGATACGCGTACGGAGCCTGTCAGGGAGAGGATCTTTCACGTTGAACAAGTTCTTAATTTTAAAAGTAGAATAAACAAATTTGATGTCGATGGGTTTACAGAATCGATCGATTAGCTTGCGCACCCTTTGTTGTGCAACACCCGAAAAATGCCCGATGTAGGGGATCTTAAAATAGTGCTTGGGCAACTCCTGTTGCTCGACACCTGTTGAAGGTCGTGTGTCGTTCCCTACTACTGCTCTCGTGACATAATGGTGGAGTAACATGTCTAATACATGCACGGGATAGAGATTCTTACGCAAAATATTAAATAAATTCTGAATGTCATTGTGAAAACCCAACCACGTGTTGTTGATCTTAAAGGTCCTGTCAATGAGCGTTTTAACCAGCCCCATTTTGTAGCAAGGGGGTGCAAAGCTTAAAAAATTGGTAAGCAAGCCCGTGAAGGTCTTTTTTGCGGTATACGGTGGTGACAGGGAATTGTGGGGATTTGTTGTTTAATTGCACATCAAGAAAAGGAAGAACCTGGTTACTCTCCCTCTCCATAGTGTAATGAATATTAGGATGTTGATTGTTAATGAAATTGAAAAAAAGCATCCCGTTCCGAGTTGAAAAGGCAAAAAGTGTCGTCCACATAACGACGGTAGAATAAAACCTGGGAATCCCTATACTGTTCCAGCCAGATCTTCTCGTGGTGACCCATGAAAAGATTAGCAAGAACGGGGGCTAGGGGGGAACCCATGGCTACACCATCAACCTGATCGTAATATGTGCCCTTGAAAATAAAATGGGTTTCAGCGGTGGCAAATAGGAAAAGTCTTTTCAGGTCAGAAGAATTAAGTTTGATGCCAGGGTTGCCTTTGGTAATGTAGTCGACCGCCAGGTCTATACATTCACTCAAAGGAATGTTGGTAAACAAACTTTCCACATCAAACGAAACCATAAATTTCCCCTCCATGGACAAGTCGTTAATTTCACGAACAAAAGTGAACGTGTCTGAAGCAACATATTCAGAGGGAATGTGCGGCTGGAGAAGATTACTCAAAAATTTGGCCAGGTTGTAATTGTATGTCTCAATAGAAGAGACAATTGGACGAAACGGAGGTGTAGAGTTGGCCGCCCGCGGTTTGTGCATCTTGGGTAGGCCGTATATCCTAGCAGGTTGTGACCCACTCGGATAAATGGCGTCATATACCTCTTGATCTAAATGGCGTTCTTTAAATCCCTGAGAAAACGCTGCAATTTCCCTTCCCGATTTAGGGTGGGGTCATTGCTAAGGGGTTTAAACTTTGATGTATCATTGATTATTTTTAAAATACCTCTATCATACGCAGTTCTATCTAAAAATACTACGCCGTTTTCTTTGTCTGGTTGCAAAATTACAATGTCCTTGTTCTTTCGTAAGTTTTTGAGAATTCCGTGCTTTTTGAGGTCAGCCGTTGTGGGACGATATGTGGAGACGTAAGTGTGAGCCAGATGAGACAGTTCCGTAACTAGTTTTCCAGTGTCCTTGCTGTCTTTGAGGTTTCTGATCATTCTTTGACTAATCAGTTCAAAGCGGGTGAAGATGTCAGTCTTGTTAATCGATGGTGGACATATTGAGTGTGTCAGTCCAAATTTGAGCGCATCTAGCTGCTCAGCGGTGAGAACAAACGAGGACAGGTTTGTAACAACCTAGCTTGATGCGAAAGGTAGAACAGAATTCCTTGTGAGGTTTTTTAGCTTCTTCTCGTGAGTCTTAATGAACTGATTTGTCGCTTTAGCTACACTGTGGGCAACAGCCTTACGTAAAATGTAGCTGTCCAGACTGTTTAAGACGCTGGAGATTCTGGTCATCAAGCTGTTTCTTTTGCAAAGTAGCTTACGATGCTCCTTAAATCGGCTGTTGATGGCGCTTTTCAAAAGATGTTTTTTAATTGCCAATACGTCTTGCCGGGCGGTGTTTGAAGGTAAGTGAAAACAAAGAAACTTCGGGTAAACATTGAGCGACTTGCAGTTTCGCAGGAACGCTAAATCCAGTCCCGACTTTCGTGTCTTTATCGAGATCTTCTCGAGTTTGCGGAGGTCAGAAGAGCTGATCCTTCCATCATACTTGGCTGCGATGTCGTAGATTATTGCTCCAAATGGTCGAGACAGCAGCAAAAATGTAGAAATTTTAAAATTTAATACGACTTTTTTAATTTCACAAACATGTTTCGACGGTACATCCGTCATCCATTTACCGTAAGAATACCTTCACTGTCCTCTACACCAAATGGGACTCCTTCACATCTCGCAGGTACAAGATCAATCTCATCCGCACACTTACTTATCCGCATCACTTACTCGCTGTCTCCGCATCTGTTCTTCACCTTCCTTGCGGCCAGTCAACTTTGGATGATCTTAACCCTTATCATGCTAAACCCGGATTTTTCCGAGATTTGGAGGAATGGCCATTCAACCACTTATGACGTCACCAATTTACACGTCAACCAATTTTTGTGATGCACAACTTGTAGAGGTTGGATAGATCTTTCCACAGGACTGTCCATCTTGAATATTGACTGCATTCCGACAAAGCTAATCGAAAAACCGTCATCAGTTTTTGGTTTTAAATTGGTGCTAAAACAGGCCAATATACCCGTACTTGATCAAGGTCTCCTTTCCAGGATTTTCCATTGATTAAGATCAAAACTTTTCAGGCCAGTAGAAGGGGTGCACAAAGTAAAAAATAGAGAGAATAAGAAAGCAGAAAAAAACGAAAAGGAAAGAAGCAAGGGAAAAAATCGGAACGGTTCACATGAACAAAAGTTCGCATAAGCCAAATTTTGGCTTATGCGCATGCGCCAAAGTCAAATATTGTACATTTTTACATAGAAATTTCATCAAAAAATTTACTGCAGTGTCAGAAAGTGCATTTCTAGCAAAGTTTAGAGAAATTTAGGACCGTAGAGCCAAGAAAATCAATCACCGGTTAAAAAAAGTGTTTTTGGAGTAATTTTAGCGGAGCTCCTTAGCGGCCCGTAAGGGCCGCAGAGCGGAGCACCATACCCATAAAAAAAAACACATGAAATAAAATAGGAAACCTCTGCATCCGAGTTTTCATGGTCATCATGGCTAGCGGCATGCCTCGCGGGCGCGTACGGCGGCGTACGTACGTACGGTGTTGCGCACATCCGGGATCTTGAAAGGTCTTGACAACTCGCGCAGTACTGGCGCGAAATAATTTTGCAGTGTGAGGTCTAAACAGCTAGTCTGAAAGTTAGAACTTGAGACAAACACATTTATTTTGGCTCCTTGTTATGCCGATGACTACAAACGAGAGCAGGGTAAACTTAACTTCGAGGAAACAGGGTTTAAGTGATTTGCGACGGGAAAGAGATCGCGAGAGATCCAGAAAACCCGGAAAGGAAGCAGGCGAAAAAGTATAGCAAAGCGCCTGTCGAACCTGGTAGCAAAGTAGCGAAGAAAAGCGACTAAAATAGCAAGAGAGGTGCCGAGGAAACAGGCAAAGAAATAGCGGAGAACAAGGGAACGGAGATAAAACGAGCAGACGAGTGTACCTACTGTGGCCAACTGGTGAAGGTGAGTACAAAACTGCAGTGAGTTTCCGTCATTTAATATCTCTACGTTTTGTCTTAAGCTTACTTTATACGCAAAGTATAAAGCTTATATTGACGGCACATTTTACTTGCTTTCGCCACTAAGCATTTGCTTGTGACATGAACAATGTTGAAAAATACTATTCGTTAAAATTCAGTTTTACCAGGTTTTACTGATCAAATAGGAGGATTTGATTATGTAAACAAATAATTGTTGGGCCTTCGAGGAACGAATTCACAAAGAATATCACTTCAACACATCTCGAAGAAAATTAAGCTTACGATTTTTAAATGCTTGTGATATGATTATTTTGTTTTACAGTGCTGGAAGAGCAGTTGAGATGAGAATGAAAGTGATGTCAGTTTGCACGAAGCACCTGGAATTTCGTTAACTCCGAGTGAAATAGATCGATTCAGTGTATGCAGTTTATTGATATTCATGATGGAGGTAAAATTACTGTTCATTTAGTCAGAGTAAATAAACTTCAGCTTCATTACTTAGCTCTTTCGTTCCCAAATATATTAAATAATCCACTTGTCATGTAGTTCTGTTCACTATTGAGCGTTCATGTGGATTACATAACAATGTCAACAATTTTGAGATTTTGAGGTCTGTTTTGCTGGTTTCATTCAGAATGTCAACAGTAAATGTTATATTTGTCATAAAAAAATCACAATCTTGTTGTGGAATTTGGAAAATGCACACAACAAAGGTTAATGACTACTGGAAAACTGGAATCTTTGTGAGTAAATTCATGCCATTTTAGACACTGTATGCAGCTGTGCATGCAAACTTATTATTAATTAAATGTGTATCTTTAAAAATCTTAGTATTTTAAGATGTGGCAATGTTTTTCCTATGCATGTACATGTATATATAGGGGTAGAGGGGAGGGGGAGTATTTAAAGGTCAAACCTTTTAAAGAGGGGGTGTAAGGGTTTGCAGTGATGCTTTGAGTTTATTAAAATATCAGGACCTGAACAATCGATGGAATCGATAATCGATGGCAATCGATAACAATCGATGACAATCGATATCAATTAATCGATTGATATTGATAATCGATGAACAATCGATCGCTAAAGTTTTTGTGATTATCGATTGTCATCGATTATCAATTTCATCGATAATCGATGACAATCGATCAATTAACTAACATCGATTTTCATCGATTATCAATATCATCGATTACCAATTCAATCGATCATTTAACTGCCATCGTTTTTTATTTGACTAGTATTTGATAAATATGTTTACTTTAAAACACACGGTCTCTCTTGTATGTTATATTTTATTAGCAACAACAATGATAACCTTTCCAAAAAATGTCAATACAACGAGAAACTTACTAACTTAACAGTAATAAGGCAATAATTATTTAAAACAAACGTTTTGAGCTTATTAAAGTCTTATTCGCCTCCATCAACGAAGCGTACGCTTTTCGGTCTGGTTTGCTTTCGAACCAACTCCTGGCAAAGTAAATAGAAATCGCAACTTACAGAATTCCTCGCTGTCTAAGTACAATGTAATTTTTCTAAAACTCTGTCTTGTAGTCCATAAACATTTTCTCGCTCGTCCGAAATATTTCAAATCAAACAGTAGCAGAGAGAACTCAAAAATACGTCGTCCGTACGTCGGAACCAAAACGAGACAACAGTGGGAGTCTGGGGATGAGTTTCGCCTGTCACGTCCGCCATTTTTGACTCGGTCACGAATAACGAAGTGTCTTTGGAATTCTAGCGCTAGCAAACAGTAGGAAACTCGAATGAAAAACAGAAACATTAAAGCTTATGATGTAAACTTCATCTCAATGGAAAGGAGCTTTATTATTTTTTTTTTTACAAAACAACATATGTAAGTATTTACTTCATGCTTCGGATTGATTGTGTGTTTAATGCCAATCGATGGCAATCGATGAAGTTCGCGACCACCAAAGTGTGATTATCGATTGATCATCGATTGGCCGATGCCAATCGATGCCAATCAACAGTAATTAATCGATTGTCATCGATTGATCGATTGATTTTCCGATCATCGATTTTCATCGATTGTTCAGGTCCTGAAATATTTACAGTAGAACCCTGCTAACTCGAACTCTGAAGGGAAACGAAAATGAGTTCGAGTTAGCGGGGTTTTTCGAGTTAGCGGGGTTGATTGAATATTTTATTTGCCAAGTTAATAATTGATAGTATACTGATTTTTAAGCACTTCAGTATACAGTACTGTGCAAATTGAACTTATCTTGCCAGAAACTCTAAAGCGACCACACATTCTTTTGTTAAGAGTGGAAAATGACTGTCAAATACATGATCTGTTCATTGCTATAATCAATGGGCAACCGTTGCGAGTTGCAAGTTCTGGAATTCGAGTTATCAGGGTAAAAAGTTTGACCCAAATTTTGTTCAAGGGAAACAAAATTTAGTTCGAGTTAGCGGGGTTTTCGAGTTATCAGAGTTCGAATTTAACCGAGTAAAAATGACTGAAAAGTGGGGTCAAATCCAAGGGAAATGGAAGTGAGTTTGAGTTAGGAAGGTTGTTCGAGTTATCCGAGTTCGAGTTACCGGGTTTTTTTTCTGTAGTTGACTTCGCAGTTATCAGTAAAAAAAAATAGTCTGTGCTGATACATCTCTGTTAAATATATAAGGTATCCTTTCGCATCCAGTAGTTTTGCTTCACTTTATACAAGCTTGCGTTAAGTGTTTTGTTTTATAAATTATTGATTTTCATACCAATTAATCAATTTTAATTTAATCTGTGGCATTTGACTTTTTTCAGGGTTAACATGAATTTCAGAATTTGCAGAGCCACAGACACAAAAACAGAATGTGGACAAGGACATCAAAAGAAAACAGGAAGGATTAAGATTATCCAGCTTGATGTTTGGGTGTCTTCATGATGCCATTTTCAAGAGACTAGTAAATTACATGTAAATTGAAATCAAGAAAAGCTGCAAATGAGCAAAGTTTATATTTTAAATGTTAACGTATTTACAGTGTACTTCAGAAAACAACTTCTTGATTGACCTGTCTCTTTCACATCTTTTTAGATGTAACAAGGGCATTATGAAGTGATCTTTTTAAGAATAATTTATGCAGCCAAAACAGTAACAGCAGAAATGAATGGGAGTTTAAAATTGCTATTTTCAATGTTTTGGCTGGTAAGAAACCACATGTGACCAAGCTAAAATCTCTTTGGCCGGTTAACATGACCTGTAAGTGTCCAAATATTTTGAGCCCTCGACTACACAGGACTTACATGTAGTTGTCTAATTACTGTATATCATAAGATCTTTGGTTGACCTTGGGGGAGGTAGTGGAGTTAAAAAGCAATGTAATAATTTGAATTTGGATTGGTAATGCTGAAACTGGTGGTACTGTACTTCTTAAGTATAGACGTTAAAATCGTGATTGCAAGCAATATGCAATACCAATTTCATTCTTATGTGTTGTATGCTGCGTACAATTTATAAGAACAGCTATTATGTTAAAATTAGTGAAATATTCTAAAGCCAGATTAAATTTGCAGTATCCATTAGGTACCATGAAGCAACCAAATTGTGACTCATTTGCTTACTTTGTGAACTTCATGACGAATGGGCAACATGACTCCACAAAAATGTGTACAATAAAGCATACAAATTTTTAAAAGAGCAGTCAAAGTATTGATGCTTTTTTTCTTGCATAGTTTTATACACAAGCAAACATGATTCTATTTTTTCTGCGTAATCAAAGAACAAAACTGAGTTTGAGACACACAAGCAATATTCTATCTTCCCAGAATTTTTGTTTTTTTATTTCTGTAAGTGAAGTGAAACCCCTTAAGAGGAAGGGGACTCAAAAAGACGTAAAATTAAAAAAGGTGCTATCATCCTTTTTTTTGGGGGGGGGGAGGGGGGTGGGATGGGGTTACAGAATGTCCCTTCTTTGCTTCCAGTTAGTTTCACTCCGGTTTGCTTGTAGTTAGGTTCACCCCTGTTTGCTCGCAGTTAGCTTTATTCATCCGGTGTGCTTGGGATTAGCTTTCACTCTAGTTTGCTTGTGGTTAGCTTTCACTCCGGTTTGCTTGGCATTAGCTTATGGCAATATGCTGTAAACCCTTTGCTACATGTATGACCTCTGCCATTTCCATTCAAAATTAAAATATAGGCAAATAGTGAAAATAAAAACAAATGAATGAATGAAAAAAAGAAAATTAACCATATTCTCAATGTAGATGTATATTATTTCCTATATACTCTAAATGTTAAGTGCTTTGCTAATTTACCACGTGATATGCCTATCTACCCCAACATGCAGCCCTACTACCCCCTCCTTATCTACGATGGTTACATAATTACCCGTTTTGCAGCATAATTTCCCATCCAGACTTCTGGATCATAATGCTGTCGGTGGAATTAAAACGTTTTGATTGATTTTGTTTGTTTTCGGCTTATTTGGTGTTGCTGTATACGGTACTCCCATATAAGGGCTATACGGGTATGTGCTGCTCAACAGGGTATGCCTTTTTCCTCTCTGACTCTGAAACAGGGTATACAAATCACTCTTTTGACTGTGGAACACTATCAAGTTTAGCTATGAAAATCCGCTCCTCTCATTGGTTTTTCTCCAAGCCACAGACAAAGTCAAGTGAGCGCTTTGTGATGTACGCTAGTGTTTTTATATCTATCTTCATATATTTTTCATTGTGGATATTGTCTGGAACAGGGTACCTATTTTGCACTGTTTGTCTGGAACAGGGTCGCAAATTGAGCCGTTTTTCTCTGGAACAGGTCCAGAGTCTCAGCGACTCAGTGGCACACCCCTTGAGTAAATTTTAGGGAGTACCTCTTCCCCCCCCCCTCCCCCCCCGGGACACGGTAAAAAAAAGTAAGTAACAATATTAAAATTTATAAAAAAAAAAAATAAAACGAATATTATATTCTTAGCCTTAAAATTGTACAATGGCTTGAATTCAGGTTTCAACAAAGTGCAAAATAATTAACTGGGGAGCTCCGCTTTTAGGCTTGCCTAAATCTATATATTAGCATATTTTAAGGGTTAAGAAGCCGTAAGCTGGCTCGGCCGCCCTCAATTTTTTTAAATTTGTTTGTAAGGCAAGTTTCTGGGACTGTTATTATTTTTATTGGAAAAACAAAGCGTCGATTACATGAAAGAAAAACTGAACACTTCAAAGCACTTTCGAAAAGCTGTCACGCATCTAGGGCTTTCCAAAAGTTGCTCGGAATTATTCAAAAAGTTGCTCGAAATTTCTAAAAAAAGGTGCTCAAAGGTTTCCAAAAATCCAAAAAAGTTGCTTTTGATTAAAAATTTGCTCGGAAGTTGCCCTCAGCAAGAATCCAAAACGCTGCTTTTTATCATCAAGAGATTTTTTCCAAATATATGCTAATTTGCCTCTGAAGATATAAGATTTTAAAGAAAAAATTTCTTGAATTGAGAAAATTAAAAATTAAAATCGTGAAGATATCGATGCATCATGTTTGCTGATTAATTTTGTAATGTTTCAATGAGGAATGAGTGGAAGTCGAAACGTCTTCGGATGTTCCACGAAAATCTTCTGCAAACTTCGTTAATCTTCGGAAACGCGCGTATTGTCTTCGGGCAACACTCGGACAATCTTCGGAGATCTTCGGTCTTGAAATTGCTTGAAAGGCAACAAGTTGCTCCAAAGGAAAACATAAATGATCAAAAGCCCTCTGGGCTTAGTGTCTTGTGACTCTTTTCAGAGTTTAATTTATTTGAAAATAGACCGCTTTTCACGTCTATTTATTGCTTGTAAAGATATCGAAAATTAAAAAGCGTACATCTAACATAAAGAAACATTTAGACTCCTCACCCCTAAAATTTAAACTTAAACTAAAGCTACTTTTGTCGCTCGATAAAAGTTGTGACATTCAAAACACGATATACGAAACTCTTGATTCACTTGTCAATTCAGAAACCTTTGTCGTGAATGCTTGCGCTGAACTTCACGATTTCACAGCTAAAGATAAAAACGAAGGTTTATTCCAACTACAAAAGGTTCTCACGCGAAAGGCTTAAAATCCAACTAAAAAATATAAGATTTGGGACCTAAAAGACAACAACACCGAATTTTTGATCAAGTGGTCCATTGTCACGAGAGCAAGCGCTTACAGGGGAAACCCGTCACGCTGCAATTTGTGTCTGACGGAGAAGCTCTGCATACTATCAGCTGACAGATACACCTTCTTAAACAAAAGATCTGAGCTTGTTACCAAGTGCAGGCACGAAAACAAGTACTACACGGCCAATCAGAGACAGGATCGTTCCAACCGTCCTCCATGAACGTAGTTTAAATTGTATTTCACCGCATCTAACGACACAGTCTGATGATCGCTTCGTGCGTTAAACTCTGAGTAACTGTCCGTGACGTTTCTATCTTTAATTATTGTATAAGATTACGTGCTTAAAGTTTTGAAATCGATGCCTTAATAGTATCCATTCCGATCACAATCACGGTAATTAAGCGTCCATTTTGATTCATACTAATTGATCGTTGCTATTTCTGTCAGGCGGATAATGTTTGTACTTATTATTGTCACGCGACTTGTTTCCGACACCTTATCAAAAGCGATTTTTCCAAGCAGCCGAAAGTAGGCTTGACTTAAATTCAAAGTACACTCCAGCATGTAGCCGTTGAACAGTTATAGGACTCCAGCACAAAAAGAATACAGACACACAGATTCATAAGCATTTATCTGTCACAGATAATTCTTAAATATCTTAAAAAGGTCAACAAAGTCACAGATTTTCCTTTGTTGTTTTGTGTCTGTGACTGATAAGAACGTTTTCAGCCTCACGTTTCAATAAACTCACGCACACTACCAAGCAAAGTTTCATGGTTGACCTTTCGCGTGTGTCTTCGAGTAATACTCAAATTGAAGACACACAAGGAAAATAATGTCCACGGGATCAGTTGTTTTGAACTAGTTTAATCAGCACAAATTCTAACTCGCCTAAGCTAGCTAGTCAACTGAAGTAAAGGCACACATGTGGTTCGACTACTACGGTCTATTACATCTTTGAAATCGGATCTAATCAAAAATGGAAACGGCAAAAAAAGGTTTTCCTGACATATTGTCGGTCGACATACCTACAGTTCTGTAAGGCGCAATCCTGTTTAAGACATGCTTTTCCCTTATTGCTGTACCAAAATCATAAAACACATTGTTCTCACGAAACGGTAGCTATTATCCGATTGACTAATATGACTAGAATGGTGGGAATCTCGTGTGATTGCTTTTATCACTAAGAAAAACAAACAAAAAGCTTAAAAATAAACGCAACTGTCAGTGTAAACAGCATCTGCAGACCTCTCAAGTCTCACGATTTTGTCCTGAGACTCACGGTTTTCACTTCAATCTCACGACGAGAAACAGAAATCTCACGAAAAAACAGAGTAACAAGTCATTTGATTAGCGCCTGGTTTTAGGACTCTTTTAGTTATTTTTGTCCGTCAGTTGATCAATCTCCCGGTTTTTACTGAAATCTCCAGATTTTTTTACCTCAATCTCTAGATTTCCAGTGCTTTGAGGTTGAGAAGTCTGCATCTGTTTTGTTTAAATCTGATGATCGCATTTTTCGGCATTTACTAAAAAAAAGAAAATTTTGTCATGGCGGGAAAAATATTGACATGGCGGGAAAAATATTGACATGGCGGGAAAATTCCGCGGCCTCAGAAAGCAAATACGCATGGAATGCACCTTGTCCCCTGTAGTATTATCTTGTGTCGTCATGACTACGTCATGACGTCACAAGACAAAAAGAGTTGCTTCAGGAGGAATCAAAGGCTCTTCGAGCAACCTCATGGTAATTCGATGAAATCCAATAATGTAACGCAATTTCACTTTATTACCAGCGTTCAATAATAACGTGACACGAGATGACGTGACACGAAACAAAAACGTGCTGTGGATGTCGTGTTAACTAAAACACGTCACACAGCAAGCGAAATAATATTTTTTTTATAATTTAAGCGTAACTGCATGTAGCTTATAGCTGCCATCAATAATGTCACAATCTCACTTAATTTGCCTTTGAATGTTTTCTTGGGTCATTGATAGGTTTTTTTTTTCACATAAGCGTCCAAACATGTAACACAATCTCACTTTGTTTGTCTTTGAATGTTTAATTTTTCCATGGAAGTTGCGGCATTGATGGTCCGTGCTCTCAGGTTTCGTAGCGCGATTTCTTTTTTTTTCACCACAACATATTTTAGTGTAACATTTGATCCTTTTTACCATTTAATATTTGTTTTGTGAATATGTTTACTTTTCTGTCAGCACGTATAGCGCTATTTTGAGAAGCGAATAAAATTTGAGAGAAAGATGTACGTTTCTGCTCGACTCAAAAAGATGAAAAACGGATGACGTGACACGAGATGATGTGACGCGAAACAAAAGCGTGCCATGAATGTCGTAAGACTAAAACTGCAAGGGACCGCGAACGATAATGCTGCTATTCGTAGGATCTACTGAGAGATCTGATCAGCAATAAAATGAAATAACAAACAACTGCAAGCAAGGCTGATCATACTACGTGAAAATAGGCTTTGCGAGACAACACCACGACTGGAACCGATACAGCAAGATTGCAACCGCGGACAGCTGTTTCGTTCTTATTGGAACTCATCAGCGCGGTGTAGCGAATCTAAATGACGCCAGCCCAAAGGCCAACGCAAATAAATTGCCCAATAACCCGTACACTGTATCAAGTTCCGTACTTTGAACTTACTTGTCCCCCGAATCACGCGCTGCCACATCACGTGTTTCGGGGGACAAGGAATCCAAAGTGTCACGATGGAGTCTCGCAAAGCAAAATAACTTAAATGTGGTAGGCACAGCCATTCCGAACATTTAAGCGCATGGACAAAACCATGCTAAATAAAAGCACAGCATATCGGATCTGAAAAGATCTACGGTACAAAAAAAAAAAAACCTGGACTCAAAAAATCTGGACTCAAAAAAAAAAACCTATTGACTCCACAACAAAACAATTAAAAACAACGAAAAAAAAAATAAGAATAAAGATAAAAATTAGCCACAGAGCCACGGATTAAGTTAAATACAGACCAGTTTTAAAAGACAGTAATGCCTGCTGCCTTGCTTGAGGTGTTTGGCATGCCGTTTAGCCAAAGAGAGTCCTCTGTTTAGAAAAGAGTTAATTTTTTTAGGGGTGTGGTGTAATCAGGGCGTTCTGATATATCAGCTCTTTTGGATATGCGTCTCTTCAAAGGGTATGGCTTTTAAGCCGTTTTGGTTCAGTATGGGTGTATTTGTCATTTAAACTCCAATTGAATAAGAGAGAAAGAGAAATAACCAAAAATTGTAATTAGAGTTGAATTTTAAACTTTCTTTTGTAAGCGTTTACTTTCGTTAACCACAACGTTTATGTGCGGTAAATTGTGTGATACTCTATCAGTTTACAAAGTAAATGGTTTCCTTTGATTTTCAAGGCGATAAAATGCAATAGGAATCAGGCACGCACCGGCACGCTAAACACGTCATCATTCGCGAAAGTGGAAATAAATCCTTCACACGGCACTGTCCAGACGGGCATGAACAAGGCTGTACTGAATTTAACTATTCCTCCTATAACTAACTTCAACCAGAAAACAGACGACTAGAATCAGTTGATCGTGTGAACCAACAGATAGCGAGGTATTCGAGGCAGCTAGAGAACTCGATGGGCTGTCAGATAACGTGCAAGTTACTTTGAAGCATTTTTTCGTGCTAGCGAGCTTATTGTTGGTTTTTTATAGTAGTCGAAAATTGACGGAAATGTCCATGTAAAGACTGCTAGAACATCTTTACGTTCCATCGAGTAACTTGTTTTTTAACAAGTAAACTTTACTGTCTGTCTATTTTGCGTTTACTTAGAAGCCGTTTAATTTATCAACCGTGACATTTCACCTAGTACCTATATATCGAACTGATTAAAGATAACAGATTCGTGATTTCTCTCTGAACGTTTCAGAGCCCTGTCGTTTTGATAATTAGTTATACATATGTTATTGAACAGACTCCACTTTACACAGCATCTGAAGAGATACAGGCAGTAGGCACTTCAAAAAGAGAAAAGAAAAGACACAATAGCAATTCATTCTTTCTGTTACAACATACCATCCACCACTGCGCAACGATAAATACTTCGACAGAAACGCAGTCTCCTTTGCTGCATTTCTTGGGGAGCGTTCAGAGCGTTGTGTGACATCCCTATAAACGGCTGCAGAAAGAGAGAGACTAGAAGAAATAGAGTTTTGATAGAACAAAAATCAGCCTTTAATATTATCAGCCTTAACACAGGTCTGTATTTCACATAAATCATCGTGTGGATAATTTAATTCCTTTTGTTTTTTATTTTTTTTCATTGCAAGTCCAGAGTCCAGAGTCCAAAGTCCAGAGTCCAGAGTCCAGTCCAGAGTCCAGTCCATGTTTTATACTATGCCCTTTCTGTCAGCACGTTTACTGTTAAATGCATGAATTAATTGCGGTTTAATATCAGAATGGAGTGAGTGAGTGATCCGTGAGGGAAACACGTGACGTCGAGAATGATCACTACACCTTCATTACCATTCGGTAAAAAGGTGGTCGAAATATGAAAAGTTGCCAAAAAGGTGCCGAGCAACTTGTGAAAAGCCCTACACGCATGAGCCATTGCAGATCATATCACATGTCACATCAACCTGTCAGATCAACGGGTCACAACGTCAAATGGAATCACTTTGATATTTTATCAGCAGCAGGATCAGACATGCAATGTTTCATTAAAACCAGCCTTAAATGACTTAAATGAAAACGTTGGTTTCTGCAGAATTTTTTTTCAGATTAGGTACCATTCTTTTATTTCACATTTAAATGTTACTGTAATCTTGCTAACGGTCACTTCTGAAGATGTACGGTGTAGCATACGAAACGTTTGAAAGTTTTTTTCCGGCATGCGTTGTTTTGTCATGTTTGTCACCGCACTAGTGAGTTTTTTATTTCTATGAAGGAGGGACGGTTTTTCTTTCGCTCCCCGCCACACAGACTAACTATCAGAAGATATGGTGTGATATGCTTCTGTCACTATAAATAGACGTTTTCTTTGTTCTTCGAGCTCTCCTATTTCGCATCGTCATTTTATCATGACGTCAGATTCTGCAAACATGTAATGTTATTGGAGGGAGACTGAGTACTAATAAAACAATAAAAGTGAGGGAGGGTAACTAACTAAAAAAAAATCACGTAATTTTTAAGGCGAAAATTTTAAAGCATTGAAATCTAATGTGGTGAATAATTTTTCTTCTGTTCTTTAAGTGTCTTTTTGGACATCTTTTATCGCGAGAATGAACGGTATACGAATAAATTTGCATGCTTCAATCCCTTCCTTTCCCTACCCCAGACAAATGCACGAAACGTCATATAACCCTACGCAAATCAGTCTTGTGACCCGGCAGCTTCATTCAGCTATTGTAGCTGACAAAGAAAGTATGGCGTATTTTCTTCTTCTCACGATCTGTGTTCTTCTTCATTTCGATACGACGAGTTCACTGCAAGCTAGCACAGTTCGCGAGCTGAGTGGATTGTATTCTAACACAAAGCATTATGTTTCTGCTGTAAACTTCAATGGGTCAGCCGCAGATCCGTCGTTCCAGAATGTTTCTCAAGCTTGTCAAAATGCCATCCTTGGTCTTAAAAACTCATCGCGAGTGGCCGCAAAATGTAAGTTAGGTTATTGTTTTGTGCACGTGTAATGTTTATTACGAATAATCTGAAATCTAACACACATCTGCAGACAGACGTAAACGTAGGCTCGATCTCGTTTCCGAACCGGCAGCGCCTGGTAATCACGAGATCGAGCCTAAACCTTTCATTTCGTACTTGTTATGCAAAAAGTTCTCAAATGAAGTTGGCTAAACTTTATTAAATTCATAAACTAAAGATCGAAAGATCGATCTCGTAAACTAGATTCGTGATCATTTATCATTCTACATTAAATTTGCAGCGCTTATACGTAAGGCAGATAAATGACATAATGGTGCTATTTATGGCAATGGCAGCTCACAAAGTTCATCAAACTTTGCACGTGTCTGAAGCCTGCAGAAACAGCTGCATCTCTGCCCTCGGACCTAGGCGGAGGGCAGGCATCTGTTTCGCAGGCTAATGGTCTGATGGTTTCTGAATTTCAAGAGAATAGCACAAAAATCTTATTATGTACTAGTTGTACCTATCGGTAAGTGCCAACGAGCGAAATACTCATGTTTGTTCATAAGAACAGATATTGAATGGTTTTTGATAGAACTATATTTGAAATAACCACTGATATGGTAAATTGTATTTTAGGTAACATGCGAAAAAAGTGCTATTTCTCTGGTGTTCATAAATGACACTGGCTTGATAGCCTGCGTAGCAGGCGCCGTAGTTTCCAGCACGCGTATTCTCGCGATCGCGCACTCTTTTAACACACACTAAAAAACGTACACAGATGTCTGCTACGCAGGCTACGGGTTTGACAGATTGATAACTCTTGACAAATCTTTAAATTCTTTTCAACGTTAAAATGTCACAAAATGTAGGCAATAAATGAGGTTTAATCACTGTTTTTTAAATACAACACGCGATGGTTAAAATGTTTCCGTCCACAAAAGGGATAGTTGCATTTTAGGAACTTCTAATAAATCAAATCCCAAAATCAAAACTGCTAAGATGCTTTTTTAAAAATATTTTTCAATAATCAGAGACAGTAATGCACGAGTAAGATTTTAGTTTCGCATGCGAAGTGTCATGTTTAGTTACGCAAAACTTGAAAAATTTGAACAGAAAACAAAACTTGAACGGTCAAGGATTATTTGGAGACAAAATTTTTATTCAAGTTAACACTACATTTGCCGTTAGAAGCAAAAACCTTTTGACTTTCTTGTGTGTATGACATGCAGTAATTTTAGTGAGCGTCGCATTGAATTGATGTTATTCCTATGCGAAGCGAAAATGCGTGCCAAATAAAATATAAACGGTTTTTGATTTGGAATAAATCATCGGTCAAACAATTACTATAAACACAATCAATACTAAAAGGAAGCATTTACCAGACTTCAGCATTCTCATAAGTCAAGAAAACTCTATTTGAAGTCAACAGTCCGCTTTTGATTTTCATGTCTCTCTTCGATCGTAAATCAAAGGACTCCAAAGTCGAAAGATTATTTCATCGCATTGAAGACCTTGATGTTCATTTTTTCGGCGGTCGAATATTCTGTAGGGTATTCTCAGTCTTTCGATTTATAATTCCCTAAAGGTGTATTTATCGGTAAAGGGATGAATGACCACACTGAAAATTTTAACAGCGAGCCGCGTGGACGCCATTTTGGTCATTTGCTCTCTAGCAAGGAGTGAGAGACTGGGAACCAGTTGGGAAGAACAATACAACCCAAATATGGGGTTTACTTACACCCAAATATGGTCAAAAAAAAAGTCCCTTACGCAGAACTTAAGATTTCCTCTGCCTATATACTCATACGCACACGGCTCTATGATTCTGCCGCCTCGACAGCCTCACCTCTTGGCTCGGCTGTCTCGTTGGCAATTAATCAAGTGCTCTCTCCTCCGCAGAGGCCTCTTTCGTGTTCCGTACTGGCTGGGAAATATTTTTTCATTTTTCGTGCTTTTCGCCTTCCTCCACTAAAGGAGCATCTGCGGAGGAGAGAGTAATCAAGTGATAATACAGTAAAATCCAACATATATAAAATGTAAGAACCTACAGTTTTCCAGGTCCTGCTGAGGTTCATATAACAAAAAATCCAGTTATAAGCCCTGCGTTTATACAACTTTGTTAGGAGTTTTGGGTGGGCTTGTAAACTTAGGGGCTTACATATGGAGGGGGGGACTTATAAGCTGAATGCGGAATAAAAAAAGCATTTGATCATTCCTGTCACTTGAAATCCTGAGTACCCCCTCCCTGGTCTCCTGGGGTTTGAATATTTACCTGATAGGTGTGGTGTTATTCCTGTAATTTTTAGACATTGATGCGTCAGGACGACCAAACAGTGGAGTATCCTCAGGAAACCTTGTATGGCTTGGTTCTTATGCCACCTGCAAAACCATACCTGACGCACAATACTGCCTGAGTACCGATGTCACTATAGTGATATTTACTGGCGGCAAGAAACCAGTATGTACAGTCAGATTAAAGTTTTATTTGTAAGAGATACTTCTAGTAATTTAAAACTTACCCCAAAACTTGATTTAAAACTTGATTGTTTAATTTAAAGTCATGCCAGGTGAACTCATGTTTGTAAATTAAGGTTTATTCAGTGCAGTTCTGTTTTGTTCTGACAGAAATCCTACTTAGGATCATGAGTAAGATCATATAAGATCCTAACATGTTTCTAGACCCCAAATCCTGTCAGATCGTCTTATGAATTACAATCATGATTTCTCAAACCCTCAAATCCAAATCAGATTGTTAAGAAAATCTTTTAATTATAATAGAATCCTAAATTGTAAAATAATTTGATTCTATTAAGTGAAGCTGTCCTTGCATAAAGATCTATTCCTCAATTGAGATCCTAAAGTATTTATATACTAATTAATTAGTAGACTCTCAGCTTGTAATCCACTGAAAATCCAAGAATCTAATGGAACTTTCTTTTCTTTGTTCCTGGTGAAATAGAAGGTAATCCCTTATGTAGAATGGGGTCTGTGTGTACCTGCAGCTTGTAGTGAGGAGGATGTTTCCTATGGGTTTGGAGACATCGTTAAAGGTGAGTTGTTTGATTGAGACTTACAATGTAAATTTCAAATTCAGTGTTTTCAATAGGAGAGCTAGCAGGCAGCAAAAAACTAATTTTGTCTGTTTCATAAACTTCAAGAATTTCATCATCATCGTCATTACATGTACTTTTCAGGAGTTCCATGGTTCTCTTTATAACTGCTAATTTTAACAGATTACAAGGGGGTGATGCTGAAACTTTCAGTAGTTTTTCATTTATCCTTCAGGAAAATTTTGATATGTCGACCGTGTGTCCATAATTTTTGATGCTGCCATGACAAAGTTATAACTACATGTAGGTTTGGGCAAATATGAATCCCCCCCCCCCCCCCGCACCCCTCTCCGGTACCATGGTGGGGATATCAATTTGCTTGTACTGTACATCCCAGGGTTAAATATATCCATCTAGTATAATCAATACAATTAGGTGTGAGTCTCATTTCTGTTGATCAAAAACTTTGATGTCATGCCGGCTCATGATTATGGACCAATTTTCTCATGCCTAGCCTGCCTAGCTCAAATCAATCCAATCAGGAATGGTTGGGCTACCTTCTGGAATAAAAAGTTTATAACTTTGACTTGGAAAAAGTTGGCAGGAATTAACGTTGGCTCACTTCATTTCCACATGCAGTGAAAATGCAGCTGTTGCCACTTTCCACCAATACTCCTTTCATTTAAACAAGAAGTTCCGGTATAAAAGGCCTGGCTCCTCCTCCCGTTCCCGCCTCTGAATTCAAAATTTGAAAAAAAAATGGCGGACAACTGCCGTTTGGGAGATGCATAGTCTAGAAATTGATTCAATAAAAATAAATCAAGCCTTCTTTGCATTCCTTTGCTTTAACTTGCTGTAAGGAATGTTAATAGAGCGTTAGCCCTATTAGTTGTACGCGAAATCGCCGAAATTTTGGTGCGTTCCGTGTTCGCAGTTCGAATTTGCCGCCATATTGGGAGCGAGACCTTCGACTGAGGCCCGTTCCTCCCGCAAAATCTCTTTATATCGAGCCTGCATTCGAATTGAAAAGCAGCATTCAACTATTATGTATGCGTTTGATTCTTTCCGACTATTTTCCGACCTTACCGAGTCGCTTTCCGAGAGCGCTTCGACTTGTTTCGACTTCGCTTGTACTGGCAGGAAAGCTCAAAATGGCTGAGCAACTACCGGTGTTCAAGAAACCGAAACGCGATAGAAATCGTTTCACTCTGCAGTTCGAAGCTCCATTGGAGGAAAGTTCCAGGATAGAAGCGTTAAAAGATAGGGTAAAAGGGTGTAAGCTTCGCTGGCAAGTGGAGAATAATACAGAGTGGCTCGAAAGGGTTTTGGATGTTGTCGAGATGATGCAATCTAGCCCAGCTAGTCCATTGAGTCAGCCATCTTCTCCGACTCCAAGCCCCTTTCTAGCGCCTGTTACTCCTCCACAAGTTAGATATTTTTCATCTAGATTTTCCCCGGGTTCATCCCCTATTCCTTCCCCAAGTCCACCTGGCTCTATCTCTTCTCCTGTGGCCGTAACTCCGCCATCAGGCCAACAACGAGTGGAGATACACACACCAGTTGAGGAAGATGACGGCAGCTACTTCGTGGCCTCTACAGCAACTGTTCGCCGGTTATTGAAATCTGTGACTGAGTCGAACGGGAATTGCCCAAGTTGTCACGGAGTATTGCTGTTAGAAACGACGGAAATGCAGCGAAGGGTGTCGGTGCGGTGCCAGCGAAACCATGAAGTGGTGTGGTTCAGCTCGCCCATCACTAACTCCAAGTTTTTGATAAACTTGAGGTAAGAATTCGTTTTGTTATTATAGACCGCTACACTGGAAATTTGGCAGTTAAAAATAATTTATTACAATGATTCTATATTACAATGATTTGGAAATAGTTGCATCAATAAGTGGACTTTTCTGCAGCCATTTGTTATGATTCGAATGCTGATCTTGTCATTGCAGAGCCCATGTTCTAATCTTCTAGTGGTTTCCAAAATATTGTTATGTTATGTCATTCAGTTTCCTTTCGATTCATTACACTGATTACATCAATGGCATCTGTGAAGAGCATTTTATTCCAATATTTGTGATAAATTATTGGAGGCTGTTGTATCTGAAAGTCATAAATCCCTCAGTCTAATATAATTTATACAGGGTGGATTTATACAAGGGTTATTCATACAAAGTTGATTTTTATTTTTTTCTTGTGTTATTTCATGTCATCCAAATAATTATAATTTCCCCCCTTTTTTTGCTCTTTGTACTAGGATGATTCATGGATTTCTAAGTTCGGGGCTCACAGAAACCCAGTATAGGGGTTTTATGGAGGCTGCATCCCTAGGCTCTGTGGAACACACCTACCTTGATACAGGTATAACTACTACAATTTAGAACTGTTAGTGACAATGATTGTAGTAACTGAAGAAAGTAGCGTTTTTTTTTTTCTGTTGGTCAATTTGTCCACAATGCATGTGTGCCAGTCTAAGACTATTTATTAGTATATATGTTAATTGCCCCTGGCTATTACTTTTTAGCCGGCTATGTTGATAAGTTGTGAACTTTGTCCAAAACAACACAGTGTTTCATAACCACTTACCCATTCTGGTTGAAATTTGAAAGTAAGATATAGGTGACTTGCTACAACTGAATGAGGACATCTTTTTTTCTATGCAGTTGTAAACAAACTTGGATACTCTGCATCTGTAACTGAAATGTATGAGAATTCTCTGGCCCAAGCAAGGATGAAGGTCCAGCGTTCTGCAGATTACATGGCACAGAATGGGGACGTGAGTCCAAAAATGCCTTGCTACTGTGTTTATACGTCTTTTTGCCCAGATTAGTTAATGACATTCTATACTTTTGAAACTTATCTCAATGTTCAACAGTTTGACATTTTCTCTCCTTGACAGGTCATCATCACTGATGCTCGGCACGATTCAAGCAGAAGTGCACAGCACACGACTGTGACTGCTATATCTTATCAGTAAAATTTTCTGCTACATGATGTTAAATTTTATATTTTGCTAAGTGTGTACTTGTTCAAAGGCTGAACCTGCTATTGTTCCTTTATGCAGAAACAAAAGAGTCATTGGAACTGTGAACTGGTCCAAGAAAGACCTGGCATCTGCCCAGTCCAGAGAAGTGCCAATGACGAAGGAACTGATTCATCAACTGGAGGCAAAAGGTACGATTGAATTTGCGAGGTGTATAAATTGCAGTAAACTACTGTTATTGATGTGTTGTTGATTGCCAATTTAGAGGACTGCATAAGATATGATTGGAGGCATACTGTAGCTGTTTTTTTGATATAATTATTTTCCTCCAACTTTTGAAGGTCATAGAGTTGTGGAGGTGGCACATGATGCTGTGGAATCCATAAGGAAGTGGCTTTTAGAGGAGAAAGGCATAAAGAATTCCTTTGATTCATGGCACGGTAACAGAACATTTGGCAACATTGATTTATACCTGTTCAGTACTCCAGTAAACCCCAGTAATTGAGAGGAAATCTTTGACAGAATGTTTTTATTTTAGGCGGAAAAGCTGTTAAAAAAAGGATCCAAAAGGTAGCTAATGGGCTAAAAAGGGATGAAGGGAAAACATGGTTCCCAGAATTAACAGACAAAGGTAACAAATTATGAAGAAATTGCCCCCAAATTCACCCTTTTGAAATGCCACAATATTTCCCTACATTTGTGCATGGATTGTAAAAACTCTTTGTCTGGTTTTTAGTGAAAGCCACAAAGACCCACTTCTATTACGCCATGCGAAATAATGATGGAACTGAAGAGGGATTTCGAAAGTACCTTTTAAATATAATTCCACACTACCAGGTGAATAGCAACAAACAATTTTATTTGAATGAAGTTCATTGCTTTTGGTACAGACTGATGTTTAATTTTTTTAATGTTGTATGATCATGGTATGGAACAAAGATAACATTTCATTCAATTGTTTTAGGGTGACCATACCAATTGCTATGAGGAAAGCAGGTGCCACATGTCTGACTATGTGTGTACCAAGAAACCCCTGGAAACTCCGCAAGCTATAGATGCTTTTAGAAAAGCACTGATGGATACAGCCATCTACAAGAAGCCATCAGACTACATGACAGTAGGCCAACACACTCTAAGCATAACAATTACATTTAGGGCATTGCTTTGGCTCTTTTTATGGGCTTATTGCTATAGTCTGCTATGACAATGACTATATTTATTAGTCAATACATTTTGCAAATATATTTTGGATATTATCATTGTCTTTGACTTGTACATTATATCTCCTTTGTTAGTGCAGAGACACATACTGGATAGAAACCTTTCATGTTGTCATCCTAATTTATGCTGCCAAAAGAATCAATTTTGGGGATGACACATATATCATGAGAGTGCAACTTGCTGCTCTGGACTGGGTATGCTTTTCTCTCCACTGTATTTGCATGCCATTAATATTGGTGTATGCTCCAACATGGCACAAATATTTTCACTTTGGTGTTTGCTTCACTTTATTTAAATCTTATTACATATCTATATTTATATTCTATTTGCTCAATTTATTACCAAAGTTTGCAAAGAAAGTCGATGTTTACAAAATAAGTTTTCCTATAACAAAAAATTTCTGTAGGGCTATGGAAAGTCTGTCTTTATAACAGGTGCTTATAATACATTAGATTATAATATAATATTAGATTGCTATCAGGCATTTAGCCAGGTGGGAGTCCAGGAGTCCTATTGACGGCCATTTTCCAAAAAAAATTAATAGGAATAACTCTAATGAGAGGTTTTTTTTATAGCAAATTTGGAAATCTTTTGATACCTTTGCACTCATAACTGCAGACAAATGCCTTCCATGCTCCCTTCTATGGGGACAAAGTCAGGCCTTAGAAAAATTTTGAACTCCCACTTTTTAAATCCTGGCTCAAAGCCTGAGTAATATATGAGATATGAAATCAATTGTAACCAGTTATTTTTGGCTAATATTTCAGAATGAAAATGTTGACCATGAAGTCTCGTCATTACAGTTCCACCAGTATGCGAGAAACCCAGATCGGATGGCTCCAATACGGATTCTGGTACCCAAAACCTTCGAATTCAGGAAGAAGATTTGGGAAATTTTTTTGCAAAGCTTATGACACAATAACCAGTGTCACCCCTCCCCCCCCCCCAAAAAAAAAAATAAAAATAAAAATAAATAAAAAATAAAAAAAAAATAAAAAAAATAATAATAACAACACACAAAGAAAAAAAAACAAAAGAAAAATACCAAAAAAAAATTTAAATAACCAGAAAAAAAAAAAAGCACTTGATCTATGGTACATACTCCAGAACAATAGCATAGCTCTTATTTTTCGTTCTGCTCAAATATTTATTTTTAACTCCGCCTAGGGTCATTACACTGAAAACCCTAGCCGGTCCCAAGCCCGGGTAAAGGAGGAGGGTTGTGTGTTGGGTTTGAATTCCACACATAAAATAAACTTAAACAGTGATCAAATGCAGGACCACATTCAAGTAGTATGTTTAAAAGAAAAGTTGATAAAAATTCCAACTTTACTAATGCAGAGTACACTCTTTTGGATTGTTGCCTCTGTTACTTTGCCTCTTATGGCATTGTTATTGTAAATCAAAATAAACATATTTCTTAATACAAAACAGTGCCTTTATTTGCTGACTCTTTCAATATTTTGTATTTGAACTCCCAATGTTTATGCAGGGTTTTTAGCCACTTCTCCACAGCTGCTGAATTTTATATTGCAGCTGAAAGAAGATTTCACCCAGGCAACAGACACTTTCTGACACCCCTGTCAGATCTGAACATAAATGGGTCAAAATCAGAACACTACACAGTCTACCTACCTATGTACCTACCTACCTTTTTATCTGCCTGCCTGTCTACCTACCTAACTACCTACGTATTTACCTACCTACCTTCCTGTCTGATGGTTGTGGAAAAATCCTGTAATGGGGCGAAGAGATCAAGAGCAAAAAAAAAAAAAAAAAAAAAAAATAGAAATTGGAAAATTAAAAACAGTTATTTTCACTTGTTTGCTTAAGACCTCTTGTGACCCATGTAAGGAATGTTAGCTGGATTCGGCCATCTAGATCGAACATCCTTCACCACACACATGGGCATGACTTCCCGGATGTCGTCTATATGGCAACCCAGCTCTTCCTTGCGTGCAAGGTATTCAGGATTCTCCCACAACCTCTTGGCATTCAATAAAGTATAAAAGAGCCTGTAGTCCTTCAGGCGCTTTGAGTGGTTATTAGGTCTGGGAGGCCCTCTAGGCCTACCATCCATAACCACACAAGGCGCCTGAAGGCAAAATTGACAAGTGTTCACTTCAGGCTGTTCTGGTGCTGTCAGAATTGCCTCGGCTTGGGCAGCATCTGGGGCATCAGTGTCTGTTTGGGAGGCATGCCGGAAGACAGACACTGGATCTGAATGGCGATCATGAATTGTGTCAATATCAGGCATTGCCAACTGTAGCCTTCTCCTTGAAACCTGGGGCCCTGAAATGTGCAAAATACATGTCATTTGTGGGTGTATGCTGCGTGTATGAATGTTTTGTGGTTTTGTCGACAGCTAAATGTAGACTAAAGGTACATGCTCCATCTCCCACCCCCTTCCCCCTCCTCTTTCCTTCAATCAAAAGCTTTTGCTGGCATATAATGAGAAAGGAAAATTACACCGAGTCAAATGTTGATAAACTTTCTTTCAGTGTTCGTGGGGTTTGATGTCGTTGCAAAGCATTTCTCAGAAACGGCATGACTAGTTTCAGCAACACTAAAATATTTCAATGTAAAATCGAGGACATACCGAGAAGATTAGGATCGCGTGTTGATGCCCTTTCCGCATCCCGTGCACTTTCATCGACAGCTGCGAAAAGAACAAATCGGAATGAAACTATTTTTGTGATCTGAAAAAAATATACAAGAAACCCTTTCACAGTTGCAGTTACCCTTGGGCGAGTGCGCCATGAATAGCAGTGGAAACGTCATCCCGGCGAGATGTTATAAAAGGCGGCGAAATAACAGAAATAACGCAATATAAAGGCGACTGTTTTTCGTTCAAATACCGTCGGAGTGCGAATGGCAGAAAATGGCTTACCTTTCCTCTTTCTCACCGTCGTCACAGTGGCATAAGGGCATTGAGAAGCCACCAAATCAAGGAACTCGTCCTTCTTGCAGTCGTCCATTTCCAGTGTTACCTACATTGTTCACGAATGATTTGATTTGATTTGTAAGCATGGATTCGAAAAAAATTGTAACCAACAAATACTTGAAATGAATGCAAATGAAGTACATCTCTATCGTAATACTCACTCGAATTTTTGAAGCCATTTCAAAAGTGGAATGCTGATCGCACTTGAATTTATTCACCTCGAATGAATGTTTGCGTTGGTAAATTCCGAACGTGACTTCTCGAATTACTGCGGAGCTCTGTACTCTAGCGCGGTTGAATGACAACTGAAGCTGTCACTGGCCAGGCCAAGCTCCTTTTATACCGGAACCTCTTGTTTAAAACCTAGATTTCTAATTATTATTATTATTTTTTTTTTTTTTTTTACTTTATTAATAATACACAACAAAACATACAGAACAGTACTTACGTAGATTTACGGGATAATGCTTACAGTATATTATTTACATTACTTTCAATACACTACAATATGTTATTACATCACTTACAAAATACGCTACATTTAATTACAGCAGTTTGACAGAACATTGTCTTTTCCCTGTACATGTACTTACCTAATCATAGTCGCCACATACACAACGTTTTTATTATTCACAAAATACTTCGCTTCTTACTTACAAGTATAACTTAAACGCGTTTTATAGTACATGCATTTATTTCAGAAGGCCAAAAGGCCAAAATTTCCTTACAGTACCTAGATTTCTAATGATGTGTGTAAAATTTTTCAACTTAGCTGTGACAAACTATTTGCCGCCTCCCTACAAGAACATGGTTTACATCAAACTGAGTGGCGTCAAGTGTGCCCATCCATCAAAGTGGACTACTGGACCCATCATAACACTGTGAGTTGCAATAATATTTGGAACCTAACGTAATATACATGTGATAAACTCAAAACATTTGTATGTTTTAAAAAAGTTTTTTGACACTAGAGTTTTATAGCCATTTTGCCATGATCCCAAGTGCCATGCATCATTCCATTGTTACTGAGGGATTAAATTGAACCTCAACATACATGTATAATAATATACTTATAATCAGGGCTGCACCCGGGTGCCTCAGGCGACTAACTTTTGTCTTTGGGCGACCCGGTAATCTTATTTCTTTCATATAAGCTTTATGCTGGGCACCCTGGATCTCATAGTTTGGAACCTTTGGGCTCCTTGTAATTTTTGTTAGAGCACAGCCTTGATAATACACCTTCTTTACCTCTCATCCTCCTCCCCCCCCCCCCCCCTCCCCCCAAAAAATACATTAAGCACTGTTTTCAAGTTCCTTTGGGTCTTTACAATTACCCCAAGAGAAATTGAAAACAATGCTTATGCATATATGCTGACTATGCAAAACATTTGAGGGATAAACAAGGTGTGTTATGCTTACATGAAAAAGGTGAACAGTAAGGAAACTGAGTGATGCACTTCTGGTGTATTTTGCCTATAGGTGTTGATATATAATTCGATTTTATGTACATTTTGTTCACAAACAATTCTGTTTAATTCTGTTTTTATCTTTGTCCATACAGTGTTGTTTGCATTATTATAGCTTGTCTGTGTTTGACTGGGACATTAGTTGACTTGTGTGTGGTACAACAGTCCTGGAAGTTTTGGACTGCATCCAGGGTAGAATATGAAAGAGATAGAGCCCCACAGTCAGAAGAAAGGGGATTGCTATCCAATGGATTATCACACCACTCAAATGGCGAGGAGGCTGCACCATTACTAAGTGATTATGGTGGCAGCAGAAATGGAAATGCAAGTGTTCAAATAAGGCGACCCAGTGAGCAGGAAAGAGGTATATGCTGACTATTGTTGCTTTTGAGTGGCACTTAGTTCCGTGGTCAGTCTATCAATTTACTCACTATGCTGATTTCAAGGTATTTCTTTTAACTCATTTGCTCCTACCCTGGCAAAAACTGTCGCGGGGGACATGGCCGTTGTCCACTTGTAATGTCATCCTTGTCTTTTCATCCCAGAAGATCTATTTTTGATAATCAAGAACCAGGAAAATGGCAGACCTTCATGAGTATTATTTTATGATTCCTTTTCTTTGTAATTTGGCCAAGATATTTACAAAAAAAGCAATCCCTTCGGAAATCATCAAAAAACACTATTAACCTTTCCTACCTTCGCTTATAAAAATGTTTACTCCGACTGGTAAACTTTCCTGTTCCAACTTGAACAGGGTAACTACATGTACATGCACATGTAAAAGGCAAACAAAATGGCAACAAACAATTGGAGAAAAAAGAAAAAACACCAAAAAAGAAAATGTCCTTCCTTGTTTGTTTTCAAGGTGTCCCAGGTAACAACTACCAGTGCTGATTCTAGCATTAGATTATGGATCATTGTCAATAATTATCTGGCCAATGTCTTTAATACAGTCGAAGCTCTCTTAGCGGACACTCTCATAAGTGCCGACAACTCTGCTTATGGTCGCCTTGTTTGAAACCCTGTTTTAATTCCCATACAAACTCTGTATTTTTACATTCTCATAAGCTGACATTCCCATAAGTGGCCGCGGACACTTTCAGAGATTACCACTTTTTCTTTGTTTTTAAGCTCCCGTTAGTGGATACCCCAAAGAAAACAACCTTATCAATCAACTTCACTTCGCTTTTGTCACAATGATTTTAATGTAATTACAGCACCATATTTCAGTTCTTGTTTTGTCGTCATGATCCACATCCGTCCGGTTATTATTAGTTGGGCAAGCTCCCGTCAGCGGCCATCTATCCCCTACACCTCTAAAGGCTGCCTATGAGAACCATTCTATGGACACTTTTTTTGAGTCCAGAGGGTGTGCGCTTACGAGAGCTTCGACTGTAATCAACTGGTATGCTACAATTGCATCAAACAAAATGCCCAATCATTGGTGAACAAGTTCTGGCCATTTTCTTGACCTTATGCAATTCATTTTTTTTTATTCTGAACTGATTGAGTTCTTTTCGCTCTAAAAGCTTAAAATAGTCCTTGCAATTTTGTTTCACTGTTTCTTTTCACAGGTTTTCTGGTCAATTTCCTGGTTTGCTTCTCAATAATTCGCAACACCAGCAAAATAATGGATTGTTCTGTACCAGCCAGTGCAATCACATCTCTGAATGGAGTGCGTGTTCTTAGTATGTGGTGGGTTATTTTGGGCCACACCTACCTATGGCTCATCCTTTACCGGATAGTCAGTAAGTTTGATTTCAATCAATTCGCTCTTTGTTTCAAGGTAGTTCAGTTCAGTTTAGAAAAGAGTTTTATTTACACTACAAATACCGGCAGTCCCACGGTTATTTTTCCACTTGTGTTGTTGTTTTCTCACTTAACTATCAACAGACTAAGTAAAAGGGGGCTGTTCATGCGAGAGTCTTACTCCAGTTATATACAGTCAAAACAGCTCAAGCAACTGCACCTGCATGGTAACTGTCAAATGTTACACACAGTGTTTTCCCATCATTTTTTTCATCACTCGGTTTTTTTTTTCAACCATCTAATTATACAAAAAGAGATGCACTAAAAAGTACAAAAATTCCTGCTGGCAGAAGAGAAAGTTGGAAAATGTTGTTGACCCAGTTTTTGCCTTTATGCAAATTAGGAATATTTTGTCGCATGAAGCCAGGCATTTTGATTATGAAATCCACATTTCTGTTTTGAATCGAGTCACCGTTTGCACATTGAATTGTTTGCTTCAAGAATAAAAAATTGAAGCAGCTGAAGAATGAAATCAAATTTCCATTAACAAATTCTTGACTTCACCCTTGATAGGAAGGCTTGAGCTCTTTCAGTTTGACTGTAATCACTGGGCAACATTTTAGGATTTTAGTGACACAAGGTGACCAAATTCTGTACACAACATGCATGAAAAACTCATACAGCTACGGCTGTGGGTGTATCACCAGTTTAAAAACTTTGCTGGCAGGGCCAGAACCATGGCCCTATGGGTGATCAGCAGTCATTGTCAGCTTAGCTCAGTCATGTTTGAATTGACAAGATCAATTTCTGCTGCAATTGCAGTTTAGTCAAATAAGACGCTTGTCGTCATTCGTCCTAGTTACAACATGAGTTTGATAAGGCCTGAGGTTCAGTAAAGTACTATCTTTAATAATATTGTTTGTATCGTTTTTTTACAGACGATCTTGGTGTAGGAGTTAATATTGTCCATAGGTTTTCCTTCCAAGCTGTGAATAATGCGTTCTTCTCTGTTGACAGTTTTTTCCTTCTGAGGTATGGTAAGATGATATCAATTGATATCAGTTACAGCTATTATTTTTGAGAAATCAGTTGATGATCTCCAGCAAGGCAAACCGTTTAGCTTGTTAATGGTTAGTGTACGACTTTTCTGATGAAGAAAATATGAGACGAGCGGAGTGAATTCCAAGCTTGAAAATGAATTGGCTGATGCTGCTATCTGAATTGCTTTAAGTTATTACATGCATTTTTGATTTTACATATGCCTCTGTTATTCCCCCCCCCCCCCCCCAAAAAAAAAGTCTGCACTGGCCCAAATTATCCTATACTGCTGAATCATATTCCAGTTTTTTGTAGTATGTTCTACTGCCCCCAGGATGTAATGCTTGTCTGTTGCATAGTTACCCCCTACCTTCCCCCAGGTCTTAAAATTGCAGGTACTCGCATTATATGCCAATATGGAAAGAGGTACCGTGAGCATTTAGTGTGTCCCAAGAACACAATGCAACTGAAAACCCAGGCCAGGGCTTTAACCAGGACCTTTTGATCCGAGGTCCAGAATGATAACCATTACAAGTCATGTAGGTCATCACGCCTCCCTAATACAAGCTTAAATGTTACTTATTTTCTGTTTTGTTTTGTTTTCGTTTCTTTAGCGGTTTGCTGGTGGGCTACCTTTCATTTCGCCGTATGGACAAAAACAATGGAAAATTACCTCTGTTTCAGTTCTATTTTCATCGTTTTTGGAGGTACTGTATAGTAAATTGCCTTTTTCAGTGTTGTGATTGATTGTTTTTAGAGTGCAACAGTTCTACACTTTTTTATAAAGAAAGAACGAAAATAAAGTTTCGCATAACATGAATTTTTTGACATATTTATTTGTCAATCAATATACAGTCAACTCTCTCTTAACGAACACCTCTATAAGACGGACACCTCCATAAGACAGACACCTGGTCAGTGATGGTCCCTGCCGTTTTTCAGTCATTTTACTGTAACCAAACTCCCTATAAGACGGACACCTCTCTAAGACGGACAACAGACACTTGAGAAGTGTTTTTTATCATGTTTTATTAGTGAAAATACTTTCAAACTTCGTATCGACCTAAAGCAAAGTTAGTCAGCGCCCTAAGGATACATGTATACCAACTGAAGCTTACTAACCAAAAACAATGACGCTTTAGCAGATTGCTTCTCTGCTTACGTGAATGGACGCTAAAGAGGTCGTTTTATACTTATAGTATTACAGTTTGTAGAAGCTCTCAATTTTTGCTTTAACAAGCAAATATGGCCCTTTTATTATTTTTGTCTTGTTGCAGTTAGCAAAGGTTTGTTGCATTGTGCAAAGGTTTAGATTTATTATCTCAGAATTACTGGTGTCATGTTACCTCTCGGACACCTCTCTAAGGGCCTCTTCACATGATCCCGGTTGACCGGGCTGGCCCAGTTACCGAGATCTCGGCTCACTCCTATTTTCTTTGCAAAATTTTGGATGTGTTCATATGAGAAGGTGGGCCAGCCCGGTTACCGATATCTCGGTTTCTGCAACCGAGATCTCGGCAACCGGGAAGAATATTTTCCCATATGAACACTCCAGCCCGGTCGCCGGGACGCAACTTTTTTTGAGAAAATAGCTTCCCTTTCGTAACTGGGCGGTCAAAATCGCTTAATTTTGCCTTGTATCTATTCCCACTTCAGAAATATGCGAATTAGCTTTATTAATAAAGTTACAAGGGTCAATAAAGCTACGATAGTCGCGAAAGATGCAACTTTATGTGTCGCCATTTTGGCTTCGTTTCTTGAATTTTATCCCCGTCAACCGGGCTAAAATTTTCCATATGAACAGACGTCAAAATCCGTCCTGGTAACTGAGACAGCCCGTAAACCGGGCTCATTTGAAGAGGCCCTAATACGAACAGCTGCGGCTGGCACCCTTCAAAGTGTCTGTCTTGGAGAGAGTTGACTGTAATTAATATAACTTATTAGCAAATGCGCATTTTTACTCAGATTTTGAACACATTTGACAACAATTTGGTTTTATACATGTAAAACTAAGATTTTTCTTTTTTAAAAGTTTCAAATTAAAGCTTCTTTCTTTTTTTCTCAGTCCTTGAGGCGAGAAATTTGTGTGATTCTTCAGAAAAAGCAACTGTTTCTATAGTAAAAAGGTCTAATCAGCAAAGTTTTTCAAACTTCTTGTGGGTTGTGGTAAACCTCTTTTTCTTGGCCAAGGACAGTTTCCGGCTAAATACTGTTTGCTGATTCTTTGCGCCAATTATAAAGACCAACCACTAGTCCGAAACTCACGCCAGCATATCAATCCTGCTGACAGAGTAGTTTTACAAAGGGAATTAAATTTCCGCCGTATGACTTCTTCCGTCATGAACATTTTTCCTCTTTCCTTTGCCTTTATTTTTTTCGTTTGTTGTCAGTTTTGGTACATTGTAAGCCTGAAACCTAAATGCAAGCCCATATTTAATTCATTGCAGTAACCACCGTTTTAATGTTCTGTACATTGCAGGTTGACCCCAAGCTACATGTTTGTCATCTTGTTCTTTGCCAATCTAAATGAATTTCTTGGGGAAGGACCATTTTGGTATGGCAGCCAAGTACGGACACCGTGTGATAAATACTGGTGGACAAATCTATTGTACATCAATAATTTCCACCCCTTTTCTTTAGCAAAGGAGGTAAGGCACTGCAGAGCTTTGTTTCTCAACAGACTGTGTTGTCCACTTCTGTTTACTTCATTTTGCTTCACTTCGCCCATAACCAGGGTTAAGTCACAGCTTTGTTTTTATTTTGCAGTGTCTCGGCTGGTCATGGTATCTCGCTAATGACATGCAGTTTTACGTGATTAGTCCAATTCTTCTATATACCATCCACAGGTATAGTGACTGAGATCTTTGGATCTTTAGCTTTTACCAAGAAACAAGTTCGTTTAATTTCTCTTGAGATTTGGCGCTTTTTGACTGTAATGTTTATGCAAAGAAATTACACTACATGTGTGAAGATGAATTTTATTTTGTTTCTACAGTTAGAATGGCGATATTTTAATGTAATAACTGTCCGCTTATTAGATTTCAGTGGAAAGGACTCCTTATCAGTGTGGGCGGTCTTCTTGAAGTGAGTTTGATTGTCACTGGTGTGATAATAGGTGTTTATAACACAGATGTGATGGAAGCTGGACAGATCATAACAGGGTAAGACGGTGGATATCCTTTTATGTTTCGGTATTATGTTTCGGTATTATGTTTCGGTATTATGTTGTTATTATGTTCTATCAAGAGAGGATAAGGGGACAGAGAGGTAGTCTCCTAGTCTAGGCCTACAGAAAAGTTATATTTAGCCGCGTGCAAAACGGAAGTGTCTGTTTTTCTAATGGCTTCCGCACACGCCATTCATGATCAAGGCGTGAGAAATGTCATTAACAATAGCGGAAACGTTTTATTGATGGGAGCGAGTTGTGAAATAAAATTTTCGCAGGAAATATTAGGAATAAGGAATAAGAGATAGATTCTACATTTTTTTTTTCAAATCCAATGGCTCGCGAAGAATAAAGTCAAAACCATATATATTAAACCTGCATAAACAGGCAAAACAGATAACAGATAACAGACCCCAGTACGCCTAGAGATACTCTTACATTTCATTCATGCGGTGCCAGACCATACGTGCGAACAGGCCGAGGGGAATAAAATCCTCCGTTATTTCGAGCCCAAGCAACAAATCACCCGATCGAATACGGCACAGCGTATCTTTGAAACAAATATATATATTTTTCGACATTCTCTGACAAATCAGACGAAACCGGAAAAACACAGATACCGGTATGTCATCTGTGATAAGATACATCACACCTTCAAGCAAAGTTAATTAAACAGCCGGGTTCGGCGTCACAAAATAAAATAAAATTACACTTTCAAAGAAAGTTTCCGACAAAGTCCTTCCAGGGCGAACATTTCGAGAGATTAAAACATATCTTGCAAAATGATATCAGCCAAATCAAACCGCACGGGCAAAATAATTTAGCAAATGAGAGAGGTGTTAATGTCTACAAACTGCAGGAAACCATGCAGACTTGTGTGACCTCCAGTCTACACTTTTCGAGTGTCATAAACGTCTATTTGACCTAAAACGCTTCCCAATAATAATTATAGTATGCAGAGGAGAAGGCCTTTTTCGAAAGCCTCCTATCCTATGTTGTCGCATTAAAAAAGCAAATCGCTTAAAGACACGCTTCTCAGAGCGATACTTGTAAGACACAGCGGTTAAAAAATCAGGTCGCAAATAGTAATAATAAACATTAGGAGTCCGTGTAGGCAAGAGAAAATAATATTTTCTCTTGGTGTAGGTCTGTCACGATTTTTATTTAGCATCTACAGAAGAGGCTTACTTTGGAAAGCTTCCGATACAATCTATCATTGACATTAATATCGTTGCCGAACTCTAAACGCCTGTAAAATGCCCACTAAAAATGACATGCTGAATGTTAATTAGCCGATAAAACATGTCACGCTGGCCCGATTTATTGACTTAACTAGAACCGGAACTACGCTTTTGTGGACGTCCGCATATCTAAAAATAACTTTTCTGTCTTTGACATATCCCGGCCAACGCCCTCTAAGTCCCTCTCTGTCCCATTATCCTCTCTTGGTTCTATTACTGTATAAGACGTTCATTTTACCTCACCTAACATACTGCCATCTAACATGGCAGTTTTGTAAGTCATCGGACAATAGGAAACTTGAGAGAATTCAGGGACGCGCATTAAGAGTTATATTCAGATCCCACGCCGAAACCTATAACGAACTCTTGGGACGGGCAGATTTGCCCACACTATATAATAGGCGTTTACAAGATACAGCAACGCTTATGTATAAGGTCAAGAACGGGCTTGCGCCAGGCAACGTCTCTGCCCTTTTTGTCCGCAAAGACACTACACACTCGCTTAGAAACAGTGATTTTGTCTTACCGCGTTTTGATACTAAACGTATCAAAACGTGTATCAGATATCTTGGACCACTTCTATGGTCAAAATTAAGCAAAGAACTGAAAAACTCGCCGACTGTGGCTGCATTCAAAACTAAAATTAGAAAACTCAATCTATCGGACTACGTGGACAACAATAGTAACTGTTGCAAACTCTGTTGCGCTTAAGACATTGTAAATATTAGTTTTTAGTTTTTAGTTAAGTGTTTTAAATATTTTTAGCTTAGCATTATTAATAGTATTTTAGGTATTTTAATTGTGTCCCCAATTAGTCCATAAGGGCTAAACACACAGACACGGTAATAAAGTTTTTATTATTATTATTATTATTATTATTATTATTATTATTATTATTATTATTATTATTATTATTATTATTATTATTATTATTAACAATTATTATAAGGCGAGGCATATTAACAGTTAGACTTTGAGCCTAAGTTTTCTATGAGCGAATAGTCAACGAGGCACAGCCATGTTTAGTGTCGCTCGTAGAAAATGAGGGCGAGAAGTCTAATTATTGTTTTGGTGGACACTCTGTAAATTCAGTCCAAACTTACAATTTAATGTATTTTTAAGACAAAAATTAAGGGCAATTTTCTATTTAACTGAAGAGTAACTAGAAAACTGACCATGGGAAGAGGTTGAGCATCTTAAGTTATTAAGTGTCAGCAACGGAATGCTTTCCACTCCCCTCGGTAGCTTTGTTATGGACCGGGCACATGTTTCACGGTTCTTTTGTTTTCCCTCCTTCGTTTCAGGTTTAAAAAAGATCCGAACAGAGGTAGCTATACGGACCTAGTGTACATCAAGCCGTACTGTCGGATTGCACCTTATCTCGTGGGCATTGCCCTTGGCTACTTGATTCACATCGAAAAATCGGAACCTGGTAAAAGCCCGTTGGTAAGTGCTTGTCGGCAAAAGAAAGGTTAGATTAAAGCCAAAGAAATCTCCGCAGTCCCAGATGCGTAATAAACCAGTGCAAAACCTTAGATGAAATCCACGGTTGTTTGGTTTCGCAATTGTACCAGTTTGGCCGAAAAAGACGCAATCTGATTGGTCAGTTCTAAAAAAATGCAATCTTTCCGACTAAAGAAAGAAATTGAACGTCTATTCGCAGGTAAGTAAGTGATGGTTAAATTGATGATTAAATAAAAAGCATTTTGAAGATTTTTGCAGAAAAGAAATTCCTAGTAGCAAGGTTGCTTTCAAAACATGTTTTCCATTCACGATAAGATGAGAAAGATTTGCTCTGCAGCAGTGTTTCCCAAAATCTTCTACTCCGTGACTTAAATGCAGCAGGTCTGATTGGCTTCTTTGGGTTGTCACGCAATGCAAAGTCATAGGAGTGGGTAGGTTACGCGACAACCAAAGAAACAGCTGCAATTATGAGACTACTTATGGCTAACACAATCAATAAACTTCACATACTTGATTTCTTGTTTCTTCCAGTACAGGGTACCAAGACAAGCGGTTTGTTTGGTCGGATGGTTCCTAGGGATAGGTCATGGTGTATCTTCCGTGTATGGTGTTTACACGTACTATAAAGAAGACGGCAGGCCATTTACCCAAGCTGAGAATGTCATTTACGGCACTTTCAGTCGTTTTGTGTGGGGCCTGGCTCTAGCCTGGGTCATCTATGCCTGTCACAAAGGATATGGAAGTGAGTTGGTTTATGTTTAAATTTTTTGCTGAAGTCGTGTAATTGTGCACGTGCTTGAAGTTGAGCAAAATCTCATTGGCGATTTCTTGAGTAAGGTAATACCTGGCAAGTTTTTCCTTTACAAGTCTCCTTGTTGAAATACTGGAATGCCAGGAAAAACAGACGTGAACACCAGTCATAAAAATATTTTCGATACTACATTTAACTCGAAAACCAAGGATAAACTTGTCATGTTTTGCCGTCTTCAAGAATAGTACTTGAATGCAAGTTTCTGGTGGGAACTTGTTGAAGAACAAAATGGTGTTATGTATGTCTCTTTGCACCAGACAACCACTGAAATTTTTATAGTAATGTATTTTTATTTTATTTATAATGGTGCATCCAGAAGGTCTCGTTGAGCTTCTTTGCTCTTTTCATTTCCCACCTAAAGTTGCTTGATGGAGGATTGTTGAACAGAAGTTGACAAAATGAGCACTAAAAATCCCCCAAGAAGGACCTCTACGTCAGTGTTAAATGTTTCGTAAACAAAGCAGTGTTCATTACACGATTGTTTCAATTTGATTTTTTTTTTCGTTTTTTAATACAGGTCTTGTAAACAAGTTTCTGTCGGCATCATATTGGATTCCTCTCAGCCGTTTAACGTACAGCGCTTACTTACTTCATCCCATTGTTCTGGGTTCATACTTTGGCTCCTTCAAACAAACCGTAGAGTACAGCGATAAAAATTTTGTAAGTCTCGTTAAAAAGATAAGTACTGGTAGTTTTATTGGGCTCGGATATAGCTTGATACTACTGTGGAAGTCATTTTATTATTTTTGCGTAAGGAACTGAGTTTGGCGTCATTGGCGTGTTCCTAATTTTTTTGGTTTTCGTCACACAACGGAAAGTGAGGCAGGAATTTTATTTGCAGCCTTGGCACGTGTTAATTATGACATCTTATAAAAAATTATGAAGAGACCCCGAGTGCAAACACAGTATTTGTCCCAACCTGCGATCACGCTTTCTTTTTATCGCGAAAAAAGAACGCCTGATCGCAGGCCTAGGTTATGTTTCTAATAAAGAGTATATCCCAAACTTCAGAATGGGTATACGGTAATAACGGAAAGTTCAACTTTTTTATCTTTGCAGGGTTTCTACTTCGTATCAGTTGTGGTGATGTCGTATGCGGCAGCATTTGTGCTTGCTGTTTGCGTGGAGTTTCCTACCATGCAGTTGGAAAATGTGTTGTTCTTCAAAGGCAGGAAGTCACGTACTTGAAACGAACACAAAAGTGTGAACGAAGTTGACAAAAGTGTGAACGAATTCGAGTTTCAAGATTGCGTTTTAAGTGTCAAGTAACTATTTTTAGGGTCTATCAGTAGCACTCCGGCAGATAAGCACTCCGGAGAATGGTTGACTTTTTTATTTGTAAGTTATGGGTAGTAATATATATCTAGTTAACACTTCATATAGTTTATAAATTTTGTACTAAGTTATCATGGGTACTTATTCTTCTCCAAGATGTAACAATAACAATTTTGTGGCAATCATGGAGCAAGAAAGCTTCATCTTGAAACTCGATCTCAAACCGTGAAAATTATACACACCTTTGTGGGAAAGTCGCCTGAATCTCGCAAATTGCATTTCAAAAGCGAAGAACTAGACTGACTTGACACTGCATTTTTTCCAGCTCTAAACTGTATTTTAGAATTTGATGTCACGATTAAGCTCATCTTGGAATGAAAACGTTTAAAAAGGTTTAAGAAATTTTACTTTTTTGTAATTCGCACACTCATTTTTCCAAACGTTTCTTTTGGTAGTTAAGTGAATTTGGTAGTACACTGTACATCAAGGCAATATCCTCCAGTTGATGATTTTGTTTCTTATGTCATTTTTCTGCTCGATAGTTTGTTGATACTGTAAAGAGAAGTTATATTTGTGATAATTATTGGCAATTAAGCAGCTACAGCAGTGTAACTTCCTCTTGCTGCAGAAAAAAAAAACTTTTATAAGAGGATCAATCACAGCAGGCTGTTTATTTTCATTAATAAAGTAGATCTACTGCAAGAGAAGGGATTGGATTCAAACGTACAAGTTATAGGAGAGTTATGGAGCAGCTTCCCATTACAGTCCTTGGGAGGTGTTTTTTTTAACTCTAAAAGAGGCAGAAAGTAAAACCGGGACCATGGTTAAGATATAATCACTGCAAGTGGTTGTACGACTCGTGTGTGAGTAAATGCACTAATCGTTTTGAACACTATAGATGGTTAATATTGATACGTAGTGATCACAACACAATAATACACATACAGATGTTTTGTAAATTATTTGACGCAAGTAGTTTTTATATGCCAATTTTTTATTGAAATTTCACTGTCGTTTTATTGTGCATGAATTAATAAAAATATACACAATAATAGACAGTAAATTTGTCCTTTTTGCGTGCTTGCGCTTGTGCTTGCGTCGCAAGTGGAAACCAGGTTTGAAGGCCGCCCCACAGGTCAAGTCCTGGCGAAGGGCAAAACCACTGGCTGCATTAGCTCGAATTTAACCTTGCCTAAATGATATTTAGCCACATTTAAACTTCCAAGCAATTAAAAAAAAGACATCAAAATTCTGATCCAACAACGGCTACCATATAAAGCCAGTGGGCATACATAAACCGTCGAAACCCGCTGCTACAATAGTTATGCCAGGGATAATTCTTGGAACATTTTGGTGGATGTGCCGCCTTCCTGGAACTCTTTCTTAGACTTGATCACTAAATCTGATCTCAGATCTGAATGGGTCGCTTTGGTCCCAGCGTCTTCGGCGATAGTGATGCCGAATTTACTACGGTCACGTAGATCGTCTCTTTTAAGCATACCCTTTTGCGACCGTAAATAACAAAATAATAACGATAAGTCTAACTTCGTTTAGAAAACATACACTGTGTGAATGTACAGAGAAGTACACTCCCCTCGTGAGTTCTTATGCGGACCTGAGCGCCACTCGATCTATTCGAGCACTCTCTGACAATTAGGGACGGACCATTAGAAAAGTGATGGGGAGGTTGGAAAAAATATTCATGCAAGGGAAAATGCCAAGAAAAAAAATCGTGCAAAGGGGAAGGCAAAGAAAAAAATCATGCAGATTGGAATGAGTGAGAATAGTGAAAGGGAAAGAGTGCGTGGCCGTGAGAGACCTGGACCATCTGAGAATAATGCTAACTGACAACCGACTCATGACAGTCACATGATTTTCGTCATGATTGCGTGACGAAGGATTTTCCTTCTTTGCAACGCCTCTCTGTTGACTTCTATTTAAATCCAGTGAGAAACCTGGATCACTTTCTAAAGAGAACAACTTGATTTGCCCGTCAAGACCAATATGGTTTCCATTGCGACAGCGGTTTTTAAAGCAGTTTTAGGCTTGATTGTAAATAAAGGCCGAGATTTGGCCGCAAAAAGGCTAAAAGATGGCGATGTTACAGATCAACAATTTCGTACCTTCATCGTGCGTGAAATCGACGACATCAAATCGAAGCTGGATGGAATAGCAAGAAAAGATTTGCTTGCAAGTATCAGCTTCTTCAAGGAAGGATTAGTGTACCTCTATAAAGTGTTAGAAACAGTAACAAGCGAGGCAGACGACACAGAAACAGTGTGTCAAGCAGTGGAATCACCAGCTGCAGCAGCTAGTGTAGAAACGGTCTCTCTTGCAACTAAGGAACTGAAAAAGGTCCAACTGACTGACCAAGGGAACCAAGATGATCCTGCTATAAGGGCCCTTTCTGACGCAAAAGAAAGATTCAAAGATGCCCGCAGGATAGCAACAGAGGCTTTCAATAACGAAGCTCTAAACACGGCTGATCGCATCTTGGCGATGCAATATCGTGTTGTAGGTCTTGTAGCGACACTCCTGGAGAAAGTTGACAATCCCGGACAGGCACTAGCAGCGTGTACACTGTGTCTTGAAGAGCTACATTCCATGCCAACGGTTCAAAAAAGTTTTTATGTTCAGCTAAAGCAAGGCATTAAAGGTCAAATGAACAGAAATTTCGATTTTTATTTTTTGCCCATGTGTTTATTAAGAGCCAAATAAACATATCCCAAAGTTTCAAAGCAATCGGTCATTGCATCGCAGAGATATTGCAAGTTGAAAAATGCTTGTTTAGGCTGTCATAATCGTAGAGTGCTCGGAAAAATTGTCGAAAATAAAAACTTGTGACGTCATAATTGGTGTTTTTGAAGACGACCGCAGACCGATTCCGCAGACAGCATCTTAAAATCTAAATAAATGTGCGGTTTAGTGACATTTCAAGCAGTTATGTCGTTCTGTTCGGCCGTTTTTCAGTGGATTGATTGTTGGTTGTTGTTTTGAGAGGCTCTTTTTTAAATAGAATAGCTAAAGCACAAAAATAGCTTAAAGTTTTGTTTGCTGTCGTTTTGCATGTCATGTCAGACATAGGTAGAATGCACGCTGGTATGAAAACAAATCAGGAATCTCTATCGTTCTTTCTTAACGTTAATGAGCAGAATTATCTGCACGCGCGTTAACTATGCACGTGCGTTTTGAATTTTGGTACACTTCAAAGCCGTTCTGCACGCGCGTTAACTATGCACGTGCGTTTTGAATTTTGGTACACTTCAAAGCCGTTCTCTGCCGAACAACAGCGTGAAATGACGAAATTCTGCGTATTTTGGACAACGTCAGCCACGACGGCTAATTTTTGGTTTTTCTATTTGGGGTTGAACGCTTTCTTTGAATATTCAGTGGGAGCTAGTTCTTAAAGCGATAAATAAGCAGAATGCGCCCGGAAAGCTGCGAGATTCTCAAGTAAAATATAAATTCATTTTGCACCAGAAGATGTCGTTGACGTTGGCGTCGGTCCGGTCTGCGGAATCGGTCTGCGGTCGTCTTCAAAAACACCAATTATGACGTCACAAACTCGTTCCATTCCTTCCATTTCAGTGCGCAGTCATTCAAAAACGTTTTCGTGAAGCCTTCGGAAATCTTCGTATTTTTTGCTGTATTCACGCTTTAAGGCTCGGAAAGCAAAAATTTTTCTTTATTTTACTCAATAATGGATAGTTTTAGCGTTTGATTGGTTAAAATGGCATTTTGAAATTTCTGTTCATTTGACCTTTAACAAGTTGAAATGTTTGTTTAACAAGATTGAGCGTGAAGAGATCATTACTTCGGTATGCCGTGTGAATCGTATAATTTTTGATGTCACGGTACAGGTCGACGAAGGCGTGAATCTTTTGCTTTGGCCATGTGTTGATATTGGAGACGACAAGGTCGATCCGTTGCGTGACTCAAGACTGGTTGAAATACTGCGCAAAACAGATATGGAGCACCTTTATCTAGCACCATGGTCAATTGGCCAGGAGGGTGAAGAAGAGCACAAGCTGAAGTCACCGTGTTGTATCGATGTAAACACGCAAGGACAGTTAATTGTGGTGGATAGTTCCTTCATTATAGTGTTTGACAGCAGCGGCAAGCACCTACACTCTTCAAGTCTTCCGCCAGACCATCCAAATGACTTTTGCAAAGGCATTGCCATCGACGGAGATGACAACCTGTACTTACTGTTGGGTAGGTGGACGCCCGTCGTGTACGTGTTTGACAAGTACGTGAATCTGCATCACCAGTTCAATCTAACATTTTGCATGGACGAACCGTTATCAATGACCGTAAACGATAGTAAGAAACTGCTGCAAGTAGTAAGGCGGGATAAGGTAGAAATGTACGACACTATAAATGGACGAGCTGTGCGCAGCTTTGGATTTGAAAGGTTCACATTAAATGCGCATGATATCACTGCTGCTAACGATGACCGTGCTATGGTGTTGGCCTGTGACAAGGATTGTGAACAATGTATCCACGTGTTTAGCATTGAGATAAAACACCTTTTTAGGTTTAATGTTAAAGACTCTTTAACAAGCAAGGCTCGTTGGATAGCATTTCAGCCCGAAAGTGAACAAGTTGTAATCATGTTTGTGAGATTCATTGATTCCGATGAGTACTCCAAAATGTTTCAAATATACACTAAACATGGCGAGTTTGTTCGCAGTATTCATTGTGACAGA